>NC_141359.1:31466553-32066553 GCF_057382095.1 Aulonocara sp. 'chitande type north' Nkhata Bay
TGTGGGTTTACGTGCCACCACTCTCACTTGTAGGTTATAGGTAAACTGGAATAAAGGGCAGGCTCTCATTATATAGATAGTTTTCTGTTATTTAAAGAACATAAAGCACACACAAAGCAAATAAGGACCTTTGCCCTTATTGATAATCAGTATATGCTTTGCCACCATGACTTGCAACTCCTACTGACTGCTAGAGTTTGACATTTAACCCATTAGTGTTCAACAGTGAAATTTCATGGATTAATTTAAAGTGACTAAAACGCTTGCTCGGCTGAACAAATACGTAGAGGCTAGACTGAAGTAGTTTTTTTTTACAACATCCTTTTTGTTACTTATCATTCAAACAAACACAGGTGCAAACAGACACACGCATGCATGCAAACAGTCAGGAACAAAGTATTGTTCAGTTTTTCTTGTTCACTCAGGAATAAAGTAAACCAGGCTTTATGGACCACAAAGAACACAACCACAATTATTTGATGTCTTATTATAGCTGGATAATCATGGGAGCCTGCACCTCTTGTAACTAACAACTAAAATGAGATACAATACAAAAAAGGCTGCAAATCGAACTGCAGTTATATCACGAGCAAGGATTTCACTGGATTTAACAGATTTGGATTTAAGGCGTGCAATGAAATGAATACCACATATAGTCTTGTATTTTTATCAGTCAAACACAAATACATGATTTTGTCACATAGTGCAGCCACATGTTGTGTCAGTACCCACTGGAAATTTTGTGTTTAAACCCCTAACAAGAAAACAAAAACACACAGAAACAGTTTTCAGTCATTTAGGATCGAACAAACAATAATCATTTTTAAAAAGCCTTCAGACTAAATGACTGCAACTTAAGACTTCTCCAAACAGGGTGCCTACATTCTGGATTGGAACTTGTTTCTACTGAAGAAATTATTTATTTAAAGATGGTCAACAATGTGGCCAGTAGGGAACCCCTCCAACCCACTAAGACCTCCTCCCTTTCCCTTTAACCCCTTCTTTTTTATGTAATAACAAAATCACTGCACTGAAAGTTATAAAAGTATGTGTGTAACCCTGAATCGATTCATAATTTCCTTGTGAAAACTGCAGACACAGCGAGCCACAGCACATTCCAGGACATGGGAATTTGTTGCTGTGACTTTATTCCAGATATTGTACTCTTGTTCTCTATAAATCTTACCGCTCTAACAAATATTTAGCACTATGGTTATTCAAATCAGCCTCAAGCAAGTTGTAACCAAAGGTAAAATTCCTTACATATGTTGTTTCTTTGATAATATCAAACCCCTCCAAGAAGAAGGGTGTTGGTGTCCTATTACACTTGGCTTCGCACGCCATCAGTCTCATTACAATGGCTCAAGGTTTGCGTGTCTGGAGGAGAGAGAAAAAAAGAACTCCCTTTAGCCCACATGTGCCGGGGGTTTTTTTTTTCAGGGGGAGGGGAGAAGGAACATCCAAAGTAAATAAAGATGACTCCGCTCAAACTGGCAGGCATTACATGCAGTGTGTGACTTTCTGATCTTACTAGAGTTTGGCGGTGGATACGATTATAATTGCTGTTAAATCACCTGCCATACAGGTTAGCATGATAAATGTGTTGAGTGTAAGCGGACTTCACAGGACACAAAAGAATGATTAACAGGAGATGGAACTGTGCATGCTAGACTTCCCCCACTTCCCTCCCATAGGAATCCCTTCCCCGCCTGTCTTCCTGTTGTGTAATAGGCCAAGCCCAAATGCAGCCTGAACTTCCTGCAGAATTTAAGCACACACACACCCCCTCCACTTGCCCAAATACATAAAGCCTCCACTACGTCTCACACCAAACCAGCTTGCAGTACAGAGAGGAGGCAATGAGCAATGGGGTGTGGTTTCCTACTCTGGGGCTGCTGGCCATGCTATGCTGCTTCAGCATGGGGCCGGTTCAAGGGGGGAAGGTGCTGGTTGTGCCTGTGGATGGAAGCCACTGGCTCAGCATGAAGATATTGGTGAAGGAACTCATCCGCAGGGGCCATGAAGTCGTAGTGCTGGTGCCAGAAAGCAGCCTGTTGATCCAAGGCTCAGAGAGCTTCAGGACAGAGATTTACAAAGTGCCTTACACCAAAGCTGAACTGGATGGATCTTTCAACATCTTCCAGAATGAAGTCTTCCTCAAACCCGCAGAATTTGAAGATTTGATAGTGAATTTGAGGCGACTGGTCAACTTTACTTCACTCCAGGTGAAAGGTTGTGAGAGTTTGCTGGACAATAAGCCTTTGATGAATCGACTGAGGGAGCAGGGTTTTGATCTTGTGCTTACAGACCCCTTCCTTCCTTGCGGGTCTGTCCTGGCTCATATGTTTTCCATTCCAGCTGTTTATTTCCTTCGTGGGCTTCCATGTGAGCTGGATATGAAGGCTAACAAGTGTCCTTCTCCTCCTTCCTATGTTCCAGTGTTTTTCTCTGGAAATAGAAACTCGATGACTTTCCCAGAGAGAGTAAAAAACTTTGTAATGTATGGTGTGCAGTCCTACATTTGCACAATACTCTATCCTCACTTTGATGATCTAGTCAGCAGGTATATAGGAGAGATTTCAACTTATCAAGAACTTGTCAGCCACGGGGCTATCTGGCTTCTCAGATATGACTTTACCTTTGAATGGCCCAGACCTCTCATGCCAAACATGGTGTTAATTGGAGGGATCAACTGTGCAAAGAGGGCTCCCCTGCCAGCGGTGAGTATGTGAATATATGAACGCAAGTGTAAACAAGCACATGTCACGTCTGGATGTAATCAAGCCAAATCACATATGCTCAGAGCTTACTGAAAAGCAGAGAATCAGCAGTCATTAGTTTTATATGGAAGAGGAGGTCAGAAACTTTTCTAACAACAACTAACATGAACTGCTTAGTGAAGTGATCATTCACATTAATGCTTGCTAAAGGGTTCTGGGACTACAAGAGATCTGTTAGTTTCAGAAATAGAGATGCAAATTATTTTTGACAGTTTTACCAAGAAATGAGTTATGATACTAAGGCACAACTGGTTTTTCTGCTCTTCTGGAAAACAAAGAAAATAAATGCAGATTCCCGAACAGTGGCCAGAATAGTCTAGGAAGAGAAGTGAGAGGCAGTGTTATGTCAACAGAGATCAAAAGCTGTACAGAACCAAACGGTTTGTTTATACACAAACAAGGAGGCTACAATACACAAACTGGTAATCAAATGAATTCTTTTTAGTATATTTTAAAATAATGCATAAAAGCTGTTGGAAAAATGTCTTTGTTTTAGATTTTTTGTCTGTTTTTTTCCTCCCCTCTCTGCAGGACTTGGAAGACTTTGTGAATGGTTCAGGAGATGACGGCTTCATTGTGTTTAGCATGGGTTCAGTGGTGTCCACCATGCCTGAAGAGAAAGCAAAGCACTTCTTAGACGCTTTTCGAAAAATACCTCAAAGGGTAATGATAACCTGAGTAGCTCACTGTACATCAATGGAATCGATTCACTTTTTTATACTTCTGTTTAGGATAAAGCTGGTTAATACACAAGATTCAGCCACACGAGCCACACAAACATTTACACAATACCCAGAGATTTTCACACTGTGCAATGAGGCCAAATGTCTAATCGGATTAAAGTGCAGGACTTTGTCCTCTGCCTTGCCTTGCTCTAAACATACAAAACCCTCCATTTATTACTTATGTACTCTGCACAATGAACAGAGATGGTTTTATTTGTGTTTCAGGTTGTGTGGAGATACACTGGTGCACTACCTGATGATATACCCAAGAATGTCAGAGTTATGAAGTGGTTACCTCAAAATGATCTCCTAGGTATGCATAGTTAAGTGAGAAAATTATGGTGTGCTGCTGTAATATCACACCTTACAAGCTAAAAACATATGACACTGAGATGAAATTATCTACATGTGATTCATGGTTGATTTGACCTGTAACCGAGTTTGTGTCTGTGCTCCCTAGCCCATGCCAAGGCTAAAGTCTTCATCACTCATGGAGGCTCCCATGGTATCTATGAAGGTATCTGTAATGGTGTGCCCATGTTGATGTTTCCACTTTTTGGAGACCAGGGAGACAACGTGAATCGCTTGTTGGGCCGTGGCGCTGCTTTGAAACTCAGTATATACGACGTGACAACTGAACAGCTACTGGGTGCGCTAAAGAAACTTATCTATGACAAAAGGTGAGGAAACTGGTTATTGAATTGAAATGCACTGAAGAATGCAAAAAAAAAATGGTGATTAACATATTTATTGGACCCACATCATAAAAACAAGACTAAAATGACTAAATTTATATTTTTTATCGAGTTGGCACACTGGAAATTAATCAAGCATAACCTTCGACCACTAAAACTACTTTTCCTGTTAAGGAACGCAAGTTAATAACTTTAAACCTACGTGGACGTGCTTGGTGAGTCAGTAACTGGAAAACATTAAACCTTTAACAAAATATTACCTGTCCTCAGGTACAAAGCAAAGATGATGGAGCTTTCAGCGATACACCTAGACCGTCCCACTGAGCCTGTGGACCTAGCTGCGTTTTGGACCGAGTTTGTCATGAGACACAAAGGAGCTTCGCATCTCAGAGTGGGCGCTCATGATTTGAACTGGTTCCAGTACCACAGCTTGGATGTGCTGTCGTTTTTCGCCGTCATTCTCATAACAGTTGTGTGGATGACAGTGAAATGCTGCCGATTTTGTATCCGCAAGTGTTGCAGGAAAGGAACTGCAAAAAGAAAATGTGAATAGCGTTTATATTCATTTGCATTCTTTAATTTTTACATATTCAGTGACAAAGCTAATGGTTGAAACACTGCACTGAACTTTCAGCTGGATGTACTGTACGAGTGTTTTATGTGTGAAATCTCAGCCAAAGTGCTATTACCAGTGTTGGGTAAGTTACTTTAAAATAGTAACTTAGTTACATTACTAGTTACTGCTATCAAAAGTAACTCAGTTATTTCAAGTTACTTGTTACTTTCAAAGTAACTAGTTACTAGGGAAAGTAACTTTGCTTTTACTCAGAATTCTCTTGTTAATGTGTTGCTTCCGTAACTGGATACCCAGCAAGAGTGCCAGTCTTCTAGCTTGCTTACTTGCCACAAGTGCACTGTGCCACCTACCAATAGACAGGAAAAGATAATGTGCATATTTCCACGAGAGAAATCCCACGCCTGGACCGTCGTTGACCGCCGCCATGATTCTAGCCTACGTCACAGCGTCATGTGCGCTTTTTACATCCAACACGAAAACTGCAGTCGTGGTGCTTTCGATTGTACTATGAACTCGGAAATTCTGCTTTCTGAATAGGAAGATGTAGGTAACACCAGACTGCAGATGAGCTGCATACAGGGCTGGACTGGGACAAAAAATCGGCCCGGGCGTTTTGACTGACCGGCCCGCCATTATTGGAAAAATCATAAAGCCTTTGAATGAAAACAAACGCTGTTGTGACATTGATGTACACTGTTTTGATCTATCAATCGTTTGTTGTAAGATTCAGATAATTATTTTTTAAAAGCTAGACATTTTAAATGAGAATAAGAAAGAAAAGTATTTCTTTGTGCCCCCCTTTCCCTGTTAATGCCCTACCTGGCCCCCTGGCAAAACTTTGCTAGACCCGCCCCTGCACAGTTACCAGCTGTCAGCTACCTAAAAAAGGATCCTGGTGTTATTTGTCTCTCAGAAACAGTTCATAACTTCCCTTCAACTTATTCATGTCACCTAAAAGGTAAACCTGTTTCTCCATCACCTGTTCAGCTCTGATGATTCAGTAAGGACATCTCCTGGTTTCCTCTTCATGTTTCCCTCTCACCACATATCCAAAACCGATATCATGACCAGCAGCTTTTACAGCTGTGGCTCCTGCAAACATCAGCTGATACTAGAAATTAATATTAGATAAATTCTAACAACAGCTGATCAAGCTTAAACGTGCTGCTGTTGTTTAGCGCGACATCCACTGGTTTCTTCTTTCTGGCACGAAGTGGGCGATAAACAAACAAGAGAGAAAAGCCGATCAGCTGATCACTGATCAGTTTCATGATTGAAGTAGAAACGGGAGAGGGAGGGGGAGAGAATGAGAGAAGAAGAGGCAGCTGTGCAGCGTAAAGACAGAATAACTCCAGCTTTGTGTGTTTTTCATGCTAGCTGAAGTACGGGGCAAACTGTTCCTTTTCACCTCAATACCAAACGAAAATATTACGAAACGCTCTCTGAATATGGAACAATTCGGGATGGTTGGCAACTCTAATAACTAACCTTATGAACAAAATAAAGTTTAACATCAGTAACATCATAGCACCCACCCAGCATGCTAGCTAGTACGCAGCTTAATGTAACTGACTGTAAAAAGTCAGCACAACGAAAATAAACTCCACCTAAACTTGGTTTATATCTGACCCAGATAGACTGCAGGTCACAACTTCTTACCTGAAGTTCAGTTCACCTGACACTCGGACAGGCGGCCGCTTCGGGTCTCTCCTCCTCCTGCCTCCCCTTTCCCTCATCCACCTGCTGGCCTCCACCACTTGCTAATATTACTGAATCTGTGGAAGCGCCGCGATAGCCTCCACACGAAGTAACAAATAACGAGCCTATCTAAATCCCAGTAACGTGTTCCTGATTTTGGCATAATAACTAGTTACCGTGCTCGTTACCACAATAATAACGTAGTTACTGTAACGCATTACTTAATAACGCGTTAGTCCCAACACTGGTTAATACTGACTTTAAGAAGTGAAATATAATGATGAATGACATAATTCCAGGCAAATAAATGATGCTTTTAAACAACTTATGTGTGGATTTAATTGTAATATTTCTGAAAATTTGAGAATGTTGTACATGGAACAATACTTTGAAGACTGAGGGACCCTTCATCAGTCATCAGTCATTCATCGGGATTGTTGAGTGATTGGATTACTAGTGCACTAAATGGCTGAAATTCTGTTCCTTGTTAGTAAGCAGAATCCCAACAACTAACAAGACAACATTTCTAGTGTTATTTACACTATGTATTTGTTAACTGGCATCTCTCCCAGAGAAATAACTCATATAAAAACTGAACTTATCCACTTGTTTAACAGAACAGCTGACTGAAAGAGCCTTTTTTACTCTCCATATCAACATCTTGTAAGATTATTTCAAAAATAAACCATAAAACCTGGAGTTTTTACCTTTGAAAGGCAAACATATACTTTAGTTTTCAAGAATGTACCAAAGAGGCTGTGGCCACAAGTGGTCGCTGAGTGTTGCTCACTGTTAGGTGCAAAACAGTGTGACAGTAACCTCATCTTTAAACCACGATAATGAGAGTGCCCGCTGTTTTCACTCTGACTCCATCTCTTTGATTATAACTCAGGAGCCAAAAGATGTGTTAAGAATGCAACACTGGCTCTACAGCGCAGTCCTGCCAAGAGGTTTTCAGGTGTGTGAACGAGGAAGAGAATGTAAAACCTTAGAAACTAATTGTTAGGTATTTTAGTACCATGGGAGCATTTACTGGATATTGTTTTATAGTGACATTATACAGGAAAACTCTGTCATTCAATAAGGCCCCTTTGTTTTAGTTATTTTTCTCTTTGACCCAAGAATTGATGTGTGAGAATCACAGGCTGGTACAAGGTTGAAATACCACAGAGATCACTCCCTCAGCTCCATTAGTTTCTAAATCTCTTAGGAGACGCCTGTTGAAGGCCAGATGGTTTGTTTCAGAATTCACTAATGAAAGAACTCTTTATTTCGTGCCTTGAAAATATGTCGCTGAGATAATCATAATTGTAGCTGAACTGATAAACTATACAAAGGGTGCTTCTTCACCCAAGGTGATCTTGGTCTGTACTGGTTTAAACTGAGAATCTGCTGACTCATGAATTTTTCCCTCTATATAAACTGTTGTACTTGAGAATAAAGTTGAGTCGATTTGGGAAGACAACCTGAAGCAGTCTCTGTTTTCTTGTTCTCCCAAGCTGCTCCCGAGCTCGTACTAACACGCTGAATGGCATGCTTGAATGTTACTTGAGAATATATTTGACTGTGTTACAGATTAAGGGACAATCTCTGCTGATAGGTGAAGGTACAATCTCTGCTGATAGACGCCCACGCCTCGGAGGAAGCCGATCCACGGATTAGGCCCTGGAAGCCGTTTCCTTCACTAATCATGACACAAATATCAATAATAATGAGGACATTCAGGCTTGTTGGGACATGTGCTTTTGACAAGTCAAATTATTCAGTTTCTGTTTATCTGAGAAAAAATTTATGGCTTTACCACCTGTGTAATTGGTGTATGACTTAATTTCTTTACTTGTACAGACAAATCTGAATGAACACAGAGCGATGTAGTTTAGTAAGTGAAACTAGTATTTTAGTAATTCCCCTGTGATTAACTGGAATTTCAATGTGATTATATTTACCTACATGTATTTAAAGGTGGGTAGACTAGAATAAAGGTTGTAACAAGTCAGTTTTTTTGACAGGAAACAAAGAAACTATACTAGAAATTTAAAAAATGTTTTAAAATAATATTCAAAATTCAACTGGTGTGTAACTAATTTTAAACACAGCATAAGGTTTTCTTTTACATAACCTAAGGACTAAATTTTAAGTATTGCATAAATTCAGGTATTTTACAGGAAAGGAAACAGATGATCAAATGATGCTGTAATTTTAAGCAGTGCATTATTTCATGTTAATTTGGAAGAAAAACAAACTATATTTTCCCATCTTGCATTTTGAGTAAGCTGCACTTTTTGTTGTATCAGGTCCTGCATGTGCAACAAAGTTTTTAACACCCTGACACCAAAGTTTCCGTTGTGGCACTTGGAAGCCTGACGGCAAAAACAGTTAAGGGGCTTTGCAAGCCAAACTTTTCAGCTTTTGCTTCAGTGCCATCATGATCTACTGCATCACATGCATCTTTCTACAAGTCTCCCTCACAGGTAAGATAAGGTCATTTTTGAAAGACAAGTGAATAAAGCATATTCCTTTACTTTATATAATTATAAGGTCATGAGCAAGAAATGGGCATGATTTTGATATAATCAGTATATTGATTCTACATTCTTTTCTTATGTAAGGGGCTGCTGAGAGCAGTATAATTGGTGGCAGAGAAGCAAAGCCCCATTCCAGACCTTACATGGCATCACTCCAGTATCAAGAACACCATTCATGTGGTGGGATGTTAATCCGAGAGGACTTTGTTCATTGCATTCATGGCTTCTCAATCATATGCAAACATTTGAGGTCAGTTTTCCCCTGTGAAACCAGTCATCTGCATAGAACGTCTGAAAAAGATCCCCTTAATCTCAACTTAATCTCAACTTAATTCATATATTTAAAAGATACTTCCATTTAGCAAAATAATTATAACACTGTGATACGCGAACATACCAAGAACGAAACAAATGTGTTCTAAGAAGACTAGCAGATACACATTCATTTGAACAGGCAGGGTATTTGGGTTTATGCAGTTCTGGGAAAAAGAGTAGCACTTCAGGCACAAATCAAAGGTGTTTAATCAGGTCTGACAGTTTCATGTATGGAACGCGAAAGTGAAAACAACACAAGGATCCTAACAAATGTGTGCTTTTTACTATGTTTTAGTTTATACTACCACTAGATGTTGCCAAAGTCACCAATTTTTAAACGTATACCAATGGGCCACAAACTGTGGAGTGGCCTCCTCTGGTGGAGCAAAGAGCTACTGCTGGGATGTTCGTTACCAATACATTCATTGAGTTATATTAGGAAATTAATGAAAAACTGCAGTAAATATATTTTAGAATTGAAAGCATCAATTTGATTAAAGAGCTCCCAAACACTGTGGATTAACCAGTTTATAGAAACATAAACCTTACACTTTGTGGTGGTCTAATGAAAGTAGTAAACTAGTTAAAGAGCATATTTTTAAATCTGCAACATCTGTCTCTCAGTCACTGCATGGTCCAACCACACTCTCTTATGCTGGTTGGTTAGGCCTCTTTTCTGGCCAATGTGGACAAGTACACTGTGTGCTTGGCTGAATACTCTGCTGTTCTCTGTACTGTATTGTAGAGGTTTCCTGTGGATATGTTTTGTACTCAGGATCAGATCTGTTTCAGTTCTCAAGAAAACTGAGACACTGTTTAGACAAGTGAGTGTTGCTCACAAATCAACACTTACCTCATCCTTAAACTATGAGGTGAGAGTGCCCACTGGTTTCACTCTAACTCCGCCCTTTTGATTATGAGTCAGAAGGTGTGTTAAAAAGCAAACCTGGATCTACAGTCAGTGACATTTACACTTGTAGGACCATGTGCTGTTAAAAAGATAAACAGTTCTGTTTCTGTTTTGTTTGTTTTTTTCAGGAAAACCTTTGTGGCTAACTGGTGCATGGCTTTTTACCCATACAGACAAATCTGTATTTATACATACAGCTATTTAGTTTAAAAAATAAAACTAATGTTTTAAGTAGTGCTCTTAGTTTTCGGTTTATCCAACTTACTCTTTGCAAATATTAGTTTGAATGAAATGTTATCAGTGTCAGCGTTTTCATTGCCTATCATCTTTGTTATTGTGGTGATCACACAGCAACTATAATCACATTTCACTCTGTGGTAGCCTCTGCTTGCTGCGATCATGTGGCTTTTGCTAGGTTGGTTAGCCCATCTGACTGCTTTCTATATATTGGGATCATGTAAAACCCCTTAACCGCTGTAGTATTATATCCTGTTCTTCAGGAAGCAGCTTGAAAGTGTAAACAAAGTTTCTGTATTTTACAGCATGTGCAGTAAAAAAAACAAGTGTAGATCGAGCCGTGCTAGATTTCCCACTAATTCCCTGATGTTACAACAAGTAATATTTGGCATAATGTCTAATTAAATGTGAGTTATTGGCTTTGTTAGATCATTTTGAACTCGTGTATTTAAAATAAAACATAGGTGTTTTGTACTAGAGCAAGAGTGTTTTGAAGCTTTTACGAGTTAATGAAATGAGGACGGGCTGCCAGAGGGGATCATCTGCTGTGATTATTAAATTTATGTTTCTGTGAAATTTGTCAGTGACACCCTCAATTATGATGAGAGATTGAACACATCTGAGAGAACATAGAGAGTAAATCAAACATCGAAATTTGTTCAGCTGCACAGATTCAAAGGCAAAATGAGAACGTAAACTTCTAACCTTTTGTTGTGTAAGGCAATGAATGTACTGTTCAACTACGTTTACAGCATTTAGTCAACAAGTTCATGTCCTTATAGAGAATGCTGTAAAGACACCCACCAAACTGGGCTTTAAATAATAAGTTATTATTAAATAATAAGTTCAGAAAAACATGTGCACTGTATGTGCACATGTGATGAAACAAAAGAAAAAGAAAGAAAGAAAAAAGGAAGTAATGTGTGTAT
Organism: Aulonocara sp. 'chitande type north' Nkhata Bay; assembly: GCF_057382095.1. Taxonomy (NCBI): domain Eukaryota; kingdom Metazoa; phylum Chordata; class Actinopteri; order Cichliformes; family Cichlidae; genus Aulonocara; species Aulonocara sp. 'chitande type north' Nkhata Bay. The sequence continues at coordinate 31,477,945 of NC_141359.1, forward strand.
AGGGTTCATAGTGAGAGGTGTGAATATCTTTGTACACACCGTGGTTACTATGACGATAATACACGCTTTCCATTTCACGATTTACCACCAACCTTCACCATCTTCCTTTAAAATAAATGTGATCGACAGAAAAAAAAAGGAACTTTCATCAGAGCAAAAATTGGAATTATCCTCTCATAGAGGTGTGTGATTTTTAGAGAGGACAACCACAAAACGTAGGATTTTGAATTGAATTAATCTGAATTGCATAAAACCACATGAAGGTGCAAACACACATACAGTATAGAAAAACAATAAAGCATTGACAATTTAACAACGTTTGATGCTATCTTGCTTGAGAAGATGGCTACAGACGATCTTTTTTTAATATGTTTTTTCACAGTTGTGTTTCACATGTAAAGCAGTGAGCAGGGTGTGATAGCAACTCCTGCCCGTGCAACAACGTTTTTGACACCTGCCCACAGCGTTTCCGTTGTGGCAGTTGGAAGGCAGACAGCAAAAAGGGTTAGGGGGGCTTTGAAAGCCAAACTTTTCAGCTTTTGCTTCAGTGCCATCATGATCTGCTGCATCATATTCATCTTTCTACAAGTCTCCCTCACAGGTAAGATTTTTGGAAGAGATATAATTAAAGCATCTCACTTTTCCTTTTTAAGGTCATAAACAAGAAATGGGCATGACTTTGATATAATCAGTGTATTGATTTTACCTTCTTTTCTCTTGTGAGGGGCTGCTGAGAGCGGTATAGTTGGTGGCAGGGAGGCAAAACCGCATTCCAGACCTTACATGGCATCAATCCAGTATCAAGCCCAACATTCATGTGGTGGGATACTAATCCGGGAGGACTTTGTTCTAACGGCAGCACACTGCAAGTGAGTGCAGGGGCATTTCTTTTGTTTTGGGTTTCTTTGTAAATCAAGAACTAAAGAAAAAAAGTCCTAAAAATTGGTATTTATGTAACAATTACCCCCCAAAAAGTTAAGGATTTTATCTATTCAAAATATATCACTACTGAGTTATGTTATAAACACAGTTTAACACACATGTTGTAGGTCTCCACTAAGATCCAGCGGCACATCACTTTCAGACTCACCTATCTATTCAGCAACACATTGTGTCCTATGACACAGGCATTTTAACCCCAGAAAATAAAAACCACACACACACAGATGTCGGTCTAACTATTTCATAATACTGTAAAGATGATTTCTCAGCCCAAATTTGTAGAGTCGTGAGCTTTGTAAGACAAATGGATGCAAACTACACTGATCAAATATCCACCACAGCATAACAGTCAAGAACTCAGGTTTTTCCTTGAATTTGTCACCTGTTCAGTATTTAAGCATATTGTAACCTGGCTGAAGAAAATTTGCTGTTATGAGTGTTTCATGGCTGTACTTTATAAACCTTTATTTTTATGTATAATCAGTGTAACTGTATGAGATTTCAGGACATAAAAATGTTAGCTTTTTTCAGATATGACAACAGCGGTCCTTGCACAGTGGTGCTTGGAGCACATGACATTAGCAAGAAAGAGAAAAGTCAACAACGCATCAAAGTGGCCAAGTACTACCGTCATCCAAAATTCAACGGGAAATACGATTATGACATCATGTTGCTTAAGGTAAAGCTAATAGGCCATCAAATTTCATTTTAAAGCATTTTTGTGCAGTGTACCTATTCACAGTTAAAGCTTTGTTATGCAATTTCACACTTGTGCTAGGTAGCAGGTGTGAGTGTGTGTTAATTGCTGACCTTTATATATAGAAGAAACTCCCCTTTCAATAACACGTTGATGTCTTTCACAGTTAGAAAAGAATGCCACACTGAATAAGTATGTGAAGACCACCGGACTACCTAAGAAGAATGGGAAAATACCTGCCAATATTAAATGTTATGTGGCTGGCTGGGGTCGGACTGGAAAAAATATGCCCACCTCAAATGTTCTAAAGGAAGCCACAGAGAAGATGCAATTCAGCAATGAGTGCAAAAGTATTTGGCAAGCATATTTTAATTCTAATCAAATGATATGCACCAAGTTTACCAAGAAGGATGGAGGAGTTTGCCAGGTAATCAAATGTTAAAGGCAACCAGTACACCATTATTAATATTCAGAAAAACTAGTTTTTGTTTTTTATTCATAACAAGAAAAATGCAACGTTTTTAAAGACGACTTAATCAAGTCTCTCTGCTCTTTTTTTTTTATAGGGCGATTCTGGTGGACCACTTATTTGCAACAAGATGTCTCAAGGTTTAACAGCTTTTACTTTGGCAGATGATTGTAATAATCCAAAATATCCTCATGTCTACACTAAAATTAATTTCTTCATTCCCTGGATCAAGGAAAAAATGAAAGAATAGAGGAGTGTTGCATGAGCCACTAGTGAGTGGAGAAGTGGGCTTTTTTCATTTACTGATTAAACAATTTGGTTGAATGGTCTTTGTATTAAAAAGGAATTCAAAAGTTGAAATGTGTATGTTAAGCATTTGGATAAACACACCTGATTACACGCAGATATTGTGTAATAAACTTTAAACTGTACCTTTTCATTTTCTGAACTTTTCTTTATTTGCCTTTTCAATTTTGATTTCTAACTTTTAGGAACTTTTTATTTACTTTCATTACTTAATGTTTAAGCCAATGGAGCATGAGGCTGGGGTCTGATCACACCATAGTTCACAGTCATTGCATTCGTGGCTTCGCAATAAAAGTGAAAACCTTTGAAGCTGAACAGTTTTGCTTCTGTGAAACTAGTCTTCAACACAGAAGTTCTTAAAAGTTGCCCTTAAACATTCTGTTCCTCTGTTTGATTCTGTTACATGTATTACATGTTTAAAAGATCATTTTTATTTAGCAAAGGTAAGACAAAAATAAAGACTAAGCAAAACTAACTGGACTTGGATCTCTTTGTCACATAATTATTTCTCTATTACCTATTACAGAACAGACATGTGCATACCTAAAACATTAGAAATTTGTTCTACGAAGACTAGTTTTAGTCTGTTTCACACCATGTTTTACAGCACTTGATGTGTCTGCAGCAAAGTACCTTGGGTTCATGCAGTTCTGGGAAAACAAAATACCGCCACAGCCACAAACCAGGCATAAACCAAGGGTGTTTTGTTAACAATCTCACGTGGAATGTGAAAGTGAAAGAATGGATGTTGTGAACATGTGCTGTATGACATGTTTTAGTCTACCACGAGGTGTCACCAAAGTCAGTGTCTGTTTTAAATCATACCAGTGAACCAAAGACTGTGAAGGGGGCTCCTAGTTTGGACAACCAGGAAAAAAGCTGTGCATCAATCCATCCATGGAATGTCATTTATCTCAATCTGGGTGGTGGAGGCACGAGTCTAAGCAGAGGCACCCAGCCCTCCCTCTCCCTCCACCTCTCCTTGGGGAACACCAGTATGTTCTCAAGCCAGCTGAGATATGTAAAGCTTCCAGTATGTCCATCAGAGTGTGCATGTTACATATAAAGTGCTTGTATGAATGTGTGTGAGTTGTCTTTGTGTGTCACTGGTTTTGTTTAGTTTGCACTCTTAGCTTCTTCAAATGCACAGGAAGCACGGCAGCATATAAATTTAAAGTCACATATTTAGGGGTTTTTTTTCTGAGTGTCTGACACTGTGCCCACTGTGTGTGCAGATGATGGTTGAAGCTGAAGTGATTTACCTGCTCAGCTTTTAGAAGAAAAAAAAAAAACACAGAAGCAGAATTTGCCCTTTCCAAGAACCACCACTAAACACCTGAACTTCCAGGCAAGTTTGTGCAATTGTATCATGAGTGTTCATACAGGAAGCTGCACAAACGCACTACAGTCGCTGAGGGAGAGAGAGAGAGCGATGTGTCATTAACACTGATTTCAATATCAATTTATTTATTCATTGCCAAATCACAACAATAGTCACCACAAGGCACTGCAGCCCTCTGCTTACTCAGAGAGAGGTTTAAATCAGAGCTAGAATAAGTGACAGTATGGGCTAGATGTACTAACACATTGCAAACTTTGTGAAACAAAAAAACACAAAAAAGTAATGTCAGTATTTACTAAAAATCAACAAAACTCAAAATGAATCAACAAAATGTCTTCAACATACCGTGGCTTCAGTTGCAAGAATTGCTCAGTCCATGTAATGGAGTTCACAGCTCTGACAGTGTGTGAGATATAGATCACAAAAACGCATACGTGCATATGTTGTGCCCTCAAACTGGAGATGAATGAAGATACTTACATGCAGCTCTCGACTTCTGTATAGAGTGTCAGCTACAATAGACACAACCAAACCCGTATTCTCTCTGCAATGATAAACTCTGTCTCAGAACCACAGTTTCCAAACAAAGTTACTGTTATTTTCTGCATTAGCTGATGAGAAGACTTCAGGCAGTGCACAACATGAACTGTGACATAAGATAAATACATCTAATTAACTCACATATTTTAGCTGACACTGCCTTTCCACAGTAATTAAATAATACTTTAGTTCTGTATGTCTTTCAGTAGTTAACTTAAATATACAGACAGTGGCAGAAAAAACATCATTCAACATGGTGGGACAGTATTAAAAGCTAGCTTACACAGCTGAAACAGTCCACCATTCACCTCTTCCCTTACAATGAACAATGATGATGGAGTAAAAAAGTTTGTAGAGTTTTGTGCATGGCAGTTACCTTAAACAGGGGAAATAGTGAGGGGAGATGAATGACTACATTCCTGTGTACTGTAGTCCCAACCAAAGACAGTACCAATGGATCTACACACAGTCAACCCAGGCACAATTCTCACCACTCCCTTTTCATTCCTACTGCATATTCCATACAGCAACACATTCAAAACAACAATTAAGTCAATCAAAAAATATAAGGAATAAAAATGTACAACCCTGAAAGGAATCAAATTTCGGATCCACCACACGCCAAACATTCCCCCACGAAATCAGCAAACCCATTTTTTTTTCAATCACACATTTCCCATCATCAAAACATGATGTCCAATTGTTACTTCTTACAGTCCTACATTGGACTCTGTCAGTTACTGAAGTTTGTCTCCATTATAATGATTCTCTGCTAGACTGCCACTGTAGGCCTATATTTAACGTACACGTTCCATATTAATTTACTTCATTTTCTGTTTACAATTACAATGCTGCACCTGTCCTGCTAGAAAATTATCTTAAATTACCATCTCTTATTTTTTGACCGTGCTTGAAATTGCATTGCCTTTGGCAGACTGAGTATGTCATATTGAATTGACTGCATCTGTGTTTAGAAAACCAACGACCGAACTAACCACACCTGTAAGCAGTAATTTGTGGATTTTGCTCCCATTTTTGCCTCAATTAATAACTCTTGCAGAAAAAATTCAAAAACGTTTAACACTAGAATGCTAAAATAATCGAATCAGGCCCCAAAACTACAGAAAAACACACACCGGTACCAGAATTTAATGATATCTAAAGATTCAAAGCGTTGCATTTTTAGAATAATGAAACCAAAACTGAGCATCCCAGTATCGATCAAGGCCCGTCTGCAGTGTACTCTAAACCTGATTGTGCTGATGGTGGTGGAGGCTTTGCTACAGGTGGTACCGGACTCCTCATCAGTGTTTATTCACTCATAGCTGGATGTTTGATCTCTTTTATTTAACATTAAGCTGTGTTTTTTTCTTCTTTTGGGTGGTTTGTGCAGCTGTGGCTTAATGCTGCTTCTGTTTCTTAATGTGAATATATAGTATGAGTGAAGATGAGACTAAAATGACTTTAAGCTTTTAAAACTCAACTAAATATATTTTTAAATTATGTTTTTAAAGCAGCTACAGGTACTCTGATTGCAATCTGATTACACTGCACATTAAGCCTGATTGCTGACATATTGTTGCTGACATACTCAAATCAGTCTCAGTGGGTTGACCGACAACCTGATCCACCAAAAGGTACCATAGGCTCTACTATAAACTGTGTCTGGATTGGAGTCTGCTTGCACAGAACCAGAAGTGTATTGCTATGTGTTTAATTAGCGCATCCATCACGCACACACATGGCCGTGCACGTTTGAGGTGTGATTTCCGCCTCTCTTTAACTTTGATGCCATCTCTCTCCTTCACCTGCTCTCTGGTGAATGTTGCGTATATGGGGTAAGACTGTCAATCTAATGCACTTGATCTTTCTGAGTCCCACTAATAGCAGCCTCTTTGAAAGAGACTTGCATACAACCAATCTGCGAAAAAAAGAAACCGCGCAAAAGTGATCTGTGATGTTGCAGAGCTGTCACTCGCTCCCTCACAGTCTCTCACTGTGTGCTTATTTCTGAGCCGCTAATCCACTCAAGTCAGGTAATCATTAAGATGTACTGACTGCATCTTTGCATGGAAATCAGTGCACCGTTAATAGATCAACAAAATAATTTTCCACTTGCATGGGTGCAATTTTGCAAATGCATCGTAACACTGACATCTCGGCCTAATCTGGCCCTTGATATCATGATGACAGCTTTGATCGCTTGTTATTACGTTTCTTGCAGGAAATACTCTAACAGTAGAAACTGAATTTCAACCAGTTCAACTAACTGAATATTTTATTTCCTCTCCTAATTTTCCAGCTCATCCTACCCAGATCGGTTTATAACGTCACAATATTTTGAATCATCATCTGTGTACATCCTCCCAAAACTATACTGAAATATTTAAAATCTATAAAAAACAAGACATTTGCCTTTACTGATAAAGCTTTACATTCTTTAAAGACTTGGAAAGCTGCCCTGCATTCTTTGAGTTATACGTGAAATTGCTCTGAAACGTCTCTGTTGTGGCTGTAAGAGATCCATCATCTGTGAGTAAAAGTGGGATTGGCTCATATTAGAAATGATTAAACTGGGAGACATTAAAGCAAATCTAAGGATATGTATCCACTAACGGTAGAAATAACAAAACCCTCAAATTTCCCACGTGTGGGACTAATAAAGGTTATCTTATCTTATCTTATCTTTAAAGAAAAAAGGTTTGTAACATTTAATTGAGACATTTAAATTTTACTAAATACTCATTAAAACAACGTAATGTTCATAAACTGCTACAAAAAGTTTTTATTTAATACACTGTATTCAGGGCAGATCCACCTTGGGGTCTGATGCTATCTGGGTAACTAATATCTCGATCCATCAGTAAACTGCGTGTGATCTATTTCTTCAAATTTTGAACTTTAGTTTCCGTGTCCTACATTTTATTCCTGTTTTGTTACAGCTAAATAATTTAGATGTAAACATCAAATGTAAAATTTAGATTTCAGCCTATGTATTTACATTCTGCCCGACACCGATTGTGAAAAATGAAGGGGCCCTGCAGTGAAATGTAGAGTTGATCCTCCGAGTGTGCGCCTGTAGACTCAGCCTATAACCACCTGTTGAAGGTAACATGCTAACATATGGAGCACCACAAGAGCCACGTGCATCAAGTAAGGACTTTTTTTGCTTAAATAATGAATTGTACAATAAGTTATGCATTTGTAAATTCATTTACAGATTCATTTATTTATTATTTTACTTATTCAAACGTTAATAAAGTTATTTATTATTTAATAATTGAATTTAAAATAAAAACACTATTTTTCGGTGTGTGTGGCTCTGTGGTCCTCCATAGATGAGGTCTTTATTTCAGAAACATGAGTTCCTGCTATGTCTTCTATTTAGTGTTTTCCCTTTATTTAGCTACATCATCAACTACAACAGCTGCAGGATCAGGAGTGCTGTCTTCCAATGGTGCAGGTTCATTGGCGCTCAGTTGTTGTAGGCTTTGTCCTGAACAGTCTCTCCCTGCAAGAAAAATGATTCATGTATTAACTTTCAACAGAGCAGCTGTGTACGGCATATGTGTGGATCTTTTTCCAATGGATCTCAACAGCGTAAAGGGTTGACACAGAGCAGAGACATCTGTGCCTGTGCTTAATTTCGTGTTCTGAGTTTCAATGGAGGAAAAGTGGTCTTCATGAAGTTATAGTTTGAGGTTATTTTACACCCTGAAATGTTTCTCTCTCACAAACTTTGTGTTGTAGCTTTCATTGGTAACTGCTTCAGAAGGTGAGCTAAAATTAAGAGATTGATACTAATTTTCCACAGCGGTTTAAACCTGGTGCATTCTCTCAAAGAGGTTGCAAATTAAAGGAAGAAAAAAGCAAAATAAGTATGTACTCAGTTGTCCAGTTGTTGCTGCCAGTCACTAGTGTCAAATCGGTTGCAAAGAAATATATGGTGCCACACAAAAAAAATCCTTGTGATTGCATGAAAAACACCAACTTGTCTGCAAGCATTGCAAATGTGTTTTTTTTTTTTACTTTAAATGGAAACTGTCAGTTTCCAGTTTGTGTCAAACTTTACACACTTTCATTAAAACTCGAAGAGTATTTGGGTAGTATTTGCAGATAAGTGGACGTCTTTCTTGCAAACTACAGGCAAGTGCAGCAACCTTATGGTGTAGCACTCTCTTTTTCATAGCAAATGCAAGCAACCACTCACCAGCCAATCAAGTAATAACACATTTTTACCCAGCAACCAGAGTTTGCTAAGGGGTCAGAGTCACTTTGTCATTTTCTAATGATGTATATAGTCATACATTTTACTCAGTACTGCTGTTACTGATCCTCCGCACAGTATTTGATGTAACCAATTTTTAAACATTTAATTACATAATTAATAATTACAAAGGAAAAGGAGCAAAATTCAAAAGTTTACAGACTTTTCCTTTTTCGGCAGCCAATGGTGGCTCCTGCTCCGAGTATTACTGCAAGTATTACCGGTACTCCAAGAACAGCTCCCAAAGGCAGACTCCAGCCTTCATCTGTAAATCAGGAACAAGACACAGTTACAACAGTCAGTTGTGTTACTTTACCTACAACTTCAACACAAAATTAATCCTTAGTGCAAAAATCATCTAAATCTAAACAGCACTGTAAACTGAACTTTAGGTTAACTGCTCATGGGAATCTGTATGAATGAAACACAGAAATCTTCCACGAACTGATGGGAATTGATGTGCATCTTGAATTCTCTTGCATGAAAATGGTAACGTTGTAAGCTACTGTAATTCAAATCAGGATTGTTGGGGGCCACACTTTTTTCAAAAAGTTACTTTAAGAACTTCTCTGGTTTGAAGAGATTAGTGTTAATATAATTATGAATTCATTCACTCAAATTGTATCTATAAAAGATTTGCTACTACTAAGTCTGCAATGGAGAATTAGGTTATTTTCTAGGCTTGTCAAGGCTTTTGGCTCGATGACATGAAATTACAGGGAAACAGACCTACAATTGATGTTATTCTGGGATGAGATGTATGTAATTCCGGCAGTTTCAAATTTCACAGTGCGTTTTTAAATTTACAGCAAAATTACATATATATATATAAAAAAAAATTTGTCTGTGTTTAAGATGAACTGTGACTTAAGACTTAGAGTTCTGCCTCAGGAGTTGAACCTCAAGTTATTCTATGTTTTTGTCATTGTTGGTTGATTAATAAACACAGTGGTTTACATATCTATTTCAAACCTATGGATATGGATTCTGAATTTATTTGAAAAGTCAACTTCAGGCTGAAAAGCAAAAATGATCCTTGGAGTACCTGTAATTACGTCTTTAATTACACTCAATGTCTCCTTTGAAGTCGGGTTGTAAACGCTGCATGTAACTTTCTGTGATCCTCTGATGTTGGCAGTACTGGTAACTCTGTAGGTGCCGTCATCTTCCTTGTAGATCTCAAGGGTCTGGACATCAGGTGGTTCAAGTGTACGTTCATGTCCCTCGTGGTCCACGGAGATCCATGATAGCTCTGGTTCAGGAAAGCCCCCCTTTGTTGCACACATAGCCATCATATCTATGGTGTTGACCACGATATTTGGCATCTCAAAACGAGCTGGAAATGAGTCAGAGATTTTTCACATGTATAAATGTTAGAATTTTCATACAAATTTTAAGAAATCAGAGATCATTATTGTACAAATTAACAAAAACATAAACTAGTCACTAGTTTTATCCCTCAATCATCACTCAACTCAGTGAATAAATACATGCAGCACTCGAAATGATCATCACGAGCCACCTGTTTTATTATTCTTAAGATATGTGCCTGAACACTGCCTGAAGGGTTTCATCTTTTCAATCCCATTGGACATACAGTTTGCATTTCACATATTTAACAAATACTGATATTTGCATCCATGTTAATTAAGGTGAACTATACCTGCTACATGAACAGTGGTTTGGCAGAGCGTCCTGCTTTCTGGTATGTAAGCAACTTCGATGCTGAGCTGATCGTCTTTCAGCATCAGCGGATTGATGACAAGGGAGAAGTTGCCAGAGGCCAGTTGATCGCGGAAAATTGCAGTCCTGTTTTTAAATGACTCACTTTGGTGTTGAAATTCCTCTTGTCCTTTTGAAAAAACATGAAGAACGCTGGAATTACTTTGCCAGTATATGGAGGTTTGCTCAGGAATGAACTTTTCGCTGAGGTTGTGATGGCACTGAAGGACCAGCGGTGCCCCTCTGGTTCCATTTGTTTCTGATGAAACTGGCACCAAGAACCAGAACAGCAGACCTGCAGGGAAACAGAGAAACATCCAGCTAAAAAAAAAAAATCAACATTCCAGACAGTAGAGCTCTGAATCTCGTAAAATACTTTCTGACCTGTGGAACGTAGTACTTTATTGTACTTTATACAGTAAATTGAGACTAAAAGAAGTCCATTTAGATTCACTCAATTCAGACGTCATAACCTGAAGACTTGTTTAAGCCTAACTAATCAGCTGGTAAAATGGAAAAAAAATGCAAGTTATAATGCAATAAAAGTTACGTCCAAATGGGACTGGTGGACTGGAGCTGCTCCGTTTACTCAGGCAGGGCAAGGTAATCTGCCAGTAGCCCTTGGTCAAATCCAACATCAAGAAAAAGTGAGCAGTGCCTAACTGGTCAGGGAGCTTGTTGACCCAGGGCATGGAATAAGTGTCAAACTGTGAAACTTGATTCACCTTAGGGTAGTCAACACAAAACTATATAGAGCCATCTTTCTTCACAAAAAGAACTATGGGGCTACACCACGTTGCTTTACTCCCATTTTTAGCATTTCAGCCAATTCCCTCTGAACAATTTGCCACTTATGCTCAAGTAACCAATAGGGTGTGTATCAAAATAGTGCTCATAAGACTATCATTAGACTCGCAGATATCGGAGTCATTATTTGGTCATGAGACTAGTATAGCTGAGCAGGGTGGAGAACAAATCTGCAAAACACCGCTACTCTGCTACTCTGCTCTCTGGGGCTGTGTGAGATGGTTGCCACAATGGCGGGAGGCAGGAATCGTGGAATTATGCACCGCCAGCCCCAACTCATCTCTCACCGTCACCAGGCTCACCAGAGAAGCGGTTTCAGCCTCTCTTCATGCTTTTAAGAGTTTGAGGTGATATATTTGTGTGGCTCCTCCCCTGTCTGACAGTATGATGTTATAGTCAACGCCACCACGTGACCACAACGAGACCTTACCAATTGGCAAGTAACTTTGAGCTAAAAGAAAGGAATAATACAAGCACTTTGTGGCGATCCCAACTGCATTTATCCTCGTGAATGAACTTATGAATCATGGGCTTTTAAGTCTTGTTCAGTGTCTACCACCCGTCAGTCTGAGGGTGGTAGACACTGGTCCAAACAGATTTAATGCCCAATAATTCATACAGCTCCTTTAGTGTGCAAGACATGAACCATGTACCCTGGTCAGTCAGTATATCTTTCAGGATGAAGAATGGGAGATGACCTGAAACAGTGCTTGTGCAACACTCTTTGCAGAAACGGTGCGCAGCCTCACTGCTTTGGGATATCAGATTACGTGATCCACCAGAACTAATACAAAGCGATATCTTTGTGAGGACTCTGGTAAAATGGCCTGATGAGGTCAACACCAAAGACTTTAAATGGGACCTACATTAATGGTAATAGGCACAAAGAAGCTTTTGCAATCACAGGCTGGTTAACCAGCTGGTAGCGGAGTGGGCCTACTTGTAGACCCACTCTATGAACGGTTTGAGCACGATGTGGTTGAGCAGCCGAGCCTCACCCTACGCAGCTGCCAACTGTGCAGTTTTCCAGCTCCCCTGCTCTGCCCTTCAGCCAGTTTATTTTAAGCTTTAATTCAACCAGATTATTCTTTTCCTCAGTAGGAAAACAGTTCCAGTGAGCTAAACTGCACAATACCTTAGACTTCACACAATGGAGCTAACTGCTAGACCACGTCACCTTTTGTTTTTTTTAACCCTCCACATGCACACACAGTTAGATGCATAGAGCAACCTTCAGGTTCAGGATCTCACTTCCAAGGCAACACTTCAACTTTTAGGCTGACAAATGACAGCCACTATTTTGTTGGCTTACGTGGTCATCAGACAAAAAGAGTTCTCCCACGACACTCGAACTACTTTCACGTCTCACGCAACATTTTTATCGCTGAATGTAACAACTAACAAGACAGCTGATGAGATTAGTAAATAATGATATTATAAACTGGATTAATAGAAAGAGCAGATTTCATAAGCACAAAGGTCACCATGCTAAAAGAAGTACATATACGCACACTTTGCTTCACATACATTTTTGCAGTGTCTTGAAGGCATATAACAAATTTTCAGACATACCAAACAAGATAAGATAAGATAAGATAAGATAGAACTTTATTAATCCCTCGGGTGGGTTCCTCTGGGAAATTCGACTACGTGGAGAAACAACTCATTTCCATTTATAGTAAAAGGAACGTCCTTTTGTCAGCAGCAGGATGATATGTACAGAATGACGAAACAGGAAGGAAGCGTTTGAGCATGTGCAAATGTAGTTTCAACTACATAAGGGAAAAAAATGTTAAAAAACAGAAAAACATTTTCTTTTATTAATTAATTACTTATTAATTAATTTTATTTTTTGGCTCTCATTCTCGTTATGACTGAAGGATACTGTAAATGATACCTGTATGTGTTAATAATGTAGATGATTTTCTCCATACTGCTCCACAGGTCACTCAAAATAAAATATTAAAGCAGATAAATCAAAACATGCTTCAATTCTGGGCTCATGTCTTATTTTGACTTTTTTGTTTCACTGACAGTAGCCTGAAAAGCAGACAATAAATACCTGAATTAAAAAATAAATAAATAAATGCTCTTATGATTAACACAGTATAAAGAATAAAAGTATCCCAATTAGATGAATATTATATATTTTTTATATATGGTTTATAGATAGAAAAAATTAAGGTTTTAGGAAGAGAATCAAGCTCACTTCTTATGGAGAAAAAAAATGAAACTATGTGGTTCAAATGACCAACATAAATGCAATAAAAATATTTTTAAAGGATACCCAGGACCAGAATGACCCCCCCCTACCTGATGATTGGAGTTTGAAGCCGAAAAAATTAGATGAAATATTCCTTGAAGACCCTGACAAGAGAATAGATAGCTCCCGTGCAGACTTCTGAATATGTGTGAATATGTTGCTTTCTGTAAGAAAGAATCAGACCCACACTGCGTAAACAACCGCAGCCCTCGCTGTCTGAAAGGCAGAGCCGCAGACTGCGCAAGAGGGGCGTCTGCAGCTTCGTGATGTAAATCTGGACCCAATCCAAAGTGCATTAATACTCTGCAGCATTTAGGTCTACATTACAGAATACAAAACGTTAGTCTTGTGTCTTCTGCTTGTTATTTAGCTTCACTTCCTTTTGAGTTATGTTACATCGCTTTTGTACCCACTGCTACCTTTCGCCTCATTATCTTCAAAGCCTAAATTGTCTGACAAAGCCTGTCCCGTGAGGATTTTATGCTGAGAAGACTGAAATTTGGCTCACATTATGCACCACTATGTGGTGCAACTTGGTCCCTCAATAGCAAACAAATCAGGACCTACTTACTGTAGCTTGCAGTGGCAGATATCATGTAGTCCAGGGCTGGAAAAGTACAAAAACCTAGCCTAGCACCCAGTCTATCTAAGGTGGAGCTGTGGCTCTATATGCTCATTCATGAATTGAAAAGGAAGCTCATAAATGATTAAAAACAAAAAGCTTTACAAGAATGCTTCATTTAACAGACCCACTGCTCTGCATTTGGATAGACTGTTGTGTTGTGACATTGTTTGTGTTTCTGTTCTCTAAACTGTGTAATACTTCTTCAATTCAAAGTAAAACATAACCAGTGGGTCACATCAGGGGGACAGCAATCAAAACTTTAATCAGTTCCCCAATTTATTTTATTTTTTTTACTGTTTAAAAAGAGTTTGGTGGTTTTTCTGAGTAAAAGCCTCTACACACAAGAAACATAAAATCTGTGCAAATATATCGTCCACTAAAAATATTTTATGACTCACCTATTCTTGATGCAACCCAACACGAAATTACGTAGGAGGAATTTGCAACGTTAATTTTTTGAAGTTAAGCTAAATTTTTCCAGTGTTTCGGTTGCATGCAAACACATCTAACCAATCACATCATTGTCTGGTGGTGACACAGTTAAAGTGTTGAACATGGTGTTACATTTGATTGTTGTTGTGTCACAATCGGCTCTTGAAATTATTTCTCTGCCTCCTCAAGTATGGTCTCATTTCTCTGCTAACAAGAGTTCAACTGGCCCCACTGACATCCAGAAATATGCGCAAAAGCAATCGCAATAAAGCTTCAGCTCCTGGATCCCAACATGAAGTTCTGCATGCTGCTCCTTTCTCTTGAGAATGAGAGGAACAAAGAATTTCTGTTTGTTCCTTTTTTGGTTTAGTAAAATCAGGACTAGCTCATCATTGCTTGATGTCAACTCCTTTTTTTCATAGTGTGTTATTTGAGGATGAATTTTCTGCAAACACGTTCAGTGTGTATTTAGGTTACACAGCATGTTTGGATCCGTAAAATTCAGAATTACGTGACATTTTTATGAAACACTTCTGGTGTGTAAAGCCTTAGCAGGACAAAATCAGCTGTTTAGTAAATTCTGAAATTAGCTGCATTCTGCTTACATTATTAGAAAACTACTTAAATCAAGCTGTCTGACTGGTTCTTAATTACTTCTGAGATATCATTGCCATTTTATAATCAGTTACAAAGTTTTCCTTTTTGATGACTATGCCTGAGGAAACAAAGAGGAAAAAATTGAACTGCTTTCACTTCAACAAACTGAGTCTGCTTTATGTCCCAGACAGAAAGTCAGCAAGAATACATCTGTGGCAGAAAACAAAAACAAAAAAGGATCCATGGACCACAAACCTACTGTGCTTCACCAATATTTCTGGTAACTAACAACTGCAGCCAGCAGACAGTTGCAAAAAGGAGAATATATGTGCTGACGGTGATTCGTTCTTGTAATACAGGCTTGAGAAATAAAGTTTACATTTTGGCATCATCATAAAGCAACACTGCTGACTTTCTTTGCTTTGCTGCCATGGTTTCTGGCTGCAAAACAAAGACAACTGAAGTACAAGTGCATTGTGGGTAAAATATAAAGGCTCCTATCCCCCTAAATACTCTGATGGCTGCTCAGAAACAATCAATTTAACACAAGGATCTTGCCGCGATTGCTAACCTGCCAATGATGTGCTTCCAAGGCCCTAATATGACCTAAAATAGTATTATATAACATACTATATATTAATATTAGTAGTTTCCATAACAGTAGTATACTATTTCACTTTGATTTTTATCATGATTAGTTATGATGATGGTGCAGGATGAAGATGTTCATATCTGACTGAAACACAAACAACAAACCAAAAACATCCCGTGAAGCTGACACTGACGCGTGGTTGTAAGCCAATCAAGTGCCAGCAGCTAAATCCATTTCGTCATATAGACATGATCAAAACAACCTGCTGATGTTCAAACTGAGCATTAGAATGGGGAGAAAAGGTGATTTATGTTAATTTTATGAACATGTCATGGTTGTTGCCAGGCAGAAACTGACAATCTACTATCATTTTCCAACACAAACATCTCTTGGGTTGTAAGAGAGCAAATATTCAATGAGTGGCAACAGTAACTCAAATGACCAACCACGATTACAACCAAGGGAATGCAGAAGAGTATGTCCAAATGCAAATGCAGAATCTTGATGCTGATGGGATACAGCAGCAGGCGATAAAGCCAGGTGACACTCCTGTCAGCTAAGAACGGGAAACTGAGAGTACAGTTCACACAGGTTCAGTAAAACTAAACAACAGATGACTGGAAAAACAATATCTGGTCTGATGAGTTTCAATTTGTGCTGCAACATTCAGATGGTCAAGTCAGACTTTGATGTAGACAACATAAAAACGCAGACCCATTCTGCCTTTATCAGCGGTTCCTGCTAGTGGTGGACAAGTAATGGGGTGGGGAATATTTTCTTGGCACACCTTCAGCCCATTAGCACCAAATGAGCTTTAAACACTCCGCCTACCCTGAGTATTGTTGCTGATCATGTCCATCCCTTTCCATGGCTGCCCCAAACAAGATAACACCGCGAGTTAACGAACAAAAGATTCACATCATGGATGCAGTGCACACATTTGGTGCAATTGTGTGATGCTATCATGTATAATATCATATGAACTGAAATCTTTGACGAATATTTCCAGTATTTTGTTTAATGAAGAATTAAATTCTTAATGAAAAATGAGGTTCACACCGGACCTAGCAAGGTGTACCTAATAAAGTGGGCAGTGTGTGTACGGTGATTGAAGATACAAAAACAATGGAAACCAAAGATACTACCACAGAAAGCAGTGTAAATTAAACTGCCTGTATCAGATCAACAAGAAGATTACTGAACACAGAGCAAGCGAACAGACTGAGAAGAAGGCAAAACATGATCAAAGTGAAGATCAAAGGAGCTAAACGTAAGAGAGACAAAACAACTTCAAAATCAATGAAGAAAAAAAGAGCAAATAGAGCAACAGGAAGTTGTGTGATTTTTTTTGATGCAACAGTTTTTCTATTTTGTCTAACCATGAGATATCCATTTGAGAATCTTACCTTTCGGCCCCTGTTGGTTTTCACACACACTGTTTCTATGTTAGGCGGGCAATGGAAAAACTGTCAGGTATCATCGTTGGATCTGTAAACACACGTGAGTCATGTTCTTCCTTTTCTATCATATTAAACTGATTTCATATCTGCATCTAATGGCAGGTGGTTCTCAATATTAAGGAAGTCATCTGAACGTCTTTGTCTGACAGAGAGTGGAAGCTTGTCGTGCAGAGCTGAACAGAGAATATCAGCTCACTCTTCTGTTTTATTTTCTAGCTCTCGATGTCGGAAAGGCTCAGATTATTGAGTCTCCTTAGAGTACACTTGGTTTAATATTCTGCTTTAATACTCTGACACGTTACCCAACTCTCACTTCCTCTTCAATGGCAACCAAAGCACGTAGGCTTTATGTAGTCACAGGGCACTGATAATGCAGATATTAGCTGCTCTCCGCAGCCGAGCTTTACTTCGGTATTATGAAGACTTTATTACTAGTCATTCTGGGGGGAAAGGCCCGATGAAGACTGTCGAGTCAAAAGAAGGCATCTTGTTAGTCTCCATTGCACATGACCTCATTTTTAGTGTCCGTGCTCACTAACACGTGTTTTACTCGCTGCTCTTTGACAAAAGGCTCACAAAAATGTTGATCCTATTTGTACTTTTTTTCAGTCTCACGATCGGTAAGCTATCACCTTTTTATAAGACCATTTTCATTCAAAGCTGTGTGCGTGTTTGTGTACATGATGGAACTGTACCGTTTGGCTTATCTGAGAAGAAATTCATTTTAAAGATAAGAGTACTTGGTATTAGACTGTCACAGGATTTGAGGAAGTAGCAATCATTAACAGTTGTCTATTTTATTTTATTTTTTCCAGTTTCAGTGGGTAATGCAACACTGGTGTATGTTAACACCACTATCACCGACTCAGCAGTCCTCGAATGTAGTATACAAAATAAAAATATCACGGACTGGAGTAATGTTCGTTTTTATTGGCAAGATAACAGGGATTTTGTGTTGTATTCCTATAATGAAGGAAGAAAGATGGCTGAGCATGTAAATGACTACTATAAACACAGAGTCACAGCCTTCCCTCAGGACATAATTAGAGGAAATATCAGCATCATAATCAAAAACCTGACTCTTGAAGATAACGAAAGGACTTTCTGGGCTTTTGCGACAGTCTTGGACGGCAGCGTGATGAAGAAATACCACCTGGAACACACACAGATCTGCCAAGTAACTTTACAGATCGGTGGTAAGAAAGGTTTTCAGTCTTTTTCACAAAAATAAGAAAGAGAAGTTATATTGTCATATAAATAAGCACCTACAGTCAGTGGAGATGACATTGATTTTATGCTATTGTGGTTAATGTAGAATGTGTAGTTTCCTCCTTTCAGGCACTGCCAACAGTGACAATGCTAATATTTGCATTTAGTGATTGTAATGATTATTTATCGGTAATCAAGTGACAGCTAGGTTCAAATCATTTTGGACAAAGACACAGTTTGTGTATTTTTGCTCTGTGCACAACCACAGTGGGTTTTAAATCAAACAGTCAAGATGTGCTTGAAGTGCACAAGCTATTCAGGAATTATACATATTCACCTCATCCAGTCGAAGGACTGATGAGGTTATGTCATTCTGAAGAATCTGGCATGAAGAATCGCTACTCCTGTTAGAGTAATATTCACTTTCTTTATTCAAAAAATTTTAGAAAGATGGAAATGGTCTTCTGTCCCCTTCTCTCCTCAGTTCCTTATCAGAATCCCAGGCTAGATGTTAATATGAAAACAATGACTGCAGTGTGCACTACCCAAGGAGGATTTCCTGCCCCTGAGATACAATGGGTCCTCCTCTATACCAGCTCTCATCAATCAGTAGAGTCGAGGAACATCCAAACTACAACGATGCAGAATTATCACGACCGCCTTTACAGCTCCCGCAGCACTCTACTAATCCCTGCAGGTCCTCACGAGGCCGTGAGCTGTCTCATCCACAACCCGACTTTGAACACGACAAAGAGGGCCACCGACACTTTCAGCAAAGGTATGTTTGGCGCCATCCAGTGGACTGAGAAAAGTTAAACTGGAGATAGAGGGGATCTCACTAATTTCACATGTAATCTACATGCCAGTACAGTCACTCGAGGTTGCACAACATAATATTTGTGGTAGTGGTTTTTATTTTATAGAATTTAATAAAATGGACAGTAAAAACCATATATCAATTTTTTTAGCGGTCAGATATTTTGTATTTTCCAACTCTGATCACTTTTTCTGTTTAATAATTAAATGCAAAAGAATTTGATGAATGAAAGAATGAATAATTATCACATCAATGTCAAAACACTTTTCTTCCAGTGGAAGTAGCGGAGGTGCTTTGAAGCCAGAACTATGAGTCCACTTATTGTAGCTCATTATTCTCTTCCAGTGTTAAAGCTTGGCCATCTTTCAACTTGCATGACAATGACTGTTCATTTAAAAGTATTTGAGGTGTATCAAAAAGAATAATTTTAATTCAAAAGGCTATATTTTTTGCATCCCAAACGTATAAATGTGTCCCCCTTCACAGACACAGAAAACCTGTCCCCTTGATGTTACACCCTGTGTAACGCCCATTTTAATCTATTTGGTGCTGAAAACAAATTACAAACAAACTATTAAGAGAGGAGGGAGTTTGCAGCTGTTATGAAGCTGAGCGGTTTCATAATCACCACTTTTGTTTTTGCAAACTAGACATGGTGAGCTCATATGCAGAAAGCTGTTAGCCACAAATAAGAACAAAAACAGCAGTTATTTCAACATCTCTGTCATCAGGATGTGAAACAGTAGGACCTCAAAACACTGAGTAACCTTTAAAGTTTCTGAGCTCTACTATGTAGCTGTCATGGCAAGAATACTTATCATGATAAAATAAATGCATTTGTAGTTGCTGTTTGCCCAAAATTATAACTCATAATCAAAACAACGCTGGTATGAATCAGTCCAGAAAAATTACTAGCGCAAATCAAAGCATCTAAAGCGCATTTTTAACAAGTTTGAATTATTAAATTATTAAAATTTGGAAACCACAAAAGGGTCCTCCAATATTCACTCACAAATTCAGGATATCAACCATTTTCTGCAGTTTTGCATTATCAGTGTTGCTTTTTGTCATATTTATTTTGTATTCTTTTTGTATCTGTTCACTTCATCTCCGGTCTCAGACTGAAGTAGAACAACAATGATCTGTTCTCGTGCAGAGGAAATGTCAAATTACGTGTCAAACGCCCTCCCCACAGCTCAGAGCTTGAAGCAGAAAGTCACATTCAGTTTGAGACAGATTTCATCTTCAATTTACGAGCAGTCCCACCGACTGAGACTCATTTACTCAGTCCTGTAATACTGACTTAAACTCTCATGTGACAGTTTTACCTCCTGTAGTTTATTCCTGGAAAAAGAGGCTTTTAAAGCTGATGTGGCTATTTCTGTTCTGACTCAGGTCACGAACATTTTAAAACCAGTATAGAGGTATGTGCAGCGATAAGAATCAGTCTAAGGCACAGGTGTCAAAAGATCTAGTCCCCAGGCATGAATTGGCCTGGCAAAGGTTCCAAAACTGTCCTGCAGAATGGCTTTGGAAAATGTGAAGGAAGGGAAAAAAATTTAACTGTAGTTTTATAGGTTTTACAGTTTTCCCTGCAGATAAAGACCCCCTCACAGCCATTCAAGTACTTAACAAGTAGTTATATGACAGAAAGGTTCCTGTTTTTCATTGTCTTCTGTAGAAATTTCAGTTAAGTTAATAAAAATTCCATGTTTTATAAATACAGGAAAGTATAGGAGGTGAACTACCAGAATTTTCTCTGTAATTTACACATTTATCATGTAGAAAGACTGAGATGTGCTGTTGAAATTGCAAGGTTTTATCTTATATTAGGCTCCCACTCTCACGTGACTTAAAACCAATAGAAAAATATTTGAACTTTTTTTTTGTCCATTCAACGCTGCCAGGTTGCCCCTCAGACTGACCAGGAGCTCAGTGATACCCTGGTCCAAATCTGGGAAGCAATCCCCCAGGATATACAGTAAACCATCATCCAGTTATGAGCATGCCCTGATGTTGTCAAGCAAGCACGTTGGCCACGCCCACACAAGCTACTAATTGCCATTTTGAGTTGCTGTAATTAAATTTAAGGAAAATGTAAATATAGCACTTTTCTACTCTTCTGAGCACTCAAAGCGCTTTATACAACTTGTGCATTCACCCATGCACACTTTTTAAGTGCTTTCTTCCTAACATTCATATTCCAATGGATGCATCGGAGAGCAATTTGGGGTTAGTATCTTGCCCAATATTTGGCATGCAGACTAGCCAGGAATCGAACCACCAACCTTCCGATCTGCTCTACCGCCTGAGCTACAGTCACCCCAATCAAGCCTGTCGTATAATTTTGTTTTCACGCTGGTTTTTGTGGTGTTCTTAAATTCAGCCCTCTGTAGGTACCCAGTCACATCAGTAAAGAATGTGTGTTTTCAAAGTGTTCCTAATTTTTACAGCAGTGCAGAATAGCTTACATGTTGGTGTGTCTCTGTCTGCAGGTGCTGGAGTGACGAGCTCCCCTGAATGTCTGATATCTGCTGCTGTGTTTCTTCTAACAGCTCTACACTGGCTGTGATTCACAGCAAAGGTTTTTTCTCTTTAGGATCTATCATGTTAAACAGGTGATGTTTTAGGCTATTTACAGCATTTTCGATACAGAAACATAGATGAAGGACATTCCCACATCTTTGCATATGTAACAGCCTAAAGGAAACAACTACTGTGCTTTATTGCTTTTCCAATTTTCATACAAGACTTACAGCTACATTAATCTGTCTGTTTCAGCCACCTGACATAGACTGATCCACCCATCCATGTTCTGCTGTTGGTACCAGGGTCTGGTTTTGGTAATGGACTACTCCAGAGGAGTGATTTTACCTCATGCTGAAAATACTTCGTGCCATGGAGACACTTCTACTATCCATAATTCAAACTTACTAGTTTAATTCTTTTGCATGTTTCACCCTACCTTTGCATCATTATAATCTCCTCCTGGCTGTCTCTTCAGCAGTAAGTAGAGAAAAAGAAGGGCAATCACAGGGCAAACCACTGTGGCAATTTTTAAATGTTAATACTCTTTGTAATTTATTTTTCTTGACTTACTTGTTTTGTACTTCATTTGGTAGTGAAAGGTGTTCAGAGTTGGTTGGTTGGTGCTAGTGTGGGTTTCATAGAGTCCTCCTGTGTGCCAACAATCTTTTTTTATACTTTAGTCTTATTATTTATTCTTTTAGTCTATTGAAAGACAGTTAAAAGGAAATTATATTTCTAGTAAAATCAGGAAAGTGCTTTCCAGAAAGTTTGTTTTAAAACTCAGAAGAAGTTCCAGACAGTGTTAAAGTGGGATTGCCAGGTGGGAAATGACTCATTCAACATTTAGTCAAAAAATTATGTGTACTGTGAATTACAGTTGTCTTTCTGGACAGGCTGAGAACTGTGCTCTAGCTACATTTAGCTAAGAAGATGTTACGAGGGCTATTGGGGCCGCTTTCCAACCCCCAGCCTGCATGACACCAGTAAAGAAATACAGAATAACAGTAATATCGAATACATTAGCTTACCTTTAAACTGACGACTGAAACCTTTGAAACCAACTGTGAGCATCTGCTTCGTATCAGTCCAACATCCATCACTGTGAACTTTGATTTGCTGAAAGACACTTGACAACAAATTAAACAAACAAATCAATAAACATAAACATAGATTATGAACCTCAAATGTTCTGGAAATAAACATTTATAAAACACATCTACAGTCATTTGTCCCTTTTTTAATACCAATCCTTGTTATAAAACAAACACAAGCATATCAGTGGATAGTTTGACACAGAAATATAGCAAAGGTTAATCTCACACATACACTGTATGTGTTT
Source organism: Aulonocara sp. 'chitande type north' Nkhata Bay (assembly GCF_057382095.1). Taxonomy (NCBI): domain Eukaryota; kingdom Metazoa; phylum Chordata; class Actinopteri; order Cichliformes; family Cichlidae; genus Aulonocara; species Aulonocara sp. 'chitande type north' Nkhata Bay. Next base: position 31,500,900 of record NC_141359.1, read on the forward strand.
CCTATGATTAAAGTATATCCCGTATGTGTGGTATATATTCTGGGGACATGCATTTCTGTGCCAGCCACCAAGCCAGTGTTTAGCTTAGCTAACTGTACGGTGCACCAGTTAGCACTGAAAACTGAAAGAAAGCTTAAAAAGATTTCCAAACTTCAGTTAGCATGTTTAGAAAATACAAGCAACACAGTTCCCCACATAATAGTTCATAGTACAGCTGTACAAATTCTCTCTTCATACCTGAAAAGAGGATAAATGAGAGAAAATGGTGGGATAGCTTTCCTTTCAACATCTTCAGTATGGTGGCAAGAGCTCCCCCTAAAGACCTCTACAGGCATAACTAATCAATCACAAACACCATTTCTCAAAATGGGCAAAAGTAGATCATTGTGCCAGGTTGTATCCCAGCAAACAAGGAAATTTTCCCAAAACATTTAATGTACCACTCGAGGTGACAATCTGCAGCCCTGGCGTAGGAGTGTCAGGGAAATTCGTTTTTAGTAAAAATAACAGTTCAGAGGATGATGTTCTGCAACCCTCAGTTTAACTTTAGGCCATCCTCAGTGGAGGCTGCTCCCCTTTTCCCTCTCACAGCAGCAGCGCCCACTGTCACTGCTCCTATGGGAAGTTTTAACTGGGAGTACTACAAGTTTACCAAGACTACTATTAGACACTCACACCTTAAAACGTGGTTTCACAAGTCTCTGAATGCTGTACAAGCAGTTTCCAATGTCTTATCAACAATTTCTTAGCTTTATTTACCCACCCTCTATTGCAGTGGCAACAGACATGGCTTCCCAGCAGAAGCAACTTGTCAACAGTGATCCCATCGTCACTGTCCACTTCCATACGTCTAATTATTAATAATATCACAAAGCATTTGAGATTGATAATAGAAATTATTAAAAGTGACTGTCTCTATGTGCTATCTCTGTGACAGACTGGTGACCTGTCCAGGGTGTACCCCACCTCTCGCCCTATGTTACCTGGGATAGGCTCCAAATCCAACCCTCCCACAACCCTGAGAAATCTAAAAGTCAAGTTTAAGAGAATCAACATGTAGATATTTTCTTTTCATTGAAGATTTGTATATTTTAGAGAACTGAATAATATTATTAATCATGATAATTGCTGCAGAGGTAAAGAGATGTTTTTATTACTCTTACAGGAGACAATTCTTACAGAACCAAAAGTTTTGTTTGAGTGGAGTTAAAGGAATTAAACAAACATAAAATCCTGAAGTATGAAAATCTACGCAAATAAAGAAACAAACACACATGCGCGTTTGTGAAGCCACCGTGTGTCCACCAGATGTCGCCAGAGGTTGTGTTATGTGTTGCACACCGTCGGGGATTTTTGTTTTTTTCAGCATTGCCATGCGACAGACTTCCAAGTGCCAACATCATCCCTGCATCTACTGCGCCTGCGCACGACGATCCCATTCTTGTCCTGCAGGCAGCATTCCGGGTGGAGAGAGTGAGAGAAAGAGAGGCGGACACAGGAGAGATTTAAGGCCGAAGTGAGGATATTTACCCGGGGAGACACGGGCTGGCTGTGAGGACGAGCTGCGGAGGTTATGGTGAGTAGAAGAAAGGGTGATGAAGCTGCTCCGTTTCGGCTCCTGCTCAGGTTTTCTCTTCTTTGTGCCGCCCCGGCTGTGGACTGACGTTTCATTGAAAGGTTGCTAGGAGGGCTAGCTGCAGCTTTTATTCCTATACACACCCCTGTCTGGCTCTCAGACCGAGGCCGGCCTGCTGTTTTATGGGGGGGAAGAAGGAAAAAGAGGTTCACGGTCAGCTGGGGCGGAGGAACACGGGCTCGGGGAAGGGGCGGGGGAGCGGGCTTTGGCTGGGAGCTGTCAGGGCTGCAAGGCTAGCAGGGGCTCAGCTAACGTTTGCACAAAAGCAAAGCTGTGTGTGTGTGTGTGTGTGTGTGTGTGTGTGTGTGTGTGTGTGTGTGTGTGTGAGAGTGTGTGTGTGTGAGAGTGTGTGTGTGTGTGTGAGAGTGAAATGAGTGGCCTGTTAAAAGTGGTAAATAGTCATGTTAGCATTGAAACAGTAAACAGGTGCGAAGACAGACGAATGAGCTTGTTCTATTGAATGGATGGATTATTAATAACAGCCCCCACCTGACCCCCTCATTGTCAGCAGTTTTTATAAAAAATAACTTTGGTGTATTTGGTGTATTTGTATAATTCTACCTTAATACTGTGACAAATCTATCCAAATTAAAAGGCTTTTAATTATTTTTCCAGCATTTCTGAGCCCCCATAATTTCATAGGTACAGGAGATACTCAGAATAAACATTTGTACCTCCTTCAAGTGTCAAAATCAAATTTTTTCATCAGTATGATTCCTTCTGATTCCTTCAGCGGGATCTCTGTGATATCCAGGAACAGTAACGAACATTGGTAACCTGGATGTTTGATCTGTTTACTGATAGTTCAGTGGAGGAAATTCCCCCAAAAAGTGTGAGCTGGGGGTCTTACAATCACCAAGTAAAACTAGGTGTTTTCTTCTCACTGCCCATTGTTTTGAGCAGCACTAGATATGTTCTAATTTAAAAACTTGACATAACGATGATGAGTTAGATTTTAATCTCACTTATAAAAACAAATAATAAGGAAAAATATTTTTTTGCTTTCATTTTCACTCTGAGGCTCTTGTTTTTTCTTGTGTTGTAACTCAAGCGTACCTTTTTCTTTTACAGCGGTGCATTTCGGCCCTTCCCTGAAAGCTCAAACTCACTTGCTGTTTAGTTCTGCTCGAGCTAAGATGAAGCTGAGAGCCACTTTCTTTAGATGAACCTGTAGAGTGACTGTCTGCAGCTGCCTTTGTCTCTCAGGCCTTGGTTATGGCTAACGTGTTGGTCATCGCTCAGCTGAACTGTGATGCCGATGCAGCTCCTCATTTATACTTGTGCTTGAGGCACGCTCATCACACTGCTGTCTGCTTCTTAAAACTAGTCTGCTGCAGTAGTTGGCAAATTGATTTAACACATTATTTACGTTTTAATACCACAGCTCACTTTCATTATTTGGCTCTGAGATGTTACAGTGCCACCTGTCAAAATCTGCAGCTCACCTGTGTGTGTGTGTGTGTGTGTATGTGTGTGTGTGTGTGTGTGTGTGTGTGACATAACGTTGTAAATAGACAAGGATGAAAGTGAGCAGATGACAGCCATGCTAACCTACACGTTTCAGTACTCGAATGCAGGAAGGAAAACTGGTTGTAAATCAGCAGGGTCAAATGTCATATAGCCATGTGACCAGAGCGATGAGTAACGGTGTCCTTCGCTGGCAGTGAGGTCGCTAACCTGCAGGAAAAGAGGGGCTTTTGTGTCAGCTTATCACTTCCCAGTGTGGTCAAATTGAGTGCTCACAGCAGGCCGGGATGACCCTCAGGTCAACTGATCATCTGTAACTGCCTGCAGCACACAGGCAGAGGTGAGAGTTTGGAAATGATGGCGTTCCAGTATCTTTTTTTTTAATCCATGCTTTGTGGAAAAAACAGACCATGGACTCAAACTGACAGGCCAATTTTAGCTGGTAGTGCTGAGCTGCACACACACGTACATATGCTTACACACAGCCTGATTGTCTCATCCTGTCATTTGTTTTAGCTATTTTATCTTCACTTTAAAAGCTGTGAAACAGGCAGATAACCTGCTCTGTGTCCCCACACTGTTTACCGCTGGTCCAATAAACAGAAAGTACTCAACATATTTACGGCACCGTGACGGTCATAGTCCAGCGAGTCTGGCTCGTATCTCTATTCTTGAGGACATGCAGGTTAAATTTTCACCTGATAGAGGCTATGCAGGAATTCCTTCAAGTTTTATAAAGAGGAGGAGTGGTGTGATAGAGCCGATTGGGAGTGTAGCTCCTGTGTTTGTGTTTTAATGATGGGGGCAGATGTGTGGTTGAGAGCAGATTAGTGTAAGGTACACGCAGGTGACTGATTCAAAATAATATATATATATATATATATATATATATATATATATATATATATATATATATATATATATATATATATATATATATATATATATATATATAAATTTATGAATAAATATGTTAAAAGCATTATTGCTTTATTTTTTTACCTCCACGCGTGTATGGAGGGTTAAAAACACTACAGAGGATGTAATGCACTTTTCTCCTGCGTATCTAAGGCCTCACTAAATCGGCTCCAAGCGGTTCAAAATGCTGCAGCAAGGCTTTTAACCCACAGCAATAAATTTTCCCATATCACTCCTATACTAAAATCCCTGCATTGGCTTCCGGTTGAGTATAGATATAAGTTTAAAATCCTCACCTTTACGTTTATGTCTCTACAAGGTGAGGCCCCCATCTATATCTCGGAGCTTCTCCAGCCCTATTCTCCAAAGCGGACTCTTAGATCCACTGATAGCGGTCGTCTATCTATTCCACGGACTCGTCTGAAAACAAAGGGGGATCACGCTTTTCAAACCCTGGCTCCAATACTGTGGAACGGTTTACCCTCCTCACTACGCACCATCGACACGGTGGCCTCTTTTAAAAAACAGCTTAAAACTCATCTGTTTAGACAGGCATTTGGGTAATGTTAATGCGTAATATGTTGTTTTATTTTATATTTATATTGTACTATTGCTTGTTTGATATGCTTTTATACTTCCTTTATGTTGCTATATTGTTTGTTTGACATGTCTTCTTGTGAAGCACTTTGTAACAGCGTTTTTGTCTTAAAAAGTGCTATATAAATAAATTTTACTTACTTACTTACTTACATTTGAAGTAAAAATACTGTTTGGCATTCACTGGGAAGTATTTGGTTGTTACCACCCGGCCTTTGAGGCATAGCATAAAATGGAGGGTGACAACAAAATAAATGTCCCTGTAAAGCCAAGTTAGGAGTATATTCATGGCAGAGAAATACTGCTGGCTGCATGAAGCCGGAACTGTTACTTTGAAACCAGCTAAGCCCCAAGATATGATCCTTCACGTGGGAATCCATCCACTGGCTGTTAGAGGCAGCAAGCTACAAGGGGAAGGTCATTATCTTAATAATCTGGTCTTATTTTGGAAAAGCTAAACATTGTGTGCTTACAGTGTTTTGTTTTTTTGCAGTGGGAGATGTTTCTTTTTTTGTTGTTGGACAAATATGTAAATAAATATGTGATCAATAATGGCCTGAAATAACCTTCCTTCGTTCTGTGTTTCCTTGCTCTTGCAGGGCAGCCCCGTTCAGTTTTGGGGACAGGTCATGGAGCTCTAAGCTAGCACTCTCCATCCATCTCCATCTGCTGCCAGAAGCGCCTTTTCCAGCCTGCTGCTGTGGTTTGGCTCTGACTCCTCTAAGAGAAGAAGAGGGAGGAGTAAACTTCCCCCAGCTGCTGTGCAGACACACACATGCTGCATTGCTGCCATTCCCCAAGCCCTACTCCATCTATCCCGGGGGCACAGCCATTAGCTTGCTAGCAGGCTAGCACTTGGCACAGAAAGGCGGCCTGTCCCGAGGGACCAAACACAAGCAGACTGTACTGTGGCCTCCTCCTTTTGTCCTCACTTTTCAGGTCATACCCACCAAGTGGAACTCCTTTTGTCCAGCTGTCACTCCCACTGCTCTGAGCAGTGGAGGATTGCTAGCGATCAGTCAATCAAACAGCCGGGCAGACTGAGGAAGCCAGAGGGCGTGTTTACCAGACAGCAGAATGATGGAGCCTAGCATGGAAAACTGTCTGGCCCTGGTCCTGCAGAAGGACATGGGCCGAAGGCTGCAGGTTGGCCAGGAGATCATTGATTACATTCTGGACAAGGAAAAGTCCCATGACTTGGAGCAGGACCAGACAGCGCTGGACAAGATGGTCGATGGCATCGCCAGCTCCTGGGTCAACTCCAGCAACTTCAAGGTAAACTAGACTGATGTTTCAGGATGTGTCTGATGTGTCTTCCAGACACCCCTCAGAGGATCAAGTAGCTTTGTAATTCCTCACAGGTGGCGTGGTTTATTGGTGTAGTAGTGGTTAGTGTTACGGCCCTAGCAAGAAGCCTGTCTGCTTGTTCTTCATGCATGTCTGTAGATTTTCTTGCTGGGTTTCCTGCTTCTGTCTGAAGATACTTATGTGTAGATAATGGGAGATTCTCAGTTGGCTGTAGGTGTGGATATAAGTGCAAGAGGTCTTCCTTTTTTCTTTTTTAGCCCAAGATGGAAAATCTGTGAAGAGTGTGGATAGATGGATGGAATGAATTAATTCCCATTCGTTTTTTGTTTCAAGACCTTTTCACACTTAAAAGTCCAACCAGAATATAGGGTAATATATTTGTTTTTAATTCCTCTAAATCATTCTCATCTTTGTTGTTTATTTCACTTTAAATAGGAGCAGAAATTCTAAAAATGAGCTCCATGTTTTATTCAGTAAGTCATGAAACCAAGAAGAGAGACCATGATCTCTCCAGCCAAGTGTTTACTGAGCTCAGAGATCAGGTGTGCTGAAGATGAGAAGTTTTCTCATATATTTCAATACAATAAGAATTTTATCTTCATTTTCACCCCCTGCTGGTCATTAGAAAGAGAGAAGATTTGGTTTAGCAGAAGCTACATCCCTCTTTAATAAGCAGTCTGTGGGATTAAAGTGAAAAGTGTGAGGACCTGTGAACGTGCCTGCAGACAGACGTTTATCACAGCACTCATGTTTCTCTGCAAAAGAGCTTTTTTCCCCACAATTAACAGCCCATTTTCCACCCACTCAAACGCTCCTCCTAGAGCCTGTTGTGTTTAACAGCGTGCTCAAGGTGTTTTTATTAGGAAATGTCTGCCATAGCTCACAATCAAAGCTGCTCATGTTTGAGATGAAGCAACTTTATGGTTTTATGTAAAAGCTGAGTCATGTAGGGCCGAATGATAACAGTTTACCTTCCATGAATAACAGATTCCAATCAAAACTATTCCTTTTGTGTAGGAGGTGCACTTCCTTGTTATTGTGAACTCATAGAATGAGCTTTTGTAGTTTTTTTGAGCAGGACTTTTCAGTATTCATCACTGCAGCGCTGCAAGGCAAACTGTTCCTCAGACTAGCATTATTGTTTCCCTTGCCCTGTAGTTGGATGGCATTCTTCTCTGATTGATTGGACTTTATTCTGGGAGTTCAATCCAGGGCACAGTTTTATCTGACCTGAAAAGCGATTCCATCAGCAGCTCATTCCGTGCCCAAACACTGATTGCTTTTCTCTGCCGTGGCTGTAAGAAGACATTGTTTACCAAAGCTCGGGTTTCACGTTGCGATATGCTGCTTTGGCTCTCTGCAGGCCTGAAAATGTCAGAGATATGTGCCTGAACAAAGCCAAGCCTGCCCTCGATGCCCTACATACTGCAGCTCTGCGAGGATGGGGAAGGACTTCACTTGTATTGCTTTTTCTGCAGTCTCATTGGTCCAGCGGAGCCTGATGGTGGTTTTTGTGTGCTTCAAATGACCACATCTGGCACTGCGATGGTTGTGCTGGGAGATGTCTGGTGCATGCCTGAGAGAAAGAGTTTGCAGTTTGGGGTTAGGAGTGTTTAATTCGCTGGTTGTAGCTCAGATGGAGGGGCAGATATGAGGAGGCTGCTGCCAAACTACATTTTTTTGTCCTGTCATGGGTCCAATTTCAGTGTTTCTCATTGCATACTCTGTACTTGAGCAAGCTGCACATGTATTGTGTGATTTGTTTTCATTTTGTCATTAACATTTTACTATTATTTGCACTTGGTTCAAGTTGCTTTTATTGAAAGATGTGCTGAAGGGCAAAATAAGACTCGCAAAACCAAAAGTCAGCACAGTAATGGTTTTTATCTCAATTATCTTGTTTTAATAATTACAGACACCCAAAATTATAACTGAAGTTAAAAGCTGGTTAATTGCACAGCCCTGATTGAGTGTCTCACACTGACTTTTGGTCCATGTTGGGCTGCAGCTGGTGATGGTGGTGCTAGTTCTATTCTGGAAATCCTCTGTTAGCTGGAGGATAACTCTATCCAGAGACTGCAGCAGGTGGAGAACCAGGACTACCAGCTGCAGAGCAACATGGAGGAGATGGAGTCTGTTTGAGGGAGGCGGAGCTCTGTTATTTATTGTCACAAAGCATATAGAGTAGATGTGCTGTGGCCACATTCAGAATCTAATTCTGCAGTAAACACTGTGAAACTCCTCAGGAGGCACATAACTTTGCCTGAGAAGTGTATTATGGATAACATTTAGTTGTTGACTTCCAATTTAACTGCACACAGTTCAGGTAGCTGCCTCACATTTAGCAGAGGGAAATGGTTTTCTTGTGTTAATCAGCCACGTTAACTGCTGATACATCATATCCCCTGCAGGGGAATAGAAGCTGTATATTAACTTCAAAGTGAAGTGTCATTCAGCTACATCCTCTCTGCTAATCGCCTGTCCTGTCTTTGATGATGTCAGCTGGTGGGTTTTCACTTCAGACACAAACAAAAGCCGACGACTTTTCTGTCCAGTCTCGTTTCTATGCATTTGTTTGTGTCTTTGTAAAACTGTGATTTAGTTTCAACTAAAGGCTGAAAGCCTGAAGCATCTTCACCACAAAACACCCACCTGTGTTTGCTTTATGCTGAGGAAGAACTAATAGGAGCTTCTATACGAGGACATAAAGGCAGATCCTGCTCTCAGAAACTGACAAAACACAAGCTTAGACACATTTCACCAACACTTAAAGCTAAGCTGACTGAAACCCCAGAGCAGGGGAGGCAGGGGAGCCATGTGATGGTGCAGACACAACATAAATGGCTGTATCCGTGGATCATCTAAACCACAAGGGAATTTACTTTGGGGAAAAGGAACAAAGTAAATTTTCTGCTTATTTTTTGTACTTACACAAACTTGAGAAATGGCAAAAATGAGAAAAACGTAAAAAATGTCATTGGTGCCTCACTGCCGGCCTGTAAGACAAAGCTGCACAAGAGCTGATCCTGCAAAAGTGTCTCCTGCACGGTTGAGCAGCATCACAGGTGACACCAGGCTGTCGGAGCGATGACTTCGAGCCTCATCAACCCAGAAACCGTCACTGCCGTCAGCGTCAGTCCCACTCCCACCTCTGCATGGCAGAACGGAGAGCGAGGCACAGGAACGGAGGCATGATGGACGGTTACAAACAGGACACCAGCTCGTCTCCTTGAAGCAGGAAGTGTGAAAAAGGAATGGTGGGTGGAGGCTGTAGCGCAAATCCCATCCTTATTTATGGTTTGTTTTCCCCACAGTTTTATGTTTCTGCTTGTGGCACAAAATCCATCAACAGTAAAAGTGCAGAAAATTCATCCTAATGCACAACCTAGACAGGCGGTGGACTTGAATTCATAAATGACATTAATTTGCCTCTTTTTTTATTATAATTTACTAATTTGGTTTTCATCGGAATTCTATTCAAAAATGATTGCAGTCCCCTGAAAAAATATCTTTGAAGCATGATAGCTGCTTGAAGTTTTCCAAAAATCATGGTTTTTGTTTGTATTTTTGTTTTTGATATTGTTTTTGTTTTGTTTTGCTTTGTTTTTGTTTTTTTAAGAGCCAGGTGCACTTCCTTTATCGCACAAGGCAGTGGAAACGAAAACAAACACACCGTAAATGTGAAAGAAATAAACTGACGTGCTGATTGATCACAGGGGAACTCTGAGGATTAGTCTGAATCTTCAGGTGACTGTGACACAGCCACCACATTAAGCATAAATCTATCCGGAGCATGAGGACAGGCCTCCTTGTGATGTCATATCTCTGCCTCCACGCTTCTGTTGAGATGATTCGGCAGCTGAAACCACAGCTGGAAGGATCCTGTTGACCTGGCACACCCGGACACAAAGAAAAGACACACACACGCACACAAGTAGGATATTTTCTTCAGAAGGTGTCTGTCATCTGCCAGCATGACTGTTCTTGTTTGAAATTGCAAGTGCATGAATCACAAAGTCACTCAAAGAGTCAGAAAGGCCTGATGTTCATGCATCCTGCACATCACAGTCTGTTATATCCAACAAGAATATACTGGATAGGCTGTCAGATAAGATATGATAAATACTGTACAGGCTGAAAGTCCCCCCGTGAGATTAGGATAAGGAGCGCACACTAGTCCTCTGTCTGTGAACTTGTTCGAGTCTTTTGTTTGGTTTGAAAAACAGAGCAGAGTTGCTTTAGAAACAGTTTAATTTTGCTCTAAGAATATTTGTTGAGCCGCCTCGTGCTGTATGCTGTTGGTGACTTTAGCACAGACAGAGAGAGACACTGAACTATAAATCTCTGGGAGAATTCAGCTGCAGCAAAGATGATGGAAAAAGTGAAACTTGCAGGACCAAAAAAGCTGTTTAAAATCTTGTGTTTTGTGCAAATACAGGAAACTTTTAAAGAAGAATTTATTCGATTGCCTGATGATTCTGAGCATGCATCGAGCCGATCGGGATCCCTAGCCTTAAGTTACTTTTTGCTAAATGTGTGCAGTATATTGGAATTAAGGCATTTTGAAACCAGGGAAAACCAGCTTTGGCCCAGCTAGACCTTTAATCATAATGTTGATGATCACGCAAGCTGAAAATTCAGCACTTCCTTTGTGTTTCCAGTAATGCATTTTGGTCTTCTGATGATTTACCTGTTTGTCTGAAGAGTCTCTTTCAACACTTTTGCTTTTCAAATTAAGGTGTTTCCAAATAATGATGAGCCATAATAAGAATTCAGGATCAAAATTCAGTCTGAAAATTAAGATTAATTATAACTAAACTGCAAAACTTGAGAGATAAGTTGTTAATGTAAAAATCTGTTCAAAGGACTGTATCAGGCTGTATCACATGCAGAGTCATGTGATTCAGCCTCAACGTGCATCTTATCCTGACAGTTAATCCTGCAGAAGTCATATAAAAGATATTCTTATCTACTTTGTAATTTTGCAAGAAATAACAATTTAACTCTAAATGACCTTTTGTGGATCAGCTTCAGTATCATCAGGGAGCGGATCTTGTTTAATTCCACAACACATTCTGGGAATTGATTAGAAATCTCTGTTATATTCCCGACTAATATCCTGCCCCTCCACACGGAGTGTTTTCCCCTGACCTTGACCTCACAGCTAACCCGTATCTCATGTTTACTGTCTAAACAAAAGATAAGCGCAGAATAAAAGCACACCAAGTGAGTGAAAGCTGACATTTAGTTAAGACGACTATAAAAGACTGTAAAGCTCTTTCTTGAAACAGCTGCCTGGTATCAGAGGCATCCCCACCAAACCTCCATTTATGGCAAATGAATCCATCACCCTCTCCCCCTTCTACCCCTCTCTCTTTCTCTAACTAAATAGTTTCCACATTAGCTGCTAAGTGATCGGGACACTGCCTGTGTTCAGCTGACATCATGAGTAAAAGCCACAGGATCACAGGAAAACCTGATCTGTGGTTTCAAGAGGACACATTTTCTTCTCTTTGGTTGTTATTGTTGTTGTGTTGTTTAAACAGAGTCAAAGCAAATGCATTTTACTTCCTCGTGATCGAATAATGGAGGTAGGATCAAAGCAGCACTGACAGGGAAGATGATTTGATGTATGACGTGTATTGTATTTGCTGCGTCGTGAGAAGAAAGGATTTAATTGTTATTTAAAACAGAAACTTGGAGCTTTGTGTTTTCCGAGGAACAAAAATTATTTAAATCAAAGAAGTGTTCCTCTTAAAATACCTTTTTCTTGTGTCACAAAGTACTTGGCAAATGAAACATTTGAACAAGTTCAAGGAAGAAAGTTCTTTAATAATTACTTTGTGAGAGCGCTGGGCTGGGTGATTAAATAAACTAGAATTTCAGGTATGCGTTTGGCTTCCAGAAAAAACAAGATAATTTGGATTAAAAACAAATACTCTTTTGCATTTGTTTTGCTGTTCTTTTTCTCCAAAAATCAGATCCCTCCCAAATACTGTGAACACTTACGTTCCTGTGCATGAACTTACTCGATCAATAACACATCTCTATGACATCGTTATTTGTGTTTCTGTTTGAATGACAGCAAAGAGTTCACTCACTCACTTTTTGTACACACACCAACGCACTTTTGGATTCGTGGCTAAATCTCTTTATGGAAAACTGACCAGGATTATTGAGTGTGTTTTCCGGGAAAACTTTCTGACTGAACCGGTTTCAGCTCTGCGGAGAACTTTGGATCCTTCGTTAAATGTTAATCTCAGTTTAATTTGTCAAGATGTGTGCAGAGAGAGCTCAGAGGGGGAAACTGCAACGCAAAAAAGAGACAAAAAGGAAGGAAAACAAAACAAAATCCTACATTTCTTAAGTGTGAAAGCAAAGGGCAGGTGTTCCTTTATAAGAGCTTTCTGAAATAGCCTTTTCATATTTTCATTGATGTTTCTCTGTGGTAAACAGACTTTACCACCATTAAGTACTGTTACAGTGTCACGCTGACCCGTCTTAAATTTTGAGGCTTAACCCAATTACGGCCACACCACCACTGCAGCAAACATCACATAAAGGACTAATTCTGTCGTTAATCCCAGACTTAAACCGTGTCCTCAGGAACGCTGAACAGAAGACTGACGGGCAACACAACACAGCTTTTATTAATAAAAAGAATAATAATAATAATAAAGGGACCGCAGTTTGAAAAAGTAAGAAATCAGGTATTTAAACTCAAAAAACATCAGCAGGGTAACTGTGAATAACAAAATGATTCTAATAAATCCATGTACAGAATCCACATAATTGTCCCTTTACCTTGATGAACCCTAATAACCCAAACCAGGAATATTCACCATTAATGCCGTCAGGATTAAGGTTACCATTCAACGGTATTAAAGCTGAACCCAGTGCGGTATCCGCTTAATAAACCCAAATCCTTCAGACTGTGTGGAGTTTGGCTTAGAAGCTTTTCAGGTTTTTGTTTGGACAATTCTGAGTAAAAAGAGTTTATCTTCATATGATTTTTTTTTATTTTTTTTTATGAGATATTTTCCATAAACTACAGAAGGGACAAAACAAAGTTAATGACAACAAGTGCTTAGAGCACCAGTTGAACCCCTCTCCGACATCCTGAGCCTATCCGGTCTTTAAGTGATGATGTGATGAATCCTGCTTCCGGGCCCAAAGTACTCTGCATTTAATAAGGCTGTTGTGTTTTTAACATGTTTTAATGCTTTGTATCTTGTTCTATTTAATCTCAACAAGCCGCTAAAAACAGTCAGTGATCCCTGACGGCTTCTCTCGGTTTTAATTACCACCTTCCTGTCCTTTAGTAGATTATAGAGGCTTTTTTTCTGTAAAAGTTTTGGTAATTTTGTAATGTCATGGATGACATGAATTTTTCTAATGATGCTTAAATGTTAAACAGATTAGCTACTGTAAATAAATAGGCTTATTCTAATGGGGTCAGGTGTCAGGCTAGTAGATGGAGGGATGGACCTAATGTTCTGAAGCACTAAGCATCCTTTTCATGTGTTCGTTACTCATCAGTTTAGTTATCATGTCTGCAGTCCTGTTTTTAGCCCTGTGAAACCCGCCTCCCCTCTTATCTAAACGAATCGCAGTGTTGGAGACGTTCCTTTTGTTCACCACTGTACCGTCCCCAGCAGCAGCTGTAAATGCCCTTCTCCTGGTTCCCACCCCTCTGCCAGTAAAACTCTGTCCTGTGGGGGGGAACCCTCTGTAGCCCAGACGTAATCTGCTCTCTTCTTTAATCTGCTCAGCTTGAGGATTTTTTTCCCCCTTTTTCTCTCACATAAGCCAACATTTCCATGTGTGATTCAATCCCCCAGTTTGTGAAAGACAGTCTGATTTCACCCTGCTGCTGTCTTGCTGAATCCTCCCCGATGTAAATTGAATTTGAAATTTTGTCCAGTAAACAATTAGTTGGCAGTTGATGAGCACGACAGTCTGGCAGATAGACATAGAAGAGACTGCTGAGTCAGCTCAGCCTGGTTTGGTTTGCCTTTGTCATTATAACATACACAGAGTCTTATCAGCAGCACAGCAGCCTGAGGATTCATCCGTCAGAGTTCGTCTCTGCCAGTGTGTTTAAGTTGCTCAGTTGTATTGTTGTTAGGACTGCCACAAACAATTATTTTGATAGTCGACTAGTCCTTCATTTCATTATTTTTGTGATTAGTCGACTAATCAGATCATGCATCCATTGAACGTAAAACATACATCTTATTGCACCAGCATGCATCTCCTCTTATATAACTATCATTAGCACATACCTTTCTTCAAGCTGTAAGCTAACTAAAAATAAAGACAAGATGATAGTTTATTAAACTTTTAATGAAATTTGCAGATTGTCTCAGTGGAGTTTAATAAACTCAGCCGTCTGCTCCTTGCTATCTAAAATACAACAAGACATTGGAGTAAATTCTACCATCTCACACTTCTGTTTAATCAGTTTTCTGTTTGACATTTATTCAGCCAGTTGAAAACTATAACTTAATCTCAGCCAAACTGATTTACTCTGGAACAAATAAAATACTGAAAAAAGCCAAACAAGAAATTTTTTAATTTATCTAAGCGACTACTAGATCATGTTTGTCGGCCGTATTTAGAGCAGTCTACGAATTTGGACAGCCTTCGCCGCGTCGCTGTAACGTAATCGGCCTACAAGTGCGGCCTCCGAAGGCCCATGAATTTGGACACAGCTGGAGACTGCTTCTTCTTCTTTGGCGTTTAATAGCAGCTGGCATCCTTGTAGATGCATTGCTGCCATCTTCTGTTTCACTCCGTTATTACACTCTTTTCAGGATCTTACAAAGCCTCAACTGACTCGTTGACTATTAAATTAATCGTCGACGATTTTGATGGTCAATGTAATCGTGACTAGTCGACTAATCGTGGCAGCTCTAATTGCTGTGAGTAGTTTAAAAAGGTGCTTTGTATGACCTAAAGTTTGCTGAAGCTGTTTTCACATACGCTCTGCATTTCTGAGCTTTTCTAACCTGATAGAAGCAAACACTGTTCAACAGATTAATTCAGATCAGTCGGTCTCCTGAGTAAAGAAACCGTGTGGCTTTAGATGTAAACGACATCCAGGCGGCTGCCTCGCCTAAAGCACACCCGAGTATTTGCAGTACTGAGAACACATCGCTCTCACTAATTTTAGCTGGGGAAAAAATTAGCTGAAACCCAAAAAGTTTTTCATATCAGGCTGTAAACATGTTCACTTTTGCTGTTTTCAGATATTTTAACATGGAAGTCTATGGAACTGATTCAGCAGAAGCTTGAGCCTCATGAGGACATTAGAGGAACTGCACCTTTTTGCGCTACAGCTTCATTTTATGACCTCGGGGGTTGCTGGTCATTTCCATCACTCTCAGCTTTCTTTAACTATTTTAAACTTCTTTGACATCAGGACTCTTTTTGTTCCCACTATTACTCCGGTTCTTCCACCACCCAACTAAAAAAAAAAAAGCCATCAACCATGGCTACTAGTTGAGCCTTTATTCTCCCAGAGGTTTAAACCCAGTTACTGACATTACTGCTCAGTACCAACAGTGACTACAAAAACTTGCACAATGTATTGCTAAAAAAGTTAAGAGAACAATAAAATAATCTTTAAAAAATGAAACTAAATGTGTGCTGGGTAGTTTGTTCATTGGCTAATCAAACCAGTGTAGGTCAACAAAGAGTCTGATGGTAGGGCTGCACGATTAATTGTTAGAAAATCGCGATCTCGATTCATACTTATGTGCGATTTCATTTCCAAATGACAACGATTTAAAAAAACAAAACAAAAGACGACGACGATTGTACCGCATTTTGATCCGGGACGTAATCTGCATGAAAACAAGCGCTCACTCTTCCTGCTCAACAAATGACAAGGGCGGAGCCTTATACCACGTGATACAGAAGCTGTGCCGTGTGATGCTAAAATTAGCAGGGAAAAAACAACGGAGAACACGTCAGGGATGACGAGAAAGTGACAGGAGAAAATCCGTCCCGGTCAACCACCCAAACATCAATAACGGGAACCTTATACAGCGCTTCCCTATACACGTCGAACTTCTGCAGGCACAAAGAAATTACGGAGGCTATCACTTATCACCTGACCAAAGATATGGCTCCCATCAACACTGTGCAAAACGAGGGATTCAGGAAAACGATCAACACCCTAGACAAACGCTACACAGTGCCGTCCCGCAACTATTTTTCTATTGTTGCACTACCTGCTCTATACACGCAGTGTCGAGCAACGGTGGAGACGGCATTTCAAGCAGTACAACATTTTGCGGAAACCACAAAATTTGAGACATTTGTTGTTTTTATGTTTAGTTATTGTTTTTATGTTCAGTCTCAACTGTTACGAAGTTGATGTGCAGTAAATAAGTGCAATAAATATTTATATTGGAAAAGAGAATCGTGAGAGAATCGTGATCTCAATTCTAAGCCAAAAAATCATGATTCTCATTTTATGCAAAATCGTGCAGCCCTATCTGATGGTGACATCTGAGAGAAAGAAGGCTCAGCAAAATTACATAAAGCGAGGAAGTAAACCACTTAAAGGTTGATGAGAGCCTTGCAGTAATGCAGCCATCTTACTTTGTCTTCCAACAATTATCAGGTGGCACCGCGCTGAGTGCGCAGTCACACCTGAGGCCGTGCAGATAAAGCACTCACTGAGCCAGCCACCTTAACCACGTCGTCCTCCTGCCTAGGAGGAAGTTGGAGTGTGTTAAAGCTGTAAGAAAAGAGGCCTTCTCTATGTTTGTTCCTCATAAGCTACCCTTCAGGCACTGATCAGCTGAACGTCAATGAGTTTGTTTCAGCTGAAACACTGACATATTCAAAGTGATTCTTTATGTTCCTGAAACTGGAATAAACCTGGTTTCATACGTCTGACTTACAGTCTGGTTTTTAATGATCTTTGTATATTTTCAAACGTACACGTGAAGCAGATTTATAGTAGAAGCCGGAGAGAAAAAACATGTCTGACAGAGATTCAAAGAAGAAATGAATAAGAAATATGTTCCCATTTGTTTATGTGGCTTCATAAACAAATGGGAAGATTTCAAATCATTTTCAGTGGAAGCCAGTTTAGCTCTTTGGTCTTCCTCCCAACAAAAACACATTCACGTAACAGCGCGCCAAATCTACCCTGTCCTAGAGTTATAATGCTGTCAGAACTATTTTTGTATTTTACTAAGAATTAATCAATTAATCAATCAATCAATCTTAGTTCTTGATTGCTAAAATAATCAATAGCAGCAGCCCTAATTGGATTGTGGGGTAGGAACTGTTTTAGAGTTTCTGAAATGGGACTAACAGAAGAAGTTTGAGAACCGCTGCCTTAAACACAAACTCGGGTAGCAGCTGAATGCAGCTCTTTTCCACTAGTACCTACTCGGGTCAGCTCGGCACTAGGGCTGCCACAAACGATTATTTTGATAGTCGACTAGTCACTGATTATTTTTGCGATTAGTCGACTAATCAGATCATGAACGTAAAACGTACAGCTTATTGCACCAGCATGCATCTGGTCTTATATAACTATCATTAGCTTACAGCTTTAAGTGTTTAAGGTATGTGCTAAGTAAAAATAAAGACAAAATGATAGTTTAGATTGTTTCGGTGAAGTTTAATAAAAACCTTTCTATCTAAAATATAACGGGACACCGGAGTATATTCTCGAGCATCTCACACTTCTGGTAATCAGTTGTCTGCTTGACATTTATTCAGCTGTGTAAAAACTATAACTTTAATCTCAGCCAAACCGATTTACTCAGAAACAAATACAATACTGAAAAAAAGCCAAACAATAACATTTTTAAGTTATCTAAGTGACTTATATATCATGTTTAACCTGAGTAGCGAAAGACGGCGGTGGGTTTGAAAACGATTTGCCAGGAGTCCGGTGTTTTCACCGGGTCTAGTGAGCCTTGAACCTAGCTATCGAGCTAGTGGGTAACAGACGTCTCCGACAACGTCGGAGCGCTTTTGAAAATATGTGGTGTCTTGATAAACTGAGCAGCTATTTGAAGTTTACACAGCTACATTCCTGCCTGAAAATATGTTAAACGTTTATTTTGTGACCCAGAAAGAATAATA
This sequence comes from Aulonocara sp. 'chitande type north' Nkhata Bay, assembly GCF_057382095.1. NCBI lineage: Eukaryota > Metazoa > Chordata > Actinopteri > Cichliformes > Cichlidae > Aulonocara > Aulonocara sp. 'chitande type north' Nkhata Bay. Next base: position 31,518,943 of record NC_141359.1, read on the forward strand.
AGAGTAACATTAAAACTAACTAGCTGCTGCCATTGCTGGAAACTGAGCAGGGCTGCGCTATGAATTCTGGGACACAGTCTTCTTCTTCGGGGTTTGGCATCCTTGTACATGCAGTGCTGCCATCTTCTGTTTCAGTCCGTTATTACACTCTTAAATCCTACTACTTATTCCTGCGTCTTTTGGGATCTTACAAAGCTTCAAACGATGCGTCGACTATTAAATTAGTCATCGACGATTTTGATAGTCGATGTAATCGTGACTAGTCGACTAATCGTGGCAGCCCTACTCGGCACAGCACGCCTCAACTCGTTTTCTACCAGGTACCAGTTACCTTTTTCTAGTACCTACTTTGCAGCTGTTCCAAACGATCTGAGGTGATCTGAGCCACCAACTGGTGTCACTCATCACTCGATGAGTCATGAAAGTGCCTGCCATTTTTGAAAGCCAGCAATGGGGAAACTGGCTACACAAAAGACAGCACAGTGGCCACGAGTCTGACAAATAGCCATACACAGCAGCAGGTATACCATCGTCTCAAGTCCTCCTTTGTTGTGACATTTGCGTCGCATGCAAATGATTTTGGCTGTGTTTGGCTGTGTTGCTATAACGACTCCATGTGCCCAAGTGGTACTTAATTGAAATGGAAAAAAAACCAAAACCAAGTTGAGCCAAGTAGGTACTAGAGGAAAAGGCTTATTATCTGACTACAGCTCTGAACCTGAACTGTGGTCAACTGTGGCTTGAGTAGCAACATTCAGGCCCTTAAGGCTGCCTCCTCCCACGCTCCACCTTCACATGTTATTTCATAAAGCGGCCAGCGGGTGTGGACTGTGATGTTGTGCCTGCAGTTTGCTGTCCATTGTAACGTTGTGACTCTAGTGTTGCAGTGCAGCACGTGGCAGAAAATATCTCAGCCTCTGCTTCAGGACTTGCATCATGATCAGTGCAGCAGTCAGTCAGAGGAGACGCCCTTCAGTAAGGTGAAAGTCAGCTCTTTGATCTGTGTATTACCTGCTAGACTGGGCTGAAGTATTTGGAAGTGGAACAACATACCAGAGCTTGATCTGTGAGTTTGAAAGTTCATCAGGCAAAGCATCACCTTAAAGAAAACTTGAGCAGCACAGATCTGCTGTACAGTCCTGAGTCGTCTCAACGCAGCGTCTGATTGCCCAACAGCATTTTCAGAGGGTGTTTCTGAGTTCTTCATGCACTGAAACATTTTTGGAACCAGCATAAAAAAGTCTGAATAAATTAACGAACACTGCCTCATTGCCTTTAGTATATGCTAATAAAATGTGCTTCAGTGTAAACTTATCCCCACCAGAGGCTCATTTAGAGTCATAAAACGCTGAACTCTATCACGGAACTCCTTTTTTTGACAATTTTTCCTAACTGAACCCACGAAACCGTAGGTGAGGGCCTGTGTCCACAAAGGTTGATTGATTAGTTAACTCAATTTCGAGGTTAACTTCTACGCTAATGTAACTCACTGTTAATGTTGGGAAGGTGAAGAGGGGTACTGAAACACTGAGAGCATCTGTGGTACTTGGAAAGAATCCAGATATTTGTTGAATTGATGTAAAAGCAGTAATTTGTGCTACATGTAAATACAAAGTTTCGGCTGCTGTGCTGCTTTCAACGGCCTAGTTTTAACAGTGTTTGCTTCCTTCGATCTGCTCGACTCTGTCCAACATCTGTATCTGGTTATCAGTTAGGCCATTTGTTCTGCTGAGTCAGCCTAGCCTAGGAAGGAAGCCACAGACTAATGTGCTTCGTCATGCTGTGATATGGACAGAAAACCCAGAAAAACCTCTACAGCTGAGGGAGAGGAAAGCCAGAGAAATGCTTTTAATGAAATGATGCATCAAATCTTAAATAAAGTCATTGTATGGTCAAGTTATGTCAGCTTGCCACCCTGTTTTTCTGTGTTATGATGACGTTGCACACATTTTACAGGATTGCAGAGCAGGTCAGCTTAATAACAGATGTCACTGAAATTTTTTCCTCAGTGCTTAAACAACGTAGGTCATCAAATTTTCACTGTGGATCTTTTCCTACTTTCTCTAGTGTTTAACTGTTTGGACCATACTGTTGTGATGTGAGGACCATAGGGGTGCTTGTAATAATCTTGCTCGATGCTGTCAGACATCAGGAAACGGATGAGGAGGGTTATTTTGAGGGGTTATACACAGCCCAGGTAGTGGCAGACGCCACCTTCTGGCAGGATTTGAGATGTCTGTATAGATCTGGTCCCGCTTTATGATGTCGTCTATGTGCTACTGTTAAGCTAGTCGCTAAAGGTGTTGTTTGCTCGTAGTCTGAATTCTAAGTTAAAACTTTTTTCTCAAATTTTTGGGAACATTTTTTTTCCAACCAAACTTTTAATGCAGCCACTGTTTTTTTGTTTTTTTTAAAGTTTTTGATGGTATTTTACCTATAGTGCCCTTCTTTGTACCTACCTTCGGCTGGCCTCAGTCCAGAGAGCAGCAGAAATGTAGAGATATACCATGCTAGGTCACGTGAAGATTGAAGCAGTCGAGTTCACCTTCAGGTGAGTGGATCACTCAGATTAGCATTTGTTGCCTCGGGTAATTCCCTGGAAACCTGCATGTACCAAATACACTCGCTTACAGCAAACATTGTTTCTTATTTTTCTTAAATTTCCTGCACAGTGATCTACCTGTCGATGGACTAACGTGGAGAAGCAGCACCATCATCAGCTGCTTTGGCTCCAGAAGAAGAAATGTCGCACTCTGAGAGAACAATAAAGTGGAATACACATAATCAGTTTAACTGAATTATTCATTAGTAACATTTCTCTGCTCTCCTTGTCTCTGAATGCGGTTCAATAATACATGGAGCTATATTTGGGGCTTGGCAGTCCTGTTAAAGTCAATGTCATAGTACTGCCATGGATATAATCTTCATTTACATTAATATAAAAGTACTGCACTGCTGTGAAGGTGATTTGGCTTGTGCTGAATGATTAATATGAACAACACACATCTGCTCTGTTGGATTTCACTGTTGTGCATCTTCTTTATATTCATGTAACAGAATCCATGATGTTCATATGAGTGCTCAGGTGAATGCTCTCACCATCCATAATAAGACTGCTTGTTCATAATGTTGCTAAACACCGTTCTTTAAGACTCTATGAATAATGACCTGAAGATATAAGTATTGATTGTGTTTATCACCAATATTGGTAAATTTCTATGTTACAGCAGCCAAAACTTCTAAGAAAATATCTTCAGTAAAGTAGAATAAATGTGTAACTCATTAAGGTAAAATTCAAAACTACAACTACACGTTAAATGAGCTGAGAAAGTAAAAAGCTAAATAAAATACATACAATAAAGTGGATTCATAAGGTAAAATATTTAATATCTATGTCTTTAGTAGAGCACACAAAAGAAATAAAATCATTATGAATAAGTAACTGCAGCCTGCGAATAAGCGCCATAACACTGGAGAACGAAAACAATTACACTTTTTGAAGATTAAAAAAAAAATAAATGTTGTGTTTAATTTATGGATGTGCCGATCCAAACTTTCAGTTCCAGTGCAAGAGCTCCAATTAATAAACTTTAATGTAGTTCCATCTGATGATTGTATTAAATGTAGACAGATGTGTGCAGATGCTGTTGGCCTGTTGTCCCTCTGTTTCCACAGTGGTTAACTTTGATCAGTCCAAACTGCAGCCCCGTGTTGTTGTGTGCCTGCAGCCCCACGGCGACACACTGAGTCAGCTCTTTGAGTTTGTTCGTCCTGACAGTTCGCTGCCTCTGCTGGTAGAGTGATGTCCTCCTCTGTCCTGCCTGGCAGGTGTCACAGCATTTTATGGATGACACTAACTTTGTGTTAGAGGTTTAAATATTTCATTTCAGGCCCAGAATACACAGCAAAGTGCAACCAAAACTAATCTGTTATTTATCCAGTTTGTAGATTTATTCAGCTATTATGTAAATGTGAAATTAGCAGTTTCATATTAAAGCATTTCTTTTATTTTCTGTCATATATATCTGCTGTTTCCTAACTCATATGTCATAGGGGTCATAGAGAGGGGATCACCCTTTTTGTGGTCATCTCTCATCCACCCACTTGCTACATAGGATAGACTGAGGCCAAGTATCAGATAAAGAAGGATTATTGTGAACTGCGAATTATGCAAAGCTACTCTTGTGGAGTCCAAGAATCGAAATTGATCTCGTCTCTAAACAAGTTGGAGTTAGCAGGAAAAATATCTCCGCCCACACCCAACCAAGTTAGTGTGTCTGTCTGCTCGTATTCCAGCCCTTCAAGGAGGAAATTGAGCTCCTTTTCACACAGCCTTCCATCAAGTGTCGTTAAAACTAGCGCAGTAAATGAGCTAGAAACGTTTTGATGCTGATTAACGCCGTGTGCCAGGACATCAGCTCATTTTCCACCTGATGAGTTTTCTTCTGTTTGGCCTCCAGCTCGCTCCTCTCTTTCTTCTGAGAAACAGCGCCGAGCTGCAGCTCCACTGTTTGTTTATTCCTGATATCACATGCAGCCGATCGGAGAGCCGTGATTGGCTGAGGTGTGTGTCAAACTGGGTTTCTTTTTTGGAGTCTGGTGTGCTTAGGCAAAACTCCGCTCTGTCTCTACTCGTGTTTGACGTCTGTTTTGGTATTTGACTATGTGTGTATTAAACACGTTTAAAAGAGTATAGCACAAGTAGATTGTGTGAAATTTTCAAACACTCCATTGTCCAAACACTTTAAAACTAGAAAAACTTGCAATGGAGTAACTTTGTACTAACAGACGGTCCAAGAAGGCTAAGCTCCAGTTTTAGTGAGTGAAATTAAAGGATTTTATTTTTTTATTTTATTTAATTAAGGTTAGCTTATAAATTCTAATTCTAAGAGATAAAATATGTGCCTTATCTGTGTGTGTTTAGTCCCATCCTTCTTTCAATTTACTTCCTGCTGTATTTTGGATGTTGTTTTTATTGCCCTTTTTCCTTCAAAGTTGGTTATTAAAATCTCGAGATCTGTTTTCTATGTATGGATGAATAGAGCCAGTCATTAGTGGAGGAATTATGTTATATTGAACAGTGTTGTGGAGCCTTCAGGGGCTGCAGCATTCAGTAAACATTTATTGTAACAACACCATCAAAATTATTTAACCTAACGTTAGCAGTGAATTTGCAGTCTGTGAAATGTTGGCTTCAAAAACAAGGACACAGGTGCTCAACCTTGCTTTTATAAAGGAATCTATGCAGGACATAACCAGCTGTCAGAGACAGATCTCACAATGTAAGAGACAGCATCGCATGTGAGTTGCATTCTTTGGTGCAAATAAATTAGATGATTCTTATTTGCAAAGCTTCACCAATCTAGCAGAGAGCGTTTGCAGTGCAAATCGAGCAACAATTGTTTGGCGACAGGTTGCCTCCCACCTAGCAACATGTGCAATCAAACCCTCTGGACAACCAGTTTTTCACTAAAACTACTTGCAGTTGTTCACCAAATGCAAGACAATTCAGTGCAATCACTGGCAAACCAATGTTTTTCCTATTTGCAAAGAAGTTGCTGTTTTATTTTTACTTTAATGTGTCTAATCTATAACCTTGAGTTTTGTCTGCGGCTGATTTTTAGCATTTACAAATGATAAAACTGTTTTCAATTTTCATTTGATTGCTATTATACTTAAATAAGGTTCAGGCATTTTGGCCTTATAACCCCATTAAAGAAATAAAGGACACAGATTTCTGTTCTCAGTGTCTATTACATAAATTTGCTGATCATGATTTAAGGAGATTTAAACAGACGTGATCATTTGTAACAAAAAGCTCTGACACTTCTTTGGTGGCCAAACACTATTACTGCTGTTTCTGTTGTTATTTTTCCCTGTAATTAGTGGCTCCACTCTTTCACGTAAAGCATAAAGCATGTTTGAACTTGAGCGAAGCATGTATTAGTGTCAGTGGCAGTATGTCCGGAGGAGGATGCTCCCATTTCAGTGTTTTCACTGCAGCAATTCGAGTATGAAGCGCCATCTCAGGAGGAAGTGAACCGTGAAAGAGCGTTGTGTCTGTGCGTCTTTAAATGTGCTCTGTATTACAAGTGCTGTTGGCTCTCGGCTGTAATAAGAGTTTACTGCACAGCTCCATCATCCAGTTGCCACCCTGCCCGGAGTCCTGAGCTCTGCTGAGTGCTGCTGAGTCACTGCTGGCTAATCACCGCAAACTCCAAATGGTGGCATAGCATCACAGTTAATCACTCCCACTCTGTTACTGTATCTGGTGCATGTTGGAAATTGTTTAGATGAGTCTGGCCCCGCCTGTATGAGCCTGTGGTTGAACTGGGACACTCCCAGTCTGCATGTGTGGAATAATATGCAGGCGACCTATTGTCCTCATTTCCATCTAAATATTTTTTATTCTTGGAGTCCTCTAGAGCAGCTTTGCATGATTTTTGAACTTTGCATAGTTCAAAATGATTATTCATGTGGGTGGGGCTTTTCCCCAGTGACATCATACAGATCCAAGAGTAGAAAAAAATTCACGGTCCTTTATGACTTCAATGAAAACAGTCTCTAGAATATCCTATTTTATTCAGTGAGACCTGAAACTAGCGACTGAGTCAGGAAGGTGTTTCCTAAGATCAGAAATGTTAGCAGTGAATTTCCAAACTTTTGCAACAAAGAAATTGCCCCCTGTTGGACATTAGGAGGAATGCAGGTTTAAAGCTTAATCTTAATCTGGGGGCAGGGATAGCTTAGTAGGTAGAGTGGTGGCCGGGGTCGGGGATTCAAATCCACTGAACAGCTACCCTGAGGTACCCCTGAGCAAGGTACCGTCCCTTCACACTGCTCCCCGGGCGCCCAGTGGCTGCCCACTGCTTCACTAAGTATACATTATTATTATTGTTATTATTATTTTAAGCCTATTCGCTACTTCCATCTTTTATATCACAGACTGTCATTACTAATTAAACCCTCTGTTAAACAGTTAGTAACTATAAACTCTGAAGAGGTCAAATAGCAGCTTTTATTAAAGCTGCATTTTATTTTAGAAAAGACTCTTCTTCTTTTCTGACTCTAACAAACCAAAATCTTCTTCTTTGGTCTTGGTGCGACTGGTGTTTATTTTGCAGTGTCCTAAAGGTAGAGCTGAGGTCTATCAGACGCTAACCACGGGACAGGCAGTGACGCGGGCTGAGGTGCTCATGAGTCCCTTTTGCCACAGGCGAATTACTAAAAGCAGCAGCAGCAACAACTGAGCGCGCTCAAAGAAACACACTGGCAACAGTTGAGACTCTGTGAAAGCCATTAAAAGGTGAAACAGCCATGTTTAAACCCACTTCTGGTGGGTCCACAGTTCATCATGATTTCAGCATTCTTGGATTTTTCCATTCTCTTTGACTTTATGTAAACTTGTGCATTTAAATATGACTTCCTCATATTACAATATTTCCACTTGAGGCTCCAGCAGTGAGTCAGTCCCCACAGACTGACATTTTAAAATGCCCAACTTTACTGCAGAAATAAACATGCTTACAGCTTAATACAAAAACCAGGTTTGGTCTCTGTAGCTGATACCCTCCTTTATAACAACTCATCATCCAGATGGAGGCTTTGATATTGATGCGTATTAATAAAACTATTTTAATGCTGCATAACAATAAAGGTCTCTTGAATCAAACAGAATTTTATTTGTTGTGTTGTTCCTTGATAGCTCGATGCATTATCTGCCTTGTGGAGGGCAGCCGGTTATTAATGGATCAGCTGAACCAGCAAATAGACTATTTGTTAAAATGCACTTAATAACAATTTACAATTGAATTAATTTCAGCATACAGAGCATCAAATCATCTCCTTTCAAACTGTTGGAGAGATTATATTATTATATCATTATGAAATCAGACGGAATTAGAAGAGATGCATATCTGCCAGAGGAGTAAACTTGTGCAATAGCTGTAACGAGAAATATAGACAGAGTAGTTCAAAGTTAATGTAATTTAATTTGTTAATTCTGGTTGATTCAGTCTTCACTCTCATGTCTTGATTTTTATGGGCTTTTTTTTTTTTTTTGGTTGTATTGTTTTTTTGCAATCCATCAATTTTCTTCCGCTTATGTAGTGCCTGGAGCCTATCCCAGCTACCATAGGATGATAGGTGTCCTGTCTGTCATACAGAAAACAGGGTGTTGTTTTTGAAAAACTTTAAATAATGACTGATTTAAATTGAGCACCATCTTCCCTGTGCAGCTTGCCTGTTCCCTGCAAACCTCAACAGAGAGGCTATTTGCATGCCGGGAATCAGAACTTCTCATTCTGCGCTGTGTTTGCATGCAGCACTGTCTGTCGTTGTTCTTCAGCCTGCAGCACAGATACAGCTTTGATAAACAAACTATCAAAAGGACTCAAATGTTAATGCTCATCAGCAGCTTAAAAATGAAGCCATAAATGTCAGCTGCGCTCATCTCTGACCTGCAGCTGCATCCAGAAAACAGACCTGTAAGCTACAGTTAGAGTTTAAGCTGAAAGGTAGACCAAGTAAAGACAAAAGTTCTTGATTTATGGCACTGTGAGAGACATGAGAATGTGGTGATTACAGAGCAGGAGGCGGGGAGGGAGGGACAGGTATGCTGTATATAATTACAAAGCTGGAAAATGATCCGGCTTTCCGTGTGTGAGGGACACGGCTCATTTTTGAAGAGTTTGATCGATGTCTGAGTTTTGCTTGTCTTTACAGGTTGCTGCATGTGTGTGTGTGTGTGTGTGTCCGTGTGTAGTGTTTCCACTGGTAATGAGATGGCGAGTTGAGAGAAATTCTTGATTTAATTTAAAGGCTTCTCCACATCAGAGTGGCCAGTTGTGGGTTGCCGGGTTTTTCCAGCCACTCGGATGACGATGAAGAGGCACTCGTGTTCCTCTGAACGAGGCTTGATGCTAGTGGGTTAGTTTGATCACAGCCTGATCCAAGAGTCCTTTCTGAACTTTTTCTTTTACATGATCAGGAAACAAACTGACTGGACTTCTAAAGTTTACTGCCCCTCGCTAGTTTTCTAACCTAAATATGCATCCCGTGTTTTGTTTTACTTTACTTACCACATTTCCACATGATTTATTTACTATAATAATTTTTTTCCGCATTTTTATCATGTACAAAACCACCCAGCCCGCCAGATGTATCAGACAGCACATGGATTGAGTATCCAGACCTTAGTGATCAATAAAATCTTCATACTCACGGGTTGCCCCTGAAATCATGTAAACATTGGGAGATTTGCTGTCTTTGCTTCATGAAGCAGCATCTCAGTGAATGGAAAGCTAAACCAACACGTGCATGTTGACAGAGTAAATATCGAGCGAGGCTGAAGCTGCTTTCAGTGACGGCAGGGTGCATATTTGAGCTGAGGTAAACACGCGTCACGGTCTGACCACTAACTGCCACAAATGCTTCAAGTCTGAACCTTCATTGTGAGCTCAGATTTTGAAAGAAGCCACTCGTCTTGCAGCTGTGTGAACTGAGCTGACATTCAGCTCCAGCTGGGTAGCTTTACTGCTCAGAGACCTTTGCCTGTGCTGAAAATCTTTAGAAACTCAGTTGTTTTTTTTGTTTGTTTTTTTTAAGTGGCCTACAGGGGTGGGCGATATAGATGATGATGATGATCTTCTGAAACTATGTGCCAGCAGCACTATAGCGACACAGTATTATAAAAGTATAAAATAACTGATTAACACTTTAACTGAACAATAACTAAATTAGTTGAACCTTGTAATCCTTTCAATGGTTGCACAATATTGTCATAGAATAAAGCTGGAACATATTTTCTACCTGGGATCTTGTATGCTGGATTGAGCTTTTTAACCAGATGTTTAAAGTCCTGCTTTTTCTCCCTGTGACCGAATCATTAATTTCCATCCACCATTTGCTTTGGAGTCATATGGAGTGTCACTAGCGAGTACTCCAGCGACGCGCGGAGGGTTGCTCATCATCATCTCCTCCTTTGTAGCCCGGCTGTACTCAGCTGTGCGTTTTTGTCTCAAGTGGTAAAACACATTTATTGTTTCCACCTCTAGCAGTTGTTATGCACACTAGGGAATGTAAATGGATGTCGCTGCTATGGTAACAATATTACGATATGACACTTTCCTATCACATAAAAATGTATGTGGTTATTATGACAGACCAAGTGTTATGGCACAGCCCTTGTTGCCTTTAACATTATTGAATTTCAGATCAATTCCATTTCAATTTAGTGCAGTTCAGCTTCATTTGTCATTCAATCTCACAACAGTCACTTCAACGTGCTTTATACTATAAGGTAAAAGAGAGAAAACCCCAACAACCTGACAACCAGGTATGACCACACCCTTGGCGACTCTGGGAAAGAAAAACATTCTTTTTACAGGAAGAAAAACCTGTGGTACAATCTCAGGAAGGGAAAATAGTCTGGTGCTACATAGGGTTAGGCATAGAGACAAAAAACATATTTTTGTATCCAGCTGTAAGCATGTTTATTTGTAATGTAAAGTCTGTGAGAACTGCTGGAGCACCTGGTGGACGTTAGAGGAACTGCAGCTTGTAGTGCTTGTGATGACATCATTCTGTTTAGGGTTGCTGTTTTGTTATGTGGAGTATTACTTTGGTTAGGGTTTGAAAGTTATTGGTTATTTATCGCATGGTTTATGTTGCTTATTGTAATTTTTCTGCTGGTCTTTAGTTTTTTCTTTTCTTTTCTTACCTGTTAGTGAGGTGGTTGTTTCTTTCTTTGTGATATTAATAAAGTTTAGCCTGTGCAAATCCCTGTTATCCCGCACTGCTGTGCAATAGTGTGACCTGGACTGTGCGTGAAAAGTAGGCCACAGTTTTGTGCCCTTGATGCATGGACACATTTTTTTAAAACTGCTGCTTTTACATTGTAAATTAGGAAAAATCAGCTCTTTTCTTTTACTGTCAGACTAAATAAATTAAATCCACAAACTCAAAACATATTAAAACTCAACATGAGGGGACGTGCAACGCTGATGCCCTGCGCCAGTTTCAGCTATCTTATTTTACAGTGTCAGCATGTAAAAATTATGCTGTCCCCATGCAGCTGTGCTGCTGTTGCCTTTGGTGGTTTCTTAGAAAACAGTAAACCAAGTGGCCCAGCCTTGTGCTTTAAGGGGGTCGGATTACTTTACGTTACTTTACGTTTCTAGTTTTCTCACTGTGTGACCTTATTTTTCACCCCAACAGAGTTTCTTTTAACTGTGTTTTAAGGTTAGCAAAGGGACACTCAGATGAGAATTTTTCTTACAGTGTGGACATTTGCTGACACACTGTCAGGATTGAAATGCAGCAGATAAGAGGAGGGGAAGAAACTAGAGCCGAGCATGTCGGATTGGAGGATTTGGGAATTTGGAAGGGATGATGTCTGAGAGATTTGGGTCCAGAGCCTTCAGGGTGGGGGTGAAATAGAGATATACATGCGTGTGTGTGTGTGTGTGTGTGTGTGTGTGTGTGTGTGTGTGTGTGTGTGTGTGTGTGTGTGTATGTTTTGGGGGCTCTGGATGTGGGTGGCAGCAGAAAGAGAGTTAGCCATCTGTCTGCAAAGAGGCGGAGCCTGTCTGTCCTGGACTGGACCACGTTCTTCTTTGGCGTTCCTTGTGTAATTCAATTTTCCAGAAAAGACTCTTTACCTCCAGCTATGACTCCAAGAAAGAGCTCAAGTGAACCTGTTTTGCGTTCCTGTGCAGGGTTTCTCTCTTCGTGTGGGGCCTGTCGTCAGTCTAATTACCGTCATTCTCTCCAGCTGCAGAACAAAGAGGCTGATCTGAGGATTAGAGCTGCAGATAACCAGGACTTCTGCCTGCAGCAGGGGAGAGGCATCCATTGGAGACACTGAGGAAAATATAAAGGGAAGAGCACTTTGTAGTTCGGTGGTTTTAAGGGTAGGATTCCTGCAGGTCTTTAAAACAGCCCTAAATTAAAGACAATTAAATTAAGGTGTTAAAATTCTCTTATGTTCCCAGTAAATTTGCTGGTAGAAAAATCACAACAGCAGTTGGCTCTAAGCACTTTATTATGTAAGGTAAAGACCCTGCAATAATACAAGAAAACAGACAAAACCCCAACAATCAAATTACCCCTTATGAGCAACCGGTTTGACGACAATGGCAAGGAGAAACTCCCTTTATAAAGGAAGAAACCTCCAGCCAAACCAGGCTCATGGAGGTGTGGAAATCTGCCGTCCAGTTGGGGGTGAATGAGGTTGTTCAGTTAGTGGAGGTCCCCGCCCCCTCTGCAACACCTCTCACTCATGGTTGGGATTATGTTATAAAATGTAACTTACATTTGAATTAAAATAGAGGAAATACAAAAAATTTAATAGAGGCCATTCCGGTAGAAGAGGGAAAGACCATCTCGGAACTGAGGAGTATATACTTCACCATCTTACAGTGACGGGATTGCAGCCATTTCCCAGCTTTCTGTAAATGGTGCGCATAGCCACTGATGAAGGTTCATTACAATTTGCATATTAATGATCAAGAAACTAATTGTTAGTCAGTGGTGCTGGTTATGCAAATGTACTGTTTATACTGTTGAGGAAACCTGCAGTCAGCTGAAACTGTAAAAGTAAACTGGATGAGTGAAGAAACATTTGTCCCAGTGAAACAGTAACATCCAGAGGAACAGAATCAATTCTCCAGGGTTAATGTGTGGATCACAAGCCTTTTCTTCATATTTATAAAATTAAACAGCACTTTTTATGCAGTTTCATTAAAATAATTCATCTGTACTGACATGCTGAGACAAAAAAAGGTTCTCTGTACAGATTAAACTTCATCCTGAGATGAATAATATTGAAGTTTCCCCAGTAGGATCTTTGCTCCCAGCAGATTGCAGCAGCCATTGTTGCTTTGCTGTTTTACTCGTTGTTTTATTATTGTTGCACACAGTAATTGGGTTTCCAAAAAGTGCACCAAACCCTGGACATTCGCCAGGTGATGCGTGTGTGTTGTTGTTGTTACGGTGTCAGCTGGACTGCTCTCACTAAGCCTTCCTTGAGCAGTTCTCTCACCCCATGACAAGGAAAGTTGCAAGAGGCAGGGCCTGTGTTACAGGTCAGTGTTGTGAGTGTGTACCCTGAGTCATGGTGCACACAGTTTGTTGTTTTAACCCCACCCCTTTTCACACTCAGGCCTGTGTCGAGTGTTTCTTTGTTGATAAATTCCTCATTCTGATTTCATTTTTTCTATTAAATGTAAAAGAAATATTTACATGTAATTGTATATGTTTAAGATTTCTGTGATGATTTTTGTTTTTGTTTTATTTTTTACATTAAATTGTATTTAATGTGTGCATTTCATTTTGTCTCCACCAGGTGGCGCTGCTCGGCCTGGACCTCTTATCTGCCTTAGTGACAAGGTTACAGGAGCGATTTAGAGCCCAGGTGGGAACAGGTAAGACTCAAATTTCAATCTTTGATGCGAATTTAATGTTTTATTTAATGTTGGATTTTTAAAGTGGTAATCTGATCGAGTTGAAGTGAAGTCAGAGCTTTTCTCTATATTATTTCAAATGCTTGAATTAAAAAAAAAAAAAAACCCTGACCAGTGAAACTCAGTCTATTCATTTGTCATTATCTTTATAAATTAAAGTTAGTTTGCATTATCTAATTAAAAATTGTTAAGTTTACTTTCAGTTTTTAGTTTTTATGTATTTTAATGTTAATATTGCATACTGATTGATATTGAGGGAAGTTGACTCTCAGTGTCTCTCATTATTTGCCCCAGTTCCCTCAGGATGAATCTTCATCCACATTTAAACACATCGACAAATATCAAACAAAACATATTTTGTATTTTTGTATTTTGTATTTTATTTTTTTCAGGCTCTTTGAAACATGTCGAGTAACACAAAAGTACAAAGTTGCAAAAGCGAGTGAGAATTAAAGAATTTGAAGAAAAGCTATCTGGAGCATGTACAAACTGATATTAATCTTTAATAGGGCTGTCAAAATTGAGAGCAAACAAAACTGCTGTATAATGCCCTCTGCTATCTTAGTTTAATTGGTCACATGACTGCATCACATGACTAAAATGTGTCATCGTTTTTGAAAAGGCTCCGGGTTCACTGTCCGCACTGGGACGCGAAAACTGCATTTTCAAATGTATTTGCTTTGGAGGGCGTTTTCAAAACGCTGCGTTTTCCTTGACCAAAAACGCCGTCTCAGTGTGGACAGAAGGCCAAAGCCTCCGCTTTCCAGAAAAAGAAAAAGATGCGTTTTCAAACGAAAACGTATTAGTGTGGACATGACCTAAGTTTCTCAGTGCATCCTCCCCTGAATTTAAATGTGTGAAAAATCAAAAGCTTTTGTTTCAGAGTTTCAAACTACTGTTCTCACCTCTTCTCACCAAGTTTCTGTTGAGTGCTGTTGATCACTTCATCTGCTCTTACTTTGCATGAGAATAACTTGACAAAACGTCCTGTACAACTGAGCCATTTCACCATCGTTAAGTACCAATAAATAACTCATATTTTATTTTCTCACTCAGTTCTGCCCAGCCTTATTGATCGATTGGGAGATGCCAAAGATCAGGTGCGAGAAACAGACCAAACGTTGCTGCTAAAGATCATGGAACAAACCGCCAATCCGCAGGTAACACGCTCACTTTTTCTAAGACAGTTCAGGCGGTCATGCATTAGCTCAAATTCAGATGGATGTCGGCTTTAGTTCTCACTTGTTTACTCTGTGGTGAGCTTGGGGGTCTCACTGGGTGTGAAAGTCTGCTGCCACACCCGTCTGCACCCGCAGACTTCCTGCAGTGGAAGCTGGGGGCTGGCAGGTGGCCGGCAGGATGCCAGTGGTTGACCTTGTTAGACAGGTGTTACACCCAGAGTCTCCAGCACAGACAGCATAAAAGAAAGAAGTTACCATGGTGACATCCACCACTGGTTGTCCAAGTCCTGCTCTGAAGCTTCAAATTGATCATCTGGGTGAACTGCATCAATAGAGCCAGCTATAAACCTGAGGACGCAGCACACTCATTGACTAACGACTTATCAATCACATGTCGTTAGCCAATGAACATAACATTGATAATCCTCCCTTTTAACATTTAAACCAGGCACAATTAAGATATACATAAATGGGAAAGTGTTTACTGAGGTCAGGGCAATCTACCCGTAGACTCCTCTATAAACAGATGATTTTTTTGCAGCCACAGCTGTTGGCCCCTTGTAGTCAAAAGCTTGAAAAAGTCCTGTTTCATTGTGTACATGATGTTGTGTATTTTTGCAGTACGTGTGGGACCGAATGCTGGGAGGCTTCAAGCATAAAAACAACCGGACCAGAGAAGGAGTGTGCCTTTGTCTCATCGCCACGCTGAACACGTGAGTTTCCCTCCTTCGCTCGTTCTGCTCGAGCAGGCCGATTGGGCCGTCACGTGACCTCATTTTTAAAAATCTGTGTCCTCCCGTCTCCTCGTTTTTTTCCCGCTGCTCATTACTCTGATCTGTTTGTCTTACAGATATGGAGCCCAAGGCCTGACTCTCAATAAAATTGTTCCTCATATATGTAACCTCCTGGGGGACCCCACTAGTCAGGTAAAGCCTACCATGACATCTCTCTTCTTTTCGTTTTTTCTTTTTAGAAGATTTTGTGTAATTTATGACCAAAACATTGAAGAGACACCAGGTGAAGTTTAAATTAAGCCAGCCGGCACCACCTTGTACCACCAGGTGGTGCAGTGAGTTAACTAGGGATGTCATATAGAGTACCTGATTAAATGCTGCCATCTGGAGGTGAAAGTTGTAATTTTTTTCACCCCATTGGTTTGTCTGATGAGTTGACTACATCATTTTATTCATGGTGACTCTGCTGTGGAACATCTGAATAGAAACGTCTGTTTGTTTGACTCCTCTCTGATGTTGTTGTGTGATGCTGGTCACCAGGTCCGTGATGGAGCCATGAGCTCCCTGGTGGAGATCTACAGACATGTGGGTGAGAGGGTGAGGCTGGATCTCAGCAAGAAGGGCCTGCCACAGTCACGGTAAGAGAACAGGCCGCTGCCGTTTAACAATTTTTCTCTTTGATAGCCTTCATTGATTAACGGTAGAGCGATGGTTAATGAACAGAGAGCCCTTTATTAGTTCCCTGTTCCAACCACAGCTTGATTTTCACGCGCTGTTTGGTTCAAGTGGGTAAAATGTAAAAGTCATTAAACATTTTATAGCAACCCTACTTTCAAGAGTCTCTTTTTAATTAGAATTATATAAAATTTTATTTAGCCTTTTTCACATATTGAGTTTCTACAGATTTGGCTGATGTACTGCAGGAATTTCCCATTTTTAATGCTAAATAAATTAGATGATTTTTCTTTATATTACCACGGTTTTAAATTGCTATCGAATTATCCATATATAAGGATTATACCTTCCTAAAACATGATTCTGCAGCTCATCGGAGCACCTGTGAACCTGTGATTTAGCATCAGAAATCAGCACAGAGTGTAAAATAAATGGTTGTTTAAACATAAAATATATATTCTGTTATGATTCATTATTTATGAAGTTGGCTGCAGATTTAAAGTTGAGCTGAACTGCAGTAGAGCTGGTGTGCGTGCACTTTTTGGTCTAAATCCACACTGCAGAGGTTACTTTCTGGCTCATGACTGAACACCCCAGATGATTTATTTTTTCCTAAATCGGATTTATGGTCATCGCTCTTGTAATCAGCCATGAACAAGCTCTTTGAAACGGCGCCAGAATTTTGTAGCTCGGGCTCAAAACGTGATTTCACGTTTAATATCAGATACCAGCGAACATTCAGATGCGGCATCTTCTTTGTTCCCTTTGTGTCCTCTTCGTTCCTCCTTCACACTGGGCCATATGTCTCTGCACCCCTCCATCACCCCTCTCGCTCGCTCTCTCTCTGGCCCCGTTGCCTGTTAGTCATCTGTGTGGTGGTTTCGGTCTATTTTGGTCCCTGCAGCAGAAAGCCGAGGGAGGGCTTCTCACCTCGGAGGTGATGGATAGTGCAGTAAACAGGTCTTTAGTTACTTTCTGCTGCCCATCTGCTTTGTTTTATGTGCCATCTGCATAATTATCTTCACATTCTTGTCTTTCTCTCTGTCCCTCTGTTACAGCTTGAATGTAATCTTCAGCAAATTCGATGAAGTCCAAAGATCCGGGAACATGATCTCATCTTCTGGTTCAGGTGAGTGCTCCTCCCTTTGCTTCAGGCTTCTTTCTGCTGGTATGCAGAGCACATTAGAGGCTGGCTGATGTGGAAATTCAAATCACATCTCTGTAGTTTTAGGCTGGATAAATTATATGTACCTCAGTGTCTTCTATCAAAAAGCAACAGGTGGGACGTCTCAAACACATTTATTAAAGATTGTAGTTTTTCCCCGTTGTCTGACTGGCTGACTCCCGCTTGGTCGGTCAGGCTGACCAAACAGCTGGTCTCTGAGGGCCTGTTGTCCTGAAAGTGAATCTGCAAAGGTTCCGATTTCCTGCACCTTTGTTTTTGAGTCAGCTGCAAAATCAGCTGAAACTTGCAGAGCTGGTTTCAGTGAACCTGGTGGCTGCAGAGGTTTTAGCTGAATATTACTGCGCTATATAAATACAGGCCATTTTACTGCTCCTGTTTTTTTGACCAGAGACTGTGACTTCCTCTGAGGTGTTAGGCTTCATCTGTGTTGTAGTTTATACATTTGTTGTTGTAGTTGTTGTTTTTGGTGGGCGTTTTGTATCAGACTGCTTCTCACAAGGACATATGAACTCATGGTTCAGTGAGTGTGTCCTTAGAGCTGCCCTCTTTGTAATCTGTTCAGGGGATGTCTGAGATTTTTAGCTACAAATACATGGGTTAAGGTTTCTCAGTTGCAGCCCTGGAGCATAAACAATTCTCTTTCTGGTGGTTTAAGTCGTTTTTGTTTCGAGGGGATGGGACAGCTTGGTGTGTCTGTCATATGGTGCAGGGTGAAATTTAGGAGTTATTTGACAGCAGAGCTTGAAGACAACATCTTCCTTGTGGCAGATTTTTCTCTCCTGTGTCATCACTCTCTTTTTCTGGCGTGTCAGCTTCTGAGTCTACCCTCCATGTTGAATGTGTACATGAATGTGGAGAAAGGAGGAGGGTGGGGGAGGGTTTCAGGCCCAATGGACAGCCTGGGGCGAGAGTCAGAGATTTCAGTTGTCCCTCTGTGGAACTAAAAAAAGACTAGCAGACTCTGTTAATATATCAGAAACACAAAAAAATAAAACTGCAGTTGGGTGGATGTTAGAAATTCTTCGCATTTGGAGCTGCTGACTCTGTCTAATTGCAGCTAACGCCGCATTTACAGCAAGAACAGCTGATCCGAGGAGAACACGGTGAGACGGGGATCAGTGTTTCAAAACAGTCTCCACCTCCCGTCTCAGCTGCCGCTCTGAGTTTCTTTGAGTGTCATGTGAAGTTTAACTTTCAGTAAGACTTGATCAATCATGATGAGGCACGATTTTCTGTCAGATTTAAGCTGTATTCACCAGCCTGCTGAGTCACAGTCGCAATGTTAAGATGATGACACAGCATTTCAGTCGGCACTGAAGTTCTTTCATCTCTTTCCTGCTATTTTTATCGGTTATTTTTGCACCATATTTTCATCTTCTTTGTTCTGTTTATTCGACTCCTTAAATTGATCTGTATAAAATCCATCAAAGTGGAGAAAAAAATCCCACCTGACACCCCCCCCCCCCCCACCCCCCCTTAGTTAATCCTTGTTTTTTACTTATAGCCAGTCCAGAAAAAATGTTCTCATCAGTCAGTTTCTTTGTAATCTCCTTTAATTTCAGACACTGAGGATAAATAATATTGCTCAGCTCCGTAGGACATATGAAGCAACTCCTGAGCGTGAGTCCTAATAATAAATAAAGGTGGACACTTTAGCCAGTGTTCATGTTGCTGTGTGAAAGTTAACTTGGAGGACTGAGAGGAGCATGTACACATGACTCATTTCAGCGCTTATTAGATATTGAGCCTTTATATCCATCACGATCAGCTGCTTGGCTCGACTCGTCTCTTTCACAGCTCAACTGAAATTGACTCTGTGACTTGTTTTAATTGAAATCTGTCAGTCTTAGAGAGAGGGGAATGTCTGGTGTTAATGTGGATGGGCAGTGAGTGCCATGACAGCAAAATAAGAATAGAATAGAATAGAATAGAATAGAATAGAATAATCCTTTAATTGTCCCACAAGGGGAAATTTGGTTGTAACAGCAGCTAGAAGACACATATACAACAAACAGGACACAGAACAGAAACATACACAGTTTTTCTTACATATTTACATCAAGGACAATGGTTACTATAATAAGCTCTAAGCATTGAGGAAATGGGTTGTTATACTGCACTGAGTTATTATAGGCCTTTTTATTTTTATTTTGTTTTACATTTTTTTTCTTGTACTTCAGTTGTAATTGTGTTAAACTGTAGTTTGAAGCGCAACTTTGATGTTTCATTGAGTTTATATTGTTTGAAAATGCTCAGTTAATGTTATTATGCAATGAGCACATTTGTCAGGGGCTAAATTTAACAGTCATTTAGAGTTTCAACGAACACATACATGGATGCCTGAGGATGGTAGTGTGACCAAACTGAGAGAGAGTATAGATGTTTCATCTATATATTTTAAAAAAATATACAGTGGAACCCCGACTTAGGAAATTAATTAGTTCCCGAGGGTCTTTCTTAAGTCGAAATTTTTTGTAAGTCGAAGCACCCATTGCGCCTTTTGAGTCGTTCAAGTGGAACAACGAAGCGCAAATACGAAAGCCAAGGGGGTTGTCACATGATTCGGAAGGCATTGTGGGCGTTCTGGGCATTCTGGGCTCAGCCAATCAGAGCCAGTGGATTTCGTTACACGGGCATCGTAACACGGGCAGAGATATTGCCGTTAAGTGCCTTCGTAACTTGAATTTTTCGTTAAATGGGGTCTTCGTAAGTCAGGTTTTTTTTTTTTTTAAAGTATAGTTTTAAATTTTATTTTGATTAACCTAACAGTTTCATTAAACTTTAAGTTTTGACTTTAGTTGTAGTTCACTTTCATAATAACTCAGGCACTGCAAAGGTTTTTTGTGCTTTTGTACCAAAACTAAGCAAAAAGCTAAGAGCGAACACTGAACTGAAGATGTGCACACATGAAACTGAAATGAGAAAGAATTACAGTAAATGTCTTTAGTTTTATTCATTTTTTTGTAAGGTTGGTCAAATTTGTTTACACAACTGGCCCGATGAAGCATTGCTGCATCTGATTATTGAGTCTGGTATTTCTACATGACTGTGAGTAAAAAAACCCGCATAAAGCTTTCTGTTGAATTTTGGTTCTATTCTATTCTGCTCTGTCCCCAAATCTTCCCCCTGAAAACCCTTCACATTACAGTAATTATGATTCAGTCTAAAACTGAAAGTAATTACACTGATTAAATAACACAGTAAAAATGAAAGTGAACTAAGAGAAAAAATATTCCTAAATTAATAAAAGTGGAAAACTAATAAATCCAGTTGGGGTTTTTTTTTCTTTTTTGCAAAGGGCAGAAGTTTAAACTGTTCCAAAGTTAACTGAAGGACAAGAGATTGAAAAAAGCAGCTTTGAATTCATGTCTAAAGGATGCGTAGTGTTGGAGGGATGTCAGCTAAAGCTCAACTATGTATTATCACTTTTTACCACAAGAGGAAGCAGTGAGTCAGTGCACCTTTTATTTAACCGTTGTGGTCGGCATCCGGGGGAAAAGACAAAGCCTCGGAAGGAATAGGGAGTAGGACTTAAAAGAAATGTCAGAAATTAAATTAAGGGCAGCACACATCCCAAAACATCTCAATACTCCCACTGGTAAAATGCTGCCCCCTGGTGGTAATAGATATAGTTGCAGAGGGTAATTACGAAACGTAGCTTTACCTCTCACAAAATTGAGCTATTTCAGCAACTAAAGTGCTATATGTTACACAAGTATTGTGTTTTTACAGCTCTCTTGGTGTATCCCATCCATTTAGTGTTTCATTTATCTGTTACAGATCAGCTAAAATGACTAATTTTATGATTAAAAATATCTCAAAAGTGCAAAAATATACAATTGCTCACTCTCTAGATGGTTGACTACAGACAGATGGAAAGAGACAGGCTGTTTTTTCAGGGAAGGAGACAAGGGAGGAGGGAGCAGAGTGAGAGACTGTGGAGGGATAAATCGACAAGAGCGAGGGAGGGAGCAAAACAAAGCAGCCATTTCTGTGGCAGTACTGTGAGGTAAACAGAGAGAGAGGTGGCAGAGACTTCGGTTAGAGCTGACCGATCGGTGGAGCGATCAGCTGTGGATCTGCATTCCTGTTCTGCTCAGCAGCTTTGCACCATGACAGCTGGAGAAGGTAAGACTGGAAATGCGAGGAGCTCTCAGACCACACGCTTTGAAACACCCAAAATATTATCATCGTCTCTTTTGCTCTGTGTTTGAGTTTTTATCTTTTTATGTAATCTTTTTTTTTCTGCTGCAAACTGAGCTCTGAGCCACTTCTGTACTTTTTTGATAGCTCTGGCAATCGAGGAGGGAGTCTCCGGTTGTTTCTGCAGCAGCGTGGCGTTATAATTATAAGTGTGACTGCTGTGACGAAGCTTCAGCAGCTTTCAGCGGTCACACTGTGATTTCTCCATGCAGTGCACATGGTAGTGTCACATTTTTTGCCTCTTGTTTGGAGAATGCCTGCTGGTGCCTGAAGCCACGAGGGACAATTTGATTTTCCTTATCCTGGAAATGGTTACACATTTCTCTATATCATTTAGATAATTTGTTACATAATCCCTTCAATTATATATTTTTGTGCGTATAATTTTTGATAAGCACACCTTCGGTTTATGGTAGGAGTATACAAGGACAAAAAAATCTTGCTTCTGCTGACGTTTCGTTATAAAAGCAGCCAGCCCCGACATGAATTTTGTTTTGCAGTTTTACATCAGCGGTTCAGTCACTGGCAGAGCAGCAGTCAGCAGCAGCTCTTTTAAGAACCAAAGTGGAACTAAAGTTATTGCAGCACTTGAATTGTATGAAGAAAGCAGGTCATCCTCACAGTGGGAGTGGTGCGTTTTTAAATAGGCGGATGCTCCAAGAAACCTGATGAAGTGGGCGAAACAGGCTTTAGGAAACATGAAGTCAGAGATTTATTTTGCTGCAGTATTTTCCACTACTGATACAGCACATGTAGAAATAAACAAGAGTCCTTTCCACTCGCTTAGTTTCTATAAATATGTTGCGCGTGTGATATGTTGGTGAATTTCTGATTAAGCAGGAACCAAATAAACATTCTGCAGGTCAACGTAAAATCAGAAACAGACCGTCAGCGCTCCTCTGACAGGAGAGATGACATCGTGTGGGGCGGTGTGAGGGCGATCCTGGTCGTGTTCCAGACCTGCTGCGATCGCTTCATGCTTCATTTCTGCTGTTGTGCTCGGCTTTCACACGGCCACAGGGGTGAGGCGAAGGTAATCTCGAGCTGCTCAGGGGTGATTTTACCTGGAAGCAGAGTAGTATGGGCCACAAAAATTAGCCAAATAAATCCAGTGCAGTTTGTTTCAAAGCTTCATTAATGCTAGCAAGCCAAATGTTGACTTTAAGACCAGCTGCAAAAAAAGGAGCGGTTCTGTGACTAATATTTAGGTTTTCATAACAGTGTGTGGGAGTAGTCTGTTTATTGTTTTGGTTCCATTTTCTTTACATTTCCTTTCTTATGTATGATATACATTTCATGCATATAAAATGTTTTATTTTCTATAAACTACAGAGAGGAGAAAGAACTACTGAAACACAAAGGCTCACTTATGCACAGATATTAAACCTCCAAGCATCTGTGTGTTTGCTCTCAACACAAAATAAGCTGTAAGTTTGCTAATAAAAGCTGCATTTAAAACTTTAAATTGTCCCGTATCATAAATACAGCTCCATCTTTGTAACAAGCCAAATCTATTTAAAATCACTCGTAAAATCAGTGAGTTCTGACGATTTCTAATCATGTATAAACTGTTTGGAGGTCTGGTTTACCGTGGCGCATCGTTCAGATGGATAGCTTGTGTGGATATCTCGGATGTGAGCTAGAAGTTTGTATTATTTCTCCAGATCTGCGCACACTGAGGCTTCAGATCCAGGCTGTATTTATAACCACAGAGGAGAGCTGTGGGTGGGTGGGTGGGACGCCATGTCAGCTGCTCACTTCTCAGTTTCTTGAACACAATCACAGTGTTTTTGTGACTGGCTGAATTCCCAAGGCATTTTGTGTGTGTGTGTGTGTGTGTGTGTGTGTGAGTGAGCTCTCACAAGCCCCTTTCTGTGCTCTGCTGCTCTTACATAAACCCTGCAGACTCTGCAGGTTTTTGTTTCCCTCAGTGTTCAGCTGTGATGAGCAGATCTGCATCCTCAGCCTCATCATGACAGCCAGTTTAAGCATCTATTTCTTGACTGGAAAATAAACAAAATATGTTAATTCAGGTTGTAAGAGTCACAGAGTTTCTTCACTCATGTGACATCATGTCGGGGACTGTCTGTAAAATGAGAAATGACATGATTCTCTGAGCTGTGAAACCTGATTTCAAGTATAACTCCAGTGTGTGAACGAGGAGAAAGGAGAGCGCTTCACAGACGCGGACTAAAGCTTTCTTGGCTGCTGCCTCAAAGCACACTGTGCGCTGTCTATCTTGCATGCTGCACAATATCGTTTATTATTTAGTAAATATTGATATCTATGACTAGCTAGTTTATTGTGATGGTGCTTTGTTTTCTCTATTATTATGTTGCTCTTTGTTGTTTGCTGTCTCCTCTGTTTGTTTTTTTTGTTTGTTTTTTTTTTTTCTCCATACAGGTGACCCAGGAGTTCTTTTTTTTTTTTTCTCTCTCTTCCCCCCCCCTTCTCACCGTCTCTTCTCCCCTTTGGTTTTCTTTCTTTCTCTCCCCCTCTTTCTCTCATTCATTCCCCCTGTCCTATTTATTAAAAAAAAAAAAAAAAAAAAAAAAAAAAAAAATGACAAAGGATGAACTGAAGCTCTGCCATCACGTAATGTTGCATACTGCTGTTTCTGATGTCATTTAAAAAAAAAAAAAAAAAAAAGAAAAGAAAGGAGAGCGCTTCATTCTAAGGAAGCTCTTTGATCGTGACACACACAGTGAAAGTGGTGCTTTGCAGAGAGCTTAACAAGCTCATTAATGTGTGTGTGTGGGTGTGTGCATGCTGTGTATTTGCTGCCATTGGCTGCTTTACTGTGTGGAGGAGGATTTGGCTTTAAAGCACCAAAGAAGTACCTTTTCTTTAAATGTCTTTGATTCGAAGAGGCCATACTGATAAAAATAGAAGGTTCAAACATACATTTTCCATGTCGACAGCTGGGAGCAAATGAGTTCACTCTTCATTGCCAACTGAGTTTATTAGCAAAATGTACAAATTTCCAGCTGTTTGCAAAAACTAGATCACAGCAGGACAGTTAAATGTTACAAGAGACGTCAACATCATCTGTTTTTAATGTTTTCGGTTGCAAAATCATTCAGCACCCCCCCTGCCAGAGGGAATTCACTGTCAGTTCACACATTTATAAATGACTGTGCAGACTTTTATAACTCCTCTGTAAATAAACTTTCACCAGAGTTTCAGCGTCTGTTGATTAAGGCCTACATTTATTATACATCTGATTATATATCAGCAAAATGACAAAGCAACTCATCACAAAGTTAAGAGATAGCTATCAAACAAGAGCCACACATACCAGTGTGTTTGCTATAGTTAGACCACTGCTGACGCAAAAGAACCAGACAACTATTCTCAGAACTATCTGAATGAAAGATGCCTTCTATTTTAGCTGAATGAGGTATTTAAACCCCTCTTGTGTAATTTTAATATTACGCACAAATAAATAATTTTGTAATAATTGTTCATCAGTACACAGCTGATGCGAGCGAGACTGTGTAAGGGGGTGGGGGGGGGGGGTGTTGGAGGACTTTATATAAAACAAAGGGAGATGCACAGAAATGAAGAGATGAGTATAAACCTCTTGAATGATGCTTTTGTCTTACTGTTGCTCTCTGCCAAGTGAATCGTGCAGACAGCCCTTCTAGTCCTGTGATTCTGGGGTTTAAACAGTGTCTTTGATGGGCACAATAAGAGGCCGGTACAGCAGTGGCCCCTCTGCTCGGGAAACAGACTCTGCTGCACTCACAATCTGTGCAAATAGTTTGTGAACAGGCTCATTTGGGGGAGCACAGACCTGAATGTGAAGCAAATCCCAAACAGTAACAAGCAAACACTGTCACTGGAAACACTGAGAGAATGTTAATTAATGCTAAATAGAAATCTATGGGAGACTTCAATATTAGCAAATTCAAAGTATAACTTCCATTTCAACCCTTGTTTTTGGAATAAAGTCAACAAACCTTTTAAGGAGTTTCTTGCAATGCCAGTAATTGCTGTCCTCTGAGAAGGATTTTAATCTCAGAGAATGTATTTGTTAGAAAAATCCAATGTAATCTGTTTGCAGGATTCAGCTGTAGATGCAGTTTGCTCTCATTTGGTGATTCTTTTTCTGTTACTCTTAAAAATAGATATCCATTTTCTATTATCTATTTTCTTCTGCTTGTCCAAATTTGGGTTACCAAGTCAGCAGGATAAGCTGGTATTCCAGGCGAATAGTGCATTTAAGTGGTAATTCTGTCTGAGTGTCAGAGTCAAACATCAAAGGTACCCATTAGGGCTGGGCCATATCATACCGTTCACAGTAATACCGGTATAATGTTAGGCAATGATAAGAAAATGAAATATCGTGATAGAATATGGGTCAAACGCGCATGCGCAGTGCCTTTGTTTTCATACGCACGTGGCAGAAAAAGCATGGCGGCGACGGAGAACGAGAAGGGCGAAAGCGGATCGTTGAATGAAGGGATGAACCAGAATTGGTTTGTAAAAATGGTGCAACTTCAGTGGTGTGGAACTGGTTTGGCTTTCGTCAAATACACACCAAAGTACAATTTTTGGTAGAGCATGCAAGCGGACCATCGTTATTACCGTGTTTTTCGGAAAATAAGTCGCTCTTAAAATCCTTTTATTTTCTGAAAAATTGACAGTGCCCCTTATAATCCGGTGCGCCTTATGTATGAATTCTGGTTGTGCTTACTGACCTCAAACTTTTTATGTCTTACACAGCGCTCAAAAATCTGTAAAAAAATGTTTTAGCACGACTTTGATAAGCTACAAAGCCGCACCGCTTGATGGATTGTCATAGCATTACGGCTTCCGTAGTCAGGAGCCTCGCCGAGTGATACGTACTGTTCTTCAACATAGTATTACCGTATTGTGTGTGTATAACCTCTTTTTAAGTTTTGTAGATATATTACACATGGTTATAGTTCAGGATATGTCGGCCAGTTTCCACTGGAAATGCCTTTTGGTTAAACTGTCAGCAAGGAATTTGCATAGAAAACAGCTGTTTGTTTAAGTGAAAATACATTGATGGGTTTTTTGTTTGTTTTTGTTTTTTTTGCACTAATAAAGTTGTGGAGTTGTAAAGTATTTTGTCTCACGTCAGTTATATCGTCAGTTATATCATTATCACAAATTTTCAAATATATATCGTGATAAATATTTTTGGCCATATTGCCCTGCCCTAGTACCCATCGGTGGTCATGGATGTCCATAAAACATATGACCAAATTTGCTTCTGCACATTAAACTGTAGTGCTGGTAGTCCGAATCAGGTCATGAAACCTGCTCCGTTTCTGCTGATTCTACCTGCCAGTCATCATTTAAGTATTTGCTCATTGATTGTGTGAGGTCGCCGCCATGTGCAGATGTTTGAGAGCCAATCCTGTGTCATGTGTCAAAGCCCAAGGTGCTGAGCAGCTTCCTACAGGTGCACACTTACTGGAATGACGTGGTTCAGGCTCTGACCTGGTTTATCTGCCTGAACAACTTCACCTAGCTCTGGCTTCTTGTTAGTCTGACTCTCTGTTGGCCTCTCTTTCCTCATTTGGCTACATGTCTGTATGTAATGTATGGATTTAGCTTCTTAATCCTGCTTTCTCATTTAAAAAAAAAAAACGTGATAATGCAAAAAATGAAGTTAAGTGCTATCAAAAGCAAATCAGAAACCCGAGGAAAAAGTTATTAGGGAAACAAAGACTGCACAAAGTGAGTCTTAACACTGGGACAGACAGTGAGGTGGATCTTTTTCTCATCACCACAGTGGATTATAAAAGTAGGTGTTCGTTGCTCATTGGACTTGTGATCGATAATTCTCTTTGTGCTTTTTGTCTACCCTGAAAGCAGGGTGACACCAGGGGAAACAGTTTTAGTGAAACAGAGACAGACATGTGTAGCCACAGGCTCACTGAAGTAATGAGACCACTGTGTCAGACTGCCCACACCATCCTGTTGGACAGGAAGTGATAAAAAATGACAGATTTTCATTAAATAGCGCCAAAAAAAAAAAACTGAACACCACAAGAGGACAAGAGGAGTGTATGTGAGTGGCCTTTTTGAGTGTGTTTTGGGGGGGGGTTGTTTTTTTTTGCTGGCAGTATTTAAAAAATAAAGAGAAATAAATCAGCTGTTAATGTGAACCAAAACAATTAATTTAATGCTGATAATTGTCTTAATTTACTTCAGTATTTATTCACCTTAAAAAAGGGGGGGTCAAATGTTTTAGGATTTTTTTTTTCCTGTAATTATAATTTCATTTACTAATTATTTTTATTTAGATTATCGTCTTATGTTCATTTTTTTACCTCAAATTAATTTATTCCGTGTTTATTTTTATAATTCTTAATCTGGTTTTGTTTTATATTTCCATAACTTTTCTTTCAGTCATACAAAGACAAGAACAAACAGATTTATAGGTGAACTGATCACATGTTGATTGTTGTCAGCTAAGAAATTCACAGGGACGTGAGCTCCTTCCTGCTCGGTGGTTCTAAGAAGCTCAGTTTTCTGTTCGAAATTTGACGGATCAAATCCCGTCTGTAACAAACGGGTATGAACAGAAGTCATGAGGTCTAAAATAAAATGGGACACTGTGCAAATCTCAGGAGATGGTAAACATCAGATTTCATCAGCACATAATTTGCAGGCAGAAGGTGATTTTTTTTTTTAAAATAAAAAATAAAAAATCCTCCTCTGTTGTTTTAGGAAAACATAGGAAGTCTTTATTATGATATAACACTGATCACCAGTCAGCTGTCTTATATAACACCAGCTAAACTGCTGCAGTGAGTGATGGAGACACCGCCTTGGGCCTCATGAAGATCCCTGATGGACTCTTCTGGGCTCCCTTAGGGGGTACCAAGGGACAAAAAGGTGAAGAAGAAAACCGAGCGAGCTGGTGGGATAGCAAGAGGCCCTCCCTCTGTCCTTGATTTAGAGAATTTTCCTGAGCTAAACTTTCCGTTAATCCCCCGTTCCCCTGAGCTTTTCTTCTGTTTGTATAAAAAGATCCTCGCTGTTATATAAATCTGGGCTTCATGCAGATTACTATTGCCAGCTCTGACAGCTCCACTGTGCACTGCACCCACAGTGTATCCTGACACCTAGTGGACAGAAAAGGCAGCACACCTCTCAGTCCTCAAACAACAGGATTTGCACCTTTATTTTCAGAGGGGGTTAAACAACACTAACGAGTTAATACAGTGAAATAAGAAATGAAAACTGAAATGAGAATATGTGTCTACAAAATTAAAAAAAAAAAAAATGCAGTTAATTTGGTTAAAACACACCCATTCAGAAGGAGGTGATGTAATCGCGTTGTTACTCGCGCTGGATGTGGGGTATACCAAGTGTCCCTTTTCTTATGTGGGAGTGCACAGCATTTTTTTATCCCATTGAGAAAATATCCCCTATTTTAATTATCAACATTCAACAGTCCACACTGCAGTGTTTAGCTTTTATCCAAAGAAACTGTATCACTGTGGGTCGTAGAGTGTACATTATAAGACTAGAAAATTAGAAAGATGCACTCATTACAGTTCTTCCTTTCAGGCTTATTGCATTTAGTGAGTTCAGATAAAATGCAGTATTCCTCTCCTTGACATGATTACTGCCAAACCTGCAGAATTCAAATGTGTCTGTTTTTAAGTTCTGCAAAGCAAAATTCCCGACCTGTCCCACACAAACCTGCTCTCTGTCCCTGCTTTCATTTCTTCTCTTACCCACGCTGGAAACTAACTGATACTTAAGTGAATTTAAGATGAAATAAAAACGTAATATGGATGCAGATCTTGGTCCCCTTTTAAAGTCACATGATTAGTATTTTTGCTGTTTCTCCCCTGCAGATAAACTGTTGTTGTTTTCTCATGAAATGTATTTCTCACGTGTGTGGTTGCGTCTTTGCTTTGCTGTGATGATAAAACACAGAGGTGTTAAACCTGCTTTACTTTCACAGCTACAGCAGATACTTTTGATACATTTCCAGAGTACTTGTAACCAGTGTTGTGTTTTATCACAGTTGTGTAAAGATCGATGAGAAACTGAACAAACAGTTTTAGTCTGACAAAAAAAACCAAAACATTAAACTGCTGACGTCCCTCACGACCTCCGCCTGTTACAAGTGATGAAACCTTTACAGGAAGATGGAGGTGATGTCCAGAGGCTTGTGGGCTGATTGCTGCTGTCACCACTCACTTACCTTCAGATGCTCTAATGACCCGCCTCAGGCTGTGGCACACACTCTTCTGTGTGTGTGTGTGTGTGTGTGTGTGTGTGTGTGTGTGTGAGAGAGAACTGCTCATCTCATGTTGCATGCCGCTTTAATTGCTCCCTGGATAAATCACACACACAATCCAGCCGTTGTGTCAGCGTTGCTGGCAGCAGCTGCTCTGACAGCTGTGATCAATACTCTCATCTGTGTGGTCGGGCGCTGTGCTTTCTGCTTAGGTGTGCGAGCTGTTAGCCTTTACGAAGAGGCGAGGGGGCGAGTGTTTAGGTGATTGGCTATTGGTTTTGCTGGCCTACGGATGACGTCTGATAACTGATTACTTCCTTTAACATGGAAAAAAAATAGATGCGCTGATGAGCAGCTTGGCCACTTAATCAGACTTTCTAACAGTGGTGTGATGGATTGCAAGGATCATACCTAAAAGAGCTGTTCTAGAAACAAAAATAAATCCAAACAGATGAAAGGAGTCAGTTAGGGTGGTTCAGGCAACTGATTAGGGGGCTTTTGTCTCATGGTCTCAAGGAAAGAAAGTCCATATGGGGCCATATTTACTAACAACCCTTTTGATATTAAATTGGCCTAAAAGGTGTGTACACAGGTGTCTTTGTAGTGTCCAACATTTTGGAAAGAAAATAATGAATTTAATCACAAAGTTTAAATTCATGAATGTCTACAGCAGACACTTTACTGCAGATTTAATACGTTATGTTATGTTGTGTCTGATATGGCTGTATTGGCCTCTCTTGGGTGTGTTAATGTTATTTGGAGCAAGTGGGGCATAAGTTATCAGAGTAAGTGTATAATTGTCACGTGTAGGTCGTTGCAAAGCTCAGAGCTTTGAGCCACAGCATCACACTTTGAATCTGCCCTGTGGGTCTGCAGCCCCACGTGTTTCTGGGCCTCAATAATACAAAACGGAACTCAACCTGCAGCATTTGTGGGACGGAGAATCCCAATATCAGGTGCACGTGGGGGTGCGTCTTTTTTTTTTACAGGCAGCAAAGTAAGGGTTTACAGTAAGCTAATGGCTTTTCATTGTTTGAGAGGTTTAGCCACATAGAGATCGATCGATAGAGAATAGAGAGCGAATAGCATCTGCACGTCTTTTCTCAGCACCCACCGAGCTTCTTTGGTTGCACCTCGTGTGTGGATTGTACTGGTTATTTTACTCTAAAGTGCACACTTCCATGGACCCAGGATCACATCTTGGCTCTTTGAGACGTTGTGTTCATCATCTGTGTTCTGGGTGACGTGTCAGTTCGACTTCCAGCTCACATTGTGTTGTTTTTTTGTTTTGTTTTTCAGTCAAGTATAAAGCGGCTGGGATGAGAATTGGCTGAGCTAAGTCACAGAGCTAAGGCTGTGTTTCTCAGGGGTCTTGATCATGAGTGGGTTGAGAGTCGAGTAAGCAATTGAGAGACGGTCTGCAGTGATGAGGATGCTGTGCTGGTCTATTGTGGTGAAGAGAGAGCAGAGGGCCACAGAGAAGCTATTGATTTACTGGTGATCTACATTCCGACCCTCACCTATGGACGCGAGGTGTGGGCAGTGACAAAGGATGAGATCACCGATACAAGCAGTAGAAAGGAGCTTCCTCTGGAGAGTGTCTCTTAGAGAGGGTGAAGAACGTGGGCATACAGGAGGGGTTTGTCCTCCACATCAAAAAGCGAGGTGCTTTGGGCTACTGGCCAGGATGCCTCCAACCTCCCAGGGAAAGAAATATCTATCGGCTGGCTAGGGCTGGGCCATATTATACCGTTCACGGTAATACCGGTATAATGTTAGGCAACGATAGGAAAATGAAATATCGCGATAGAATGGGAGTAAAACGCGCATGCGCAGTGCCTTTGTTTTCATACGCACATGGCCGATTGTTGAGTGAAACAGATGAACCAGAATTGGTTTGTAAAAATGGTGCAACTTCCGTGATGTGGAACTGGTTTGGTGTTTGTCCGTCAGATACACAACAAAGCACATTTTTTTGCAGAACATGCAAGCGGCCGTCGTTATTGTCGTATTTGTCGGACTAAGATGCTCTTAAATCTGGGAGTAATCTGGGTCCTAAACTCCGTATACTTCAGGTCAAACAACACTGCAGCATCACTTAGAGTTAAAAACTGTCTAAATTCTTTCATCTTTAATAAAACGATCAGCATTGCTGCTTTACCAGGTGTAACTATAAAGTTTAACTTCCAGGCATCCATGAAAACAAAAGTTATTACATTTAACGGAGTTAGAAGTTAGCAGGAAGCTAGCGGAAGTTAGCTCGCTAGTTTCGCTAGTTACCTAAGCATGATATTGCATGTTCTGACTGAGAGATTTCTGAAAAAATTCAAACGTACAGCTCTGCTATCACTTCCAACATAAATGAAGACAGGAAACTAAACAGCAGTGACGTTTGTAGGGTTACTGAAGTTGGGCTAGCTGGTATATAATGATGTGCTACGTGATCGCTAGCGACACAGCTATGTTAGCATAACATAAACAGTGAAGCTGGAGGACGAACACTAACACTTTTCCACTTATAAAAGTTAACGTGAAGGTTCTTCATGGTTAGAGACAAATGCAATCGCATGGCAGGATGCTGTAAACGGACCAAACTTCAGTCAGGAGAACAACTGAGATAATCCATCCACAATACGAGGTTAGTCATTAATATACTGCAGCAACATGGGAATAGAGCAGCTGCCAGAGAATTCAACATTAATGAATCAATGGTACAGAAGTGGAGGAAGCAAGAAGAATGAGTTTAATAAAGTTTGATTTATCGGACTGCTTTGTTTCGCTTAATGTGCCTTATAATCCCGTGCACCTTATGGTCCGAAAAATGCATACTGCACACTGCAGTTTAATGTTGCAAAGCACCTCTTTTTAACTTCAGTGGATATTATACATGGTTATGCTCAGGATATGTCAGCCCATTTCTACTGGAAATGCCTTTTGGTTAAACTTTCAGCAAGGAATTTGCATTTGCACTGTTACATTTTTATAAAGCTTTAATGTACATAAAAACCAGCTTCTTGTTTAAGTGAAAATAAATGGAAGGTTGTCTTTTTGCGCTAGTAATGTTGTGGAGTTGTATTTTGTCTCGCATCAATTATATCGTCGGTTATATCGTTATCGCAAATTTTCAAATATATATCGTGATAAATATTTTTGGCCATATCACCCTGCTCTACGGCTGGCTTATGAACACTTCAGACAAGCTGGAGGACGAGGCTGGATAAAGAAGGTCTGAGCATCTCTGATTCCCCCGAGACCTGCATTTCGATAAGCAGCAGATAAAGCTTCATCATTATTGACTTCTTTTTGAGAAACTGCATTTAAACACGACAGTGTGGTCATCGTACAGGAACTGTGCTCAGTAAATACAAAATGCTTCATAACCTCAGACCCCTCCCTGTTTTTAGAGCCTTTAGTCCAACAGCATCAGCAGTGATGTTACTGTGACACATACACACACACACACACACACACACCTCAGGGAGAGGGCTGGTTTGTCTGGGAGTGTGCCGGAGCCACACACAATCCATTCGACAGAGATGCCTGAAGAAAGCGAGAGTGTGTGTTAGAGGCTGCTGCCGAGACATGCTGAGGAAGCTGATGTGCAAGAAAATCTGCCCTCGTAAGAACGATGCATTTATCTGTCCTCATTTTCATCCTCGCCGCGCTCGTCTCGCCCTGCACAGCTTCCTGTCTGTCTGTTATTGCTCTGCTCTCTCTGGCTCTGTGCGTCTCATGTCTGCCAACCTGTTGCCTTTTTGTCCCTGTCATGTTTTGTATTTCTTGGTCATGATGATGATTTTCATGCAGGGAGCAGCTTGTGCGGATGAAGCTTCTATTTTATGTATCAGTTTATTATACGTGGCTCCACAAATAAAAGACAAGGCACAAACCTGATTCCTAAACAGCAAGTTAATGTCTCTAAATGTCCTCAGACAGCGGTCATGATCATGGCTGCAAACACCGCCTTTATCTCCGTGCCTCAGCTGGCGGATATCACCACCGGCTAATCCCTCGTGTGAGTGGTCACGTTGGGCAGGTGACGCCGGGGGCCATGTGTGCACTGCTGCCAAACCAGATTAGAGTCAGATGGATGGAATGATTAAAACGTGCACAGATACATACACCACCTGACAGATTGCCCGTGTTGCACTCTCCCCCCTGAGAGGTTATCCAACGCAGCAATGACTCAGGGCTGTTTAACACTTAAGAGAATGATTTCAGCCTCTGAACGATGACTGAACGGTGCTTTATTGATCCTTACGGGAAATAATTCTCACAGTCAGCCAGCCTATATTGAAAGCCTAAGTCACCTACACCCTTTCTCATTTCTTCTTCTTCTTTTTTGCAGATAAGAACTTTGAGGATGAGGACTCTGTGGACGGAGGCCGGTCCTCCTCCTCCTCCTCCAAAGCACCACCCAGTGGCAGGAGGACTGTAGTGAGCTCTGTCAGAAGACCCAGCTCAGCCACCACGCCAAAGCCCACGGGTGAGGGAGAGGTTCAAGCTCAGCTCAGTGCTGGGAATAAATAATCTGCCGCTGAAAGTCACTATTTGTTCTGATTTAATGAACAGTTATTCACATTTTAGTTTAACCCTGGGTCATAACAGTTTACCCTCAGGCAGCCGAGCTCTGTTGGCTGGCGATTCGTTATGTTTTAGAAAGAAATCTTTGTTTGACGGCAGTTTTTCGTTTGTCATAGATGTGCTTGCATTGAGAGCAGGTTGTTAATGACTGAACCAAGGCTTCTGTTCTTTGGTCAAATTCGTAGTTTAAAAGATGCTGTTGAATACCATTTAAAATGCCTTATGTATATTTTTCAAAGGTAAAGAAGCTGCTGCTGGTGCTGTTGATGAAGAGGATTTCATTAAAGCCTTTGAAGACGTGCCCTCGGTCCAGGTGAGCTGGCCACATTCTCCATATGAAACCTTGCTTTAGTATGATGGTAGTTAGATTTCCCAGAGGGTGTGGCTTTAGGAGTGTTAGAGGTAATTGGTCCACACCTGTGTGATGGTCCAAAATACTTGGACCATGATGATAGCACAGGTTGCTATCATCATGTGGTTGGGATTCTTGGCTTTATTGAAAATACCTGAACAGCTGAATCATGAAGTGCCTTAAAACTACTTCCACATGACTTAAAGGCGTTCATGATTTCTGGATGTCATGTCAGATTGACTTTAATGAATCCACGATGTTTCATCTCACACCACCTGGATGTTTAATCAAAACAGACAGCATTTAAAAAACTGATATAATTCTAGCTTTATTGCTCTTGGCTGCACTGAGACAAAAGGGTGGGGTAGGAAGGCAGTTAATGCTAGCTAATTGGTTATCTAGAGTAATCAGATTATTGCTTTAAAAATGTTTCAAAAGGCTCCAACAGCACAAACACCTTGCAGAGCTCCAGTTCAGGGACTCCAATTAACTGAGGTAAAGCCTCACAGGCAGTTAGCAGCTACAGCCACGCCCCCGACAATGCAAACTTTAAGCCTTGATTAAAACATTGCACCAAAACAGTCTTTGTATCAGTCTGTAAACATGTTTATTTCTGCTGTAAAGTTGGACATTTTAATAACGTGGGGACTGATTCACTGCCTGAGCCTCTAGTGGACATTAGAGGAACTGCACAGTCTGGTGATTTGGGGTCAGTCACTTTGGTGCACCATATTGAAATAAGTCCTGCTAATATTGTGGCTTCCCTTCCTGTCCCGTTGTGCACAGATCTACTCTAACAGAGAGCTCGAGGACCAGCTGACCAAGATCAGAGAAGTGCTGTCTGATGACAAACATGACTGGGAGCACCGAGTGGTTGCGGTGAGATTCTGGAAGCACATGTGTCCTCTTTAAAACACACACACACTTACATATAAAGATGATAGGTAATATATATTTGATCATGACATTTTTTTTCTCTTTTCTCATTCCTCTGTAGCTGAAGAAGGTCCGTTCCCTCATGTTGGCGGGGGCCACTGATTATGAAGGTTTCCCTCAGCAGCTTCGACTTCTTGAGGCTTCCTTCAAGCTGTCAGCTAAAGACCTGCGCTCCCAGGTGGTCCGAGAGGCCTGCATCACGCTGGGGTAAGACAAGAAGACTTTACTGACTGAGATTTTAGAAGCCTTGCAACACCCTTAACCACCTGCAACATCAACATATGTCTGGGAACAATTTTATAGAATAATTTAACATTTAAAAAAACAGATGATGAACAGATGAAATGACATGTATTCAGACAAATAAGTGAGATTTCAACAACATCTCAGTTTTTCCACATACATCGAGTCTGTTGTTGTTATAATATGCACATGAAGATTTATTTCATGCTGTGTAAACCCATCCAGTGGGCTGACTCAGACCCTTTGGCAAGCTGGCACCTATGTAAATTGTCAACTGGCCATTAGGTATAAGTACCTGCTGTAATCAGTCACCTGCAAATTGTTTTCTGAAACGTTCACCACCAGGAAGCAGAATTATACCAGTGAGTGAGCTGCTGTTTTTCTTTTTCTTTTCCCATTTCTTTCAGAGACCTCCTTTTTGAATTCTTCTTATTATTTCCCTGGTTGACTCACTGCAGCTGTTGTTTCTTCAAATTCTGTTAAAGCTGTAGTTAATTGAAGACTTTTTAAAAACAGTATTAATAATATGTACCTTAAAAAATTAAACATAGTTGTCCTTAAACCCTGGATGGCAAGAAAAAGAACTAAGTAAATGACAGAAAAACTGAATTAGCTTTTTTTCTTTCTCTTCTTTGAGTTGATTGGTTTTCCTGTCATAGCAGATTTTTTAAATGATCTTTTTATAATCTAAATGTGTAACAATTAATTTATTTTAATAATAAAATAATTAGTTAAATAAAATGAAAGCCTGAGGGTAATTAACAATGCTTTTATGCGTGAACATCCCTGGTTTAAGAGCGGGAGGAGACCCAGTCCCAGCTTCAGGAATCATATGTGCTCTGAGTGTCAGCCCCAGGCCCAAACAAACAAGGTTGTGTCAGGAAGTGCATCCAGCAACACAAACATCTCCCAAGTTAAACATGCGACTCCATCTGCATTGGCGACTGCATCTGAATTAGCATCTGAAAGGGTTTTTCAAAAACTTTATAAACAATTAATGCTTATTAATTTTTACAGTGTTTATTGTTATTTATGCTTTTGTATTTATTCGAGTCTTGTTTTATTGTTGTAAAACTGGTGTTTTGATCTGTTTGCCTCGATTGGAAAACACTTTGAGTTTGTAAACATGATTTGACTTTCTGGTATAACGCTGCCACCTTGTGGTAAATGATAAATGGTAAATGGCCTGTATTTGTATAGCGCTTTACTTAGTCCCTATGGACCCCAAAGTGCTTTACACTACATTCAGTCATCCACCCATTCACACACTGGTGATGGCAAGCTACATTGTAGCCACAGCTGCCCTGGGGCGCACTGACAGAGGCGAGGCTGCCGGACACTGGCGCCACCGGTAATGACCACCAGTAGGCAACGGGTGAAGTGTCTTGCCCAAGGACACAACGACCGAGACTGTCCGAGCTGGGGCTCGAACCGGCAAGTTTCCGATTACAAGACGAGCTGCCAACTCTTGAGTCACGATCGCCTCAGTGGTGACAGCTTTTATTAATGTTTGCAGAGGGGTTTTTACAAAAAACCTTAAGATCAGAATCTTTCTGCATGAGACACTGCTTAGATTTCTCTGCCTGGCTGGGCTCAATTGGTCTGATTATGTTTATGACCGCCCTGTCAGTATACCTGATAGTGAAGTGCATAGTCTAATCTTCAGATAGTTTTTTTTTTTTCAGCTGTGAAACTGTCAGTATGACAAAACAAGAGGTTTAAGTGTCTAATTGAAACCTTTGCCTATAAAGGCTCACTTTTAGTTCATCTTTACTGAATATTTTGTCATCAGGGTGTGACCAGATGAGCAGAGTACATGTCAGGATGATTCATTAAATCACAAGTGATTGCATTTCATGTCATTTTCATGGGTTTCTCTCTGGATTAGGGCTCCGTAATGAGAGTCATTCAGTTTTTACTCATTGATCAACGTGCTTCTAATGGCTTTGATTAGCAGCGCTGACATTAACATGGATCTGTAACTGATGAGGTTATACAGTGAAAAGCTTAAGCTAATGAAAACCAGTCTTGCAGCATCACTCTGGACTTACAAACATCCATCATCCCGAGTTTAATCCGGCCCTGATGAGGTGGAACAGAGCAGAGAGGCACTGAAAGAGCAGGAGGCTGATGAATAGATGAGACCTATATGTATCCTATCATCCCTCTTAATGCCAACACAACGCAGACGTTTCCCATCATCCCTCACTCACTTCTCTGTATTTCTGCCAATCTGTCAGTTTGTCTTTGAAAGCTTTTTGCATTGTAACCATTTCTTTCTTTCTGCCAGATATTTGTCATCGATTCTCGGTAACAAGTTTGACCACGCGGCCGAGAGCGTCATGCCAACCCTGCTGAATCTCGTGCCCAACAGTGCCAAAGTCATGGCCACGTCCGGGATGGCCGTCATCCGTCTCATCCTCAGGGTGAGTGATCTCAGAGCATTACTGCATGCAAATAACTGATCCTCGCAGATCTGTCAGAAGAAATAATCCCTCCTGACATTTTCTTCTCTCCCAGCACACACATTACCCACGGCTCATCCCCATCATCACCAGTAACTGCACCTCCAAATCAGTCGCAGTCAGACGGTAAGAATGCCTTTCAAAATAAAACACACCAGCTGCAAGTTAAAAATAAAAGACAAGAATTTCAGTTTTCTTATTTGTTTTCCAATAAACTTGATTTTCATTTAGGGAAAAATAAATCAAGATTAAAAAGAAAGAAAAATTTAGGAAAAAAAGAGAAAATGTAAAAACTCAAGAACGGGGAGTAATCAGATAAAAACAAAATAGATATCAAAAAGCCACTTTACGTATGTGTGTGTAAATATACAAACACATATACACATCCAAACTGTGAGCTGGTTTCACTGAAGAGGAGCCTGAAAGCTGAAGGCTCTGCCTCCTATCCTACTTTTAAATGCTCTAGGAACCACAAGTAAGCCAGCAGTCTGAGGGCGAAGTGCTTTAGTCATTAAAATGAATTTACTTTCAGAGGCATTAATATATATATATATATATATATATATATATATATATATATATATATATTAGGGGTGCAACGATACACAAAATTCACGGTTCGGTTCGATACTTTGGTGTCACGGTTCGATATTTTTTCGATACAAAAAAATGTTCATGCATTTTTAATTTGTCATTTATTAAAATTATAAATATATATTTTAACTCAAAAGTACAGTTTTTAAATTTAACCCTAACCCTTGTGCGTGTTTTTTATTTTGACAGCGAATGCGCACCTGCGGACCACTTATGTGCAGCCCTGGTTATTTAGCTCGTCATATTGCAGCCACAGAAATTCTTTTGTCCATGAAACCATAAAGCTGCACTTTCTTTTTGCCTTATAGTCTGATTTGTCATAACTTCTCCGTTTTGTGGTAAGCTTTTCTTTGGCTGTCACTTCTTCACCCTGACCTGTCTTATTTGGCTCAGCAGAACTGAAATGCTTTTACACACTCACTCACATAAGCTCAGCGATTCTCTGCGCGATCAACCTCTCACATGTTTAAGCTTGCTGCGGGAGATTTCACTTGTCATGTTTGCATAGTAAGCTAACGATTAATAAGACCATGTCAGAGGAATTGGTGCACAAATTATCATCACTCACAGATCAGTGCTGTCGCTCTCTATACACAGTTCGCACGATTGCAAAGTGAAAGCAAAAAAACAAGCGCAAATTCAAACGCGACTTCAATATGTCACATATTGACAGTGGCTCACCGATGCCAATGACATAATTACCCAGCTACATTTCTGAAAGAATGCAAAAGCATTGACATATATTTTTCCTACAATAGCCCGACGGGCAGGGAAGAGATAGATTTTGGTAGCCCGACTTAAAAACATCGCTAGCTCCGGGACGTCAGGCTAGCGATATTGCGAGCCCTGTATCTGATTGAGGAATCACTCATCTTTGGAAAAGAGAGTTTATTACAGAGAAATGGCTCTTTCCAAAATAAAAGCTATACTATCCGCTTCTTCTGGGCTATATTCTCAGCAGCATAAGGAGAATCATGTGCTAACAGCTGTCTAAATGACTCGGCTAAAGTTAGTAGCATGCTTGCTTTTTTTTGTCTGCTTCCACTTGTCTTTGCACTAGGATGATGTCGGCATAAATGTGCAGTCATATTCGTTGTGTTTCCGCTAGTGCTTTCAGGTTAATCTCGTTGAAATGACCTTAACGCCACAACACGGCAAATCTCCGTTAACGAGCTACCGCCGATCGCCCCGTGCATGGGGCTAGACGGCCAACACGTTAACGAGCTAACTGTGCTAGCACACTAGTTCACACCAATGTAATTGAGCATTGCATGGCACATCCAACATACTGTTTTACTTTAGTCCATGACTCGCTTACCTTCAGGGTCATACGTCACATGAAAACCAAAATAATTCCAAACGCCAGAACTGAATGAGGGTGGGGGAGGTGCCCTGCGCTCTTCCTTCTGACGATGCTGTCTGTGTTGAGCGCTCAGTGGATCTGCGCTCGACAGTGCAGCCTAGGCGGAGTAGTCGAACACAGATTCACTGAGCGCTCAACACAGACAGCATCGTCAGAAGGAAAATTGATAAAAGAAATTACAAATGTTGTATTGTTCGATACATATGCGTACCGAACCGAAAGCACTGTATCAAACGGTTCAATATCGATACGAATATCGTTGCACCCCTAATATGTATGTATATGTATGTGTGTGTGTATATATATATATATATATATATATATATATATATATATATATATATATATATATATATATATATATATATACACATAATGCAGTCATTAATGCCGCTGGGTTTTTTTTAGATAATTTTTGAGGGCATGAGAGTTCATGTTTAAGTCGGAGCTTCAGCCACAGAAAGGTTATTGTTTACTTTAAATCCAGTGAAATGAATAATGAATGAATAAATACTCTGAATTACTTTGCAGTTATACATTTTACTCCTCAGCCCTAAAGGGCTGTCGGGGTATTGTTGGTACCCCTCCGGGTGGGTGGCATGGACACCTAACTTTGTGAATGTATTAACTCGAGAACGGGGTGATGTAGAATTTACAAATAAATACCATAGGTGCATTTACTAAAAATGTCAGACAGGTTCGAATCTCAGTGACCAAAGGTGTAAAAAAGTATAAGGTGTAAAAGGTTAAAGACGTATTCATATAAACTTTAATTTCTTTCCAGACGCTGTTACGAGTTTCTCGACCTCATGCTGCAGGAGTGGCACACCAATACACTGGAAAGGTGAGCTAGTCTGCTGTTTCCTCCTGGAAGCATACTATATAGGAGAGTGTGTTTGTGTGTGTGTGTGTGCGTGCATGCATTCTGCTGAGGCGCAGACGTGCATGCAGCTTCTTCTTCTACTCTCTCATGATGACATTTAGGTTGTTGAGCATTTGCAGTTAGCTGAGCTGGCTCGCTGAGCCACTGATGAGGCCCGTTAAATTGATGACTCCTGAGCGAGCCATCATCATCATCATCATCATCAAGGGGCCTGCTTGCCCTATATGTAACCATGGCAACCGCAGCGGGGACTTTAAAAAGCGAGTGAAAAGCCCCACGGGTGGCTACATTCCCTGTGGATCAGCAGAGGATTCAAACTCTAGGAGAGAGGAGAGGAACGAGGAACTCCCCTGAGAGCTGTTTGTGCTCCACATCATCAGTACTGCTCGTTTCTGTCTTAACCGTTTCTCCTTGCAATGTTTCCTTACTATCCCAGGCACGTGGCAGTTCTCACTGAGACCATCAAGAAAGGAATCCACGATGCTGACTCTGAAGCCAGATCCATCGCTAGAAAGTAAGTGTCCTGTCTTAAAATTCAATGAGAAAGTTTAGTTTGTTTTTTTGTTTTTCACTACACTGCCTCTTCTCTTTTTTTCCACCCTGTAGGTGCTACTGGGGCTTTCACGGCCACTACAGCCGGGAGGCAGAACATCTTTTCCAGGCGCTGGAGGCCACCTATCAGAAGGCCCTCCAGTCTCACCTGAAGAGCTCAGACAGCATCGTGTCTCTGCCCCAGTCAGACCGGTCCTCGTCGTCTTCGCAGGAGAGTCTGAAGTAAGAACCGCGCTGCTCTTTGGCTCCTACTCTCCTCCTCCTGCTGGAAGCACTCGTGTCCCTGCATCCTCAAAGCTTGAGCACACATATTGGATTTCACTGAGTGATATGAAACCACTAATGCATCTGCTGTTTTGAATATGGTGATAAAGATGTTGGTAATTACTGTCAGATGTGCAGCGGGTGGGTGAATCAATCGCCATCATTAATCCCGTTTGTAGACTCCCTGTGGAGCGCACTTGGGTAATGACCTCATGCTCGGCCCA
This sequence comes from Aulonocara sp. 'chitande type north' Nkhata Bay, assembly GCF_057382095.1. Lineage (NCBI taxonomy): Eukaryota > Metazoa > Chordata > Actinopteri > Cichliformes > Cichlidae > Aulonocara > Aulonocara sp. 'chitande type north' Nkhata Bay. Next base: position 31,561,081 of record NC_141359.1, read on the forward strand.
TCAGACCTGCAGCTGCAGTGGTCTCCAGTCTGAACTCATTTGTCCTTTGGGGTTATCCCAGTTTAGATGCTGATGAGTCAAAGCTTTTACTAGAACCTGAATTTGATAGCGCCAAAGTGGAGTCCACGCATTTTAATTTTATAAATCATGAGTCTTAGGTTGTGATACACATAAATTCTAAAAAGTGTCTTTTTTTCTTCCCCCAGCCGGCCACTGTCTGTGAAGAGCGTGATTGGAGGAAGCATGACGAGAAGTAAGTATCTTTTTATTCGATTCGTCAGCGTGGAAAGGATATAAAGTTTGTATAAAGGCTTCAGACAAATCGAAAGCTTCACAAAAAGCACAGATTCCTGAGGTCACAGGTTAAAGAGCTGGAATTATTTATTGATTCAATATTTTGAGTGGTGAACAAGCAGTATTCTGCAGCGGAAATCCACGTCTTCAGCTTCACTCTCTCTCTCTATGGTAACAAAGGAGTGGTTGGTGAAGCAGCAGTAAATAAACTTCTCTTAACCTTTAAACTCATCAATCAGGTGCTCTGATAAAAGGACTCTGATTGGAGGATTGAGGTGTATCCAGCGAGCAGGATTTCTGCATCAGAGACGAAGGTCCTCCAGAAATCAACCTTTTTGTAGCGGCTGAATATTAAATACTTTGACTGCAGTCTGAATGCATCTGTTTTTAGTCACAAATATAAATAAAGCACTCACAATGATGTCTTGCAGCAACGATTTCCTTCAAAATGAAAGCAGGCCAATGATAACTTAAAAAACGTTCTATTATTGAGGTGAAAAGACCACTGAAGTAGACAAGCCAGCAGTTGGCCATTCAACCTGCCCAACCTGTTTACTGGCCGTGGCCCATTGGAGCATTGGTTATGATGAACCCTGGCTCTTAACAGATTTATGTTTAGATCAGTGAGACTGATCATCTTTGGGTTTCAGTAGTGATGCATACACTGAACATTTCCATTTTGAGTCGCATGCACTGTGTCACTTCACGTTATCATTTCCCCTGGACCAAGCTGATTAAGAACTCCTGAGATTTAAAATCGGGGAGCTTGATGGTGGAGAGATGATGGGGTGTTAGAGGATCAATACAAGATGCCTCAGACTGAAAGATTACACAAGTTGAGAGAAAAACATCTAAATTACGGAGCTGTGTTAAGTGTGTTAAATTCACCTCAATTTATGGTGGAAGTCACGTTGCAGCAGTAAAATAAACAGTTGAAAACTGTCACCACAAGGTGGCAGTATTTCAGCAGAAGGGTTTATTGTAGATGCCCACCCCAACCAACATTACATTTACATTGTTCTGCCTTGAAAGTCGACTTATAGTCTGGTTTTTTATGTTTCTGTACTGATTAGTAACTGTCTGTTCTGTCCTCCTCTACTACATAACCAGCTTAAATTAAAATTAAAGTTATTTAGGTGCAACATGCATGTAGTGCTGTAAAAACATATGCGTGCAGAATCTGGCAGTTGGCATGGAGTGGAAATTAAACCTAAAGAAAGCAAGAAGAACATTTAGTTCACAGTTGGTTGCAGAGTATTTTACAACAGCTAGTACAGAGCTTTTTGCACAAGAATTAAAACGGATTTAAAAGGAGTACAAGAATTCAACAAAGATGTCAGAATCTGGCTTTTAAACTCAGTTTAAGTGCTTTCGAAGTTCAGCCATGCTTCCATCTGAGTGTAGAAAATGGATCCTGAAACTGGAAAATGTAAAAGCATCATAAGGTAGCCATGATACAGTAACATCTCTGTGTTGCCACAGGTAAGCTTGTGGGATCCAGGGTGCCGTCCACTCCAGGATCCCTCCAACGCTCCCGCAGTGACATCGACGTAAACGCCGCCTCCAGCGCCAAGTCTCGTCTGTCCACTGTTCCCGCCTCCTCGCCGTTCAGCTCTGCAGCTGCTCTTCCACCAGGGTCCTACGCCTCTTTAGGTAACTGATCACTCTCCTCCTTCTAACCCGCTCAAACCAAAAAGGAAGACCACTTTCTGGTATTCAGCACATGTTGCTCACACTCTTATTTCTCAAAATGAAACATTTCGCTCTCCGTAAACGTGCACGAGGACAGATAGCTCCCCAGTAACAAACCATAGGATTCACCCAGTGAACAAACAACACAGAGTAAACAGAGGAAGTCTTGCAGATCCTTCGTTTAAGTTTGCAGAGTGAAGGAGTCTTATCAGTACACAGTGCCTTTCATTATTTTATTCAATATCGTACAATCGAGATGCATTGATTACAATTAGGTCTGGTTTTTCATTACAGGAGTTCAGTTTGTTTCATCATATGATTATTTTTGTCATGTGTTACAGAGCTTCACCACATTTCAGAAGCCTCTGTCTTTGAACATAGATTTCTTGTACTAATAAAAATGATCTGCCTCGTATCACTCACTCTGACTCTATAATTACACATTGAAAAACCACTAGATATTTTATAAAAAATCCTGAACTACAGTCATTTTTAAATTTAATGTACAGTTAATGCCATTCCCCTGACCGGTACTTAGATTTCTGGACAGATGAGCAGCAAGGCTATAGGTTTTTCTGAGGGTGATCAATCAGTTCATCTCTATTTTACAGTTAGAAGGGTTAAATGAGGAGAACACTGTTTTCCCTAGAAGAAGGTGACCCCTCTGACCCCATAATTTCCACCCGCCGTTGGGTGAATATGACACTAGTCGCATTTCCTGGGCGCCATGATGTTTAGAAGAGCAGCTCAAGTAGCTGAGGGGCAAACTGAGCCTCTTCCATGTTACAGTAAGAACTACTAAAGCAGCAGTTTAGCAAAAGTCCCAAATAAACAGATTAGTCTCCTGTCATCTTGAGCTATTGAAGCATTTCTCCTGTAATCAGTGGCTTTTATGGAGCTGCCTGGGAATATTAATAACTGCTGATGTTGCCATTAGACTGTTCTGTCAACAGGAACTGTTTAAGTCCTCCACTGACACTTTACACAAATTGATTGGTTGAGGCTGAGTGGCCCCCTGCTGTGATGGCCGCCTGTTTAAGCTAATGCGAGAAGTTTAAGCCACTCCCTCCCAATAGATGAGATATTTTGTGTAATCTTTTCCCCATGCACAAACTTCTCTCCCTGCTTTGTTCTCCTCCAATGAGTCCCTATGGCTCCATAATGACCCTAACTAATTACGATGAGGCCCCTTGCTCACCCACTCATGCCTGTTGCTGCTTCAATTGCTACTAATGACTTCCTCTGTGCCTCTCCTCCCACTCTTTGCTGCACCGCCTTTCTTAAATGCCCCATAGATGGCACTCCTGGTAAAAGTGATGGTAAGAACTGTGTGTATGAGTGTTTCTCTTTTGTCAGATGTCACAATGTTTACATTTCCTCTTCATCTGTGCTCTCTTTTCCTCTCTTTATCCCTTCTAAGTAGTCTTTCTAGTTTTGTGGACCTCTGCATGGACTGTCTGCATGGATTTCCTCCTTCTGACTGTAACCCTAACAAACGGGTCACTGCATGAAAAATCAATCAGCGGCTACCACCTGACTCCCTCACATTTTTCTACAATAACTTCACCACGCTAAATTTTACCTCCATACTTTGAATATTCTCAGCGTTACAGACCATCAGAGTACATAAGTAAAGTTGGAGCTTACTCATGTGGAAAATCTTATATTTGTGAAGTTATGAGGAATCAAAAATGCACTTTGAGGGTCAGTAACTGAGAAAATAGTCATAGTATGAAGGCTTCACTCAATATACTGAAGTTAATGTACAAAAAAAAAATCTGTTGATTTTGAGGCTTCAGGTCTTTTCTGATGTGGTTGATTTTCTTTTTTTATGGAATGACCCAAATGTATCCATCAGCTGTCTAATTTGAACAGCAGTTGAATCCACTGTTACTGTATCATACTCTACAGAAAAGGTTCTCATGGTGTGCTGCAGGGTGGCATGCACTAAATGGGTCCACAGTTTGATTTCCTGTCACGGTGTTGCTACCTCCAGTGCCACTCATAGGTTTGGGGTCTCTTTGAAGTGTCCTCGTGTTGTTTAACGCTAATGAAAAAAGACACAAACTAAAAACTAACTTAGATTCTGATGACTTCAAAAAATAGATCACAGGAAAAAAACACATCGAATGAAAGGATGGAAGGAAAAGGAGGGAAGTAAAAGCAACCTTCAGGCAGTAAACTGAAAGACAGACCAAGGACAAACGTCCACAGTAATGGGAATAAGACACAAGGCACACATCTGATCACGCTTGAACTTTTCAGGTAACTTTATCAAGACGCATCTGCAGACTGTATACAAGTGTAACACAGACACAAACTGGTGCTCAATAATATCCAGATAAAGTCCTAGAATTTTCATATGTCTTGTTTTAGTCAGACACTTCCATTTAAAAAAATCAGGCACACCCCTAATAATGCAAACATTAAGCCTTAATACAGTTTAAGCAGGCACGTTTTTTAAAAAGGTGTCATTAAAGAGAACTGCAGTTTAATTCTAATACTAGCGGACCTAGTTTTCGAGTTAAGGAAACGCATTATCAACAGGCAGTAGCTTCAGCTAGTCAGTCAGTGTTACACCCATTTAAATTGTGTCAGAGCTGTAATGATAAAAACCAAAACGTGGCTGTAAACAACGGCTGCTCTGTAATGTCGTGCCAAGTGTGAGACGTAATGAGAGCTGCAGTCAGCCTCTGCAGCCCTCGCTCTGCAGGTAGGAGAGCGAGTGAAGTTCTGTTACTGAGCCTGCAGCCGCAGGTGGACGTGCACTGATGCTCACTGTACCAGCAGCGGTCTAGTACAATGCCTGAAACTGTGTAATAAAGAAGCTCAGCCTTCTTCCATGGATCAAGAAATGCAAACTGTGAGAGGAAGGAACAGTCAGAAAAATCCAATCCACTCTGTGATTTTCCACAGAAAACCTGAGTGGTGTCATTAGTGTAGATGAGTTTGAATGGCCGATCAGATAAGGTTTTTTATGATCTGCTGTAAGTCTCGATGAATATATGAAGAGATAACGCACACAGTCTAATCACTTCCTATACGCCTCAAGGGGATTTATTTTTAGCATGTTGTATAATCCCTGTTATCATTGTCGCCAGTTTTCAAGTGCTATTCTTGACGTGTTGCATAAGAGCACACTTTAGATGTTCTTGCTGAGTTGGCTTTTGCCCATAACTTATCGTACAATCGTTCAGTGAACCTGCAGACTGGGCGGTTGCCGCTGTCTTCACTTTTATTGCACCTCGCACTTTATAACAGGGCTGTAGAGGTGAGAGGATGAAAACCTTTATCGCAGAAATACATTTGTATCAAAAGCAAAAAGATCTGCAGAAAATAAAACGTTAGGATAGAAAGATATTTTAGCTTTTCTTCCACAAATGCCCTGCAGGATGGATTTTCAGTTACCCTTTTAGCTTTCAGCAATGCAAATAATTTTTGTTGCATATAAGTTTGAATGTTTGTTTTGTCCCCAATTCCCAAGACCGTAGAGAGCATGTGGGAAAATCCAAAGGTGGCAGTTAGGGTTACTTATCATTGCTGAGGACTTAGACCTGAGAAGGTTATGATAATTAAAGCCGAACTGATTGTAACCTTTTTGCCTCCAGTTTATCAGTTCTTCTTGGTTGGAATTATGAAGGTTTATGATGTTGTCTAAAAGTGCAGAATGCATTTTAATTATTGTGTAGAATATGTGATGTAACAAGGTGTACATGTTTAAAATATCAGAGTACTCTTTACAGTTATACAATCTTCTTCAGCCACAGAGCAGCTCTGAAAGATGTTCAGTGTTTGTTTATCTTTAAGTCTCGGTCAAAAAGTCTGAAGATATTTCTTGTGGTTTCTGTTAGGGTAAAAAGGAAGTGGTTAGCTTTGCTTGCATAAGTTAATCCGAGACTTCATGTCAGGTAGGGATTTTCAGCCTTGAGCCTAGCTTAGTGTTTTGGTCAAGGGGTGGATCTGACTGAGACACTCCATGCTGGGACAAGAGGAACATGTCAATCACAAGGTAGTCCTGCCTTAAAACATCTCATACTTTAAGGTCCTTTTTGACTCTAATGGGACAATAATTTCCAAAATGAACATCAGGTTTGATTCATTAAGACTTGAAATCAAAGACCGAGACCATAAACAACCATAGAAGAGAATCCATGTTCAATGGACTCTAGAAACTTGAGAAAATACAACACGCACATTAAATTAAAACACCAGTTATTGATTACCATACTCTGTCAAAGCTGCTTTGTAGCTGGGTTGGCCTGCATGGACAGATGACAGTGACAGCACTTCTTACCATGAATGAAGGAAGCTTATTGTAATTACACAGAATTGTTTTGAATCCAAACTCTAGAACTGAAAAGTAATGCAAGGAATTACTAAACAGACAAAGCAAATAACCTTTGACGATCACCACAATACACTCCAGTGACATGCGGCCATGCACTAAACTGCTGAACACGTCATTTCCAAACCCAAGACACCCTTTTTCAGAGCAAAAATCAAAGCAACATAGATACCCTACAATATTATAGAAATAAACCCAATAATCCATTGATTTCCTATGAGAACCACGAGGCAACACTAAGACAGCAGGTAGACATTCAGCAGAATGAGGCTCATGGATGATGACTATCTACTGATTGGGTGGGCGAGGGAACTTAGAGATCTTTCTTATTTCCCTTCTTTACATATGAACACAGAGTTTACCTTAAAAAAAATTACTTTTTAAGTTAATTTTTAATGAAACATTGGAATTATCTCAATGTATGGTCTTTAAAAAGTCCTTTTCTGAATAGCACGAGTTACAGATTCAGGAATGCCTTTCCTGTCTGGCGGGTCACAAGAAACACTGAGAACTATTTGTGAACACTAACAAAGCCAGGTGTGTCTGTTTCCCCTTCATGTTTTCAGAGCAGCTCTGTCTCCTCATCCAGGTCTGCTTCATTCTGTTTCCTCAGACTTCTTCTTCTCCAGCGTCTCTGTCCAGGGCTGGGTTGAACCGCAGTCACTCCCATCTATTAAACCTTCTACCCCCCCTCTTGCTCTTTCTCCCTTTTTCTTTTCATCCAGGTCGCGTTCGCACAAGGAGACAGAGCTCGGGCAGCGTTGGCGGAGCCAGCTCTTCTTCAGTGGTGGACAGCAGGGGGCGAAGTCGGGCCAAAGTGGTCTCACAGTCCCAGCGTATGTATAGACACCTCATGCACGTGCTTAAATAGCGATGTTAGAGTGAAATGTGAGCATGAAGCTGTTTAACCAGCTTTTGCACATCCGGCTTTACAAAGCTGCAAAGCCTGCGCTGAACGTTCATTGTTGTGTGCTGCTTTAACATCCCCTCGACATGTGTTTCTTCTGTGCAGTCTTGTGTTTTTGTTTATGTGTGCCTCCATACATGCACGCTTTGTTGCTTTTGTGTGTGTTGTGTTATCTTTGTACGTTGCTTAGATCTGTGAGCTCACAGCTAACATGTCCACAGCCACCCAGAGTGCATGCTGGGAACAAATCAATGAACATAACCCCTTCTGTCTCATTCTGACTGATCTCGATCTCCACCCTGTCCTGCCTATCGCTTCCATCACCCAGGATCAAGATCAGCCAATCCCATCAGTGGTAAGGCCTCAGCTTCAACCAATCACAAGACAGATGCCTCACCTTTCATACCTGACTTATAGCATTGCGTTAAATCTTCATTGTATCCTCACTGTTTAGTCAGTAACATCAGTCAACCACCGTCTTTGCCCATCATAGTCTAAAACTGCACCAATTTAATTTTAGCGACTGGATGGATGGTTGGTTGGATAGATAGACTTTATTGATCCCACAAGGAAAATGATTGTGTTACAGCATTAGCCAGATAACGAATAAAATAGTACAGTCTATACAACATTAATAAACAACATAGTTAATTGCATATTAAAGGCCTTATACTTTAAGAGACAATGCAAAAATGGTATATATAAAAAACAAAAACAAATTTAAATTGAAGTTAGGTGAAGAAAAGTAAGACTCATCTGGTGCAAGAGAGTAGTGCAAATTGCATTAATAAGTGATACATTATAAATCTAAGAAACAGCTGCAAGACAGTAAATTTGATAGGTTAAATTGGTAAATTTTGGTAAATAAGCATTACCCACAATGCACTTTTCTCCAGTGAATGATCAGAAAACGATCATACTTGTGTCATCTCCTCTATGTCGCAGACATTAAACTGCTGCAGTTTATTCAAACTATGACATTTCAAATACGAATGCAAACGGTGACATCGCCAACGACAGCAGTGATTCAACGCAGTTCTATAAATGAAGTCCACTCTAAAGCTTTGCACGTAGTCTCGTTGTGTCACCCTACAGTATCTGCATGTTTCTCACACTTTCCAGCTATTAGTAATTTTGTGAGGTTTTGTTGGGGTTATTTTTCCACTGTGGAAGGCATTGTCTGTTCCCATTTACTTTGAACAAGTGTCCTCCTTCCTTCACCCCACATGTCCAAGCTGTAGATTTTGTTTTTGATTGTTTAACCTTCAAGTGACCAAGTTACATGTTTCTGTGTGCCACATGTTTCCTTCCTACATGGTTTCTGTGAGGAAAGCTGTGTGAATTTTTTTAAATTCATTAATTTGTTGGTAATTATTTTATAGTTAGGCTTTTCATTTTCAGATATTTTTAGTGTTTCTCTAGAAAATCTGTGAAATCTTTCACATCTAAAAAACAAAAAAACCCCAGACATGTGGTAGTAACAAACTAACAGCCTGATATTTCTGTAATTGTGCACATTTACTAAGCATTATCTACAGCAGTGTTTCCCCACGTTTTGGAGCCACAGCATATATTTTACATTAGAAAAGTCACATCGCACCACCAAACAAAAATGTCACAAAAAGCATATATTAAGATATCTCAGAGAGGAGAGTTTCACTGGTCTGGCCCACAGATTTTCAATGTTGATGCCACCATGTAAAACTGGTGGGCCACATAACCGTGGAGTTTAGCGTCCCTGTTTTAGATGGCCTGTCATGTAACAAACAAAACAGTGAATGGGTGGGACAGACAGACAGATCCATTACAAGAATAAAATAAAAGCAAAGAAAGAAAGTCTAAAATCTGATGGTCCCACTTGGCCGTTTTAGTGGCTACCACAGCTCGGTCACTTGATGGTTTACGACTGTAATTTACCTGTCTTTGAAGCTCTGTGTTGTCACTGTGATTCACCTTTAAAGATGGGATGGGTTTGTGCCTAAAATAGAAGAACACATCATAATCTGTCAGATTTATGGGCTGCAGTGTCCTTACAGGACTATCTCAGCCACTTTTTTCCTGTTTGTCCTTTTTAATTTTTTATTTTTTTGTCCTAACAGCCGGTAGTCGCTCCAGCTCTCCGGGTAAGCTACTCAGTCACAGCAGCTACGGACGGATCCCTCGAGCCACGGCATCAGCCTCCACCACTCCGGCAGACAAGCGCAGCAGGATCCCTCGCAGCCAGGGCTGCAGCCGGGAAACCAGCCCCAGCCGATTAGGCCTTGGTAAGGACCTGACTCTGGAGCGGCACACTCACTGCATTTACTATCTGTATACGACAATAACATAGAATTAAACTTAAAGCACCTTCAGAAACAGGAAAAGTTCACAGAAAGTGCCTTCTAGTTAAGGCAAACAGTAAAAGTGTACAAAAATATGGAATATAAAACATCAATTATGATGGCATTTAGAACAATTAAAAGTCAAATGTGATAGCAATGCAATAAAAAGCACAGCAAAAATTAACAAACCTGCATAAATAACAGTAAAAATGTAAATTAGACCCCAGTTATGATAAAAGTAGAATAAACAAATAAGAGAATCTACACATTAGAGAGAATGCTGTATGAAAAAGTGACAGTGGACATAAACAACGGGGAGTCTGTGCACTGAGACATACTGATGCACGTCTCCACCAGGCATTGCAAACTGAGGGAATCCACGTTTCAGTAAATAATAATAATTAATTACTGTTATACTATTCATTTAGTTAGCATTTTTAAAATGCCGAGGCAGAGTTCTATATAGAATTCAATAAAAGAGCTCACCATCAGTAATAACGATACAATAAGGATAAACAGCTATTTAAAATGAGGCATAAAGCTTCCATCAAAACATAGAACAATCAGAATAATATGACCTGTAAGTATGAATAAAATAAATAAAAAATATAAGTGAGGAAGAAAGTGGTAGAGGAGAAATAAAAACATATGAAAAATATGTTTAAAAAAAGTCTTAAGGAGAGATTTAAGGGTAGATGTTCAGTCACAGGCACGTTGAAACTGGAACTAATGCCTGAAAAACGTGTTAATGATGCGCGGCTTGTTTATAAAACCCTGAATATAAAGATTCTTATTAATTGAATTCTTACAAGTGATGATTTTTGAAATGGCTCCTGAAGCCAGCAGCAGTCTGTATTTATTCCATTAAACACACTTTAGTCCTGACTTGTTTCTGCAGTTTTCTGATATTTGATGCATAAATAGGAATTGTAATTGTGCAGGGAATGAATTGCTTATTTAGTGTCACTATTAATATGACATAACTGTGCAGAAGAAAAACAAGAAGCTGGCCCAGATCTCACACAGTGTTCCTTTGACTGGCTGCACGGCATTGACCCCTCAGGTGTGCTGATCACCATGTGTCACAGGAACACATGTACAGATAGCTGAAACTGGACTTTCCTATCTTTCTGATAAAAACATTAAGTCCTGTTTGTTTTGTGTGCTGTACATTTCCATGAGCGAGTTTATTACGCAGATCATAAATCAGTAATACAGTAAATTGCGATATGATTCCCGCCCTTAAATAATCACTCCTCACAGGTATATTCTGACCTACGATATCTCACAACAGGGCCAAAAAATTTTTTTTTTGTTTTTTATTGAAATTGTTTGGTTTGAACTTGTATTTGTTAAACTTTTGAGAAAAATTACAAAAGATGCTGCAGCCTGTGTGCAGATTACTTGGTGGTGTTAACAAACGACCTCCTCTGTAAAAGAAAGATGGAAACCAAAACTGAGAGCACCACTACAAAACAAACCCAAAGAAATCTGTTTCTCAGTTATGTTGGCAGCCACGTGCACTTCTGGACTTCTGCACTTTTTTTGGGGGGGTGTTTTTTTTAGATAACTCTGTACAAGTTCTGTTTTTAATCCAGGTCCGATGGTTTCCTCTGAATATTCCTTCTCAGACGTTAGTTAAAGTTTACAGTCTGACCTTGAGAGACAAATTCAACCCAAAGAATATTTGGGGATGCAAGCATGCTCCTGGTCTCACATTTCACCTGCTGTCTTTTGGTCTGGAGACTGTGGATGAAAATCCAGAATAAAAATCTAAAATCTGATCAGTCCTACCCGCAGACACAGCGCTCATCACCAGAAACATGTTCTCTGTGAAGTTTAGGTCACTTTAAAACGTCAGTTCTTGACTGAGCAGTGCAAGTGTTCAGAACAGAAATCTAAAGATAGCAGAGATGCTGTTAGTATTGTGGACGTTCCCAAGAAGATGATCTTTAATGATCTTGCTGTTTTATTTTTATTGATTTCGTGGTCCAGTACCTTAAGAATTCCTGTGCACCACACCTCTCCTCTCTGGCTGCCCTGCTGTAGGGCCAGGCACAGTCATGACTTTTCAGACTTACAGGTCCAAACTCTTATTGGTCTTTTTTTCATGAAGCTCTTCAACCCTCGATCGGTTGCTTGTTACCTGATGAAAGACTATAAGTCAAAAACTGTTTGGTTTTTCTGATAAATTTGGTTTCTTGTCAAGTGTTTCTTTGTGTTTGTTTATAGATTTGATTTGAGATGGGAAAGAGGTCTTTATTTTCTTCACTTGCTCATTTGTATTTTTTCTTCTTTACAAATCCTGCTGTTTTGATCTGTTTCTCACAAGTTAACAGTTTGAAGCCTGAGCTCGTGTTTGGATCTAATCTTTCCTGGCCATGTGCTGTATCACTGACTCTCACTCACCCCTACTGCTGTTTGTCATTTTCTTTACTCTCACCATTTTCCTTCTGTATCTGCTTTTTTTTTTTTAATCTCTCGTAGTCTCTCTGTATTAGCCGACTCAATGACAGAGGTCAGGAGTTTGACTCTATTGATTGGTTTATGAATCAGTTGATTTTCTGTGCTATCCTTTACACTGTTCTGCCAAAACTCATAAACATGGGCTGCGCAGAAATCTCCTGTCTCCAATGACCATACACATTGTTGTAATCTCTTCATGGAAAACCAGAGTTACTCACTTATTGTTCAACCACTTAAAACAGTTTATATTGTTGGCTATTACATGCTCCAGGACCCTCATCCGAGGCTTCATGCTTCCAGTATTCCTCTCTCTCTGTCTCATTCCCACCTTTTCTCCTATGGATGCACACTGACACTCCCACCTAACTTGTTGTCCTAACAGCCAGCCTGTGTGGTAAACCTCTTCTTCCTGCTGCTCTCCCCTACCGCACGCTAGCCCGGAGCCGCATTCCCCGTCCCAGCATGAGTCAAGGTTGCAGTCGCGACACCAGTCGTGAGAGCAGCCGTGACACCAGCCCCGCTCGGGGCTTCACTCCTCTGGGTGAGTATCTCCGAGCTCACGGCTGTCTGGACTCTCTCCTAGTGAGCTTACCAACTGAACAAAATGTACCTGATGCTTAAACGAGCTTCCTGCTCCAGTCTTCTGTCTGGTCTCTGTGTTCTCTGTAGCATCTGAAATCTCTGCATGCCTTCCTCTGTGCATGAACTGTGTCTGCTCTGTTTTTCCTCTTCTTAATTTAATTGTTTTCCTATATAAGAGATTTACCTCAGTGTTTCTGTGCTGGGCTTTTTTTAAGAGGGATTCCTGTAATTGAAATAGTTGTAAGTGAAATCATGTGCAGATGAAGGGCTTTTTAATCTCTCTGCAGAATTTTTGAAATCTAAGCATAAACAAAGTAGTAAAAATTATTTCTCGGAGAAGCAGTAACCAATCGTTGTCTAGACCCTCCTCCAGTTCTTCCTGGATAAGGACAGCAAGATTTTCCTAATCCAAACTAAAGACATATCTCTCTAGCACATCCTGGGTCTTCTTTGCAGGAGCAGCAGATCTACTCTGATCTTCTCCAGAATGACTGACCTTGTCATCCTATTCTTAAGGCCACCAGTACACCCACTACATTGGTCACATTGCACACAACCAGTGACGTAACCACACAGCCACATGTATCCTTGCTGTTACGGCACAGGTCGCTGCTGCATTATTCTCCCGAACAATCAGTTTTTTCCACAAACTTCATTTTTTCAAACTTAATCTCTGAACTTCTGTAGTGATACATCATTAAAACAGTCATGAACACTAACATGTTCGTAGACTCGTGTCTTCAACCCAGCTGCAGTGGCACAATGCGTAGGATTACAGAAATCAAGAGGCGTGACGTCAAGTTTGTTGTAAAGAGGCATTCACCAGATGGTGGTAAAATGGTGCACAGAGGGCTCAGCCACCATATGAAGCTCATTCTCAACACTTGTATGCATGATCTTATTCACTGAGTTATTACCCCTAATTCACGGTCACAGATTAGGGTATGAACATAGCTTGACCAGCTTCACCTTCATGCTCAGCTGTCTCTTCAACACAACAGCCGGACACAGCATCCACATCCTCTCAGATGTTTCATCAATCCAGCTGTCAATCTGTCTTCCCTAACATGTGAAAAAGACCTGGAGATGTTTGAACACTTGCATAAGTGGGCAAACCACTCACCTCAGATTCAGAGTGTTTTCTTGATAAACACAAAGGGAGATGCATGGATTGGCTCTCCTGTGGGTCCACCACCTGCAGGAGGAGGGGTCCAGTGTTTTGTGGAGCAGGTAGTTTCTTTGGACCCAAACCCAAAAACTCTAAACTGTGAGAGTAACAGCATCTTTTTCTGTTCTCTGTTAAAGAATTTTTTGCTTTATGTTGCTCTGCCAGCAGACACAGTTCAGTTATTCATTTTGGTGCCTTTTCACAGCTAATATTTTGATTTATCACGGTAGAAAAAAATAAGTGAATGAATATCGGTTGATTCCATTTTTTTCAAGTATTAGAAACATAAGTGTTTTTCTTACTTTGAAAAATCAAAATGTGTGCTGGGAAAAAGGCTACATGTTTTCACCGACGTTTAATGTTAAAAAATTCTTTGTTATTATGACGGGCAACACCACCTGTTATCCTGTACACGTGACCTGTTTTTACTCTGCTGAACTGATCTGAACGATCTGTGTTTGCACAGGTTAAGAGCAAGAAATGGAGCTAAAGCAGGTTTTCTTCAGTTTGGCTAGAAAGGGTAACATTATGTTGCCAGAGTGGCTTAAACCTGCAAGTCTGATTGCATATTGTTGTCTATGAGAAAATAAACACTTCCCTGATGAGTTTCAGTCTCAGTCACTAGTTTCAGGTATTACTGAATAAAATGTGTCGTTCATTTTGGACATTTTTATCACATTAAACTCAGAAAGGACAAAATCACTATTGTAAGAACAAGAGTAGCGTTGTTTACTAGCCAAATATTTTTGACACTGCTCCCAATCCATTAAGCTCTGCCAAGATGCAGCCTCAGGGTGAAAAATCAGTCAATCAAACAAAAAGCAGTTCATCTAATGTCCACTAGAGGCTCCAGCAGCGCACGTGTCCACATAGACTCCCATATAGACTTAGACACCAACATTAAAATGTCCAACTTTACAGCAGAAATCAACATGTTTACAGATAAACAAAGAACTGGTTTGGTCTCCATGTAATAATTGTAACATTGTTTTGTTTTGTTTTTTCTTTTTTTAAAGTTGGACATTTTAATATGATAGCAATTAATTCACTTTTGGCTTCAAGTGGACTTGAGAGGAACTGTCGTTTTCAGGACTGCCTGGGAGCCCATTGAGCCCAGGAGGAGGTGCTGAAACCAGTGTTGCATGAAGCTCAGCCCAGCAGAGTAAAAATGGCTTCTGTCTGTGTGTTTGCACCACTAACCCTTTGGTCCGGATGTTGCCCACCTTTCGTTTCCCTCGCAGCCTCCCGACGTCACTCCCGTTCAACCAGCGCTCTCTCCACAGCCGACCCCCACGGCCAGTCAGGTGACCTGCATGATCAGATTCCCCAACTAGCCAAGCCGCTTTCAGTTTCCTCCCATTTTTTAAAATATTACACACAAATCATGCCGGCCAGCATGCTTCTGTGGATGTGTACAGTGACGTGACTACAGGCAACATTTATAGTTGGTTTTATGTTCCCTGCTCAGTATTTTATTCAGTACTTTTGTAATTAAGCATGTAAAGGGAAAATTTTATTTTATTTATTTTATTTTATGTTCTTGATACAGTGTTCACTCTTTTGCATTCCCGGTGCCTTATTTTTCTTATATTTTTTCTGGTTAGCTGTGATTTATTTATTTATTTTGTTTAATTCAGTGGCCTCTAGTGTGTTTATAGCTGCGGTTACATTTTTTTGTGCTAATGTGAAATTTGTTTCGTGGCATTAAATATCTTTCTTTTAAATATATTTTTTGTTTGTTTTTCCATGGTTTTTGTTGTTGTTGTTGTTGTTGTTTTAACATACACGTTTGTTTTTTCCTATTTGGTGAATTGCTGGTTTCTTAAATCCTTCTTCTTCCAAGGGATAAGTATACAGCCGCTGTGATGCATGTCTGTGCTTAGTGGCCGAGGGCCTGGTCACCTGCTGTTTGGGTTTTTCTTCTATAAGATGTTGCTTTTCTTTTTGCTTTTGGTGGTTGGAGCCTTAAATATATTTTCAGCTGTTAATTCACAGCATTTTTCTTTTTGATTGAAGAGACCAGTAAGTAAGAGAAGCAGGTAAGTAACTGTGCATTTGTGCTTTTATTCACCTTCACTTTACTGTCCTCTGTTCCCGTTTCTGTTTGCAGACCGGTACGGTTTGGTGCATCAAGCAAGAATTTCTGCGTCCGTTAATGCCATGAGGGTCCTAAACACCGGCACAGAGGTGGAGGCAGCAGTCGCTGATGCTCTGGTAAGTTGATGGTTTTTGAGAGAAAAGACGCATAATTTAAAATTTGTGATTAACATTAAAAAAAATTTTATATTAAATTAACACGACTGAATGTTGCATAGCAAACAAAAAGACTTGTCTCTACTGGCAACACTTTTAAGAAGTTTATCAGTGTGGAGATATATTGTGTAAACTTTTATCATCAAGTATGAGATATCTTATCTTTTTGGCTTGTGTTTATGTCTGTCCCATTCTTGTGACCTTGTCACCTACACAACTAGAGAATTAATTGTTCCCCAGTGTTAGAAAATGGATGTAGAAACTATTAGATTTAAAGTCTGTCTGATAAGATAAAATGTTAAAATGAGCAAGTGAGGTCCGGGCAGTTGGTCATCTACCTGCATTAATGGTTGCATGTCCTTATTCAAATCCACACTGCATATTTTCATGTATTAAGTCTTAAATTAGTGCACAATTTTTTTCCAATCAAAGAGATAGATTGGAAAATTGTTTATTACTGCTTTAGCATTCCCATTTTGTGGGCACTTATCAAACCTCTGACCGCGTGTAAGGTTTAATTTTTCTACTGCGAGGATGAAGGTTTGACATACATAAACACCAGTCAGTGGCAGGAGTCGTCTCAATATTACCAGATGAAAAAAAGAATAAATAAATAAATCTACTGTTGTGGGGTAGCTAGCTAGCATAAACTGCTGGTCTCTCTATGTTTTCCCCTTTTGTCCTTATGCCCAATCAGTCAGGCAGATGGCCGCTCCCCTTGTCCTGTTTGTATTAGAGGTTTCTTCCTGTTAAAAGGGAGTTCGTCTTCCCCACCATCAGCAAGTGCTGCTTACAGAAGATTGTCTGTTTTGGGGGATTTTTGTTTTCTCCAACATTGTTCGCGGTTTACCTTACAGTATAACACACCTTGAGATGATTGTTGTTGTGAATTGGCACTAAATAAATAAAATAAAATAAAATTTAATTGGCTATAAATTGTATTTACCAAGAGGGCTCTCATGAGATGGTCCACAATGAGTAAGAGTGAATTTGGAAGGAGGGCCGTATTTTAGTTTTTAAAAAGTACAGTATTGTATTGACTCCATTTTTGATGTAGCTGGTAGTGCTGCATGTTGATTGGTTAGTTAGCACACATGTTCATATAAGCACCTGTTTGCATCCCCTCCAACAGACATTTGAAGTGAAATTAAATCTTTGATGGTTCTTTGTTAAACATTAAATTAAACCCTTCTCTCACCCCAACCGGTTGTGGCAAATGGCCGTCCTTCCTTGAGCCTGGGAGTTTTTTCTTCCCACTGTTGCCAAAGTGCTTGCTCATATGGGGTCATATGATTGTTGGGTTTTTCTCTGTATGTATTATTGTAGGGTCTACCTTACAATATAAAGCTCATTGAGGCGACTCTTGTTGTGATTTGGTGCTGTATAATTATCCAGGTACTTGTACTCCATGAAGCCTTACGTGTCACTTGTGCAATCTTAATTAGTAAGTGTTAAGGATGGATGCTCAGGCCACTGTGAAGACTTCCTTTACTGCTAAAACAGTAGATGTCACCAAACTTAACAATCATTCTGACCTTTTTTCAGGAATACGGAGCTCCATGAAAAAGTTTTACGTTTACTAAGATCAGATATATTTCTAACACGTCTCGTCACATGTGTGTTGCACGCAGAAAAATGGACTGCACTCTTTCTTTGATCCTCCTTTAAACGTTCCCTTTCTCCTCTTTTCCTCTTGGTTGTTTGTTACCATTTCAGCTTTTAGGAGACTCCAGGAATAAGGTAGTTGGTCATTTTGCATTTCTGTCCATGTATCCATGCCATCATACACTAACCAAGTAAAGAAAACAATAATGCAGCTTGCCTCATCATAATCGCTCCTCCACCCCAAAGCCTTCTTATTTCTTTATTTTTCTTTATTTTTTTGTTTCACTTTGAATGTTTGTCCATCGCATCCCTGATGTGAGCATCTGTGGTACCAGAGCAGAGACATGTCTTTGTGGTATAAATGTGTTGAACGTCATTGTTTTGGCACATTGCTCATTTTTTGAGATAAGATTAAATATGCTCTTCTGTTTGACGTGTCCCCCACTGCAAGGCCTTTGCTTACTTGTGGCACTGCTTGACTGGCTTTTTATAGGAAGAATGAAAGAAAATGCTTTAAAATGTATTAGAAGAATTTCATATCATCTACGTACAAATTTGGACTTTTAATTTTCTTAAAGTGTTGAGAAAACCGCATGGCTACCAGATGCAACAGGCAAGCTTTTATCAAGATTGTTACCTCACAGCCGGTCAGTATTTCGGTATCAAATCCTCAGTGTCCGTCTTCCCTTCTCAGAGGAAGACATTGAGACGGAGGTACGAATCCCCGGGGATGTACTCTGACGACGATGCCAACAGTGACGCATCTAGCGCATGCTCGGAGCGCTCGTACGGGTCACGAAATGGAGGAATCCCACATTACTTGCGCCAGACGGAGGATGTGGCTGAGGTCCTGAACCACTGTGCCAGTTCCAACTGGTCTGAGAGGAAGGAGGGCCTGCTGGGCCTGCAGAACCTCCTCAAGAGCCAAAGAATACTGAGGTGGGGGCGTGCTGTCTGTGGGGTATAAAAATACATATGCAAGAAATATGTGCTTTAGTATTTGGGGACTAGTTATTGTTATTATTGTCTTTCTTCAGAGTGGTTCAAAGGTGCACACAAATCACTTTTAGCGGTGATTTCGGATTTGTTGGTTATCTTGAGTAATGCAAATCCCAATGTGTTTGGATACATGCACAACAAAAAGGAGTCATTAAAAAAATCTGTGGTTTCCCTGCGCTTTTCTTCAAGTTACAGGTGAATTTCTTCCTCAGTTGGAACAGTCTGTATGTCTGTCTGTTCTATAACCCTTACTAAACAAATCAACCATCCGATTGGTGGCGAACCAGAACAATAACTGTGTACAACCTGCTAGCCAGAGTGAGATAGACTGTAAGGAAATCTGAAAACAGGTAGTTAGCTGAACCCATGGAAGCACATGGTAGATCACCACAGGTGCATTTAAACTCAAGGATAAACAGGTACACAATGATCATTTGCTTTCCCCAAATGCGCTGGCAATGACCTGATGGATTTTATATTTGGCCTTTTGCTTAAAGCTGAGTCATTGATGATTGATTGGTGATGGCTGATTGGTTGTCTGGTTCTGTTGGTTGGCTGCAGTCGCGTGGAGCTGAAGAGACTTTGTGAGATCTTCACACGGATGTTTGCAGATCCTCACAGCAAGGTAATGAATCAGAACTTTACCAACTAAATCAATCCATTTGGATGAACACTGACATCAATATGAATGCATGGTACATTACATGTGTATGCTGTGACTTTTTGGTACTAATGAGGCGTCCCTTGTTGCATGTTCTGCCTTGCTGTGGACTTAACAACAGAGAGTAAGTTTGTTTTTGAATTCATATTCTGCAAATAAATATGAGATTTTAAAAAAACTGCAAGTTTTTTTTTTCCTCCTTAACAAATGTTTTGCATTTTAAATGTATGATCTGTGTGCATATTTGCAGGTCTTCAGCATGTTCCTTGAAACTCTCGTGGACTTCGTCACAGTACACAGGGAGGACCTGCAGGACTGGCTCTTTGTCCTGCTCACCCAGCTGCTGAAGAAGATGGGCGCAGACCTGCTTGGCTCAGTCCAGGCCAAAGTCCAGAAAGCCCTGGATGTCACAAGGTCTGAAAGTCACACCAGTCATGGCTGCTTCCTATTGCATTGCTGGTCGATAAGGAGTAGGCATGCAGGATCAAATGTTATATAATTCAGTCAGATGGAATCGCATTATATACAGATCATTATTTTTCAATAAAAGCAACGAGATAGACGGATCCATAAAAACAGACCGTTAGTTTCTCAGTCGGAAGCTGCTGCAGTTTTGAAGAAAGTCTGTGTTTAAAATGAAAACTATTTTACTGGGTAAACTGTTTTCTCATATTTCTGATCCACAGTCAGTGTGTTACCTGCAGCAGGTGGTAGTAGACCACACCCACCAAGTACACACATAATCTAAAGCCATGTGCTGCTGTGGACACAAATGGAACATTGTCACTGCTTTACCTGCAATCAGACAGGAAGTGAAGCCTCTCTCCACCAGGCTATTTCCACAAAAACTCACTTTGGTGTTTTAAAGGATCAATTCAGGTCTGAGTTAACATCTTGAAATGCAAAAGTCACAAAAAAGTAGTCGAGCAAGCCGTGCTTGCAGGGTAAAAGTTCTTGCTTTCATTCTCTGTTAGCGTATTCTTTTCACAAATGAACAAACCTTTTGGGTTTTACATGCACAGCTGTGGCTTTAATATAAATGTGGACATTTAAAACTTTGATTTATTGTTTGCAGTTTGACCCCCGTTGCTGCACGGCAATTTTGAGAGGAAATTTAAAGCAAAGGCCACATCAAATTATACTGATATAAACACTGCTGTCCAATCATTTGCAAATATATTGATATTTAGAACAAGCATTACACCCCGTCACCTGGACTTCTTCTACAGAGTGATACTAAAATTTCCATTTATCTCATTCTGGGCTAACGGTCCTTGAGTGGTGCAGTGATGGTAGTCTGCAGGAGCTACGCTGAGCTCTGCAGACCTTCATCTACATTTTGCAGCTGTGTGCTGTTTCTTTTTTGACACTGACTGAGGCCTAACTGAAACAGAGTGATTTACATGATCTTAAAAAATAAAAAAATACCACAGATGCTTGTTGGAGGTACTTGCTACTCTTTGAGATGCAGTAGTTGTCATAAAGCTGCGGTATTTCTATCTGCACCTTTGAAAAGAAACCCTTCAACAGATGTGAGTGTGACTTCATACAGAGTTGTACTTGTCTCCAGTTTTGGGATCTAACATTACTGCAGTAACATGGACGCTTCACGTAAAATGAAACTCGAAACCTATTTCAGCTTTTCCTTAGACCCGCTTAAAAGCCACATGAAGGAAAGAATTGAATTCTGTTCTCGTTCTCTGTGTTAGGGAGTCCTTCCCATTTGACCAGCAGTTCAACATTCTGATGAGGTTTATTGTGGATCAGACTCAGACTCCAAACCTCAAGGTAAAGTAGAAGTAAAGTTGATTTTTGGTCGGCAGATATAATTTCAGCAAGACTAAAGGTTTCTTGTCTCTTCAGGTGAAAGTGGCCATTTTAAAGTACATCGAGTCCCTGGCACGGCAGATGGATCCCACAGACTTTGTCAACTCCAGCGAGACTCGGCTCGCGGTGTCTCGCATCATCACCTGGACCACTGAACCAAAAAGTTCAGATGTGCGGAAGGTAGGCCAAAATATGTCCTAAGGCTCTCACACTTAGTATTCTAGTTATTATTTCCTTCTAGTATTATCAAAGAGTACAGTGTGGCCCCATTTCATCTTCAGTTGATATCTCTACAACACAATACAAAGATGTCTTACTTAATCTCTGCACTTTCTTTACATTCTATTGATATTTTTAGAACGTTTTATTTATTTATTTATTGTACCGAAAGCACCTTTAAAGAGGCACGGTGGACCTAAAACGGCTTGAACCAAGAAACAGTATAAAATACAGAAGGATCGTATTGAAGGATGTGTTTGAATCATGTAAAGCTGTCTGTGAAGTGTCCAAAAACAAAAATGTGGGGTTGGAATTTACAGAAAATTGCTGACTACAGAACTGTTATATTGTATTCCTCTGCTCCTTTATTTCATTTGGGTTCCTTGGCCTGTTGTGTTTGTCCAGCAGCAGTTGTAAACTTTGATAATAGGCACTCTCCCTGTGGATGGCCTTGGGTCAATGGCCCATTATCTTTCCCTTGTCTGATGCGCGTCATATGTTCTCCCTCTGTGTTCCTCACTGTTTGTTTTTCCACTGCCGCTCTTCCAAATGAAATCCTCACCCAGCCCAAATCTTTAGATATGCTGTAAATAGACCAACAAGAATACAATAGGTGCATCTATTATCAGGGGACACTGATCCACATGCACAGATCTTCTCAAATATTGCTTCTGTGATGATGGTTGGGGTCCTGTGCCATTCTGTAATGCCCCTTCTGCCTTGCCACTGTTGCCCCAGACCCTTCATAACTGGGTGAGCGAGGAGCTAGCAGGCAGGTCCAGCACTGCAGCCTTACTGCAGTCAACTGAGGGCAACCAGGAAGAAAGGTGTAAGCAGGTAGAGCCCTCTTCAGCAGCCAATTACATCACAACAAGCACGCAATGCCCCGCCTGCCCGGTACCTAACCAGCCACCAAACCTGCGAAAAAGAAAAAAGCCAACTGCGGCATCCTGTCACTCACCATTTACACTCCAGCTGTTCTGCTGAACAAATAAAGTCAGTGTGTGCCTGGCAAAGTGATCACTCACCAAATAAACTGAGCTTGTTGTGCAACCTGGAAAGACTTTTGTTTAACATTCGTAGTTCTCCAGGAAAGCTTGTGGTTTTGAATGCATTTGGATGGATTTTAATTTTGCAGTGCAACATTAATAGGAATGCTCGTTTTTTTTGTTTTAATAGTTTGTGCCTAACACTGTTTGACTCACCCTAACAACCTGCCGTCCACCTGCATATCTGCATGCTAACATGAAGATTTTAGATATGTGTGTCGGGAATAGTGGCACCAAGAGCTGGATGTCACCCCTTTATCACCCAAGTGTCATACAGGCCGGCTGGATTTACGTTGTAATTTTAGCTGTAAAAATACAAAATAATTCTCATTTAATAACCATTTTAATTTTCTATCTAGCCCTAAGTATTTGAGGAATTATGGTAAAGTGAAGCACATGGTCAAATCTGATTTTTGTGTCTGACAGCAGTACCTTGTAAGTGCTTTGTGCTACTGTGATACACTAAATATCCCCAGTAAAGCTCATAAATCACTCATCCTTTTAGTTCAGCCATTGCACAAATGAAGAGAACTGCCTAAAATCTTTTTTTATGAATCAGCTTAATAGTTAGACCTCAAGTAGAAATGAGCTCATTTGCATTTGCTCATTTTGCAAAATTAAAAAGCAACCCAGTTTTTAAGACATCAAAACTAAACCAATCCTAACCAACAGCCTCTTTTTGTTTTTCCACACCAGTATTAATACACTGTATTACCCTGAAAGAGTCATTTCTGTTAAAGAATTCAGGCTTAAATTAACAGTCGACAAAGAAATACATTTGAGTTAATTATGTAATTATTTTGCTTACATCTCATTTAAGCTCAGGTTAGTCTCCTGTCTTCCCGTGCTCTCTGTTTCACTGTATATATTCACACACAGAGCAGAGCAGCTAAAGCAAAGATAACATTAATTGAGTTGATGATACCTTGTTATCACTTTTATTGCACTAAGTGCAATAAAAGCTGTTCATGAACTGTTAATCCCAACAAAGTGAAAGACAGAAGAGAGGGCCAACAGGGTGATTTAAATGTTTGTTTTTTGTGTGTTTTTACTAAGTTAAACAACTGCAAAGAAACACACAACACTGGTTGGGATAGTTGGTTCCTTCAATGCTATATTAGCCGACCTTCAAGCACAATGTGCAGGCATAGCTTCACTGCTGCCCCAGGTTAGAGTTTTGTGTAGTCCCATCCTAAATGAACAAATTATCAGCAACTAGAAGATGTCTCCCCGGACATTTTGTCCTCACAGTTTATCAGTTTAAAGATTTTTACTGTGGGTTTTGTAGTTCTATAAAATTAGAATCCCTAGTAGTTTATTTTGTATGATGCTATTCCTGGTGAATATTAGGTATAATCTATAGTGAGTTTATAAATGGAAATTATAAAGGTAAAGAAGAGATGGGCAGCTTCGATGCGTTTGGAGCCGCAAATACATCAATCAGCTCATCTGAACTCTTAACACACAAAAAATCATCCGATGTATCAGGATGTTATATTTTATGTTTTAGACCCTATGTTGGTTAAGCTCAAATAAAGTGTGAAAATTCTTTAAAGAGATATTTACAGTAATCAAACTGGGCTGTGCACATACTGGAAGGCAAGTTTTTTCCTCCTGAAAACAACCTGTTGGATGTTTAATCGATCATCGTTTTGTCATAAATATGCAATCGGGTCATTGAAATCAGAATTATAGCCGATATAAACTGTGATTGGTGCATCCCTAAGTAAAACTGGTGTGTGGTTGTCATTTCTCTATCGCTTCTTACTAGAAACCTGCACAAGAATCAAACATGACATATTTGACAACTTATTCCCAATAATAGACCAAACATTGTTCTGTTAAACATCAACTTCTATTCTCCTGCAGCAGCAGCAGCACACCAGTACTTTCTCCTTTATCTTTACTCACTTGCATGTTGCAGCACTGATTTTCCTGAAAAGATTCTTCTTCCTTTAGTTTTCTACTGAATGCATCTTTGAATTCTCACCTTTCAAAAAATGTTTTTCTACAGGCTAAAACCTTCATTACTGCACCAAGAAGCCCGTCTTGGAGCCAGAAAGTGAAAGAATGTCTTCCATGGTTTCAGAAGTGCATTGGCAACAACCTGTGTATCAAATTCTGTAAAATATTGTAAAACATTACTGTTATTCTAACTTGATAAGTCATAATGTCCACTGTATGTGCTTGATATTGGAATACACATGTTAAGCATTAACTAGTTCCTCGTTAGTGTGCATATTAGCCTATTGGCTCTAGGGTTAGCCATAAAGCACTCAGTGATGCCTTATTCTACACGAGCATGTTCTGCAGTTTTTAGGGTACAACAATGAGTCTTTGGCCAGTACCCTCATAATTACTGCTTATTGGATAAATAAAGAAGATCTTGTACATAAATTATGACTTTGATATGCTTTACTCATGGCCTCATAAGAACTGAACCTTGAGAACTGAACTGTAAGAACTGAACCTGGACCTTTTTAGTATCATTAACTGCTTTTTAGAATAAGATGCACTGAAGTGTAGGAGAATGTCAGTGTTAGGAACTCACCTGTTTCTTGCTTCCTGGTACAGTTCAGCATTTATAACCCTTTCCCTGCTTCCTGTAAATTCTGTAGAATTCCCTCATTTTTGACCTGTGACTCTTCACTTTGGAATAGCATCATTTAACTGCGATAGTTGGGAGCCGTGGTTGAAGAAGAGCCAGTGGTTAGAGTAGGGAATCTTTTGTAGATTCATATTTATCAAAGTAAATGTGAGTTAACTGTGAGTGAACCTCAGGAATTAGAATGGGTAGCTCGTTCATATTCAGTCAAACATGATTTAGAGTGGAGGTATAGCCTCCTCTGAAGATCATAATTCAGATAGAGCTGCTTCCTTACGTTTGGTCTAAAAGCAGCAACCAGATTGAAAACTCTTCAGTTAATAGTCCAGTATTGGGAGAATATCGTCAGGAAGAATAGGGTGTTAACGAGAGCTTTAAAATGGCTAATTTAAAGACACTAGGTTGCTAATGTGCATTATAATGAGCAGGTAGCTACCTGGGCGAGGTGCTTCTGAAACCATGAAAGCCTGAAGGTATCTGAAGGTTCTCTGCAGTTCTGCTTTCTTTCCTAACACGTTGTGCTCGCTGCCTGCAGGCGGCACAGGTGGTGCTGATTGCTTTGTTTGAGCTCAACACCCCAGAGTTCACCATGCTGCTGGGAGCACTGCCCAAAACTTTCCAGGACGGCGCCACCAAGCTGCTGCACAACCACCTGAAGAACACGAGTAACACCAGCAGCAATGTGGTCAGTAAGATTTCTATGTCACTGAGGGGAAAGATTTTACAGTCACCCAGGTTGCGGTATTCTAAGATGAGTTGAACTGATTGAACTTGAGGTGGACTTCTGTTTCCGATGTTACGTTGTATGTAATTTCATGTCGTTGATATTCAGGGCTCTCCGAGTAACACTATTGGCCGAATGCCGGCTCGTCACACACCCAGCAGGACCAGCCCTCTCACCTCACCGACAAACTGCTCCCATGGAGGACTCTCTCCAAGGTAGGCAGCCGCCTTTGATGACACTGTCCTTAATAACACACTCACTGTGTCGACGCATGGCTGTGTTTTAACTGTTGGGATACTGGTGCTGTCATCACGTGTCACCTGTAGACAAAGTAACGCGCAGCCAGGTGGGTCTGTAGTAGCTCGAGACTGAGTGAGCTGTTCTAGAGATTACAGCCCATAATTCATTCACACATATGTGAAAACAAAGAAGCAATTATTTACAAAGACAAAAGAAATCTTACAAAACTCCTTCTGCCAATTGTCTGATTGCTAAAAGTTTCGCTGCATAGCGACTGATAAATGAGCCTTTCAAGTTGTCATACACGATCATGTTGTAAAAGTAAACCAGAGGAGGGTGATTGCTGCATTAATCTGCTGTTTTTACAGCATAATGCAGCCCAATTACCTAAAATCCAGTTTCATTCTTCCATGCTGAGCAGCTCATTCAGTTCACACACACTGTGCCTGGATTGTCCTTTTATCTGCCAGCAGAAACCCATAAACATTGATAAGTTATTTAAGTTATTGTTACTTCACCTGAACCTGCAGTGCACCTTGTATGGAGAGCATTAGCAGCACAAAAATGCTTTTTCAAGGTTATCTTTCAAGATAAAATCACAGTCACACAATTAACTAATTTACCCAGCTTAACCCATAAATATCACAAACCATACTGAATTGAAATGTGGGCAAAAAAACATTTCTTTTGGGCAGCGTTGCAACACTTTCAGCCCAGCTGCCATGATCAGATTGCTTCCTCAAAGTCCTGTTCTGATCACTTGCATTTGTGTATCTGAGATTTATCTGAAATGGTGAAGAAGTCAGGAGTCAAGGAGTCAGACCTGGCAAGAAGATGCTAGCTAGCAACGACAGGCCATATGGGTGCATCACACAGATACAGATTAATTATTGCTGTGTAGCATTTAATAAAAGTCCTAGAATTGTATTCACTGAAATACAATGAATACATTAAAATGCTACAGAATGCTCCTACAGAACAAACAGGGTGGGTAACAGCTATTTTGTATTTTGGTGCCTCTGGTTGACGTTAGAGGAACTGCACTTGATTTTTCCATCCTGGAAGCTGATACATGTTTCTTTTTATGTAAATAGGGACAAAATGTGCTTTCTTTATGCTTTAATAAAATCCAAATGGATGAATTGTGTTTAAAAAAAATTACCTGCCATTAACTATAAAACAGAGAAGTTTGTTTTTGGCACCTTTATGGTCAGAACAGGACTTTCGGTGAGGTGAACAAGGAAACAACCTTGACATTGAGACTCTCCAACTTAAAATCAGTTAAAAGTTCTATTTACATGGATGAACTCGACATGCTCACTTTTTACGGGATTCTGCTTTCCTCTTTAATTAACACTTTCCCGTAATCTTAAAGCTCAGACTAGTTTCTTTTTGTCTTTTCTCTTTCTCTTCCTGCGCACTTGCTGTTTCCTCTCTCTCCTCCCCTCTCTTGTCTCGTCCCGTGCTCTCTCCTCGTGTTGTCGGTTTCCATCCACCTTTCCCTGCTCTCTCACTCCTGTCTGTCCGTCCTTCCCTCCCGGCCGCGCTGTGACAACAGTCGGTTATGGGGTTGGGGTGTCGACGGACTATCAAAGCACCCGCCTGCCCCTCCTCCTCCTCCTCCTACGCCTCACTCCACCTCTGCTGCCCCCACCATAAGGGTCCTGCGCAGAGCGTATTCACCCAGGTAATGAGGCGGGCATGTTGGAGATTGTGGCCTAAGGAATCCACACTCTCATCCTTTTCTTTACCCAGTTCACCAAACCATCTGAGAATGCATGCATTAAACCATCATGTCTAATAAAGTGGAAGCATCCTTTTGAAAATCCATAATTTTTAAGGGTTATGTCAGTCCTGACCTTTCATGCTCTAAATCAGTCTGCTTTTCTGTCAAGAGCACAGCTTCGTCGCATGCATATGTCTGCAGATTCATGTGGCTGTATTTTGCTTTTGCTGCATATTTTATATAAAAGTGCATGCATGCGTTTCTTTTTATGTCTGTGTGTCTGGCAGCATGATGGAGTACGACACGGAGAACATGAACTCAGACGAGATCTACAGCTCGCTGCGTGGCGTCACTGAAGCCATCCAGAGCTTCTCCTACCGGAGCCAAGAGGATCTGAACGAGCCTATTAGACGGGAGGCAAAGAGGGATGATGCAGTAAGCCACAAGCTTCATATCCAGAACCAGTTCTGAAAAATCTGGAATTTCATTTGACATTAAATGCTTAGAATGAATTCTGATCCTTTTTTAAGACACTGCTGCATTACATTTTTCATTTTTCAAGACATTTTTCAAACAGTTTTTAGGTTCTTAGACCTCAAAAGTGGTTTGGCTTTCTGGTTGTATGTTGACCATGAAATAACTGTGCTTTTAGTATCTCCTGCTGGTTTCTGTAACCCTTTTAAACATTTTAGTCGCCACTATTTCGGGTGGTGTTTAGAGCAGTTGTGACCATGTCTAGATGAGAGGGGGGTGCTTTAAGTTGTCAGCTAATGCTCGATAATTTGTTGCCAAGTTACGTCTATTGACTATATGAGAACATCACATCTAAGGGGCGACCGTGGCTCAGGGGGTTGGGAATCGCATCTGTAACCGGAAGGTCGCCGGTTCGATCCCTGGGCTCTCTGTCCTGGTCATTGTGTCCTTGGGCAAGACACTTTACCCTACTTGCCTACTGGTGTTGGCCAGAGGGGCCGATGGCGCGATATGGCAGCCTCGCTTCTGTCAGTCTGCCCCAGGGCAGCTGTGGCTACAACCGTAGCTTGCCTCCACCAGTGTGTGAATGCGAGAGTGAATGAATAGTGGTATTGTAAAGCGCTTTGGGTGCCTTGAAAAGCGCTATATAAATCCAATCCATTATTATTATTATTATTACTAATCAGTGCTGACTCAGCCTCTGTAGCCACTGCAGGCAGACTGTGTATGTAATGCACTGATTTGTCTTCGGATACTCTCTTTCTTTTTGTGAGGCATGTGTCATTTTTTGCTTATTGTTTGGTTTGCTTTCGTATTTTTATGGTTATTTGAAGCTAAAATGGCTCCAGATCTTCTTTATACCACTGCCTAATCCCTCTCCCATCTCGCAGGCAGGGAGAGAAGGAGTAGCTTCCTCTCCTGGGTCTGATGCCCGGCTCGGCTTAGACGTGGTGGAAGGCGGTCGCACTGCCTTGGACAACAAAACTTCGCTGCTCAACACGCCATCGCCGCGCTCCTTCTCTGGGCCGCGGACTCGAGAATTTGCCCCATACGGCTACGGAGAAACCATTTGCACGTACGACAAGAGCGCCCTGAAGGAGGCTGTGTTCGACGATGATGTGGAACAGTTCAGAGACTGTGAGTTTATGCCGATTTTATGTTTTTATGTTTACAGCTCTGAGCAAAGTACCTATGTACCCCAGTCACACGTGCATTAGCTGTTAGAATTTGTTATGTGGCTCAACAAACAACCAACATGCCTCTGAAAATGGTCAGGTACAAGGACTGGACTGAAAAAGTTAAAAAGTAGCCAGTGTAGTAAGAAACACTTCCAGAAAGACCTCCAGAAAGCCTGGATAATGTTACTAAAGAGCACTTTAAAAATTACTTGCTTGAAAGCAACATTTAAAAAAATGAAGGGTGACTGAAGACTATTGCACAGTACTGTATCTGCTTGTGGCATCGTGACAAGATCTAGTAATGTCAGCCAGCTGCGTTTTTCTTCTGGTTGGCGATGTAGTTCGATACAAAGAAAACATCTCAGGCAGTCTTTTTATGTGGTCCAAGCTCCATGAGATGAGCACCATTTAGTTTCTTTATACTGAAGAGAAGGCAGACTTATCCACAACTGATATATCCAAAACTGGAGTACCCATACCAAAACACTCCAGGTCACACATGGGCAAAACAAAGCCCGAGGGCCGCACCCCTGCACACCGAGTCAATCCGGCCCTCAACATCCTCAAGCAAAACAGGTTCCAAAACACGAATAAGAAGAAGCTTAAGGCTGGAACTGACCTACAGAGGAAAATGTAGACCGCTTTAAATGTTCATAGAGTCTTCATATTATTAACTTTTTACTTTTTCCCCAGAAATGTATCGGTTCAATTATTCAGTTTGTGGTCCTTTGCGTATTTAACCTTAGCAAAAATAATGTCACCCACTCCCCATCTATACAATAAGTCAGTTTGATATTGGAGCGAACTGTCACTTTAATTCTCTGATTATTATACATTGTCTGCAGTGTGACATTTAAACTGAAATCTATATTGAATAAGCCTCATGCTTATTCTGGTAGTAGAAAAACATGAAACGAGTTAAATAGCGACATCCACAGACTGAGTATAAAGAAAAAAACAGCTCTTACTGTCATATTGCATGTGAGCCTTTCTTGTCATTCAGCCAAACGTCAGGTCGTGCATTGTGAGCACGTGATGTCGTTGTGAAAACACAAAGGAGCAACAATGTTGAGGCAACAAATGACAGAATTTCCTCCATTTCACTCGGTTAGTTGTCAAACGTCATCCTGAACCAGCCGGTTCGTGTTTACAGCAGACAGAAGAAACCAGTGAGCGTCCAGCCCCTCTGTCGCAGCCGCTCTGTGCTTCACTTGTTGTTGTTGTTGTTGGTGTCATCACATCCTTTTCTCTGCCACTCTCCCCTCCCCTCCCCCACCCACCTCCACCTTCATCCCTCCTCCTCCTCCTCCTCTCCAGGCCGACGTCAGGAAAGCGGTGAAAACAAGATGGCACTCTCCAAGGTCTTTGCTCCTGGTAAACATGCCCACCCTGCACCTCCACTCCACTCACCCTCCACCTGTGTTTGCATTCTTCGCTCAGCTCCCCTCATCGTCTCTCCATCTTTTAACTCCGCCTCTGTGTTAACAAAGTCCAAGCGGTTCTGCTTACAGCTGTAATATTTGAATGTTTCTAATGTTTTCACTGCATCTAATTTGACTGTAGAGATCTATCGTATGAAAAAGTTACCTTTTATATTTTTAATATTAACTGCTCAAACTGTAGATATCTGCATCCTCCGAGGACACACATTTTGAATAACATGAGGCTGCTGACGGGAACGGAAGTTTTCTGTGGGTGATCTACTAACAACGCGTGAATTTGATTTATGAATGGAAATTCAGCCAGTTCATTCCAGTAATGGCCAGCACAGTCTACGAAAGGCAAAAAAAAAATGGTGGATTAAAATTGACCAGATCTGATAAGTGAGGGGAAAACAGTGAACAGAAACGTTCTGATCTAAAGACTTCAGTTAGAAATAGACAGGAACTGTGTGGGATCTTGGAGATCAGGGTGGCCTTTTTTTTTTTTTTGTAATGAATACATTTGACAGCTGAGGTGGAGCACAGGATTGATGAGCTGTTTTCAAAAGTCCACCTTACAGGACTTACTGTTAATAATGTTAATAAAGCTACGTTCACACTGCAGGCAAAAGCTCATAAAATCCGATTTTTTTTTTTTGACCCTGTGCGACCCATATCCGATCATGCTATGACAGTGTGAACAGCACAAATCCGATATTTTCAAATCCGATCTGGGTCACTTTCGTATGTGGTACTGAATCCGATACATATCCAATGTTTTAGAAAGCGACTGCTGTTTGAACGGTCATGTCACATTAAATCCGTCTTTTACGTCACTGACACAAGACAGACGCTAATTATCGGCGCCGGAGAAGCACCCGAGAAGACTTCGCGAACGCTTCCTGGCCATCCAGCGTAGATGTCAGTGAAACTGTTGGGAAGACAACGTGAACATTTTATTTGTACTATATAATCTGCAGATTCTGACAGAAATCTGCAACTATCCTTTGAAGCACCGCTCCTCTCTAAAACAGCAATAAGGATAATTTTTAGGTTATTTACATTATTATGTAAATATGTAATAACTTAAAGCAAAAATTGGGAAACGTAAAGTCCGAAGTCTTTATATTAAGGGCCATCAGTCAAACAATATTGTTTGCTCTGGGTCTAAACAGAGCGCGTTGTGTGTGACGTCTTCTTTTGCGCATGCGGGCCGCTTTGAGTGTTCACACTAGAGCACGTTTGCTGTCGCATTTTATTTGTAGTGTGAACAAGCAGACAAAAAAAATCGGACTTGATCAAAAAATCGGAATTGAGCATTAAGACCTGCAGTGTGAACGTAGCCTTAGTCACATCCTGAGTGATCCAGAGAAGTTCATGAAGACTGACACATGCATGAAAATGCCCGTTGTTCTCAGTTTCTTGCATGCCACCTGAGGCTGCAGATATTTATTAAAGTCAAAGGAAAGAATCTGACTCACAGCTACCCATGCAACATAAACTGTCACGGTGAATGGAGTGAGCTGTGAGGAGAAAATAAACGAGGATCCACGTGCAGGCACTCGCTGAGATGCAAAGGTGGTTTATTGTAGAACAGAGGTGGAAATGGCAAAACGGAACAAAACTAATCTCTACTGAGACAAACTAAACTATTGAACAGCAAACATGAACACGAACATGAAGGAGAGTCAGCAGAGGCATATGGAGGTTGATAGCAGGGAGAACACACAGATGAAACACGGTAGATTCACAGACAGTCCAGCAACTAGTACACGAGTAGACACGACTTAATACACACAGAAGAACACAGGGAGATTACAAATAGGTGGGGAACACAGCTGGAAGTAATTGACAAGACGAGACATGGGAAGCAAAACTGAATACACTGACATCAGACATAAACCTTCAAAGTAAAACAGGAAACAAGAGACAATTCACAAGACACAGACTAGACACTGAACTAAAAGGGAAACATGGAAAACTCAGGCCCAATACGGGCACAGAACCAAAACCTAGGAACAAACAAAGACATCAAGAAATCAAAGATTAACAATGCAAAACAGAAAACACTGGGTCACCAACCCAGGACCGTGACATAAAAAACTTTTAGAAAAACTCGAATTACATTTAGTGCTGACTACTAAACATATTAGCTGTTTCAAGACAGACATTTCTATATGTTATGTAAGAGATCCATAACAACAGCAGCATCACTCTGGAAGTAGAAAAGTAGAGTCTGTTTTGCCCATTTTATGAAAAAAATAATGTTCATTAAAAAAAGTTTAAAATAAGGTTTTATCACATTCCCTCAGTGCAAAAGCCAAAAGTCTTTGGTAGGCAACAGGAGGAGAAACTCGTTTAGAGAGACTTTCATGCTCTAGTTCAGTGACTTTTCTGTGAGTTTCTTTGTTGCCTGTAATATACTGATGGTTTTTATGCATCACCGCGCTCATAGCTTTGCGCAATTCACCTGTACCAATCACGTGTCCATCTTGACTCTCAGCAGCAATGGTCACAGCCACATCAGGCACAAATCAAGTTTCTACGTTCAGTTTAAGTACCCTCCTCCCAAAATGTGGTCCCTGGAAAGGGAAATACATGTGCAAAAATACCTGCACCTCATCACACCTCCCTAGTAAAGTCCAACAACCGCCAAAGGAGGAATTGCAGATCCAAAATCTGGATGTGTGATTTAAAAAAAAAAAAGAAATTAGGTGTCTTTTAAAAACAAAAAAAAGGTTGATGGATGATTATTAGCCCATGGCAGTTCAATTAAATTCTTAACTCTTTCTTCCTGTCCCCTCTCGGTAAGCAGTCGGGCAGGATCACTCAGACCTGGTGGCCGATCTTTTGAAGGAACTGTCCAATCACAACGAGCGCTCAGAGGAGCGTAAAGGCGCCCTGGTGGAGCTGCTGAAGATCACACGGGAAGACAGCATGGCTGTGTGGGACGAACATTTCAAAACCATCCTCCTCCTCCTGCTGGAGACCCTGGGTGATAAAGATGTACGTAACCTGATAGTTTGTGTACATGTAAATCCCTTTTTTTGTCTCCTTTATTTGTGTTTTCATTGTCTTGATTCAGCGTAATCTGAAGAAACTGAAGGTAGTTTTGTGTGGATGATATTCTTTATGTTCCCATTTCCTGCAGCACACCATTCGAGCTCTGGCTCTGCGAGTGCTGAAGGAAATTCTGAGGAATCAGCCTGCCCGCTTTAAAAACTATGCCGAGCTGACCATCATGAAGACACTGGAGGCGCACAAAGACTCTCACAAGGAGGTACGCAGCTCCCACCACTCAGCTAAAGGCACCGAGCATGATTTTTGTTTCATAAAGTCGTCATCGATATCTGTTAATGTGGCCGTGCCGTGTTGAAAGTGATGCGGTTCTCATGTCTTTAATGACTGAGTAGCGTGTTCACTTAAACATGAAGTTAGTTTATATATGCAAAGGAGCACATGTGAGAAAGACGAATGCCAATCATGATACATAAACAAAAAGCCTGCAGTCAATGAGATTAATGATTATTGGTTTCTAATAATTTCTAATCCCTGTTGTAGCTCACAATAACCTCATAATTAATACTTTACAGAGTGGTTATCAATATGAGCACTAAAAAAAGTGAAGACAGTAAGTCCAACCTTCGACCCTTCACTCCAGCAGTTATTCAGGTTTACTTCTAGAGAAATTTCCCATTCATGTCGGTCAGGTGTGCAGCAGGGGTACAGAGTGTGTGTAAACACAGATCACGTGT
Source organism: Aulonocara sp. 'chitande type north' Nkhata Bay (assembly GCF_057382095.1). Lineage (NCBI taxonomy): Eukaryota > Metazoa > Chordata > Actinopteri > Cichliformes > Cichlidae > Aulonocara > Aulonocara sp. 'chitande type north' Nkhata Bay. The sequence goes on from NC_141359.1 coordinate 31,595,592, forward strand.
TGATAGCAAATTGAACATAAAATACACAAAAATGCACTCAACCAACCTGAGATGAAACATGCAGATAACCCAAAAAAAACATATCGATCACAGAAATTTAGCATGAGGAATTTTTTTTTAAATGTTTTTCAGCATGAATGAATAATATCCTGCTGAAGAAGTGTAAAGTATGCTGAAGTAAAGCACTCTTTAAAGGGGTTCATAAATCCCAGAGGTTTTTATTCTTTATCTTTAAACTTTTTTTTTTGCTTTTTCTGTATTCAGTTTTTCAGTAATTGCGTTAATCTAAACGTGTGTCATTTTGCAGCCAACAAATTTTCACAAAATCTGTGAAACATGCAAAATTCAGTACAGTCCCGCACTGTACTTACCACACACCAGAAGACCATAAAAAGATGTTTTTAATCATAGACGAGTCATTTAAAAAAAGCTTTATAAAAGCCTAAAATACAGGCATAAAGGTGAGGATATATTGTGTTTAAAGCAAGAGCCATGATAGGTTCAAGTATAAAATCAGGACTGAAAGTGCAACAGTAAGAATACATTAGAATAAGTTTAAAATGTAAGCGTTTTCTGGGGAAGTTCTCAGATCGAAATCAGCCTGTAAACGTGTTTTTCCCATCATGCTCCTGGTGGAAATTTACAAGAAGATAAAGTGTTGAGTGGTGGAGGAGCAGCTGCCTCGTTTCTCTGTTTGTTCTAGAAAAGTAAGTCAAAAGAAAAAAAGGGAGACACTGACTGACAGAACGGAGCTCCTGTTGGTTGTTGGAAACATTTATGGGATTGAAGTTCTCTACTTGAGCACAAAATGCTAAACTGGACAGTGAAATTAAATATGTCTGAATTTGGGGGGGAAAAGAGACTTTGGCTTTGTCTGACTTAGTCTCATGTCTGTGATACAGAAATCCTGCTGTTGCCTCAATAACACACCAGCTGATTGGATTTACGATGTGTGATATAAAATTGTTAGCAGCCTAATCAGTTAAAAATAAAAAACATGTTTTTAGGTTGTGCGTGCAGCCGAGGAGGCGGCGGCAACGCTGGCCGGCTCCATTCACCCGGAGCAGTGCATCAAGGTGCTGTGCCCCATAGTGCAGACGGCCGACTACCCCATCAACCTGGCAGCCATCAAGATGCAAACCAAAGTAATTGAACGCATCGCCAAGGAATCACTGCTGCAGCTGCTGCCCGACATCATCCCCGGACTCCTGCAGGTCTGAGCCCAAAACAGAAGTGCAGATTTGAATGGAATGTGATTGTTTTAGTTTTGCAGGCTGAAAACTGATCAAACCTCTAAAACTGTGAAATAAAAACTCACATTTCAGAAACTTGAATAAACCGAGTTTTTATTTTTAAATGTGTTGCTGGTGTACTCAGCTTGAATAACACAGACAGAGCAGAAACATCCGTGTCAGTGCCACAGAGGCTTATTTGGACAATGTTCATATTTGGACAGTGGGAATTATTTGCCTTATTTGTCCCTGGAAATGTTTGCGTGTACTCTGCACTCTTGGCGACCCCTCCCACGTTCCTGCTGACCTCGTGTGGGTGTGTGTGCGTGTATGTGTGCGTGTACGCGCCTTTGATACCTGATGCTCCCCGGTCTCTCCGCAGGGCTATGACAACACAGAGAGCAGCGTTCGCAAGGCCAGTGTGTTCTGTCTGGTGGCTATCTACTCTGTGATTGGTGAGGAGCTCAAACCCCACCTGGCACAGCTTACGGGAAGCAAGGTACTGACCGTCGCCAGCAAGTCTTTCCATTTGCATGTCCTCACAACGAAAGCACTTGAACAGACGCTGCGCCTTATCATCTTCCCATGTTGTTATTTCTCAGCTGGCTCTCAAATTATAAAGCACAGGGTCATATTTGCCCTTCTAGAGTGTCCTTGAGTTATGTAATGGTTAAGGTCTGAGGGTCAGGTTCACCTGACTGCAACCCCCCCACCTCCACCACTCCCCTTTACTAACCACCACCTGGTCAGCTGGTTATTTAAACGGAGTCACCGCTGCAGTCTTCAGCTGCACTCTAAGATATCATCTTAGTGCTAAAATCACTTTGAGTGGATGCAGTTAATCATTAATAACAATCCTTCCTCTTATCAGCAGCTACATTTTAGGGAATATTTTAAAAAAGTGCCTGTGTCAATATTTTGTGTATGATTACTTTTGAGTTCTTTATCCTGTTTAAAGCAAATTGTCCCTGTGATGAGATTCTCCTGAGAAACAGTTTGTGGTTCTCCTACTACAGCATATTTTTGTATTTCCCTCTATAGTTAACTGATTGTTACATATATCAGTAAAGATGTGGACTGACAGCCATTAGAATAACTTTTGGGGGGATTTTTGTTTTTGTTTGTTTTCCCCCGAAGGGTATCCCCAGGAAGCCGGTCACCAGCACAAACAGTCCAGTCCAGGCCAGTTCAGTCCAGTTTAGGGACTTCAACTAGCTGCAGCTAGCAGCTCCAGCCACCTGTGTCGCTATCCACCTGTCAGTCAGGGGGGCCACAGCCCTAATTTTAAGTCTCGCTACCATACAATGGAGTGAGTTATAATTGCATTGACCACCTGTAGAGTTGTTTTGAAGTGGTAAACTACATAAAGACATTCTTGAGGCAGGCTGTAAACTTGTTTATTTCTGCTGGAGCGTGCAGGTGTTTGTGCTTTTCATGTTTCAGCCTCACTCTACCTCTGCTCGGTTTAATTGCATGACGAGATGTCATGAGTGCTTTCATCATTTTAAAGGAACCAGCCAAATATTGTGTACTTTTTGCTTCCTATCGCCCTATCTGACTCATGAAGAAGTTTATTCCTCTTTAAGACAGTCCTGTGCTGATATAAAGAGTAATTTCTCAATTCTTTCCTTTTGCAGATGAAGTTACTGAACCTGTACATCAAGCGTGCTCAGACGACAAACAGCAATAGCAGCAGTTCCTCAGATGTCTCCTCTCACAGTTAATGGAGGTGGTTTCATCCATTCCAAGACTCCAGATCAGACTTGTCTGTCTCTGAGCATCACCCTCCTCATCACGGCTCTGCAGCTCATCCTCTCGACCCATTTTGTTCCTTCGTGTCATCCGCCTCCGCTCTGGAAATATCTGAACGGGACTGCTGTCCTGGTTTCAAGTTGGTGGGGAAGGATTGGACACATTTGGATTTTTGGATTTAGGATATGGCGCTTTCTCCTCCTCCTGTGGGTCCCACCATCTCCACATCAGCTCCAATCTGTTTCTCCTTCATCCCTTCTGCTTTTAGATTTGTTTCTATAAGTGGAAAATATTCACATCAAAGAAATGTTTCAGATCATCTTCAGTTTGGGATGAAATGTCATTTGGCTGGCCCAGTGATGGCAACAAGCCCATAAAGTGTGCAGTGAATTCTGTTTTAAGGGCATGAAGACCAAATATTGCAAGGCGGAAAAAAAATTAGATATGGACAGAAAGACAAAACGAGGAAGTCCTATGTGAGCATTTTAGTTCAAGGCTCATATTTGATTGTAATTTCTTTTTTTTTTTATGCGCTCGTTTCTCTTTAGGAGTGGCTTAAAACCCAAACTGTCACGATTACAAAACAGATCTCATGTCTAAACAGAACTGACAATCCTTCACATTTCGTGCAGATCTTTTAACAGAGAACACAAACCACCGTCGCTACATGGAGTGGAAGCTAAGCCTGTTAAAAGCCGTGACGTTTGTGTCGTTTTTAACTTCCTGCTTCCATTTGTGTCTGAGCGCTTACTCTGTCTTACAGGAAGTCCTTTGTAAATACAGCAGATGAGGAGTTGGGGGAGAACAGGCCTTACATTTGTGGACTGCAGAGAGTGAACGGGATGTACGGCGCCGTCACTCTCGGCTCTTTAAAAAAAAAAAGAAAGAAAAACAAACAAAAAAATGTGAATCTGCAGCAGAAGCCTCCACAGCACTCTCAGACATGTGACCGTGCAAACACAGTATTACTCGTTTCCTCTTTCACAGCTTCTGCAATAACCACATAGAAATCAAAGGTGTTTTGTACATACACTTTCTGACCGCTGCTTCACGGAAAAGCAGACTTTTTCTTTTTTTTGGCTTGCATGAACCTGCGGCACGCGTCAACTCAGTGCTGCGCGGAGAGCCCGGAGCTTCTTCGGCTGTTAAAGTGCACTTTTAACATCATGAGATCACTCGACTCTGAGGAGGCGCTCGTACGGAAAAGGTACACACTCTGTGTTTAATTTATTCTGCTGTAAAGTTTTAAGTGGTGGATTCCTGCTGTGAAGCACTTCATCGATTCCCTGATTGGGAAGAAGTTTCTCAGTCTGATCAGCTTTTAATTATTGGACCTGATTTGGTTTTCATGGTCAGTTGATCTGCTGTAGTTTTTTCTTTATAATACTCTGAATAATGAATAATAATGCTGATTCCTGATTTGTTGAAATCCGCTGAGAATGGTCCAACTCTGCTTCTTTAAGGAAATGAATGTACAGAAACAACACAGTGAATTTGCTGGTACTCAAAAGGATTTAACTTTTTCTTTCTCATCGTCCTTCAGCACGCTCATTTAATCCGCTGAGTTTTTACCAGAAAAGCAAACCTGCAAACTGGTGAAAACCCACCAATCTTCTCGCATCTGTCGTCTCGTCGCTGGATCTAAAACAGACGTGACGGCGTTCCTTACAGACTGTTCACTATGCATGTTCAGCAGTCTTTCTTTGGCTTCACGCGCTCTGTAATATTTACACCTGTATTTATATATTTTATTTGATCTTATTGTATTTAGTTCTGTCATGATGAACTGTACAGAAGGTTTTTTGTTTAGTTTTTTTATGTTAACATCAATGTGTGATCAGTTTGCAGCGATGTAAAAAACTGTTTGCTGTAGAAATAAAAAGACCGAGAACTGATCTCAGCTCTTTCTGGCCTTTCACTCCACATTTCACAATTCCCCCCTCTTACTTCATCGTGTGTAACGTTCAGAGATTGGATCAAAGCTCGGACGGCGTCGTCTTTGTTTCCCTCGCAGGTTGGACCTGCATCCGAGCGCTGAGGTGTGCTTAGCGGCTCTGGATAAACATTAACCCGGGCAGACTTTGAGATGACCTGCTCTTAATCTGTCACTCCCTTGAGGAGCTATGAGGGGTGAGCTGCAGGGGTTTCTACTCAACCTGCTGAAACTAAACCTGCAATAAAGATTAATGTGCCTTTTTCAAATTTAAATATCATCATTTAATTGTCATTTAAGCTGCTGTGTTGGCTTTTAGAAATATCAGAGATGATAAATATGCTTACTGACATTCATTTGAGGGCTTTTCCTGTGTTTGTTTCCTGAAAGTCCCCTCTAAACATCCTCACCCACAGTGAGTGTTTTGTTGGCAGTGTCAACAACTGATCAACTGAAGCTGCTATTAATGCATCACCCGAGGTGGACATTGGTAGTGGGAGGTGTGCCGGCGCTCTCCGCCTCTCAAAGGTCATCCAAGGTATGCTAATAGCAGGCCTGATGACATCACTGGAGCCATATAAGGGGTGTGTGGCGAGGCTGGGCTGCAAACCTCTCTGAGCTGAAATCCGAGGAAGCCAGCAGGCACAACGCTCGCGCCCTCTGCCTCCACGCCTTCTCTGTGGTCCTGGAATACAAGACAACGCCGCCACACTGGAAAATATGCTGTTCTGCCATCCCCAGCCTGAGTCCTACCACCAGCACTCTGCTAGTTACATTAGGTAAAGCACTGCCATGTTGCCAAGCTCCAGAAATGTCAGGATTTCACACACAGGTGCAGCAATTTACCAGCTCCACAGGTGCTCGCGTGGCTTTGGTAAATGTGCTGATTCACAGTGATTGAGGAGCACATTTAAGTAATGTGTTATTGACATGAAATGAGTTTTAAAAATGCATTTCAGGCGTTCGTTCATTCAAAGAATTGCACTCAAAATCCACATTTCAGGTTAGTTCCACTTTATCATGTCAGTTTGTAAAAGTTTCCGTTTGATTTTTAGTTTTGGATATCATGATGTGTGTGGTGTTTTTCAAAGTGTACAATTTATGAAATTCAGAAGGGAACACTAACGGTACAGCAACAAAAACACACGACACAGTCATGCACTTACAAATCTGATCAACTGACACCAGATCTGAAATTAAAAGTTATTTTATCTTGTACTTAAGTTTATTTTTTAAACAAAGAAACATAGAAAAAAAAGAAAATACCCAGTTTAGCCCACCTTTTTCTTTCTTTAATGATGTATTTAACCTGAACCGTGCTGCATGACAACAAACCTTTGGGCTTAAATGACTGAAGATCAGATGTGACAGCTGGCCATCTCCTCGTGATCTCCTCCAGAGAGGCGTTGGCGCCTTTCTTAAAGAACGAAGAAGCTCGGCTCATGGCTGAAAATGGTGCCAAAAGAACCCCGTTCCAGTACATTCTGTGTGCAGCCACTTCACCGGCTGTGAAGCAGCAGGAGGAAGCGCTCACTTATCTCAACCAAGGTACTTACACTGTTAGTCTCCGTGACGACTGTACAGACCGAAGCTCATTTTGTCACACGCAGTCCCAGCTGAAGCATGGGAGATGCTCAGAGTTCAATCCATTCATTTAAATACACTAAGAGAAAAATTAGGTTTGTTCTGCAACAGAAATCAGGTTGAAGTTTTCTGATGTTTGTCCAGTCCAGGGAAGCAAAACCAAAAGTCATAATTGTTTAAATATCTTCACTTTGCTAGTTCTTCTGTTTGTAATACGCTTTAATTATTTCTGGATTGGACTTCCCTCTTCAAAATATGGTCATTGAGGTTTCCAGTGACTCACGTCTCAAACATGATTGGTTCCAGTTTGGCTCATTTGACAAACTTATGATAATATTCCTTAAATTTAAATATTAGTTACTGGGAATTGGTCACATTTTTTCGTTCATAGTAATGTAGACTGCAAATGAATTTTGGACTTTTTTAGCTTCCATAGCTTCTGTCTTTAGACCTGGATCTCAGAACATCCTGTTTACATAGTTGCACTCACACACTCAGTCTCTGTTATTGATGATTAAGATTTGACATGTTTAATATTTGAAGAATTCATTTATTTAAAGAATCAAGTATTCAGATTTATTGATTGATTTGTGCAAGATGAGCTTCTACGTGAGTGTTAATTTGTCTGACTTGGATCATCTAACCTCACTCATCAACCCCTCTCTCACTCATGTCTTTTGCTCTTTGCATTTCACACTCCCCTCCTCTTCGTCCTCGTCTTCGTTTTCTGCCTTCTGGAACCTTCTGATTTTTTCCGTCTGTCGTGTTTGTCAGTGACGTTTTTATTATCTGTGCTTTATCTTCCTCTGTGTTTCTACGAGTTTGCCCTGCTTATCTGCTCTACAGTAATTTGTTTGCAGTAAAAACACAATGAAAGTGAGCTTGCTGTTCCACGCAGCTTGTGGCCATGCAAAGAGGGCATGTATTGATTAGTAAAGTTAATTGCCATCAGGGTTTGTAGCTTAGTTTTAGAAGCACTGACAGTTAGTTTTAGCGTCCCTCATTGGCTGTGTTATTGACATGTTGTTGTGATAATGTATTATGTCTGATCAGGACGACTAAACGGAAACGTTTTCCAGTGTGTGGCCTTGATATCTACGCCTCTTTTCTGATTGATTGATTTCCTTTTTAAAATTTTTTAATCAGGATGTCTTTAATGTTTTAAAATGTAGGTCAGTCCTACGAAATCCGTATGCTTAACAGAAAACTAGTGGAGTATACAGATATAAGCAGCAAATATGTGAAGGTAGGTGTAAGGTATTGTGTATGTTTGTCTGTTTTATTTGTCTTTCATGTGACCTCTCCCTCTTTCTCCTCTCGTCTGTTCACTTTCCTGGTTCGTCGCCGGTCCCTTGACCTTCCCTTCCACTTTGGGGGTGCTGTATCGACCCTGAAGAGCTTGGTACTATCAGCCAAACTCACCGCTCCTCCTCTTTAAACTTCACATAAGCCCTCTACAGACGTGCAGCTCAGCTTCCTCTCACATTTCCAGCACACACACACACACACACTCTCTTTCTCTCTTTGGTATGTCTCACCAAGCTTTTCTGCTTCTGTCTGCTTTACCTGGATCTAAGTCACATGATCGTTGTGCTTGTAATTTTTCTGAAATGTTGTTTCCTGAAGTTGAAATGAGAAAAATCTCTCGGCCTTGTGAAAAACAAATAAAAAAAAAACAAAACAAAACTAGCAGCTCTCGGGTTCTCCAAGTTTCAGATGGCAGTCAAAGTTTCTACTTCCTCATTTAACAAGAAGTTAGTCACACACTCACCTAAGAGTTACTTCATTTTGGTGTGAGTGCATCCTCTTACGCGTCTCTGTCGTCAGGACACATCGTAATGTTCGCCGTAGCATCCTAGAGACGCAGGAATGGGACAGGTGGCGTCTGTGCAAACACATGACGTGAAGCATCCAGAGCTGTTTGAGCTCGGCTGCTCAGTCATGCACGAGCCTCCCCCATAAATAGCCCAATGATACATGTCTCTACAGGCTGCTCATTTCATCTGTGGATTTGTGTCTTGTCCACGCAGATTTTAAAAGGTGGCTGTTGCTAAAATTCCAACCTGATCGAGCTCAGTTTTTTACAGATGAGCGTAAGCATGATGCGGTTCTATTAGCTGGTAGCTAAAGCTGTTTTACGCAACAGTGTGAGGTGACTGAAAAGAGATCAGAGCTCCCACATGTCATAAGGTTTTAGGATTTGGATGAAAAAGGTTCTGTAAGTAAGTCTTCAAAAGTGGGGTTGAATGACGGAAGGCGTAAAAGTTGCTCCTTTTTTCCTGTTGACTAAATCACATCCATGCTATCAAAGGTCAGTGAAGAGGTCAGTCTTGACTTCACTAATTTGTATCATACATTTGGCATGTAAATGTTGTGGTTAGGGTTAATTAAACTATAAATGTCTAATGCCTTTAAGGTTAAGGTACATAGAGCTGAACGTACGTATTGATGTGTTAACACCAACACAGAATTGTGACAGCATACAAATTTCCAGGGTTATTGCCTTTCAGTTGCAAGGGTTTCAGTTTAGTTAATGTCCATCGCATTTTTGTGGATTTTCAGAGGTTTGAAATGCCCAAATTAAATTTGGCCACCATCTTGTAGCTTCTGAAACTCAATTTAGCATGTCGCTAAAACAAAACCAGACCCTAGCCCCAGATGACCTGACCTGATGGATGCTCAGAGATGAAGCATAAACCGGTCCACTGAGAGGATCTTGTTTTGCAGAGACTGTGGGAGCTCTGTCACATAGAAGGAAAGTCACCAGCATTACTGCATGTCTCAGGTATTCCATGTAGCCTGACTGACAGCAGGTCATTGGGCTTTTGTGACAACAGTTTTAACTCTGACTGCTTAAGAATTGGTAAGAAAGGAGCTGCAAGTACTCCCTCCACGCCCTGTTTCAGTGCGTGTATAAATAAAACAGGGGAACCTTTTCGCACTTTGCCCAACATTCCTGCTGTTTAGCTTGGTGCGAGCTGCCCTGTGCTCAGCTCACAGCTGTACTCCTGTCTGAAGCCTGATCCTGCTTGTTCACAGAGCATTGTGCGCGTGGTTTTCCATGACCGTCGACTGCAGTACATGGAGCACCAGCAGCTGGAGGGATGGAAGTGGAACAGACCTGGAGACCGAATCCTGGACATAGGTGAGCTCACCATACCAACATACTCATGGATCACTGATACTCACAGATTTGTGGTGGTTCTTGGTCAAAGTCACTATTTGTGTGTCTGACTGCACAGAAAGTCCAGTAATGGCATGAATACCCAAGTACAGTGAGAGAAGTGATTTTGGAAACTCACTAATATTTGCTCACAACAAAATTAAATATGCTAAACACCAAAGATGAAGATAGTGCTGTGGTTTTCCTCATGTACAACAGTGTGCAGCAGAAGTGATGCCATTATTAATGGCGTGTGGTGAACTGTAGTGTCATACTTAAGTATGAATGATTATGGAGCTGTGCTGGACCAATGCATTGACAGTAATCAATGATCAATAGCCATTTGACGCGTCTCCCAAAAGTTCGTGGCAGATGTCTACCAGGAGGTTTCTTCCTGTTAAAAGGGAGTTTTCCCTTCCCACTGTCACCAAGCACTTTCTCAAAGGGGGTCTTATGATTGTTGGGATTTTCTCTGTATTATTGTGCGGTCTGTACCTTATGGTAAAAAGCACCTTGAGGTGACTGCTGCTGTGACTAAACGCTACATGAACTGAATTGAATCTTAGGTTCTTAGACTTCAGAAGGTTAAACTTTTAAAGTTAAACCTCTCCTCAGCTTCAGATGTTAACAGGTTAACCAAAACACAAATGTCTTCACGTGGGCTTTAAAATCAAAGCTGAAATAAGTGGCTGGCTCATTACTTGCAGATATCCCTCTGTCAGTGGGGATCCTGGAGCCTCGTTCAGACCCTCTGCACCTCAACACCATCGAATTCCTCTGGGATCCCCTGAAGAATGCTTCTGTTTTCATCCAGGTACACATCCAATTCCAGTCTCAGTTCCTTGGAGGTTGTGGTCTTTAGCTGAATTTATTTTTCAGCTCTTCTCTATTCTCTTGTCCTTTCAGGTCAACTGCATCAGCACCGAGTTCACCCCCCGGAAGCACGGCGGGGAGAAAGGGGTGCCCTTCCGAATCCAGGTGGACACTTACACCACCAATGAACACGGAGAATACGTCGAGCATGTCCACTCATCCAGCTGCCAGGTCAAAGTCTTTAAGGTACAATACTTTATTTACTCTTACCTCATGCTCATCTCTGATTTTTAACATCCTCAAATCTCATGATTTACACCACACGTCCTGTTTTTTTTTTTTTAAGCCTAAAGGAGCTGATCGCAAACTGAAGACAGATCGGGAAAAGATTGATAAAAAGACCCCTCAAGATAGAGAAAAGTATCAGCCATCCCATGACACTACCCTGCTGAAAGAGGTGAGGCCTGAGAGGACCCTTTGTTTGCCTTCTGCTTTGACTTTATTGAACCTAGCTGTAAATTCTTGGGTTACTTGGATGTTTCTGGAATTTGATCAGATCTGAATATTTCCCCCCTCCTTTTCGTTTTGCTTCTTTGCTCACCAAACCATGTAAACCACTATTACGTTACAGTTTGTTAATATGTCACTTTGCTTGTTGCATTGTTTGTTTTAAAAGTTTTCTTTCTTTGCTGCTGTCAGTGACTGAGGCTTTGTCAGTGCTAGTTTGTTATTCACCTGAAGGAAAAGAAAACCTGAGGAACCATTGTACTGGTCATGTTCATTACAAAAATCACACATGACACTGTAGCAATACTTACCATTACAAACCATTTATAGCACAGGAAGTCTTTATAGGAAGAAAATGAAAAGTGTTTGCTAAGTGTGACATAGATACTTGTTAACTAGTGCTAAATTGGTTAAATAAAATCCTACAATTTCACCTAATCAGGAGTTCAGACTTCTTGGACGGTCTGTTAGTACAGTTAACCGCACAGCAGCCACATTATTGGTCAAATAATCGCATTAAAAATGCTTCCAAAGGCTCCAGCAGCGCCTCTATCTGCGGTGAAGCCTAGCAGACAGCTAGCAGCTACAGCCACCATCCTCCTGTCAGTCAAAGAGGCCACGCCCATAATAATACAAGCTTTAAGTATATATCAAATTAAAAGCCGATTTTGTTACAAACATATACAGATATTATCAGGGGATAAATGAATTATAGAGACCAAAACAGTTTTTGTGTCAGGCTAAAATTCCTTTAATATGGGAGACCATTACAACTGACTCACTGCTGGACCCTCTAGTGGACATTAGAGGAACTGCAGGTTTGCTGTAGCTTTGTCTTTCAGCTCTGGAGTTTGCTAAAGTCGATTAAAGTTGCCCGGATCTTTTCAGAATAAAGTTTTCTTCAGAGCTCTGTACTAGACAACCTGTGAAGCTGTATATTACGACACAAATGTCAGCCCGATGAGACATTAACAGACTTTATCCTGGCGCGTGTCTGGTACAAAGTTTGCATGATGTTCAGCTGAGGCCATGTGAGGTTAGAGCTCTCTGTTATTGTAGAGTCTTTACACCTGTCATTTAAAATAACTGAAATATTGGTGAATGGCACTGCCTCCTCTACCGCCTCTAAATCTCACATTAATGGAATGAAACAAAACTAGTGAGCTAAAGGAGATGAACTACCTAAAGTTGTTACTATGTAGACCATAGGTTTACACACATCTGTGATCACTCGCTGCACTTTGAATGTGATTTTGAACCCTTTAATCTTTGTGAAAAGCTTTCCACTTCATTGCACATCTTCTTCTCTTTCTCTCTTCTTCTCTGTGTGCAGTGCTCGCCGTGGCCCGATGCCTTAAATCTAACCAGCCACAGCACCAGCAGCACGCCATCACCAATTTACCACAGCTCACCAACCTCCTGCACTTTCACTGAGGGGTGAGTAAGCATTCACACCACACTTTAATACTTGTTTGGTGGTTTCCACCGACATAAAACGCATCTCTTCAGTCAAGGTCTGCAGGGGAACTGTGTTTTGTTTCAATTACGGGTTGAAAATTTGAAAATGTTTCTCTGGTGTGATTGTGCTTTACACTCTATGAGAGTACTTTCACAAGCACTAACTTCTGCAGCTATTAGCAGATGCAAAACAGAGAATTTTTAACAGCATATAAAGAGCAGACAGATGTGTCTCAGGGCAGTTAGAAGAAAATACTCAACCAATCATCCCAATGTGTTCTTTCCTCCTCATGTTTGCGTTTCTCTAGCAACTGTTCTCCAAACCAGCAGGGGGAGCTGTTCATGCCCGGCTGCTCTGATGTAAGTAACAGAGACCGGTGCAGTGTGAAAGTGTTAATGTTGCTCTCTTATTCCTTTTAGGCCATTATTTGGAGACAGTGGATGCTGTGCAGCTATACTCATTTCAAGGGCTCTTCTTCTTTTTGACATGTAGCACCTTCTGCCGTCGTCCTCGCCGCAGGACACTCAGCAGTGGCTGCACCGTCACAGGTTCTCGCCTTTCTCAAGGCTCTTCACCAGCTTCTCAGGTACCGCGTGTGAAAAACACACCACACACTTTAGTCTTGGAACTTTTGTCAGAAAGCGCAGGCATGCAGTGCAGGAAAGACAAACTGAGGAAGAACTGATTAGTGTTGATGTGTTCGTCTATCGCAGCGTCAGATCAGATCTGCTGTAGATCAGGGCAGCAAGCAGAACCAGATTTCTGCTGTTGTTGCAGGTGCTGATCTCCTGAGGATGACCAGAGAGGATCTGATCCAGATCTGTGGTCCAGCAGACGGCATCCGCCTCTTTAACACGATGAAGGGAAGGTGAGCCATTAAATTACACTGCCCAGCCACACCCAGAACCATTTGCATGATTTACTGGTTGGTGCATCTACAGACACAAGATCATGGAATATACAAAATAGGCATGGCTCCTGTTTCTGGATGTGAGGCCAGCTGAAGTGCCTCAACCCTGCATTTATGGCGACTGTGGCTCAGGGGGTTGGGAATCGCATCTGTAACCGGAAGGTCGCCGGTTCGATCCCTGGACTCTCTGTCCTGGTCGTTGTGTCTTTGGGCAAGACACTTAGCCCTACTTGCCTACTGGTGTTGGCCAGAGGGGCTGATGGCGCGATATGGCAGCCTCGCTTCTGTCAGTCTGCCCCAGGGCAGCTGTGGCTACAACTGGAGCTGCCTCCACCAGTGTATGAATGTGAGAGTGAATGAATAGTGGTATTGTAAAGCGCTTTGGGTGCCTTGAAAAGCGCTATATAAATCCAATCCATTATTATTATTATTATTATTCATTCTAATAACCAGAAGGGGGCGACTCCTTTGACTTTTAACACAAGTCAGGTCATATGGAAGTCCACACAATTCTAGTCCTTTGGGATGTTCCTAAAGTCTAGTCTAGTCTCTTCTCTCAACCATAAATTATATACAAAGATGGATTTGGACACTGATATGATCCATTGTTTCTCCATTACAGTAAATTTATGATATCGGCCTCTTGAGCAGACTGCATCTTAAGCTTTAGTGCTGCAGGTCCTTGAAATGCATTCAATTCAAGCTTTTGCTCACATTTTCAGGTGTGTACAGCCCCGTCTTACCATCTATGTGTGTCAGCAGCAGGCCAGAAATCAACCTCCCATCAAACCAGGCTGTGGAGAAAGTAAGTGTGCAACAAGAATTCGGTCTGAATGCTCATATTTTGTCCTTTTTTTCAGTCCTCTGTCTGTAGTGTGACTGAATGGTTTTAAACAAGCAATTCCTACACACCAAACACAACTGCAGGTTTATTAAGCCCTAAATGAAATATTCAAAACTAAGATAGATGGCAGCCGCAGCTGGACCAAACAAGTCAGAGGACCTGAAGAAGACCTGTAGCCGATGTTAGAGTCAGTCCTTAAAATACAAACAAAATAAAACTCATGAAAAAGACTGAGTCCAATTAATAATACACATGGATGTGCCATACTCTTTCTTAAATATTGTGTTTGTAAGGCACAGCCAATCAGGAGAAAATAAAAGGAAGGAACAGAGGAGGAGCTAAAGATGCTTGTTTCAGACAGTCCATCAACTGAGGAGCTGCACCGAGGCTCAGTATAAGATAAAAAAGGGTTATTTTGAACATTGAGTCATGCACTCTGTTCTACTAGTCCAAAAATAAATGTTTGCAGATGAAACCGGGCAGAGACAAAATCCTAAAATATCAGGGAATCATCACAGAAACTGGCAGAGAGTAACACTTCTGACCTGATGTGATCATTGTATGTCTGTCTTGCCTCTGCAGTCTACCACGCTCTGTACCTGGAAGAGCTGACACTGCTGGACCTGTCTGAAAAGATTGCTACACTGTACAACATCACTCCACAACAGATCACACAAATCTACAGACAGAAAACCACCGGGATCCACATCTTAGTCTCAGATGAGGTATCTGTCCAGCACTGATTAATATGAGTGCATATCTGCAAATGAGTATGTAGATTCTGTAGGCAAGGGGTAACGTTCAGGTATCGGAAGCTTCCTGACTTCCATCTGTAGTTAACTTCTATTAACTTCTACTAACACTAACACAGTCATCTTTGAGTTGAGTTTGATTAGATGCAGGTAAAAAAATCATTGAGAAGAGGAAGAGAGAGCTCCTGCTTTGCTCTAATCCAGTTTTAAAACAGGATGCTATTGTCTAATGACAATTTCGTTTTTTTTTTATTAGCCCCATAAAAATATATCTGCCTTCCAAACCCATGACAGACAGAACAGGAAGTCTCAGTTTTCCGTTAGTGATCATCAATAAAAGTTCCACCATGAGCTCCAGATTCCTTCCAAGTCCATGAAGTGCACTTTATACATGTTTCAGCTGTTTCAAGACCAAAGTGTGTGGTGTTCTTTGTTTCAGATGGTGCAGAACCTCAGGGAAGAAACCAGTTTCATCATCAGCACCATACGAGGTAACTGACCTTTATCCGTAGAGCCCTGTTTCAGGGAACGTTAAGAAGCTGTGGAAAAGGGAAAGAAAAGCACTCATTTCCAAACAGTCCAAGCACTTAATTAATGTCATTCTGCAACAAATGCAGCAAATCAAATGCTGAAACGAAGAACTCAACCAAAAAAAAATCAGTGGTCACTTTACATTTAATGCAACAAAAACATTTTAAATAAATAGAGCAGGGTCAAAAAGAAAAACCAAAAAACAACTCATTGCATTGAACAATGTAAGAAAAATATTCCACAGTGTAGAAATGCTACCAACAGTTTGGGGATTTTTTGCTCTACATAACATCATCAAAAGATTCAGAGAAGCTGGAAAGATCTCTGTACACAAGACTGAAAACCACTTTATCCCCTGAACCTTTTTGTGGAATTCATGCAGTGTAAGTCTTGGCATAGCCACGGTGTAATACACAAGACCTTCCCTGTAGAGGACTTCGTCTGGATGGCTGCCTGTTTTGCTCCGAGGCCTTTGTTGTTCAGCATTTTGGAGAGGAAAAAAAAGAAATTGGTTCAGGGGCAGCTAAAGGCTGAAAAGTTGTAATTATTAAAGTTATAATCCCAGAGCTGAAAATGAGTTCAGTAATCTGTAGGTAAACAGCATGAACAGAACTTTTCTCAATATAACACGCAAACATAGGATTTCTTCATCTGATAAATAATATCAAGGAAAAAGCTGAAACAGTGAATGTTGGTGGAGCTCAGGCCTTCAGACACAGTGAACAGGAACATCCCTGCAGGATGGCATCTATATGTTTTGGAGTTGTCTGCTGCCATCTAGATGTTGTTTTACTGGGAAAGTCTTGTTTATTTCAGTGAGATGATCCCAAACCATGGCTGTGGCTGTATTCCTGCAGCATGGCTTCATAGTAAGAGTCCAGGCGCTAAACTGGCCTGACGCAGTCCAGAAACCAAAGGATGCTGCTGAGCAGCTGGTTTCCTGCAGCAAGCATGTTTCCTTACTTCCAAAGAACAGATGAAGCGGTTTAGTGGGAAACAGCTTCTTAAAGCTTCTAGTTGCTGCCATCAAATTCAAAATGAATAAATCAAATTCTTTAGTTTCAGCGTTTGCAGCTGTTTTATTTTCAGTGCTTTTGCATTGTTTTTATTTAGAGTCACAGAGCACACCAGTTCTTTTGAAGAGCAGAAACAATTTATTGATATTAAGCTTCAAGCTTTCATCAGGATGTTTTTTTTTATTTTGAATGATCTTTAACTGAATTTTTGTGTGTTAACAGATGAAAACACTGATGGTTACCACGTTGTGTTAAAATGATCTCCGGGACGTGCCTCAGTGGAGTTGTACAGATTGTAAATACGTTTTACTAGACACTGTAATGATAATAATATTAATACTACTAATAATGTGATGTTTAATAAGATTTCCATTAAAGTGAAAATGCTTGTCAGCTCTTCGCTTACTGTTGATTTTGAGCTTTAATGTTCTATAGTTATTTTTTACATATTTGTTTAGTTACTGATTCTTGCTTTATGTTGCAATTAGTATTAACAAGCGCTGTACCATTCTTTAATATGTCAAATGCAATGCTGTAAATGCAACTGAATGACTCTGATGATAATAAAGCAAAATAAATGGAACACATCATCATGCAGACAAAATGAAACGATGAACAAACAAAACTGTATGATGCTGTTTTAATGAGAAGTGTGATCTCCCGCTGCCTCGGCTCTCTTTGTTCTCCTGCTGGGTCGTGCCGCGTTGGGATGCTCTGAGGCTCTCTATTTTCTGGGTGAAGTGGAACATGCTGCTTTTAAAGATTCGATTTTGACTTGCTGTGAATAACTGTGCTGTGTTTGAGAGTAATTATTTGGCTGCTTTTAAGATATTAAACCTGCACTGGGGGGGGGGGGAAAGGAGAGTCAACAGTAATTACAAGCAAAGCAAAATCACCAGGCCAAGATGTCACTACTTACAGGTCCTTAAAGTTAAACTGTAAGTGGAGAGGCACTGTCATATGTCATACATAAATGTCTTAAATCTTGACAAATGCCCACACTGTAACAAAGGTAACAAAACTAATAAAAGACTGAAAGGAAATAAAATCGAATTTAAAACAAAAACTAAAGAAGAGTTTAAAAATAAACAGTAATAATTGCGGACCAGCTCAAGATCCAGGTATAAAATTTAAACCCCATCTCACTGTGATGTCCACCTTCTCTGTGCATCATCTAATCAGGTCTATAAGTAACTTAATTCATTTCATCAGTATTGTATATTTTGAGTTCAAGCTTCTGGACAAAATGACCTTGCTCCATGAAAATGCTGTCATGCTGTTATTTTAACAATTAAAAACTCAAAATGGTGCACCTAACAATATCAAAGTAGACTTACACAAACACAGAGAAACTTTTTTAATATCCTACATGCTTGTTAACTACACAACTGTGCACAATGATCCAAACTCCAGGAGTCTTGAAAGTTGTGCTTCTTAGATGTGGACTCTCTGATCCAAAGAGTTCAGTTGGGGGAAGAAGAGAAGAATAAAATCACTGAAAGTAGAAAAAGTGTGTGGTGGAGATCTTGGAAAACTTTGTGAGATCTCGCAACAGTTCATTTTCATTTTTTTTCTCCAATGTCCCTTACAGGGCTCAGTAAGATCCTACTTTCCTTCTGATTTTTGCAGTTACCAATGGTAATTCTTTTCAGTGTAACACCCCCTCTGGCCACATTGTGGCAGTGTTCCTGGTCAAATCTCACACACAGAAGCTTGTATGTAAATCTGGAAGTATCCAAAAGATGAAACAGAGAAAGTGTTTCACTTTGTCTCGTGGTTAACATGTTTACTGCACTCTCTTTTCCCCCACTATTATAGTATTGAGTGTCTCTGTCTCTCATGCACAAGACCATGGTTCGATTCCCTGATTGAGAGATACTCCTTGTCTTTCAACTTTTAGAAAAGCAAAGTGCACACTGTGAGTAGGTCTTGAGGGAGGTTAGTGTTTCAGGGAATAGATTGTCAGGAATAGATCGTCTTTCTGTCCTTGGTTTTCTCAGTGAAAGAATATAAAAATGCAGTTGCAATACAATTGGTCTTATTTTTAAGCAAATCAAGTCAAGTCAGCTTTATTTATATAGCACATTTAAAAGACATCAAGTGTCTGTCAAGGTGCTGAACAGAGGGATAATATAATCAAATAAAAAGAATTCAAATAGATAAGATAAAAACCATTGTAAGACATCCATATACAGGCAGAATCTTATACACTTGTTTGTATATAACATATGTAAATATATATGTACATGCACACATACAATGTGTGTGTGCATGGGGTTTGATAACCCCTTTGATTTGCTTCATCATATTTTCTAATCTTTGACTTGGAAGGAAGTTGGTTTGGAAACACATTTGGCAATGCTTCATCTTCTGCTTTGCGTTTGTGTAGGAGCCCCGTCAAAAACGTGTCCATTATACGAGCAGTGTCCAAGCATTCCTTTTTCTTTTTCTTTCTTTTAATTTATAGCGTGACCCCCTGCATTGGCTCTGCGCTCACGCTAGTGGGCGCGCCCCACACTTTGGGAACCTCTGTTTTAACCAATGAAATTATAAGTGGGCGGTGTCTTTTTTGCGGGTTTCAGTGTTACACTGACACGTCAGCTCAAGTAACTACTGCGTAATCCCTCTCCAAAAGTGTGACACTCCTACAGGCGGGAAATTTGTTTGGCTTCATTTTTGTACAGTCTGAACAAGTGCAGCCAGGTGGTTCATCTTTTCTGCAGTCATTGATAGAAAAAAGCAGCAAGAGCTTCTTTCGTTTACTCCTCTCCAAAACCGCCACATTAAACTGATAGAGGAGCTCAGCTTTAAACCGAGAGGACTGAAGAGCGGACTGGATGAAATGTGAGTGTTCGTCAGTATTTGTTTTGAGCGTTTATTGTTATAAAAATCAATGAAAAACTGTAAATACGTAGTAAGGATGCAACCAGTTGTCCCAGCTCCTTTATGGTTTTTGTTGTTGTCCTGACACTAAGGTTACTTACATTACATCAGCGGTCCCCAACCCCCGCGCCTCGGACCGGAAATCACTTTTTGGCACAACACCTGTCCGTGACTCGTTTGGTACCGGGCCGCGAGAGTTGAGGCTCAGGTCTGAAATATATGGTTTTCAGGGTTTTTATCGGTTTTCAGCGTTATTTTGTCATCGTTTTTATCGTTAACTCGGTTTTCCTGGGTCTTTTTTTCGGTACCGGTACTAGTTTTATTTTGTTGTATTTATCCGCAACACCTTAAAGGCCGGTCCGTGAAAATATTGTCGGGCATAAACCGGTCCGTGGCGCAAAAAAGGTTGGGGACCGCTGCGTTACATGACATAATATACCTTCCTGTCTCCACTGATACCAATTGTATCACATCTAAAAAGAAAAAAAGTTGGTCGGCAGTTATTGAATTATATACTGTTCTGTTGCCTTAAGTCTTCTGGATTTGTGGAAAAGACATTAAATGCTGATGCAACTTCCTGTTTTTATTCTAACCCTAGCTGTCATCATAGAGGACACTACTGAAATCACTTTTATTACTCAAAAGTACAAGAGGGTTAGAGCCATTGGGGGAAAAAATATAGGGTTAATTTGGATTTATTTATTTATTTTTGTAAATTTTGTAAATTCTAGTAGCCCTAATCCTCTTCCATACAGAGAAAACCGAGATCATGTTAAAAACACTTGAGCTTAGGAGCAAAACTACTGTTATTGTAGTTGTAATAATTGCTCTGAGCATAGAGCAATAAATTCAGATTTTTATTTAACTGATACTAAATTATGTTACAAATCTGACTCCAAAATTGATTATTGTATTGCAATAAAATAATCAAAAAGAATGCATACTACAACATACAGCTGACTTACAACATGTTACCATGTAATGCACATAATGCCATGTAGTGCACCTGAACCAAAGAGCAGAGCCTTCTGCCAATAAACCAGCTGCACTTGAAAATTAAACTTTTCTTTAAAACTCATCATTACTCCTCATTTTGAGATCAGTTCAGTGAACCTCTGTTTCCTCTGCCTTCACCAGCAGCAGTGCTCCTAAACCTGTACACAGAGTTCAGCATCAATGGGGCCTTCTCACGTGTAGAACTTACCTATACAATGCATATTAATGTATAATCCTGTGTTATTAAACGTATTATCAAGGCTGCTGTTTCAATGTAATCAAGACAGCAATAGCTCAGTAGGTAGAGTGTTCACCCCATGATCCGAAAGTTGGGGGTTCGAATCCACTCAGCGGCCACACCACTGAAACCACTGGTGTGCTTCTGAATCAGAAGTACGGAAGAGGATTAGAACCATTAAAAAATGTGGGGAGTCATTTGGAATTGTAATGGAAAATTTCTATTATTCTCATTTAAAGTGTTTAAGTGGCTTATGCATATGCCTAGTTTTAACACTGTAATAGACTGTTCAGTGTAAGTTTCTAAAACTATATTAACTTATTTCAGCCTCAGTAGTTGGAGAAGACAACTCCCTCTGCAGGTGCTAATAACGAACAAGGGCACAAAACAACGAGCCTCGTGATGTGTGGTGTGATAAGTTTGTGACTTTTCCCCTCTTCCTTGTAATGGATAAAGAAGTGGGAGCACTACTTCTGTTTCAGAGCTCTCATGACTGTAGAACTGTGATGTTTGATTTGTGTTAGCTCTCCTGCTTACAGTAATTTAAATGCCTTGACCACAGCTGACCTGTATTATTATACGTATTATCGAGGCTGCTGTCTCGATGTAACTAAACATCCTCTTTGAAATAAAAAAAGAACTGAACTGAACTGAGGATAAGTGGTGAGACCACAGGCTGCTTCCTGGTTTTAAGGAAGGAAGCAGTGTTTCTGTATCTTGCTTCTCTGTTTGTTCCTTGCATGTGTGAATGCAACAAAGAGCTGTGTTAACTGCCGACACTTTTCAGAAGTGTTTGTAAGGTCATGCAGTGATCTCCAACACAGGTCTGTTTCTAATGCAGTACAGGCCTGAACCCTATCAAGATCTAAGCTCGTGTGCAGAAACCTCTCTAGAGTCTCTGAATCTTTCATTTATTAAATTGTTGAAATAATTGCCCAGTTTCATAGAATGATGAATTCCCCATATTTACTTTAAAAACGCTCACCTTCTCTGGGATGTTCTTTCAAAAGACAGTCAAATTATACAAATTTTATTCAAAATATTTGTTTAGCACTATACTGTTTTTCCAGTTTTTAGTTTCACAGGTGCCAACTTATGGTAACTTATAGGTTTTCAGCAATATATGCTGCCATCCAGATTACATCTTTTTCAAGTTCTTACTTATTTCATGAAGACAATGCTAAGTCATATACTACATGAATTCCAATTGTGTGGTTGCTGGGTAACCAATTGCTAAACAGCCCACCCTGTAATCAATACTTGGCACCTATCGAGATCACAGAAATAAAGGAGACCAAAAACTGTATATATACTGAAATCCTGTATAGCAAAGCACATCTTAACGATTATTGAGATTAACAATGTCATACATATTCCCCCTGAAACTAAATAAATTAGTCTCGTTGGTTCTTAAATCCCTCCCTTGTTACTCCTAAACTGCCTCAGCCATGTGTTTATAATACTTCTACTTTTTTGCAGCATTACCAATATGTGTGAAAAGTTGACCAGCCATCATTGATGATCAGGAAAAATTAAGGTGAGGCTGAACTTGCTTAATTTGAGTTACAATCAATACAGTTTCTTTTCCTCTATTGCTAATATTTCTATTTAAATTATTTTGTAGCATCACTAATCTATATTTGTGAAAGAGGAAGCAGTACTGTCATGGCAGATCAAGGTGAAATGAAGGTAAGTAAAAATTGAAAAATGCTTCAATAAAACAAATATTAAGAAGTGAGCTTTTATAAATTAAAACATAGGTTCATGTTTTAAACTGTTCCACATAATACTAGACATATTCACTAAATATTGAAGTGTCTAATAATTAATTTAGAAATTAGGAATGTTAACTGGACTTTATATTTCAGTGCCAGGAAGATGATCTGTCATCAGACATACAAGATTGGAGTAAACATCAAGTGAGGCAATGGGTTCTCCAATTGGATCGCGTGGATGACAAAGTTGCTGAAATATTGTTTAATGAAGACATCAATGGTGAAAGTCTTCTGCTTTTAGATACAACTGACTTAACCAAAATTGGTGTGACTTTTGGACCGGCTAAACTTCTCATTCGTGCCAGAGATGAAGTTGTGAAATTTAAAAAAGAAGAGCCAGTAGGTTCTAGAAACCAGCCTGGGAAACCGTGCAAGCCGTATCCATTTTGTAGATACCACGATACATTCAGATACACGGAAAGCAGCATTCTTGATGTTACAGAATCAGGTGCCTCAGATTTGATTGAACCCTGCCATGAGTACAAAGCTTTCACCAGCACAACAGAAGAAACTAAAATGAAGAAGTTCACATCTGAGGTCATTCGCTTTGCAGCTGCCTGCATGAACAGCCGCACCAACGGCACCATACATTTTGGAATAGGAGACAAACCGGAGTTCACCCACGGTCAAGTGTTGGGAGTGGTTGTTGAGGACAGAGAGGCTTTTGCAAATGAACTAAAATCTGCCATTAATGGGTGTTTTGAACATAAACATAAACAAGCTGCTCAGACATGCATCAAACCTCCACGATTTGTTGAAGTTCTCAACAAGAACACGACATCATCTGACAAATGTGTCATAGAAGTCGACGTTGTTCCAGAGACTACGATCTGTGAAGAAAACGGCTACCACACAAACACCATAAAAAATGGCAAGAAAAAAGGCAAAATGAAAGAAACTGAATCAGAACCATCAAAATGTTTCTTTATCCGTGATGGTGGTAGCAGCAGAGATCTTCTTGCGCGACCAAACAAGCGAGAGTACGAGCAGTTTCTAGAAAGTATGGCTCAGCGATCACAACGCCGGAAAAAGGCAGAAGAGAAGCACCTCAGTGTGAGAAAAAACAGCACTCAGGGCTCTAGACTCAGTCACATGATCACTGGTGGCTCTCTGTCTTTAGATAAATCAAATGTTGAGCGGTATGTGATAATAACTAACAAATCACACCCAAGCCAGTTAGATTCTTTAAACTTTCTTGTACATCTGAATCCAGCAGTGGTGTTGGACTTTGATCCAGAATCTGCTAAAGAGGGCTTAGAGCAATACTTTGACCAGCAGAGCCCAGTAAATGTTCATTCACCGGCACGATATAAAATCACAGAAGGAGTTGAAGACATTGCGAACAAGTTGAAATTAACTCAAAACACCAGCTGGGTGTTCTGCAATGGAGGCATTGAGCATGAGTCGCCCTCAGACATTGACCAGTGGTTAATGGACAAGGGACCCTCCGTCAGAGATGTGATTTCCTTCTGGTGTCGCAAAGATGTCCTTCCAAACAAGAGGTTCCTCGTCATTTTTTTACTTTTGTCAAGAGTAAGTGAGAAGATGGACCCCCTTGTGGAGACTTTCAGTACATTCTGGCAGGAACTCGGAGGCCCAGATCAGATCCTTTGCATATGTGACGATGACAAAGCATTCAACTCCTGGAGAGACTTAATTGAGGCTCGATGTGGAATCGACATCTCAAGTAGATGCATACATGATCTCAGCTTTGCAGAAGTCAATGGCACTATCCTTAGCCTTTGGTCAGAGAATCGCAGATCCAGTCGTTTCCTACCGTGTGGTGGGGGAAGCAAAGTGCTATTTGAGAAGAAAGTGGAGCGAAGTCTGAGTACCTTAGATGTCCTTTGTGTGAACCAATGGGAAGGAGGAAATGAGGAAAAAAATGTGATAGAGGAGAACTTTTACCAAACTTTTACCAAACGAGACCACTTTGACTACAACATATTGTGGTCTCTCCGCAACACATTTCGTTGTGCTGTCCTCAGGAACAACAATGCTGACTTTGCTGAAGTAGCCAGTCAGGTGATCAAACTTCTCATGTATAAATATCAGGAGCAGCTGCCACGTTTCCCTGTTTTGCTGATGATAGATGACTTTGAAAATATGGAAAAGGTATGTGACCTGCAGCAGCTCATTGAAAAAGAATGCGAAGAGAAAAAAATTCAGTCTAAGTCTGCGCAGGTGGTTATCTTAAACTGCATGAGATCAGAGTCTTTTGACCAGACCGGACAAGCTGCAGATACTGTATTCATTGGAAATAATGTCTCTGAGAGGGAACAGTTTGAGGAAAAAGTAGTCGAAATAGAGATAACTTACAAGAACGCTGTGTCTATGAAGGTTCTCATTGTCAATAGGAAATTGCACTTAGAAGTCAGTATAAACTTTAAATTTTATAAGTTTGTATATAGTAGAATAGTGCATGTAAACATTAGTGTTTAGAAGTATATAGTTGGTGGCATAGTGAAAGAATGTCTCATCCTAGGGGGCCTGTAACACTTCAAGGTGTTTTGGCTTCCACCCCCACATCCTGGGAGCATGAGAAGAGGTCGTACCTTGTTTTATTGTTTTATTGTTTTAACGTAGCTATGTCTGTTTTAGTCTAAGTGCCTTTTGTTTAGATGAACTGCTGGACTTCTTCACTGTGTTATCTAGGGTGAACCATCTAGGGTGAGGGGGAGACTACCTTCTTCCTGACCAAGGATGTTCCTTTTGTGCTTTCATGTTATATGACCCTTTGATCAGCAGCAACACACACACACACACACACACACACATGTACACCTCCACATTCTAATGTAAAGAACAAACGCTCACTGAAGTATAAATAAAGACCGGGGCAGTTTCTCAGTGCGAGTCTCTGGAGGCTGCCCTTGCTAGCAAGAAGTTCTGTGTTTCTCTTCTCTGAGTCTTGACTGAAGAAGTGTTTTAGAGTATATTTCTTAACACTCAGTCATCCAGTTCATCGTAGTTGTTAGGTTTTGTATTGTTGATTGTCATTTATGCTTAGAAATATTTAACCATATATGCTTAGAGGTGTATAATCAATTGTGTAGTGATAAGATGTGTGATCTTTAGCAGCCTGCATCCTGGGAGCATGGGAGAGGTCGTACTTTGTTTTATTGTCTTACGGTAGGTTTAACGTAGCCGAACGCGATAGTGGCAGGCAGAGCGTCAGGCTTACATGTAAAGTCAATGGAAAGGCGCGCGAAAATTCGGAAGCAGATTTGCGTCGCGAAAACGCCTGAAACGCGCATGAGTGTAGCGCGTTTCAGGCGTTTGACTCGCGAAAAAAAAACCACGCGCGTGAGTTTATGTGTTGCATTTTGTGCATACACGCGTTTCGCGTCCCCCGCTCGAGTTCGAAAAATCTGAACTCCAGCGTCAAATCGCGCCGCGACAACCAATCAGGAGCCTGGTGATGTGGCTGTTACCTAGTTCAAAGGGGCAGATCCAGCCAAAGCCCTTTATTCTTCAATAGAAGGAAGGCTAATCAACGCCGTAGCAAACAACCCGGAGCCGTACGACACCAGCTGCTTTCTGGACCGAGACAGGAATATAAAGGACCGAGCTTGGAGGAAGATATGTAAAGAGATCGGGCAACCTGGTAAGTTCATTCATTTCTCTTTTGAAAGTTTTTACTGACCCGGGGAAGCCGCACAAAAGCTAGCAAGCCACCGCTATTTTCCCACTGACGTACAAATACCGTTCTGCTTTTATGCATGTTGTCATTTAAGAATATATTTTATTGTTTATTAATAAACAGCACACAGTGGTCCCGCTGTTCATCCGTCACTGCCTCTTTTTTTTGATTTTCATTTTTTTTTTTTGCACCGTACAGCATTGCATTCTGCAGCCTGATTGACAAATCTGCTCCGTGCCGTGTCTCCTGCGCTTGCCAAATTTATCATGTTTGGTTTTGATAACCATCACGTCCAATAGAAAAAACAGCACGAAAACACCCATAACTATGAGCCTCATTCGGAAATAGACACCTGCACCGCGAGGGGAAAAGGCGCACGAAAGTGGCAGGCAGATGAAGACAAACGGCGGCATAATAATACTTTTACGTTTTGCAATCTACAAAGGTTTGCACTTTGAGAATCAATTGTGAGAACTGTGACCAATGTTCATGTGTGTGGGGAAAACAGTGTATAAAGTGCGTGACCAGGGGCTAGTTATTCTGAGAACCCCTGCTGCAATAAATGAGGGACCACTGTCTACTCTACGATTATTATATTCAACCTGTTAACATTTAATACTGTATTGATAGAACCAACTGATTCTGCAGCAGAGCATCCGCAGTCCCTGAGCTCCTGCTGCTGCACCCACAGGTATGTACAGCAAGCACTGATACCTTTTTAGTCGGTGGGTTCCCTTGTGATCACCTTTACTAAATATCTACAACCAATCTGATTATATCCTGTTTTTGGTTTGTTTGTATTTTTTCAATGTTGAAATTAAAATCTAGTAGCAGCCTTCTCATTTCTTTGTGTTTTGTGCTGTTTTACAGGCCCACAGGGGAGGACGGCTCCGAGGCAGATGAGGGACGGGTCCCAGGACGGTCCATCGGTGGTGGAGCTGGCCACCCTGGTGTCCCTGAAGAGTCCACACCAGTCTTCAATGGAGCATTTCCTCCTCAGCCTTGTTCCTGCTCTGGAGAGCAGTTGGTCCTTTTTATTCCTGTCTCTCTGTAAATTCTTATATTTTATATATTTATGTTTAATGTTTTTCTGTTTGAGAATTCTAATATTATTTTAAATAAATTTTTATTTATGGGGTGGCTGTAGCTTAGGTGGCAGAGCAGGTCAGCCACTAATCAGAAGGTCGGTGGTTCGATCCCAGGCTGCCTCCTGGCTGCATGCCAAATATCCTTGGGCAAGATACTAACCCCGTGTTTGCCTACTGGTGGTGGTCAGAGGGCCCGGTGGCGCCAGTGTCCGGCAGCCTCGCCTCTGTCAGTGCGCCCCAGGGCAGCTGTGGCTACAATGTAGCTTGCCATCGCCAGTGTGTGAATGTGTGTGTGAATGGGTGAATGACTGAATGTAGTGTGAAGCGCTTTGGGGTCCTTAGGGACTAGAAAAGCGCTATACAAATGCAGGCCATTTACCATTTACCATTTATAATGACTAATGTCTCAGTTCTACTACACAGCAAATGTTGGCACACGACTTGACACATGTAGAATTTATTTCATATTATACTAATGACAAAATATACTAATACAGTGGGATGCAAAAGTTTGGGCAACCTTGTTAATAGACATCATTTTCCTGTATAAATCGTTGGTTGTTACAATAAAAAATGTCAGTTAAATATCATACAGGAGACACACACAGTGATATTTGAGAAGTGAAAAGAAGTTTACTGGATTTACAGAAAGTGTGCAATAATTGTTTAAACAAAATCAAGCAGGTGCATAAATTTGGGCACCACAAAAAAGAAATGAAATAAATATTTAGTGTATATCAATGTGTGTGTCTCCTATATGATATATAGGGTGCTTTTGTCTGGACGTGCTTCCCATCCAGAGCTGCACAGCACAGAGGGAAGTTCCAGCGCTCCTGGAATCCCTCTGTGATGGACCGCCAGTCTCCAGGTGAAGGCACAGCCATGAAGTCGTCCACTAGACAGTCCCAGATGGCCGTCGCTGCCTGGGGGGTGATCTGACACACCGACTCTGTAACTGAATGCTTGGTGCTGAAGGAGTCCGCGGTGACAAGGAACCTGGACAAAATTGTTCAAAATCAGTATTATGTGTACTGCAGTTACAAAATACATTATTCAAATTCCAAAATACTTTTGTGATGTCGGATTTAAATCACAAAACTTAAATCTTACATAAAACATTTTGTAATTATAAGGATAATTATATAATTATAAGTAGTGTTTAGTTTGTTTTTAGTTTTAGCTATTTTAGGGGGATATCTGTGTGTGCAGGTGACTATTACTGTGCATAATTATTAGGCAACTTAACAAAAAACAAATATATACCCATTTCAATTATTTATTTTTTACCAGTGAAACCAATATAACATCTCCACATTCACAAATATACATTTCTGACATTCAAAAACAAAACAAAAACAAATCAGCGACCAATATAGCCACCTTTCTTTGCAAGGACACTCAAAAGCCTGCCATCCATGGATTCTGTCAGTGTTTTGATCTGTTCACCATCAACATTGCGTGCAGCAGCAACCACAGCCTCCCAGACACTGTTCAGAGAGGTGTACCGTTTTCCCTCCTTGTAAATCTCACATTTGATGATGGACCACAGGTTCTCAATGGGGTTCAGATCAGGTGAACAAGGTGGCCATGTCATTAGTTTTTCTTCTTTTATACCCTTTCTTGCCAGCCATGCTGTGGAGTACTTGGACGCGTGTGATGGAGCATTGTCCTGCATGAAAATCATGTTTTTCTTGAAGGATGCAGACTTCTTCCTGTACCACTGCTTGAAGAAGGTGTCTTCCAGAAACTGGCAGTAGGACTGGGAGTTGAGCTTGACTCCATCCTCAACCCGAAAAGGCCCCACAAGCTCATCTTTGATGATACTAGCCCAAACCAGTACTCCACCTCCACCTTGCTGGCGTCTGAGTCGGACTGGAGCTCTCTGCCCTTTACCAATCCAGCCACGGGCCCATCCACCTGGCCCATCAAGACTCACTCTCATTTCATCAGTCCATAAAACCTTAGAAAAATCAGTCTTGAGATATTTCTTGGCCCAGTCTTGACATTTCAGCTTGTGTGTCTTGTTCAGTGGTGGTCGTCTTTCAGCCTTTCTTACCTTGGCCATGTCTCTGAGTATTGTGGACATGGCCAAGTCTCTGTTAGTACATGACTTAATAATTGATCAACAAATTGATTTACTCTGCCTTACAGAAACCTGGTTGCAGCAGGATTATTATGTTAGTTTAAATGAATCAACACCCCCGAGTCATTCTAACTACCAGAAATTTCGAAGCACAGGCCGAGGGGGCGGTGTGGCAGCAATTTTTCACACCAGCCTATTAATTAATGAAAGACCAAGACAGACTTTTAATTCATTTGAAAGCCTGATGCTTAACATTGTCCACCCCAGCTGTGAAACTCAGAAACCAGTCTTACTTGTTATCATCTATCGTCCACCTGGGCCTTACACAGAGTTTCTGTCTGATTTCTTAGACTTTATATCTAATTTAGTTCTGAGCTCAGATAAAATAATTATTGTGGGTGATTTTAACATCCATGTAGATGCTAAAAATGACAGCCTCAACATGGCATTTAATCTGTTATTAGACTCAATTGGTTTCTCTCAAAATGTAAAAGAACCCACCCACCACTTTAATCACACTCTAGATCTTGTTTTAACATATGGCATAGAAACTGAACATTTAACAGTGTTTCCTGAAAACCCTCTCCTGTCTGATCATTTCCTGATAACATTTACATTTACAATAATTTATTACACAGCGGTGGAGAGTAGACTTTATCAAAGTAGATGTCTTTCTGAAAGCGCTGTAACTAAGTTTAAGAATATAATCCACCCACTGTTATCATCTTCAATGCCCTGTACCAACATAGAGCAGAGCAGCTATCTGAACGCTACCCCAACAGAGGTCGATCATCTTGTTAATAATTTCACCTCCTCACTACGTACGACTCTGGATACTGTAGCTCCTGTGAAAACTAAGGTCTCTAATCAGAAGTACCTGACTCCGTGGTATAATTCTCAAACACGTACCCTAAAGCAGATGACTCGTAATCTGGAGAGGAAATGGCGTGTCACAAATTTAGAGGATCATCATTTAGCCTGGAGAAATAGTTTGCTGCTTTATAAGAAAGTCCTCCGCAAAGCCAGAACATCTTACTATTCATCACTGATTGAAGAAAATAAGAACAACCCCAGGTTTCTCTTCAGCACTGTAGCCAGGCTGACAAAAAGTCAGAGCTCTTGTGAGCCAACAATCCCTTTAACGTTAACTAGTAATGACTTCATGAACTTCTTCACAAATACAATTTTTATCATTAGAGAAAAAATTACCAGTAATCATCCCACAGATGTAATATTATCTACAGCTACTCTTAGTACCATTGATGTTAAGTTAGACTCTTTTTCTCTAATTGATCTTTCTGAGTTAACTTCAATAATTACTTCCTCCAAGCCATCAACGTGTCTTTTAGACCCCATTCCTACAAAACTGCTCAAAGAAGTCCTGCCATTAATTAATTCTTCGATCTTAAATATGATCAACCTATCTCTAATGATCGGCTATGTACCACAGGCCTTCAAGCTAGCTGTAGTTAAACCTTTACTCAAAAAGCCATCTCTAGACCCAGCAGTCTTAGCTAATTATAGGCCAATCTCCAACCTTCCTTTCATATCAAAAATCCTTGAAAGAGTAGTTGTCAAACAACTAACAGATCATCTGCAGAGGAATGGTTTATTTGAAGAGTTTCAGTCAGGTTTCAGAGCTCATCACAGCACAGAAACAGCTTTAGTGAAGGTTTGTTAGATTATTCTGTTATTATATGTTACCTTATATATGTAATCAAAATAGTTGAATTATGTTAACTGCTGTAGATCATATTATACCCTTTAACATAGAGTGTGTGATCAGTATGTAGTTTTAGTTTGCATTATACTTCTGACTTAAAAGAGTGTGAAAATCATTCGATCTATTGGTTTGACATGTATTACTCAACACTGTTGAATGTATTACACTGTTTCTTGACATTTCATACTGCTGAATCATGAAGAGAATGTTGTGTGCAGAGGACCTTGTCCAGATAATAGAAGAAACAGACCACATTCCTTTGGTGAAGAGCAGAGAGACAGGGAGCCGAGGTCATAAATTAGGCGCTGTAACAGAGAAAGAATGTGATGTTTGGTCTTTTACGACCAGGTGGGGGCCACTAGAGAGTATAAAAAGCTGTGTAACCCGCCACCATTTTGAGACATGCTGTCGAACCTCTGCAGGCATCTCTCCCGTCCGGACGTTGTAATGCTCTGACTGTTGAATTGTATGGAAATAAATGATTGTTGATTGAGCATTTATACACCGAGTATTGTCCTTCCTTCAGCCCAAAGATTCAAAGAATTGGGAGATTTACAACAACTTGGTGCCTTGTGACCCGGATCTTTGGTGTGCTGAGGAGGTGCAGATTTGACCTTTGTTGAGATCGTGAGGCGAGGTGAACAGAGGACCGGTCCAAAAATAAAAAGGTAAGCACAGCCTGTTGTATTATAAATACCAAATGTGCATATTGGGCTTTCCAAATCAATCTGTTCACTGAGTTACACGTATTTTCACAGTAAATTTGTCGGTGTCTGGTTTTCGGCGCAAGATACTAACAACATAAGTTGAGGCTGAATTCCAGTGTGTTAAATAAACTGCTTCTACCGAGAAACTAATAAGACACTACGTTGAGCTAGTTGCAGTAAACTGCTTCTACCGAGAAACTAATAAGATACTACGTTGAGCTAGTTGCAGCCACTTTACCTTCCACATTTAATTTTGTCTAAGACTGGCTTCTGTAGCAATAATACATTAGAATTTCTTCTGAAGACGCGGCCATTAGTTCAGTACATTGAAGTCGAGGTTTGAAGTTTGTTTATGGTGTCGGTTACGTCCTGGCTCTTGCCGGCTATGAAATAGAAGTTGATTTAAGGAAAAGCAGATGCTGGCTCACGGTGCGGTTGAACGCTGGCAACGCGAGAGCGAAACACGTCCGTAGGTTTGGTTTATGATACGGCCGTGTTCCGGTGGTGCGGCCGTGAAGTGCAGTAGTGGTTGGTGCTAATTTTAGTACATTGGATAGAGGTTTGACGGTGGTTTGTGGCGTCAGTCGAGTTTTTTTTTTTTAAGGGCTGCGGTCATAAAACAAAGTAAAATTTTACTTGCCAAGAAGTACATAGAGCAAAACCTGGTTTATGATGTCGGGTATAACTTCGGGGATGCAAGCATCATTTTTATGATGCGACTTTGCCCCGTTGTGGCGGTCATAAGCGCAGAGAAAGGGGTATTTTGGTCTATGGTGCAGTGTGCTTTAAGAAGATCTAATAGTTGAGCTCAGAGGTTTCTGTGTAAAATTCCCGCTGAGGAAAAGTGTTGTGTGTGTGTGTGAGAAGGCGCGCTCTGAGTGAGAGTGTGTGCGAAGCCGCGAAGCGCGCTCTGGGTGCTGTCTTGTGTATAAAGCGCGCTCTAGGTGTTGTTTTGAGTGTGAGTGAGGCGCGCTCTGAGTGTGTTTTTTGGTGAGTGTGAAGCGTGAACACAGTGACAGTGACGGTTGATGTGTTTGATTAGGAGGACATTAGAGCAAAGACACATTTTAGGATCAAAGGTTGATGCCTAGTGTACCTGTGGAAATAATTTTGCCCTAGGAGTGGCGACCCTCCTGTTCGTGGACGCGCGGCCAGGACCGGCGGCGTCCGGATGCCGAGGTGGTGACTTGGGGAGGTGAGGGCCCCCGCATAGCTACGGAAATAACACTGGAACGGCCGTGTAATCACGGGTTCACATTTATTCCGGACTAGAACAAGACACATTTTGCGAACAAAGGTTGAGTCTAGATTAGTAAAAAGAAAAAGGTTGGATTCCTCGTTTCAGTGGTTGAAATTGTTGTGTGCCTGTCCCCTGACGAGTGTGAAATTAGAATAAAGAGGGAATTTGGAGCCACATAGAGATAGACGGGCATAATTGGGTGTATTACTCTGTGGTGTAATAAAAATAAAAAGGAGAGATAGTAAGAGGTGTGCAGTGGAGAATTATGGAGGAGTAGAGAGAGGAATGTGTTGGGAGACTGGCGTACAGTTTACGCTGTCAAGGTAGGCGGGTTGCCTGCTTATCTGTTTAACATGTGATGAAAATGAAATTAAATAAATCTCTTAGTGTGTTAATACAGGAAGCTGCGGACCTGGACCAACTGCCCCCACAAGCACAGCGGCCGAAGCAAAATTATAGGTAATGGGAACCACACCCAGCACGAATCAGCAACTGTGAAACAGACAGCAGCAAGGAGAGAATTAGAGGAGAAATTAAGAGAAGTTTTAACACATAAAATTGGGGCCAACGGACTTGTGGAGGTTGGGAAGGCGTCCGGAGCATCACAACAAAAAGGTGAAACAAACACTCATGAACACGTGAAGATTTTCCAGCAAGGCTAAAGCAGCGAAACTAAACATACATCTGTTGTTAAAGGATAAATACATTACTGACAAATAAACTCTCTGGGTTGCAGGACAACAATTTAACTTCAAAGAAAAAGACACTGGTCTGACCAACCAGTGATGACACGACAAATTTAGTGGTAAAAGATTCAAATTGTGACATGTTTTCTGCTGATTGATTGATACAAGTGATTACTGAATGAAAGAAAATTTCTTTTTGGGCTTTTAAACATGATCTTAAGAATTTTAACAGGTGCATGTTGTCCTGTCAACTTGGTGGGTTAGGAGTTGATTATATCGGGAGACAAAAAACAAAAAAAAGGGGGAGAGAAGGCTGACACAGGGCCTGGTCCCGGTGTTTCTCCCCTCTCGTTGAAATACAGCCAACACAACATCATTTTCCTGTTCGTTTGTTTTTGTTTTTTGTTTGTTTTTGTTTTGTTTTGTTTTTGTTTTTTCTATACATATTTAATTACAGGCTGCTTTGCCGGCCCTGAAAGCCGAGGCTGACTGGACTCCTGCTCTCCCCCATACGTGACACTGACCAAATGCTGCAACAGCTGGACCCACAACAACGACCTGAGAATGTCAACAGAGCTGCAGGAATGTGATCTCATGCAGCAGAGACGGAGAGCACTAAACCTAAGGCCCGTTTCACTACACGGGGGAAAATTCCCAGACTGCGTCAGCTGACAGAGCTCAGCTGTGACGAGACGCCCGCCAAGCCCGAATGAAAAGTAAGGCCGAGCGAAAGAATGCTGACCTTGATAACTTTGCATTCACACTGTGCAGGACAGTGATGGACCAACACGGATGATCGGGCGGCAAAAAGGGCGTGACCGAGACAGGAGGAGTAACTGAGGTCAGAAGGCACCTCAGAATGGACAAAAAACACAGAAGAAGATGCAGGTTTCACCTGCGGTGAGCATGGACACTGGAGAAAGGACTGCCCCAATTGGGGTCAGAACCAGGACGGACAGAACTTTGGGCAGCAGCAGCAGCAATGGTCGCAAACGAACTGAAAAGGAGGGGGGCAGGACCCCAGGGCATGCTTCAGGCCGTGGTTTACCCAGAACACCAGAACAGGAAAGTGATGAACACACACACACACACACACACACACGCACACACGGGAATGCTGATTCACTGAGAAGTGAGGCACACACATACACATGCACACGCTTGTGCAATGAAGAGTGATCCACACGCACACACACATACACGCTGATGCAATGAAGAATGCTTTGCTTATGCTGATATGCAAAATGCTGCACACAAACATCCCAATGCGTAATTTTTATGAGGAGCCATTGATTACTTAGAATGTGTTATATGTCACCTAGAGGGCATTTATGTAGATTTTAGGAATAAGGTCTAAAACGGTTTGGTTATGAAAACGATGTCTGTGCGTGATGCCTGTTTATGGCTCAAGGCCTTGACTGAAGTCTTTGCTGTGCTTCACACAGCCCTGATGAGGAACAGTGGCACAGAGTGAAGATGATGAATTAATAGTGTAAGTTTAGGTTGGAGTACGGCATTTTCTGTGATTGAGTTTTAATTCAAGGAGGAACAACAGGTGTTACGGCACCTGAGGTTCTCATTCCCACACAATATTGTCCCGGCAGGAAGCAAAATGTTCCTGTGAATTTCTGGTTGATTTTTTGGTTTTGCTTAGCGCTAGCTTGATGTTATCAGTGAGCTTTGGCTTGTGTTCTTTCTCGTAAGCGAGAGAGGGATAGCTTTATGCTGGATATGTCTGCAACGGGCCCTAGTTTGTGTTATTTTAGTAGTATTTTGTTGGTTATGTCTGTTTTCGTTTTTGTTACAGTGCACTGAGATAAGAAAATCTGAGAGGTGTGATCCACCGGTGGTGATATGTTGATATTTTGTGAGTTCATGATTTAACAATCAGCTCTTTAAACCAGGCCTGAAAGATTGAAATTTAAAGCGCTATGAAATATTCTTACAAAAACAGTTGCAAAGTGTGCTTCTCCATGATTGTAATTGGCTTGGGAGAAATTCACTTATAGGGAACACTGAGAAGTTCTGAGTCTAAAAGGATTGCACCGAGTCAATCCGGCCCAAAAAACAACAAGGAATTGTTTTCCTTTTAAAATGATGACGTCATCTTGCTGGTGATGGATGCTCGAATAGGTTGCGCGGGAGACTCCATTATCAGCAACATCTGGTATGAATGTGTATGGAGGTATGCATGTGAATGGACTGTGATGGACTGACGACTAAAAGTTTTGACTGACTTGATACTGAGACAATGACTGCACCCACTTTAGGATTAGTAAATGCCAATAAACAATTCACCCAGCCGACAAGAGAAGGGTGGATGCTTCGCTTTGTTTTGTTTTGTTTTTTCAGGAGCAGGAGGATAAGAGAGACTGGAGGAGGAGACTGGAGCTTCACATAAAGAAAGGAAGAGACACCAGACGGGGACACGGAGATGTGAGGACCCTTCACAGCAGAGACAGATGTAGGGACTGCCGAGACAGCAACTGGGGTCAAGTGTCATGGCGTTTGGGCTCCTGGAGAAGATGGATCCCACAAACACAGCAATAATCATGAAGGGGTTGGCGAAAACCAGGAACACCATACCAACGAGGTTCGAGAGGCTCTTGGCAAAAAGGGGGACACGGCGGTGATCCCAAAACACACAGATCCTTGTTTGAAATCGGGGCAGAATAATCCCCAGAACTGTGCAATGACTAAAGGGTGGTCTAACCCCGGAGGTCGAAGAAAGAAGCTGAGAATCACCCAACTGGAAGACACTGGTAGCTGCAGCAATAAAAATAAAGGTTAAAAGCTCCTTAGACAGAGGTTCTAGTCTAAGTACATTTGAAAGGTATAAGGGGACATTAAAATGGGAGTGGAAAACTGGAGCACCAAAATAAAGCTGTGGGAAAATTGGGAATGATGGGAGTGTCATCTGTAACTGCTGTTATGGTTGTAAATCTAACTTTGCTTGCATCTGAACTGCGTGAACACAGAGGTCATCCCACAGATGGTCCACCCGTTAAAGGGGGACAGAGGGCCTCAGGATCAAGAAGATCTGGACCTTGCAAATGTTGGAGTGCATGATGTAAGTGATCTCTTTCAGAGATCAAAAGGGGGAATTGTTAGATTATTCTGTTATTATATGTTACCTTATATATGTAATCAAAATAGTTGAATTATGTTAACTGCTGTAGATCATATTATACCCTTTAACATAGAGTGTGTGATCAGTATGTAGTTTTAGTTTGCATTATACTTCTGACTTAAAAGAGTGTGAAAATCATTCGATCTATTGGTTTGACATGTATTACTCAACACTGTTGAATGTATTACACTGTTTCTTGACATTTCATACTGCTGAATCATGAAGAGAATGTTGTGTGCAGAGGACCTTGTCCAGATAATAGAAGAAACAGACCACATTCCTTTGGTGAAGAGCAGAGAGACAGGGAGCCGAGGTCATAAATTAGGCGCTGTAACAGAGAAAGAATGTGATGTTTGGTCTTTTACGACCAGGTGGGGGCCACTAGAGAGTATAAAAAGCTGTGTAACCCGCCACCATTTTGAGACATGCTGTCGAACCTCTGCAGGCATCTCTCCCGTCCGGACGTTGTAATGCTCTGACTGTTGAATTGTATGGAAATAAATGATTGTTGATTGAGCATTTATACACCGAGTATTGTCCTTCCTTCAGCCCAAAGATTCAAAGAATTGGGAGATTTTCAACAGGTTACAAATGATCTTCTTATGGCCTCTGACAGTGGACTCATCTCTGTGCTTGTCCTGCTAGACCTTAGTGCAGCATTCGATACTATCGACCATAATATCCCATTAGAGCGATT
Organism: Aulonocara sp. 'chitande type north' Nkhata Bay; assembly: GCF_057382095.1. Taxonomy (NCBI): domain Eukaryota; kingdom Metazoa; phylum Chordata; class Actinopteri; order Cichliformes; family Cichlidae; genus Aulonocara; species Aulonocara sp. 'chitande type north' Nkhata Bay. Next base: position 31,632,977 of record NC_141359.1, read on the forward strand.
AGAACATGCTGTAGGTATTACAGGTACTGCACTGCAGTGGTTTGTATCATATCTATCTAATAGACTCCAGTTTGTGCATGTAAATGGAGAGTCCTCTTCACACACTGAGGTTAATTATGGAGTTCCACAGGGTTCAGTGCTAGGACCAATTCTGTTTACATTATACATGCTTCCCTTAGGCAGTATCATTAGAAGACATAGCATACATTTTCACTGCTATGCAGATGACACCCAGCTCTATCTGTCCATGAAGCCAGATAACACACACCAATTAGTTAAACTGCAGGAATGTCTTAAAGACATAAAGACCTGGATGGCCGCTAACTTTCTGCTTCTTAATTCAGATAAAACTGAGGTTATTGTACTCGGCCCTGAAAAGCTTAGAAATATGGTATCTAACCAGATTCTTACTCTGGATGGCATTACCTTGGCCTCCAGTAATACTGTGAGGAACCTTGGAGTCATTTTTCCAATATTTTATTTTAATTTTTTAACCTTGGAGTCATTTTTGACCAGGACATGTCCTTCAATGCACATATTAAACAAATATGTAAGACTGCGTTCTTCCATTTGCGCAACATCTCTAAAATCAGAAATATCCTGTCTCAGAGTGACGCTGAAAAACTAGTTCATGCATTTATTACTTCCAGGCTGGACTACTGTAATTCATTATTATCAGGATGTCCAAAAAACTCACTGAAAAGCCTTCAGCTAATCCAAAATGCTGCAGCAAGAGTCCTGACAGGGACTAGAAAGAGAGAGCATATTTCTCCTGTTTTGGCTTCCCTTCATTGGCTTCCTGTTAAGTCCAGAATTGAATTCAAAATCCTGCTCCTCACATACAAGGTCTTAAATAATCAGGCCCCATCTTATCTTAATGACCTTGTAGTACCATATCACCCTATTAGAGCACTTCGCTCTCGCTCTGCAGGCCTACTTGTTGTTCCTAGAGTATTTAAGTAGAATGGGAGGGAGAGCCTTCAGTTTTCAGGCCCCTCTTTTGTGGAACCAGCTTCCAGTTTGTATTCGGGAGACAGACACTATCTCTACTTTTAAGATTAGGCTTAAAACTTTCCTTTTTGCTAAAGCATATAGTTAGGGCTGGATCAGGTGACCCTGAATCCCCCCTTAGTTATGCTGCAATAGACATAGGCTGCCGGGGGATTCCCATGATGCATTGAGTTTTTCCTTTCCAGTCACCTTTCTCACTCACTATGTATTAACAGACCTCTCTGCATTGAATCATATCTGTTATTAATCTCTGTCTCTCTTCCACAGCATGTCTTTTATCCTGTCTTCCTTCTCTCACCCCAACCGGTCGCAGCAGATGGCCGCCCCTCAATGGCGTGTCCAGCGGGGTGGCCTGGGGGGGCACAGGCCACCCCCCAAACCAGACTGGCCACCCCAGGTGCCACCCCAAAACAATAAAATTCAATCAAATATCAATGTTTTCACGGTGACGCTCAGATATCCGAGTGTAAGTGAATGCAGCATCGCTTCTGCGCTATGCGCATCACGTTAGCAAAGGTAGGAGAGCCAAGCGCGAAAGATGGCCAAGACAGCACTGCAGGAAACAATTTTTCGGTGAAAGAAAATGAGGACAGAATAAATGTCCCGGTAAGTAATATCAAGTTTGTTGAGTTTAGTAAACTTCGGTGAAATTACAATACCAAGGAAAAAAATAACACTTAAAGAATTATTGCAGCTGTGGAATATTTCAGACAGTATGCTACTGAGGGCAGCTAACATAAGAGTTATGCGTTATAAGATATAATCTAAGTCGTAACATCGCTGTATGGAGCTGCAGATTTGGTTGCAGGTTAACATAGCTGGACTGGCCATCGGGCATACCGGGCATATCCCCAGTGACTTATTTTTTATTTTTTTTGTAATGGCCAGATGCAGGTCGATGTGTAGAAATAACTCCGTTGTTTGGTGGTGGCTATGACGGGGGCTTCCACAGAGGCAACAGGTGGATGAGGGAAGGGGAGGCAGGAGGAGAGACCCGAGGCAGCCACCAGTCCGAGTGTCAGGTGAACTGAACTTCAGGTAAGAAGTTATGACCTGCAGTCTATCTGGGTCATATATAAACCAAGTTTAGGTGGAGTTTATTTTCACGTTGCTGACTTTTTACTGTCAGTTGCAATAACTCATACTGCGTTCTAGCCAGTTTGACGGAGTTTTTATACAGCTGGGTGGGTGCTATGATGTTACTGATAGTGAACTTTATTTTATTCATAAGGTTAGTTAGTAGAGTTGCCAACGGCTCCTTAAAAAAATGGAATGGTCCCTCATTCAGAGAAAATATTACGCGTTTCGTATTGAGCTGAGAAGAGACGCAGTTTGTCCCGGACTTTAGCTAGAATGGAAAAAAGACACAAAGCTGGATTTATTCTGTCTTTATGCTGCACAGCTGCCTCTTCTCTCATTCTCTCACCCTCCCTCTCCTGTTGCTACTTCAATCATGAAACTGATCAATGATCAGCTGATCGGCTTTTCTCTCTTGTTTGTTTATCGCCCACTTTGCGCCAGAAAGAGGAAACCAGCAGATATTGCGCTAAACAACAGCAGCACGTTTAAGCTTGATCAGCTGTTGTTAGAATGTATTTAATATTAATTTCTAGTATCAGCTGATGTTTGCTGGAGCCACAGCTGTAAAGCTGCTGGTCATGATGTCTGTTTAGATATGTGGTGAGAGGGAAACATGAAGATGAAACCAGGAGATGTCCTTACTGAACCATCAGAGCTGAACAGGTGATGGAGAAACAGGTTTACCTTTTAGGTGACATGAATGAGTTGAAGTTATCAACTGTTTCTGAGAGATAAATAACACCAGGATCCTTTTTTATGTAGCTGACAGCTGGTAACTGTGCAGGGGCGGGTCTAGCAAAGTTTTGCCAGGGGGCCAGGTAGGGAATTAACAGGGAAAGGTGGGCACAAAGAAATACTTTTCTTTCTTATTCTCATTTAAAATACCTAGTTTTTATTAAATAATTATCTAAATCTTACAACCAAAGTTTTTATCTGACGTAAAATGTATAGAAATCATACATATACCAACAAGACTGTACATCACTGTCACAACAGGGTTTGTTTTCAGTCAAAGTCTTTATGGCTTTACTACCTGGTGGGTCGGTCTGTAGTAAAAATGCCCAATTTTTTTGTCCCAGTCCAGCCCTGCAGGTTAATACTGGCAGTGTCACCATGCCAGCTGACTGTATTTTATCATCAGCCAGTGTTGTTCTTTATCAATATTACCAAAGTTTACCATAAGGCAGCATAGAAAGTATTTACTTGCTTTCAGGTTTTATTCAAATGTTAGTCTTTTCATTTGTTTCCACACTTTTTTCCTGTTTCAAAATCAAACACCAGTTTGTGAGAAGATTATCTTCTTTTTTTAACAGGCAGATAAAGTTTTGCATTGGCATTGGCTAATTTGTCAATTGTTTGTTACAAATGTTCGTATTTTAATTTTCAAAAATGTTTTTGCCCAAAACATATGTGCAGTATATGTCAGTAAAAATACTATGCAAATATTGCTGTCCTTGAATGCTGAGTAAACACTGACAAAGCACTGATTGTATCTCTTGTACTTTATCAACGCAGTATCTAAAAACTTTGCACCGTAGTGGTTAAAATCTCATTCTAATAAGAGTTAAAAGTGTATTTGGTTATTAGGTTTATAGGATTATTGAATTATGGTTAAGGGTTGGTAGAATTTTTTTTTAAACATTATCTGCCAATTAAATCTGCCACCCTTCTCCAAATCTGTGCCCCTACCTGGCCCCCCCAACAAAAATTTTCTAGACACGCCACTGCCTAAACAACACAGATTCAGTGCAGGAGTATTTAGAATGGGAGGGAGAGCCTTCAGTTTTCAGGCCCCTCTTTTGTGGAACCAGCTTCCAGTTTGTATTCGGGAGACAGACACTATCTCTACTTTTAAGATTAGGCTTAAAACTTTCCTTTTTGCTAAAGCATATAGTTAGGGCTGGATCAGGTGACCCTGAATCCTCCCTTAGTTATGCTGCAATAGACATAGGCTGCCGGGGGATTCCCATGATGCATTGAGTTTTTCCATTCCAGTCACCTTTCTCACTCACTATGTATTAACAGACCTCTCTGCATTGAATCATATCTGTTATTAATCTCTGTCTCTCTTCCACAGCATGTCTTTTATCCTGTCTTCCTTCTCTCACCCCAACCGGTCGCAGCAGATGGCCGCCCCACAACACAGATTCAGTGCAGGAGTGTCTGTCCCTTTCAGTTTACCAGGACAACGGTGACCAATAGTTTACCTTTTCATTCATTTTACATCACTGTTGTCATTTTATCTCTAAAACAAATACAGTGGAGAACAGCTATTTGGGCACAGGGTAAGTTTTATATCTGCTGCTTGTGTTGTCGCAGAAAGAGTTTGATTTCTTGATTAATTTGATTTTTACTTTAGGTTTGACATCAAGTCAGTAAGCAAATGAAAGGTGAGAGAATCGTATGTTTGAGCAGGAGTTTCTGACTTGTACTTCATAAAGATCACAGATAGCAGTGTGACTGGAGAAGAAAGTGACTTGGACAATGATGCATGTGAACGGTGCGTGTATGTGTGTGTGCTTAAAAATGCCACTTCTGTGTGATGTTTTGCCTTATAGGAGCTAAACTAATGTGTGGCATAAAATTCCAGAAATGTAATTTATCTGACATGTTAAACTAGTGTAGCATTCCTAAACATCCTATAAAACCAGTTATGTTTGGAAGTAAACTTAGGAAAAAATAATTATTGTTCAAACAAGTGAAGTCACAAGCTCTGTGACACATGATTTCACTACCAGTGAGATATAACAAGATAACTTTGTATTCTAGGAAGACCATTTTTTCCATGAGATCAAATGGGGAATCTGCTGCTAAACAAATTTTTAGTAATTGCATAGATATAGATATCTGGCAATTAGTTCTAGCTAACAAACTAATAACTGTTGGAAAATACAATCACCAAAACTGTAGCACAGTCTTCTTGAATAGCACAGTCTTGTATAATTCGCCGCAAAGCAGACATATTATTGGTCAGATAATTGCATAACAAATGCTCAAATAATAGCACAAACAGGCCAGTTAGCTGAGGTGAAGCGTAGCAAAATGCTAGCTGTCAATCAAAGAGGCCACACCCCTAATCTTGCATAACTGCTTTTCAGCCTGCTTTTACTATGAAAACAAAGTTGACATTTTTTTTTCTTTTTCACAGGTGTCTTTTAAGTTTTTTCTGAAGATGAGAAGGCATCAGTTGTTACCGTTGTGTACCCTTCTGGGTGTCGTGTTTGCAAGACTTCTTCCTAAGCTCAGTGCTTGGGAAGGTAAGTTCAGTCAAGTCAATCTCATTAAAGAAGCGGCAGAAGTCATTTTACAGATGTTAAGTTTTCATCAGCACTCAGTGGGATTTTTATTGTCTAAAATATTTAGTCTCTATTTACACCTGCTGGACTGGTTATTTTTATTATTGCAGTTATTATGTTTTGGACCTGAATTCAAAAAGTTCTTCTCAATATTAGGCAAAAGCTTTAAAATAGACACATCAGAATATATGAAACTGTATGTTTATACTGTACTGTACTGTATAAAATATGTCTAGGGGTCATCGCACAGGACATACTCTAATGCCCACTTGAGACATCACACCATAACTGGGACCCAGTTTTTGTTTGGCTGTAGTTTTTATTATATATATTGTATCTTAAGAGCTATATAACTGAAAGCATCACATTGCTAAAAATCAGAAGCTGTAACTGTATGTTCTTCTATCCAAAATACCTAACCCTTTACCACATAATTTAATATAAATATACAATACTGCATAAATCTGATATTTGAATATCCTTTTTAAAAGATTTTTTGTGGCATTTTTGCCTTTTTTTTTACCTGGTAGAGGAGTTCAGCACCAAGCTGAACTGGTGTGCTGATATTAGAATGACACCTTTGATAGCCATAACTATTGATAGATATTGTTTGACTGACATAATTTTTTTTAACTCTTTCAGCTGCAGAAAGCCATCAACAGTGCCTGTAAATTGATCAGGAGGTTTGTGGAAAGCACGCCAATCAGTCCAGTTGCAGTTTAAGTGGGTATCACCCAGTTTAGTGCTTTCCCGAGACTCCGGATAGCTCTCAACACCCACGGTAACAGAGACACAATCATTTTTGCTTTGGGTAATTTCCAATCAAGACCACGACAGATAGTCAACATTGGAGCAGCACTAAACTTTGTCCAGGAAAATATGTTGTACTGCCTGAGAGGGGCAGCCATATTCAGCAGGGAGTACCCCAGCTTGTACTGTTGCTGAAATATGCAATGACAGTGTGGAAGAATCTGCAACAGCTAATGGGTGTGTTGATTCAAGCTGCAGGCTCTAAGGCTGCTCACAAACAGAGGCTCAAGCAGATTGCTTTTCCAGACAGTATTGTGTTCATGACAAAGGACTTCCGACTACTACTTGGAAAACATCCGAAAATTCTTCATGCTCTGTCTTATTTAGCCCCATAATGCCAGGAACTGCTCTTTGTCTCTTATATTCGACACACCTAACTTAAACTGCACATCACAGTGATGTTTAATTCATGCAGTACATAAAGAAAAGCATGAATAAATGGGTGGAAATACATCTCATTCAGACGCTTCTAAATTAATGAAAACCACTAAAATCCTGTTCTTGCACCGAAAGAAACATGATGAAGTTGAAATGAACACTAAACACCAGGTTGTGCTGGTGACGCGAGAGATGTTTTTAAAAGGTTTCATTTGTAGGCACTTTGGAGTTTATGATTATAACTGCAGAAAGCAATTAATGAGTTCTTGTGCTTTTCCTTGGTGTTGGAGGTAACCACAGCGCAGCCAAGAATAGTGCTCAGAGACATTGTCTTGCTGGTGGATTGCTCAAACAGTATTGGCAGTAGTAACTTGCCCTGCGTGAGAGAATTCATGATCAGTGTTATCAACCACCTGCATGGACATGTCTCGTGCAGTTTGCTGACCATCCAAAAGTAGAATTTTACTTGAACACCTACCACACCAGACAAGAAGTTATAGACAAACTGCCTCAGCTGATGCTAACTGGAGGCTCAGTTGTGAATACAGGAGCTGCTATAAGTTATACCCTAAAAAACATGTTTTCTTCCACTAATTGTGGACCTAATACTGTGGCCACAGGATCTGCTGGATACGGGGATAAATTATGTTTTCTTTTTAATAGTTACTTCAAGCTTGGGGATAAAGCCCACAGACAGACCCTGAATCCTTTGAACCATAAAGAACCTGTAAATAATTTTACCTTATCTGGAAACTGCTTCTCCATGTAGCTCTGCACCGTGTAACAAACAGGTGTTTGATCAGACTTTTCTTTTTGGTCATTTTGATTCAGATGATGACATAACATTCACAGGACTGTTGCACTATAGAGCATATTAAACCTAGAAGTTTTACCTGTTTTACCTTTACCTTGGACACCTGACCCAAAATCCATAAAGTGAGTTTTGCACTGCCAGCACTCCTGCTAAACAACCTTAAAAGGATGTGACTCACTATGTCTCTGTATGCTGAAAAAGTATGTAAACATAAGTTTAACTTCAGTGGAGGAGGATCATTTTTTCCTTCTGATTTTTGCAGTTACCAGTGGTAATTCTTTTCAGTACATATGTAACACCCCCTCTGGCCACAATGTGGCAGTGTTCCCAGTCAAATTTTACACACAGAAGCTTGTATGTAAATCTGGAAGTATCCAAAAGATGAAACAGAGAAAGTGTTTCATTTTGTCTCCTGGTTAACATGGTTACTGCACTTTTCTCTTTTTCCCACGGTTACAGTATTGAGTGTCCCTGCCTCTTTTGCACAAGACCAAGGTTCGATTCCCTGATTGAGAGATACTCCTTGTCTTTCTCAACCTTTAGAAAAGCAGAGTGCACACTGTGTGTAGGTCTTGAGGTAGGTTGGTGTTTCAGGGAATAGATTGTCAGGAATAGATCGTCTTTCTGTGCTTGGTTTTCTCTACAGTGTAAGAATATAAAAATACAGATGCAATAAAATTGGTCTTAATTTTAAGCACATGAAAACAGCACAAGCTGCATTTGTATGTCTTTGTCTTTTTACTATGCACTTTATTAACACAGGACACTCAACCCTCATTAGACTAAGCACATAACAGACATCTATTGAATAAAACACATTTATAGTTTGCTACTACTTCTACATACATGAGAGATTAAGGCCAACACCTGTAAATATCTTCCCCTTTTCAACTGCCAAATTCTTCTTTTCATTCTCATAAAAAAAAACCCAACTACATAACAGCTATATTTTCCTGCCACAGCTGGAACCCAGTATGAAAATGGTGTTTAGATTGAATTACGAAATATAGTAAATAATAGAGCAGGGTGATATGGCCAAAAATATTTATCACGATATATATTTGAAAATTTGCGATAACGATATAACCGACGATATAATTGATGCGAGACAAAATACAACTCCACAACATTACTAGCGCAAAAAGACAACCTTCCATTTATTTTCACTTAAACAAGAAGCTGGTTTTTATGTACATTAAAGCTTTATAAAAATTTAACAGTGCAAATGCAAATTCCTTGCTTAAAGTTTAACCAAAAGGCATTTCCAGTAGAAATGGGCTGACATATCCTGAGCATAACCATGTATAATATCCACTGAAGTTAAAAAGAGGTGCTTTGCAACATTAAACTGCAGTGTGCAGTACGTATTTTTCTGACCATAAGGTGCACGGGATTATAAGGCACATTAAGCGAAACAAAGCAGTCAGATAAATCAAACTTTATTAAACTCATTCTTCTTGCTTCCTTCACTTCTGTACCATTGATTCATTAATGTTGAATTCTCTGGCAGCTGCATGTTGTTGCAGTATATTAATGACCAGAGGTGGGACCAAGTCATTGTTTTGCAAGTCTCAAGTAAGTCTCAAGTCTTTATCCTCAAGTCTCAAGTCAAGTCTCAAGTAATGTCAGGCAAGTCAGAGTCGAGTCTCAAGTCACTGGTGTAAAAGTCCGAGTCAAGTCACAAGTCTGAAACTTTGAATTTCAAGTCCTTTCGAGTCTTTAATTAAAAAAAAAAAATGAAAAAATAATGTTGCAGTTATGCTAAATGTAAATATTAGACCATGTAATTTTTAAATCTGTGTTTTTCTCAACACATGACAAAATAGTGAACTTAGAAAATATACACAAATTGTGAAATTGCACCTCTTTAAAATGCAGCTCAATTAAACCTAGCTCCAAGAATAATTTTCACCGACAGTTCTGAGATAAGCTGCATGTTATTCTTGGATGCGCTTGTAGGACCGGCTTTAAAATCGCATGACAAAAATATCATACACATTAAAAAAACTGTATCACCAACGTAGCCTGGACAACATTTGCTAGTTAGATGAAGTCAGCTATCTCATCGTAGCATATTTATATGCATATTTATAATTATACGCTTCTTGGAGTGAGTGCATACACTCATGAAGTTTAGTAACTTCAGGTCACTGCAACAAGCCCAGGTACAGTTTACCGCCGGATGGGTGCAGGACCTTGAAATGCACCGTGTAGAAAGTAAAGACCATCGTACGTATCATAAGTTTACCAGTCTCACAAATCGTCTTCATAAATACACATTCCTTCACCGTTTATTAATAGGACCTTTGAGCTCAACGGTAATTAATTAGTAGTGGAAATAATTTCTGGTACCCGTCACAGAAATGTAGCAGTGACAATAATATATGCTGTAATCGTACTGGACAATTAGTGATACAAAACAACTGTTTTATCCTGTGAATAAAAGTATATGTTTTTGTCAATGTACCATAATAACAGAAGCGAAACGCAATATTGTGTCAGGACAATTCACTATTTATGCACAATAAATAAAGGAGCATAGCGCGACAATTTCTGTTCAGCGCCAGACTTGCTTGTAACCTATATCACCAATTATGTTAAGAAAAATGACGCATTAACTACAACAGCAGACTGACCTTTGTGGAAATGCTTGGAGCAGACTAACCTGTGAGCTGGAGGGTTCCGGGACGTTATAATTGGTCTTTGAATGGCTGCAATCCAGTCGCCTCTTTGTTACTTCGGAAACATGGCTCGAACAATTTCTCTTCAACGACGTAATCCGATAACAACCGATCTCTTTACCCGTCGGCTTCCCGTGGCTGTCATGCGACCGGCTATTGCAGTTAATAATACAACGGCTTCTTGACATTTTTGTGTTTCTTTTTATCGCTGTATAACTGATTTTAATTGAAAGCCTGCGTGCGCTAGTACCGCTTGACCGCTTGCCACGAGTTCCCAGAATCCTTTGCGGTTCTACCCGTGAATGACGTCACATTTTCAATCTCTATATAATATGCATGTTAAATTTTATATTTGGGGTAAAATATCAAGTCTTTTCAAGTAAACCGGTTCAAGTCCAATTCAAGTCCCAAGTCATTGGTGTAAAAGTCCAAGTCAAGTCACAAGTCTTACAACATTTTTTCAAGTCAAGTCTAAAGTCATAAAATTAATGACTCGAGTCTGACTCGAGTCCAAGTCATGTGACTCGAGTCCACACCTCTGTTAATGACTAACCTCGTATTGTGGATGGATTATCTCAGTTGTTCTCCTGACTGAAGTTTGGTCCGTTTACAGCATCCTGCCATGCGATTGCATTTGTCTCTAACTATCAGGGACTTTAACGTTAACTTTTATAAGTGGAAAAGTGTTAGTGTTCGTCCTCCAGCTTCACTGTGTTTATGTTATGCTAACGTAGCTGTGTCGCTAGCGATCACGTAGCACATCATTATATAGCAGCTAGCCCAACTTCAGTAACCCTACAAACGTCACTGCTGTTTAGTTTCCTGTCTTCATTTATGTTGGAAGTGATAGCAGAGCTGTACGTTTGATTTTTTTCAGAAATCTCTGTCAGAACATGCAATATCATGCTTAGGTAACTAGCGAAACTAGCGAGCTAACTTCCGCTAGCTCCCTGCTAACTTCTAACTCCGTTAAATGTAATAAATTTTGTTTTCATGGATGTCTGGAAGTTAAACTTCATAGTTACACCTGGTAAAGCAGCAATGCTGATCGTTTAATTAAAGATGACAGAATTTAGACAGTTTTTAACTCTCAGTGATGCTGCAGTGTTGTTTGACCTGAAGCATACAGAGTTTAGGACCCAGATTACTCCCAGATTTAAGAGCCTCTTAGTCCGACAAATACGACAATAACAACGGCCGCTTACATGTTCTGCAAAAAAATGTGCTTTGTTGTGTATCTGACGGACAAACACCAAACCAGTTCCACATCACTGAAGTTGCACCATTTTTACAAACCAATTCTAGTTCATCTGATTCACTCAACAATCGGCCATGTGCGTATGAAAACAAAGGCACTGCGCATGCGCGTTTTACTCATATTCTATCGCGATATTTCATTTTCCTATCGTTGCCCAACATTATACCGGTATTACCGTGAACGGTATAATATGACCCAGCCCTAGTAAATAACTTTGGAAAAGTGCTGTTATGGAGTAGAAATTCAGAAGACTTCATGTCTGGGCTAAGCCCCTGATATTTGAAGGTCCAGATGATTTTCCCTACCTATATCTGTGAAAAATTGTTTCTAATATGTGCAGTATGGATCTTACAGTTTTCCAAGCTACTGCATTTGATCAATAAATCAACATTTCTATGAAGTGGTGCTTTTCCAACTGTCCAAATACGCAATTCTCCTGCTTCCGTATAACAACTCTTCTTCGACCATGGTGTACGCTCTACAACTGCTGTTAATGTTTCTTCCAGAGGTGGGACCAAGTCATTGTTTTGCAAGTCTCAAGTAAGTCTCAAGTCTTTATCCTCAAGTCTCAAGTCAAGTCTCAAGTAATGTCAGGCAAGTCAGAGTCGAGTCTCAAGTCACTGGTGTAAAAGTCCGAGTCAAGTCACAAGTCTGAAACTTTGAATTTCAAGTCCTTTCGAGTCTTTAAAAAAAAAAAAACGAAAAAATAATGTTGCAGTTATATGCTAAATGTAAATATATTAATATCAATGTTTGAACCTTTTATTGTTTTATGTAAAGCACTTTGGTATGCCCAAGGCTTTTAAATGTGCTCTATAAATAAAGATTGTTGTTGTTGTATGTAATTTTAAAATCTGTGTTTTTCTCAACACATGACAAAATAGTGAACTTAGAAAATATACACAAATTGTGAAATTGTGAAATTGCACCTCTTTAAAATGCAGCTCAATTAAACCTAGCTCCAAGAATAATTTTCACCGACAGTTCTGAGATAAGCTGCATGTTATTCTTGGATGCGGTTGTAGGACCGGCTTTAAAATCGCATGACAAAAATATCACACACATTAAAAAAAAACTGTATCACCAACGTAGCCTGGACAACATTTGCTAGTTAGATGAAGTCAGCTATCTCATCTTAGCATATTTATATGCATATTTATAATCATACGGTTCTTGGAGTGAGCGCATACACTCATGAAGTTTAGTAACTTCAGGTCACTGCAACAAGCCCAGGTACAGTTTACCGACGGATGGGTACAGGACCTTGAAATGCACAGTGTAGAAAGTAAAGACCATCGTACGTATCATAAGTTTACCAGTCTCACAAATCGTCATCATAAATACACATTCGTTAACCGTTTATTAATAGGACCTTTGAGCTCAACGGTAATTAATTAGTAGTGGAAATAATTTCTGGTAGCATCACAGAAATGTAGCAGTGACAATAATATTGTATGCTGTAATCGTACTGGGCAATTAGTGATACAAAAAACCTGTTTTATCCTGTGAATAAAAGTATATGTTTTTGTCAATGTACCATAATAACAGAAGCGAAACGCAATATTGTGTCAGGACAATTCACTATTTATGCACAATAAACAAAGGAGCATAGCGCGACAATTTCTGTTCAGCGCCAGACTTGCTTGTAACCTATATCACCAATTATGTTATGAAAATGACGCATTAACTACAACAGCAGACTGACCTTTGTGTAAATGCTTGGAGCAGACTAACCTGTGAGCTGGAGGGTTCTGGGACGTTATATTTGATCTTTGAATGGCTGCGATCCAGTCGCCTCTTTGTTACTTCGGAAACATGGCTTGAACAATTTCTCTTCAACGACATAATCCGATAACAACCGATCTCTTTACCCGTCGGCTTCCCGTGGCTGTCATGCGACCGGCTATTGCAGTTAATAATACAACAGCTTCTTGACATTTTTGTTTCTTTTTATCGCTGTGTGACTGATTTTAATTGAAAGCCTGCGTGCGCTAGTGCCGCTTGCCACGAGTTCCCAGAATCCTTTGCGGTTCTACCCGTGAATGACGTCACATTTTCAATCTCTATATAATATGCATGTTAAATTTTATATTTGGGGTAAAATATCAAGTCTTTTCAAGTAAACCGGTCCAAGTCCAATTCAAGTCCCAAGTCATTGGTGTAAAAGTCCAAGTCAAGTCACAAGTCTTAGAACATTTTTTCAAGTCAAGTCTAAAGTCATAAAATTAATGACTCGAGTCTGACTCGAGTCCAAGTCATGTGACTCGAGTCCACACCTCTGGTTTCTTCTGCAGTCTGAATATTTACTGTCATTTCACCTCCTTGCTCTCTGTAGTATTTATCATTACCTTCTTTACCTACATTAATCAATATAGGAGGTCACTAGACGTTATTGTATTATTGAGTAACTTTCATGTTTTAATTCCTGCTATTTCAGTCGATGTCGGTGGTAAATAATCTGTACATTTTGCATTTAGTGAAATACTATACCTACTGCTTTTGGCCTTAATAATACACATCAATTTTTTCTCATTAATGAAATGTTTGAACCACTGGTTCCCCACAGTGCTATATGTGGTGAACTTGCCCCACCATAATCATTTCCCTTGCAGACGTTCACCAGGAAAATATATTTCACTGTGGTGGCGAGAAGGCTCTGGCACCCTGCTGATCCCTGGATTCAGGAGTAATGTGAATTGGCCACAAAACAGTAAACCAGATCTTCACCCTTGTTTGACAATGGGTGATGGACCATCCAGGATTATGGATTATGTCCTTTTGGGTTCAATATTCCAGGCCATTAGGTCCTCATATAATTTGGGCGAGAGCTGCGTTTGCAATCTTCCATCAAAGTGGAGAAACACAGATTCATGTTGCTATGCTTGAATGCTTCATAGTTTGGTGTTAAGCAGCTTAATAAACAAAAAGATACAAACAAAAAACCCTTCTTATGGAAATGGTTTGCAGTGGAAACACTGACTGAATGGAAGGGACAGATTGCTTTCTTTTGTAGATTGTCTCATAAGAAGTCATTTAAAAGTCATCAGTGATCAGGGTGATTGCACTTGGCCCAGCTGTGATCATTTAACTGAAGAAAACGTGAAGTGTTATTCTACTTACTCGGTTATATACTTTGATTTTGTTTCCACTGTTGAGAACACACAGGGTGATTTTATACTACAAATGTACATGTGTTAGTCAAAGATGAACAGAAAAGTGCTGTTGCATTAGCACTATATATTTTATATGAATAAGGGCCATACCCCATTGAGTCCTTCCAGTTAAAAAAAAAACTGCGATTTAACAGTCGTTTTTAAATTCAGATCTCTTAACATCCAGCAAATGATAGGTGGGGTGTGTTTCGCTACTCCAAAGCAATGACGGTAGAAAATAGGTCCAAAGTCTCAACGTGGACATCTATGGGGACTTTGGAGCCTCAAGGGGACATAAGTGGAACCGCAACTTTTAGTACCTCGCTGTTGCTTCACGTTCAGCTGTGGCACCCGCTGCTGGGAGCCACGGCGGAGATAGATGCAGTGATGCGCAGTAGGAGGATGCTTTTAATCCCTCAGTTTTTAATTTTTCACAAATTTTTTCCCAGCTCAGTTAAATTTCAGCTCTTAGATATTATACATGTGTTTTAAAATTCAGTTTAACTATTCAGTTGAGAAGGAGGGCGCTCTTTCAACCCTGGAACTGAATCTTTCCACTTTTCCACTCCCAGTGGAACATTTCAAGGACCTCATGGACTGACGCACTGACTCATTTGGGAGGGTTTCCGGGATCAAAGGATTTACAATATCGTTTCACAATTAATCAAGACGACGAAAAGAACATGATTCAATGCTGACAAATCACGGAGGAAGTCACCCATCTCGCAACAAGTATCGTTTCGGAAAGAATAATCGAAACACACGGACAGTTTTGGTTAGGTTTCAATTCCTGAGAATGACCCGCCCAGCTGAAGTCTTCTTCCTCAGTCTTCTCTCATCTGTATCCTCCGCAAACAAGGGGGAGAAGCCTCTTTGTTTTATTGCTCTCCAAAACCGCTACATTAACCTGGCTACGGAGCTCAGCTTTAAACCGAGAGGACTGAAGAGCGGACTGAATGAAATGTGAGTGAGTTTTGGTCAGTATTTGTTTTGAGCCTTCATTGTTATAAAGATAAATGGGAAAATAGTAAATGCGTAGTAAGGATGCAACCAGTTATTTTTTGTGGTTCTTCGTTTTACTTTACAGGGTTTGCCTTTCTATGATGACACTTCGCTTACTTATATTACCTTACATTACATATCTTCCTGTCTCCACTTAATACCTACTGTATCACATCTAAAAAGACTTAACCAGAAAGCAATTAACCAGTTTTTGAATGATTCTGTTGGTTCTGTTGCCTTAAGTCTTTTGGATTTGTGGGTTGAACAAAAACATTAAACACTAAAGCCACTTCCTGGTTTTATTCTAACCTCTAGCTGGCATTGTAGAGCACACCACTGAAACCACTGGTGTGCTTCTGAATCAGAAGTACGGAAGAGGATTAGAACCATTAAAAAATGTGGGGAGTAATTTGGAATTGTAATAGAAAATTTCTATTATTCTCATTTAAAGTGTTTAAGTAGCTTATGCATATGCCTAGTTTTAACACTGTAATAGACTGTTCAGTGTAAGTTTCTAAAACTATATTAACTTATTTCAGCCTCAGTAGTTGGAGAAGACAACTCCCTTTGCAGGTGCTAATAACGCCAAGGGCACAAAACAACGAGCCTCGTGATGTGTGGTGTGATAAGTTTGTGACTTTTTCCCTCTTCCTTGTAATGGATAAAGAAGTGGGAGCACTACTTCTGTTTCAGAGCTCTCATGACTTTAGAACTGTGATGTTTGATTTGTGTTAGCTCTCCTGCTTACAGTAATTTAAATGCCTTGACCACAGCTGACCGTGTTGCAGACTTTATAAACTGAAAATTCCACCACATATTTTTTTCTTTGTGATTTCCAGTGGCCCTAATCCTCTTCCATACAGAGAAAACAGATATGTTTAAAATAATTGAGCTTAATTACAATGGGTATGCTGGCTGCAAAGAAACTTATTCTTTTACAGTGGCGGTCTTCTTCGGCCCGTGTTTTAACAGGTGGCTTAATGAGATGGTGTCTGTGGCCAGGGTAGAGCAGATAAGATTTGATAGAGAGGGGAAACTGGCGAGTTTTTGTATGATTTGGCAACCATTTCTAGAATTCTTAAAAAAAATAACTGATCATAATTCATGCCTCACACTCCGCGTGAATTATTTTATTTGTTTGTTTTTTTTTTCGTTTTTTCTTTTTTTTTCTTCCTTTTCCTTTCTTTTTTTTCCTTTCATGCTTATAATTTCACAAATGTTAAAAACAATAGCTGTTCTTGGTTGATTTCGTATAATCATGTTATGTTTAATTTAAATGCAAAAATAAAATTTATGAAAAAATAATTTAACTTAGTAGCAAAACTACTGTTATTGTAGTTGTAATAATTGTCCTGAACATAATAAATTCAGATTTCTGTTTCACTGACACTAAATCATGCTACAAATTCGACTCCAAAACTGATTATTGTATTGCAACGGGGTTACTACAAAAAATTCAGGCAGCTTTCTTAATCCTAATAATGTAGTGGTTTTTCTTAATTTTGTATCATTAGAATATATTTCACCAAGGACCACACTGGAAAACAGGATCATGTCAAGGGCTTGACATATGTACTTTGCTTTAATTCAGTCAGTACACAGTTCCACAGAGGCTTCTCATGCAAGCACACACTGCACCATACAACTGACTCAAAACATCTTACTATGTAATATGCCACATAGTGCACCTGAGCCAAAGAGCAGAGCCTTCTGCCAATAAGCCAGCTGCACATGAAAATTCAACTTTTCTTTAAAACTGATCATTACTCCTCACTTTGAGATCAGTGAACCTCCGTTTCCTCTGCCTTCACCACCTTCGCTTCAACACAGAGTTCAGCGTCAATGGGGCCTTCTCACACGTACAACTTACCTATACCAAGCACATTAATTTATAATCCTGTATTATTATACGTATTATCGAGGCTGCTGTCTCGATGTAACTAAACATCCTCTTTGAAATAAAAAAGAACTGAACTGAACTGAGGATAAGTGGTGAGACCACAGGCTGCTTCCTGGTTTTAAGGAAGGAAGCAGTGTTTCTGTATCTTGCTTCTCTGTTTGTTCCTTGCATGTGTGAATGCAACAAAGAGCTGTGTTAACTGCCGACACTTTTCAGAAGTGTTTGTAAGGTCATGCAGTGATCTCCAACACAGGTCTGTTTCTAATGCAGTACAGGCCTGAACCCTATCAAGATCTAAGCTCTGCGTCCTGGCTCCTGTGTGCAGAAACCTCTCTAGAGTCTCTGAATCTTTCATTTATTAAATTGTTGAAATAATTGCCCAGTTTCATAGAATGATGAATTCCCCATATTTACTTTAAAAACGCTCACCTTCTCTGGGATGTTCTTTCAAAAGACAGTCAAATTATACAAATTTTATTCAAAATATTTGTTTAGCACTATACTGTTTTTCCAGTTTTTAGTTTCACAGGTGCCAACTTATGGTAACTTATAGGTTTTCAGCAATATATGCTGCCATCCAGATTACATCTTTTTCAAGTTCTTACTTATTTCATGAAGACAATGCTAAGTCATATACTACATGAATTCCAATTGTGTGGTTGCTGGGTAACCAATTGCTAAACAGCCCACCCTGTAATCAATACTTGGCACCTATCGAGACCACAGAAATAAAGGAGACCAAAAACTGTATATATACTGAAATCCTGTATAGCAAAGCACATCTTAACGATTATTGAGATTAACAATGTCATACATATTCCCCCTGAAACTAAATAAATTAGTCTCGTTGGTTCTTAAATCCCTCCCTTGTTACTCCTAAACTGCCTCAGCCATGTGTTTATAATACTTCTACTTTTTTGCAGCATTACCAATATGTGTGAAAAGTTGACCAGCCATCATTGATGATCAGGAAAAATTAAGGTGAGGCTGAACTTGCTTAATTTGAGTTACAATCAATACAGTTACTTTTCCTCTATTGCTAATATTTCTATTTAAATTATTTTGTAGCATCACTAATCTATATTTGTGAAAGAGGAAGCAGTACTGTCATGGCAGATCAAGGTGAAATGAAGGTAAGTAAAAATTGAAAAATGCTTCAATAAAACAAATATTAAGAAGTGAGCTTTTATAAATTAAAACATAGGTTCATGTTTTAAACTGTTCCACATAATACTAGACATATTCACTAAATATTGAAGTGTCTAATAATTAATTTAGAAATTAGGAATGTTAACTGGACTTTATATTTCAGTGCCAGGAAGATGATCTGTCATCAGACATACAAGATTGGAGTAAACATCAAGTGAGGCAATGGGTTCTCCAATTGGATCGCGTGGATGACAAAGTTGCTGAAATATTGTTTAATGAAGACATCAATGGTGAAAGTCTTCTGCTTTTAGATACAACTGACTTAACCAAAATTGGTGTGACTTTTGGACCGGCTAAACTTCTCATTCGTGCCAGAGATGAAGTTGTGAAATTTAAAAAAGAAGAGCCAGTAGGTTCTAGAAACCAGCCTGGGAAACCGTGCAAGCCGTATCCATTTTGTAGATACCACGATACATTCAGATACACGGAAAGCAGCATTCTTGATGTTACAGAATCAGGTGCCTCAGATTTGATTGAACCCTGCCATGAGTACAAAGCTTTCACCAGCACAACAGAAGAAACTAAAATGAAGAAGTTCACATCTGAGGTCATTCGCTTTGCAGCTGCCTGCATGAACAGCCGCACCAACGGCACCATACATTTTGGAATAGGAGACAAACCCCACGGTCAAGTGTTGGGAGTGGTTGTTGAGGACAGAGAGGCTTTTGCAAAGGAACTAAAATCTGCCATTAATGGGTGTTTTGAACATAAACATAAACAAGCTGCTCAGACATGCATCAAACCTCCACGATTTGTTGAAGTTCTCAACAAGAACACGACATTATCTGACAAATGTGTCATAGAAGTCGACGTTGTTCCAGAGACTACGATCTGTAAAGAAAACGGCTACCACACAAACACCATAAAAAAGGGCAAGAAAAAAGGCAAAATGAAAGAAACTGAATCAGAACCATCAAAATGTTTCTTTATCCGTGATGGTGGTAGCAGCAGAGATCTTCTTGTGCAACCAAACAAGCGAGAGTACGAGCAGTTTCTAGAAAGTATGGCTCAGCAATTAGAACTCCGGAAAAAGGCAGAAGAGAAGCACCTCAGTGTGATAAAAAACAGCACTCAGGGCTCTAGACTCAGTCACATGATCACTGGTGGCTCTCTGTCTTTAGATAAATCAAATGTTGAGCAGTATGTGATAATAACTAACAAATCATACCCAAGCCAGTTAGATTATCTAAAATTTCTTGTAGATCTGAACCCAACAGCGGTGTTGGACTTTGATCCAGAATCAGCTAAAGAGGGATTAGAGCAATATTTTGACCAGCAGAGCCCAGTAAATATTCATTCACCGGCACGATATAAAATCACAGAAGGAGTTGAAGACATTGCGAACAAGTTGAAATTAACGCAAAACACCAGCTGGGTGTTCTGCAATGGAGGCATTGAGCATGAGTCGCCCTCAGACATTGACCAGTGGTTAATGGACAAGGGAGCCTCCATCAGAGATGTGATTTCCTTCTTGTGTCGCAAAGATGTCCTTCCAAACAAGAGGTTCCTCGTCATTTTTTTAATTTTGTCAAGAGTAAGTGAGAAGATGGACCCCCTTGTGGAGACTTTCAGTACATTCTGGCAGGAACTCAGAGGCACAGATCAGATCCTTTGCATATGTGACAATGACAAAGCATTCAACTCCTGGAGAGACTTAATTGAGGCTCGATGTGGAATCAACATCTCAAGTAGATGCATACATGATCTCAGCTTTGCAGAAGTCAATGGCACTATCCTTAGCCTTTGGTCAGAGAATCGCAGATCCAGTCGTTTCCTACCGTGTGGTGGGGGAAGCAAAGTGCTATTTGAGAAGAAAGTGGAGCGAAGTCTGAGTACCTTAGATGTCCTTTGTGTGAACCAATGTGAAGGAGGAAATGAGGAAAAAAATGTGATAGAGGAGAACTTCTACAAGGGTGGAAAGGTGACGTGGTGGAATTTTTATTTCTCGGAGCAGCCCGGATCCACACCGTTTATCAAACGAGACCACTTTGACTACATCAAGGATACAATCATACCTGATTTATCCTCTCTGAGAAAAGCCTGTGTGTTGTTTAACCTCATGCATGTACCTGGATGTGGTGGGACAACTTTGGCCATGCACATATTGTGGTCTCTCCGGAACACATTTCGTTGTGCTGTCCTCAGGAACAACAATGCTGACTTTGCTGAAGTAGCCAGTCAGGTGACCAAACTTCTCATGTATAAATATCAGGAGCAGCTGCCAAGTGTCCCTGTTTTGCTGATGATAGATGACTTTGATGATATGGAAAAAGTATTTGACTTGCAGCAGCTCATTGAAAAAGAATGCGAAGAGAAAAAAATTCAGTCTAAGTCTGCGCAGGTGGTTGTCTTGAACTGCATGAGATCAGAGTCTTCTGAAACGACTGGGCAAACTGCAGATACTGTATTCATTGGAAATAATCTCTCTGAGAGGGAACAGAAACAGTTTGAGGAAAAACTAGTCGAAATAGAGAAAACTTACAAAAACACTGAAACATTCTATGGTTTCATGATCATGAAGAAGAACTTTAAGTCAGAATACATTGAGAGTGTGGTCCGCAACACACTGAAGAGCTTCAATATGAATCAGAAAAATGCCCAGCTTCTTGCAGTTTTAGTTCTGTTGGATGTTTACTGCCACGGGGCCTCTCTATCAGTCTCTCTGTGTGAGGAATTCCTTGACCTTCAACCAAAACCGTTTTGTGGATCCAACAAAGTTGAATGTGGTTTTGGAAAATTTTCTACTTTTATAACCAGCTGTTCAGTTCAGGGTAAGGTAGTCTTCAGAGCTGTGAAAATGATTCACTCAAGAATTGCAAAGCAGTGTTTGTTGGAACTTAAAGCAACACACAATGTGAAAAAAGTTGAAATTGCTGACCTTCTGCTGAACACAGACACGTTTTATGAAAGCACACAAGGCAAAAGCAAGCTCCTGCAAGATGTTCACCACATTTTGGTCAAGCGATATCATGAATTAGAGGAATCACAGTTCTCTCCACTCATTCAGGACATTGCACATGAAACACCTGGACTGGAAGAGATGGTGTTAAAAAATGCCTCAAAGAGATATGAGAAAGATCCCATTGTCTCCCAGTTACTCGCCCGGTACTATTACCTAAGAAAGAAAGATTTTGTAGAGGCAAAATTTTGGGCAAAAAAAGCAAAAGATCTTTACAAAGACAACTCCTATATTGCAGATACATCAGCACAAGTGATCAAGCATGAGCTCAAGAATGCCATTGCAGACTGCAAGGAAGAACCCATCCGTCCAGAGGAACTGAAAACACTTCTGAAACTGGCTCAGTCAGCATTGGAAGCATTCCAGGAAACACAGAACCTTGCAAAGAAGGAGTCACTCCAACGATTACAAATCAAAACAGACAACTGTACTTTCAACACCTCTGGCTGCCTGGGAGAAATTCAGGTTGGTGTGCTTGTCACTGATGTGCTGGCAAAGACCCCTGTGTTCTCTTCTGATGGTCTTTGTCATGGCATAATGAGCCAGGTTCTTTCTGGAGATCTTAAACTTTACGACCTAGAAAGTAAGGATCGTTGGCACACCAAAAACAAACCCTACTATGTCATTCTGAAACAGTTTGAGGATGTACTTTACAACCTCAAATACAGGATGAAGAAGAACATAGACTTCCTTGACAATTTTTATGTAAATCTGGGCTCCAGATTTGGAATGAAAGATAGCCGTGAGCAAATGTCCCAAAATGAGCTTTTCAGATGTTTCAGAAATTATGCAAAGGTTTTCTGTAAGACAGATTCTGCATCTCTTTTGAAGAATAAAACCTTGCACACTAAGTTGGAACTACACCAGACGAGACGGTTCCTGGAAGAGGAAAAGGCTGACACCTATTCTGGGATTCTGAGCTGTCTCTCAAATGAAACCTCAACTGCAAAGTTGGAAAAGATTGCTAGACAGTATTTCTTTATTTCGCAGTGTAACCCAACTCCAAAGGAGAAAGTGAACTTTATCTATGTCAATGTTGTGTTGAGTCGTCTTAAACTGGGATCACATTGGTTACAGCCATATGAAACCATGGTAAATCTTCTCTCCCAAGTTCTTTGTGGGCAAATCCCACTGAGTGAGAGTTTGCCGCTCTACTTCATTGCAGTTCTGCTGTTATGGCCAGAGCCAAACCGTCCGGTATACAGAGAACTTGGAAGGTACATCTCACAGATGAAAACCTCTTATCATGCAGAGATGAAGGAAGTGTACAATGGCAAGAGTCCCGTTATTCATTTCCTCCTGGGAAAGAAGCCTGGTTATGAACGACTGGTCCACATTGGAGAGATCAAAAAGTGCATCGTGGATGGGCAACAGCAGTTTGCCTCCATGTGGGGAAGTGGCACAATATGGAAGGAGAAGAAGGTGGAGGAGCTCCTTTATAGGGTCACAGGGGAGGTGCATAGTGATTGCATAATGGCAGATACTGGTCTTCCAGTCACCCCAATGTATCGGAGCCAGATTAGTGGGCATGCAGAGGGGTCAAAAGTGTCATTCTTCATAGGTTTCTCCATGAGAGGACCTGTTGCATTTGACATTGGACAAAAATGATTATGCATGGTCATGACAGAGATGAGACACGCTAGCTTTTTCTGGCAGAGTTTGCACTGGACATCTGCATAATTGTCGTCTTTGGCTTATATGTGATTATGTTTTCCTGTGTACTTTACATAAATGATGTTTGTATTTTTGTTATTGTTGCAAGGGGTGGGGGCATTTGTCATACAAAACCTTTGAGCAATGTCTTAACAACATTTACACTGTAGCTCACAAGTCACTGCAAATGTTAGTCTTTTTTAATAACTGATATGTGATATTTGAAAATGAATGTAACTGTTACTGGTTGGCGCGTTTTAGGTTATATGACTGAAAGTGATATATGATGGATTTAATAGTATAGTTAAATCATTTTTATAGTACATTTATATTTGATTTGTGTACTTTTGTACTACTAATTTTTTGCATAATGATTATTTGATTAATACAACTAAGTTGTATATGAAGTTGTCTAACGTTTAAAATTCCAACACTTGACGTTTTATCATATTGTCTTATATTACTTTTGCAGTTTTTGCAACATGATTTGTTTTTTGGTTTCCATGTAAAATCTAGCACTGAATTTTGCAATACCTTTTCTACCTAATAAAGATGTACTGCAACATTACTATGTAAGGGTTACTTTAAAATGCACTGCACATGCACTCTAATAGTTATATGTAGACTCCAGAAATGAAGAAGTGCATAACTATGTTCAAATTAGGGGGGAATGAAATTGAATGGATCAGTTTAGGTCATATGCAAAAGCTCTAAGAAGCATTTGCATTATATAACCCTGTGACTGCTCCTCATACAGCCTAAAGTGTGAGGTGCTTTATGCTTTTTTTGGATGACAGACCAAAAAGGAAGAAATAGTATTTATGAAACATTAAACAATGCAGGATATATAGTTAAAAATGGATAACTACAGTTTATTGTCATGCAAACAATAAAATGCATATATTCAGGCAGCTAATATGTTAAAAAGTGAATGGTTAACAGGGAAGTGCTGCCCTCTTTTATCTTCCCATCTACTTCCCCCCTGCCCTGCACAGGCTTGTGAACACACGGGCTCCACATGGTGTTACCTATCATTATACCTGTGGGTCAGGATGATAGGTAAAGTATGGAGTCTCGCTGAATGTGGGTGCTACTTTCTGGGCTTTGTGAGTATAAGTTCATGGCCCCCAGAGACACATCTAGTCTCTCTCACACTCATGGCTAAGAAGCAGGTGGCTCACCATGTGACACACATCAATAAGAGATTACATTTCTAAATCTGACACAAGATAGTGAACATCACCACTGCATTTCTTCTGTGAAGGCCTTTAATGCATCTTCGATTTTGGATGATATTAACCTGCAATGGAAAACAGTTTAATTTGCTAAAAGGGCATTTTAATATTAATAGGTACAATGTTAGTACGCTAACATTCAGTGTATGTTTGTCTACAAACTACATAAGTAGTTAAGTACACTAATATAGAGAGGTAGAGCTTTTGCAGAATTTAACTAAAACGTACCACCAGGGGGCAGCAACTCATTTGTTTTATTAGGAAAAGCCAACAGTGTGAGAGAGAAGTAATTCTGAATTACAAGCTGAACAGTGTCTGCAGCTGAAATCATTTTGTAGCTTTTATAATGGTATTTTGGGTTTTAGTTGAACATCTCTGTGGCTGTCCCCCTCCATACTGTATGCTGACAGTAAAAACACATTAAAGTGGTTTTAAAAAAGTCCAGTTGATCAAATTGTCTGAGCCCTTAGGTGATTTAATTAAAATCCTGATATTAATTGTCCATACTCTAATAAGATGCCTGTTCAAATTAAATCCACCAATCAGAAACAGGCCTGAGATGTAATCTGCTAATCCAAATGATCCAGTTGAACTGATTTAAAATCACGGACTGAAAATAATTGCCCACATTTGAATCAGCTGTCAGTTGCCACGGTGATATCATCTCTCATCACTCACTGTCACTCTATATCCCTGTTAAATTTGCCCCGGCGCACCTCTTGATAAACTGTTTCTAAATCTGAGCCCGTAACTCATTTTTAAATGGTTTTTGAACCATAAGAATCCCAAGGACTTGCTTTACACGTTAATGGTTTCAAAAATATCGTCATGGTAAGAAAATTTCAAAAAAGGGGGCTGCCCTGCCTTTACTGGACAATCAGTGTAAATATAATAGATCTCTATGCAGCAGCTAGGTGGGATACCTGTCACTTGGATGGCTCCAGAGCAAAGAGTGTGAGAATGCTGGCTTAAAGAGGATAATTGCTACCATTTTTTTCTATATTCTGACGGGTGATTGATGGCTTTTGAGTGAAAACTGTGAATTTGGTGTGAATTTGTTTGAGTAAAAAAACCCCTCTCCTTCGCCCACTCACTGTTAGTTTGTCCCTCCACTCAGCACAGAGCTGCAACATAAGCTCAGAAATGGACTTAAAAAACCCCACAAAACTAAAATACAACTGAACAGAAAAAATAGTTTAATATCTTGGATCTGGCTTAAGATTTGATTGGTGTCTCTGCAACTGCTAAAGTTAAAGCTCAAAGTAAGCAAGGTTCGAAACTGATTTGAACAGTCGATCTGCTCGCACCCTAGAGGTATATAAACTAGTTAAATATACAAAAACATAAACAAAAAGAAAAATTAGGCTGTCGCGCTAGTAAACGTGTTTGTAGTTCGACCTTTATCGTTTGTTTTTTTAACTTAAATTTTAATACAATTCAAGTAGAATTTATAAATGAACTTCACCATAACGCCAATGCATTATATTAATACTTTAGACAGAGTACCCACTGTTTCTTTATGCACAGATGGCTTATTCTTCCTGATTTCTTCTGTTTTTCTGACATGAGTCAGACGATATCTCCAAGTATAAGTACCCCTGCACCACATGGCTGAAAGCAATCTTTAGAAGGTCACTTCTGGGGGTCAGAAGGTCATCATTCTGGCGATAAGTATAGCCTTTCTCTAACATATTATGGAGCAAGTTAGATGTGTGAGCTATCTATAGACGTAGATTCAGAAGAACACATGCTGTAAATCTTTTAGCAGCTTCACTTGGACGTAGCTTTGCAACCTGAGATGTTACATTTAGATGAGTCATGTCACTGTAATTCGTTGACATTCATACCAAAGTGAAACTTTAGGCATACGGGAGGTGAAAAGGTCAAAGTGGCCATGTGAGTGAAACCCGATGCTCCTGCCAGAGAAAGGAGTTTCTGCTGCTTCACACAATGTGAATTAGAGAACTAAAAGTGAAGAACACATTTTAAAATACTTTGAAGTTAATTTAGCCAGACGCTCATATCATAATAATATCATAATACTACATAACACTGTAATATTATGGTTGCTAGTACACATAATCCACTATCCAAATATTGCCATCATCCAAAACTAGTAATTCCTAAGACCTGCAGCAGAGTTTGATGAGTGAAATTGTGAAACACTTTCCTTATATCATCACAGTACAGTCAAAGGCAAAACGAAGCCAATGCGGCACCTGCAACGCTGACACAACCTCACCAACCAGTGATATCATACCATTTATAAAATGCATTAAAAGGTTCATCTTATGACTATCAGAAAACGATACACTACCATGTTTTATTCATTAAAAAAAGTCATTATTATAAATGGTCATGTACACAGGATTTACATTTAAACGGTACTATTTACAATTACCCTCTGTAAATTTTAAGACTAATTATCATCACTGGAGGCAGTGTTTTACAAGCGTGTGAGTTGAAATGTTGCCAAACCTGTTCTGCTGTTCTTTAAACCTTTGATAATTCTCTCTAGCCATACCTATGTTCCATCCATCAGCTTCCACTTGATGTCCTTTTTCAGGGTTGCCTATCCCAGCTGTCTTAAGGCGAGAGGCAGGGTACGCCCTGGACAGGTCGCCAGTCGTGGGGCTAACACCTATACACAGACAACCATTCGCACTCACACCTATGGGCAATTTAGTTTCCAATTAACCTTTGGACTGTGGGAGGAAGCCATAGGACCCATGGAAAACCCCCACAAAGACAGGGAGAACATTCAAACTCCACACAGAAAGACGCCGGCCTGATGGTGGAATTGAACTAAGGACCTTCTTGCTGTGAGGCAATAGTGCTAACCACCGTGCAACCGTGCTGCCCATTGTTATTGCAATGATAATGCTGTGTCGATTTAGTTCCTGCACCATGTTGTAGTCCATATTGGTATTACACAAACACAACTGGTCCTAGTTCACCTTCAGCTGATATCACAGAGGTCAGTACAAATACATAAAGTCATTGTGGTTGTTTGTTTTTTTTTCAATTCTGCTGCAAAGAAAAACCATCAGTGAAAACTTTCACCAGAAGGTGGCAGCATGAGTCTAGTTGCTCACCCAGGAACCGAACGTTTCAGTTCATTTAGAAGATTTCAAACTCTTTAGGCGTAGGTTTTTACAAAGAAGATCTTTAACTAAACACAGGAATTTAGAACAAGTAGCAAGAGGCATGAAGAATACTGAGTCACGATATAAACCGAACATGCACGCTGCACAATATTTGCCCTGTGTCAGAGTGATTTTGATGAATGACTTCCTCCTGCAGGGAGCGTGTTAGAGCTGTGTAACACTAATCTGAGCTCACAGGCCCTACTGACTAAGGCCTTTGTTGCAGGAGAAAGAAATCTGTTCACCCTCGCTCTCACTCTCTTTTCTCTGGCAGCCTGATGATTTTTTTTAACATTTCTGATGAACTGAAAAGCACGTGTGTTCCTTCAGCGGTCAGCGGGGGTGAAAATGATCCCGATCATCTTGCGCCATTCTGCCATAAAGCACAGCTGTCCACCCAACATTAGCACATCTGTGAAAAGCTGAGCCGGCTGAAAATCGGAAGAAAAACTCTAGGTCGGATGTGCTATCGGAGATTTTGCCCCTTACAAATGCTGCAATAATACATCCCATTCACGATACTTTACTGCAGAGATCATAAAGCAGATTTAGAGGATTGGAATAAACATTTTTGTGAACTTTGGAAGAGCGAGCTACAGGCTGCACTGTCACACTTGCTTTTATGAGTAATGTCATGCTTTTTCAGCAAAGTCAGTAATCGCAGATTTTAAAATATGGATAAAGAAGTTTCCCACAGCCCCCTGAGCCACGGTTCTCATCCAGCCTAAAATACACCACCCTGTTGACCTTTCTCCCAGAAGTCCACCACCACCCATCCCAGCCCCCCAACTCTGTCTGCTGCCTTTGAATTATAACCTTTGCTCACTGGAGGCAGCACAATGTGACGATTGTGATTGTATTTTAATTCTGATGGCCAAGTGAAAAAAGATAGCTTCCTCTGAGAATGGGCTAGATTTATGGGCCCTGTCTTGGCCGCTGGCCCCACATCCTCTCTGATCTGCTTTTACTCCAACGACCCCTCGACCCCCGGGGGTCATTAGAGAGCCCCCGAATGGTGCGGCTGGCCACCAGCCCATCTCATACTGCTTGTTTTCCAATCAAATCACTATATTTAACGGGGACACGAGCCCAGGGCCAAGTCCAAACAGACATCTGTTTGAAATTGTTCCTCGCAATTATTTCACACAGAAGTTCTCCCTTTGCAACCCCCCCGCTGCACTTCTCGCCCCACTTTGGTCTTTTGTTTGTTGTTGTTTGTTTTCAGCTAAACCTCCCCCTCTGGACTGCTAATGGACAGAAATGAGCAGGGGGAAGTGAGAGGGAGGGTTTCAGGGTTGGTGGTGAGGGTCTGGCTCCTGGAACCGCTGTCACTGAGATATGCAGCCAGAGGAGAAAAGCAGAACCAGCCAGGGGTTTTTGATTCAGTACAAAGCAGGTTTTTCACTCTGAACAGGGAGCAGCTTTTACACTCAGGGGCCCTGAACCGCTGCCAGCTCACAATGACGTCTGCATCAGGACCATCACTCTGTGGCTTTTATACCTTAGTGACAGCATGTTGTGTAAACATGGCTAATCTGATCGAAGAAAGTGCACTTGCTATGATGGTTATGAACATTTGCTTTACTTTCTTGTTAAGACAAAAAATATATAAATTTTTTTAGCCACTGTAGGTATCTCATT
Source organism: Aulonocara sp. 'chitande type north' Nkhata Bay (assembly GCF_057382095.1). Taxonomy (NCBI): domain Eukaryota; kingdom Metazoa; phylum Chordata; class Actinopteri; order Cichliformes; family Cichlidae; genus Aulonocara; species Aulonocara sp. 'chitande type north' Nkhata Bay. The sequence continues at coordinate 31,662,202 of NC_141359.1, forward strand.
CATCTGCCCTACGATGCAGAATAATTCTATTTGATCCTGAAATTACACTTCCCAAATGACAATGTGTGCTGTGGGTGCATCACTGTCTTATTCTTGTACCCTTTAGGGACTAAGAACATCAATCAATGCTGTTCATATGTGGCTAGAACCAAAAGTTCTTCCCTCCTTTGACACTTTGTTGAAACATTCGTCACATGTTGGTTTTGGACTCTCGATATTGTTTTGACTTCTGCCATGTTGGGCTTTTAGCACTAAAAATAACATCCAACCTAATCATCTAAATATGATTATCAACTAAGGCTAGCTAGCTTGACTTCATCAATAGACTGTATGGGAGCATCAGATAACAACCATAAAAAAATCCTAGAATTTCACTCACCAATACTGAAACTCAGACTTCTTGGATTGGCCTGTTTGTACAATTAAGTGCAAAAGAAGTCACGTTACTGGTCAGTTAATTGAATTAAAAATGCTCCAAAAGGCTCCAACAGTACAGACACAGTCCAACGGTCCAGTTCATGAACTCTATTTAGCTAAGGTGAAACTTAGCAGATACCTACCACATACAGCCAACTGTGTCACCATCCATCTGTCATTCAACAAGACCATGATAACCTGATAATGCAACCTTTAAACAGGTGAGTCATAAACATTTTCACCACTGTAAAGTTGTTATGAAAGGTAAAATTCGCTAAAGTTTAAAACTAAAATTTATAGAAGTCCGTTAATATGTTTACTTCTCCTGTAAAGTTTTTGTAGAAACAGAAAAATAGAAATATTTTTAGGAACTGAAGTTTTTTGTCAGGAAAATTAAAAAAAAATCTTTCTGGCTGGCAAAAATATGGGAATAAATCTTTTACTTGTGATTTTCCTCCAGCTAAACACACCATTGAAGCTATATACAATTTACGCTCAGTAATATTCACTGGATATGTAGATATTATGCATTATTGAAGGAATAATAATTAAACGCGTGACATTGCTGAGAATTGTTCTCAGGTTTAGCTCAGAATAGCTGTGCAGCTGTAGAGGCTGTGCTGGATATTTAAGTGTGTAGCAGGGGTGTCCCGTTGCGAGTCAAAAAGATGCTCTTAGTCACCCCCACCCATGTAGCTGGATATTAGATGTGTGATAATGCTTTGTCACCTAAAATGGGACATTTTGACACTTTGGAGTGCTAAAAGCCGACATATCAGTGAGGCCTTCTGTGCAGTACCTGAGTTACACTAAAAGCCCGTCCTGGATTTTTCTTCAGGATTTTTTGACAAGACTAAGAGAAAATATTTTTTTCTATACATATTTTTGGAGGATTCAACCCCATGCTGATTTGTTTATGATTTATTAGATGACTATTTTTTCAGTTAAAGATACCACAGGTTGCTACTATTAACTGTGCACACATACATGTAATAAGTACCTGTAGAAAATGTGTATAAACCTTGTTACAACACCACAGAAAATATTCTTAGTCAGCCCTGAACTATAAAAAAGAACATATGTGACAAATTTATGGCTGCATACTTATGGAAACAATTTTATTTACTTAAGATTGTTTAAAACAAGTATTAAATAGTTTACTTGCTTATGTCACTTTTACATGAACTCTGCTGACCTTCAAAGGGTTCAGTTTCAGTGACAGACACACTGGGAATTATCACTCAACTGCATGCTTTTCTTTTGCTCTCAGTACTTTCAGAGATGTTCATCTTCATTTGCTTGTATTTGAATAGAAATGGGCAACCTCCAGGCTAAAAAATAAACCAGAAACCTGCAGCACTTCTGATGTTTGCTTGAAGCTGGCTTCTAAAGTTTTAAAAAAAGGGTAAAAGACTTCATGCAGTACTTGTTTTATAGTCCTGTGGTTGTTACAACAGAAATGTTCACAAAACCTTTCACGGGATGTGTTTTTTAGAACCCCAAACTCCATTTGGATACAGGAAGGACTTGGGAATGTGCTGCTTTGGATAACAGGTTTAGAACTACTAGCTGTCTCGGGGATCAACTGTTACTGATTTAAGTCACTGAAGTGCCGCTGGTTACTTTTAGATCATTAATGATGGATTTGCCTGAAAAATAAAGTGTGTTGTTACAAGGTTATTTAACACTAATTAGTAGGGATTTGCATTTGTGAAACTTTGATGGAACTTGCTAACAATGTAGCTAGAATTAGCTTAGCAAGTCTGTTTCTAGTCTTTTTGTTTCTTTTTTGGTGTTTTCAGTTTGGTTTATTCATAGTTTCTGATTAATGTTAGGTTAAAGTTTTGATTTCCTGTTGTTTACCTGATATTGTTTCAGTATTTTAGGTGTTGTTCTTGTAACTTTAGAAATCAGCTCACTGTTGTGTTATTTAAATGTGGTTCCTTGTGTTTGTTACTCTAACCTCTCTGCGCCCTTTGATATCATGTTTAGTGTGTGTTCTCTGGGTTTTGTATTTTGGTGAACTTTAGATATTTTGTTTGGTTTCATTGTTCTTGTTCATAACTTGAGATTTTGATTTATACACTAGAATTCTGATCCCTTAGTTCATGTATTTGACTCCTAGTCACTGTTTATAGAGCCTGAGTTTCCTCAGTGGCCCTTTTGTACAGTGTAGTTTGTTTCTGTGTAGTAGTTAACCTTTGAGTTACTTCCTATTATATTTTGGTAGTTTGTTGCCTCCTGTTTAGGTTCAGTTTTCATCCTTCCCTGTCTAGTTTGACCCAGCTGTCTCCACTTCCTTGATTACCCCATATGGCTAAAAGTACTGTCTTCCTTCTGTCTTTATCACAGTGTCATCAACCACCCTGACATGAAGATGATATTTTAAATATATTTTCACACAGAATTAATTTTCCTTCATTACCAAGTGATCAGCTACATGGCCCAGTGACAGTGTTAGGAATAATATACTGGGTTTTTATCATTTATCATTATCTTTGATCTATTTCTGTATTTAAATTAATATAAAGACTTTACATAAACATAACTCACTTTTCATTCACTACTTGATGGCCATACTGGCTGTGTGGGATATTTAGGGAATTTGCATCAGCACAGTGATAATGACTCAATGTCTGAATTCCTTTTGTAAATCGGCTTAATTAAAATTTGCAGTTGAAGAGGCATTTGACACTTGTCCATTTTTAATAAGCGGGAACCTTTGATGGTTACCTAGTAAACCAAAATTCACTCGACGTGGACAGTGATGAGCAGCTTTCAGTGTATTTTTGGATGACGCGCAGTCAAATTCAAGTGATTTAAACTGATGCAAGAAGCTGATGGTGAATGAAAGAATTAGATCCCAAAACATCACAACACTTTTTCCTTCCTTCTAACAGCACTGCTTGGTTTTATTGTCCTACACAAACCTGCAGTGTGAGCAAACTTTATGTGGCATTGTGCATTGAATGGAAGGAAACAATTTGTGTTTTGTCTAAGCAGGTTTATGTTCGCAGACCTCCTTCCTTGCCTGAAGGGACAGAATAACGAATATATGATATCTGTGAGATGCTCAGGCCTTGTTCTTATGTCACTAGGTGAAACTCAAAGAAACCTGACCCCACAGCTTTGCGTGGCTGGCTGGTTTCTCTAAAATAACGTATGGCACCAGTCTCCTCCTTGCTCCACTGATTTATGATGGGATGAAGATTATCTCGGTGCTCGGCTCTTTTAAGTGCTTCCAGGACTGTATGATTAAGGAAAAACAAACATGTTGAAATATCTATTTGCAAGGTTTTAAGGGCAAGTTCTACTGCAGAGAACTCATTTTGAAGGCCAATCATTCCACTGTAGCTGTGCTCAGACTTTCAGACTGTATTTGGAAATGGCATTTCCACTACATAATTACAGTGTTGTGGGATCTGAAAATACTAACTCATCAACTACAACTCCAAAGGGTTAAGAGTTCAGTTTCAGGGTGGAGAAACAGCCTTTGGAATATTTTGTGTAAACTTTATTTTTGTAGATCTTTTAATTCACAATTTACAAAGTCAAGTCAGCCTCTCTCTCTGAAGACTCTCTGAGCCTCTGTGCTGACCAATGACTGAAAGGCCAACATAATAACACATGTAACACCCAGCCAGGTTACAAAATTGGTACACAAGAAGTGGAGTGCACCATCAGTTGTGATGTCACTTTGTGCACATGTTGCATCATGAGGGTGAAAATGGCAAGCAAAAACTAGGTGTCAGACTTAAAGGAGATCTGTGGAACATCTACCATGAATAAACCATCCTACTGGACTGGCGCTGACTGTAGTTTTCACCAGTGTTGGTCAAGTTACTTGAAAAAAGTAATCAGTAACTAATTACTGATTATTTGCCCAAAAGAGTAATCCCGTTACTTTACTGATTACTTATTTTCAAAAGTAATTAATTACTTAGTTACTTTTTAAAAACACGATTTATAACCTGAATAGGTATTAAAGCGATAGATCTTTCAGCCCAATTCTACTTTTTCTGCATAATCCATCATACAAAATGTAATCAAATGGAAAAGTCTCTTTTTAAAACTTGTTTTATTAGTTTTGATCTTTTAGCTTTATGCATCAAGCAAAAATTTAATTATATGCAACATTCACTGACTGGAAGAAATTTGTTTAACATTTAAACCTATCTTCTGCACATTCCAGCACATAAAATAAAATATTTTTTTGTGTTTACATTCAGTCTTTCAAATAAATGCAAGTAAAACACAGCATAAAATAAATAAAATCAAAGACTAGCGGTCCTTTGGCTCTATTTTCACCTGTAAAGCAGGAGTGGCGTAGGCGTAGGTTTACCCTGGTGCAGGTGTGCCGCAGCGGTCAGTTGAAGAATCATTACCTTGTTGCGCACTCGGTGCTTGCTCAGAAGTTAAGGAGTTTTTTTCGCTGTAAAAAGAAGTTTTCTTCCCATGCAGCGATCAGCAGACGCAAATGTTTTTGTCACTTTTTATGGAATCAAACTCAAAGCAAGGTCAGTACTTCCACGCTTTAAACGCTGCACGCTCATACTCGCTCCTGCACTCGATATATTATCCATTGTTGATCTGCACACAGCTGTTGCCACCAACGTTGCACTCGTTTACGTCATTGTCATGAGACACTCTCGCAAGAAAATCACGGTTTTAGTAACGCAGTAACGCAGCGTTCCTACGGGAAAGTAACAGTAATCTAATTACCGTTTTTGCAATAGTAATCCCTTACTTTACTCGAAAAAGTAATCGGATTACAGTAACGCATTACAAGTAACGTGTTACTGCCCATCTCTGGTTTTCACTGATAGTCGAATGCTGTTTGGTTAGACAGGCTTGGGTAGATGAAATCCTCATGTGGAACTCATGTCATGTCTGTACTGTTATTCAACAGTTAGCTTAAGTGTCCTTTGAAAGCCAAGGTCTTCAAATATAAATCCTCCACTGGCTGCTCGAGGAAACCAAGACAATCAGATAAGTCCTTAAAAGATTAGAGAAGAAGTTGCATAAAGCCCCGACTTTGAACCATCATTAAGAGCCCCAAAAAGGATTTAAAGTGAACTGACTCATGGGGTCAAAATTTCTCACACAGAGTCGAAATGAACCTTGGAAGCCAGACGCAGGCATACTTTAAATCTTAAAGTTAGTTCTATTATGTACAGGAAGTCAGTGGAGAGGAGCCAGGGCTGAAGTGATGTGATGCCATCTGCTGAAACCAGTTAAAATCATGCTTATTTCTCTGAAAAAAGAAAGGAAAGATGCTTAGGTCAGTGTGGCCTACACAAAAATGCAAGTTAGCCTAACCAAAGGAACGTTGGTAGGAACTGACTTGCCCATTCTCCCTGTGGTGTTTACCCAGTACATTTCTCTTTGCCAGAATAACAGATCTATCATTTCAATGTACACAAGAATATTAGGAAAGGCTTCATTTCAACTTAGCAGACAAGTGTACAATCATGCCCCTGTAATCCGAATGACACAGCATTCATTTTAAAGGATGCAGTGAGTGAGGGAGATGAGTGGGCGCATTCTTTGTGCTGGTTATGACAGGAAGAGGAAAAGTATAGAAAACATAAAAGAGAAGCAATCAAAATGCTTCTGAGCAATAACTAACACAAGGTCATACACATGCCTGCTCTCTCATTCACGTAAGCCTTTAATCAGACGAATCCTCCTAACTTCAATCAAACTATGGCATTCCTCAACGGCCTACTCATGACGAGGTTCTCAGACCATCTGACCTCCAGTTTGGCTGCTAATAGAGAATAACTAAGGAGAGGTCATGATCTGGGTTAAAGACTGACTCTGGGCTCTCAAACCCCGGAGGAAGGTCCACAATGCTGCCCTTCTTCACAGACATTCTCTGGGCTCTCTGCCAGTTGATCATAATTCTTGTACTTCCAGAGCCTGCCCTTGGGCCAGCAGCGGCGGGATGGGCCAAAGCTCTGTCGGAGCAGTAGGTAACCCTGACTCGGGTCATTTCCCTCTGATCTCAGTAGGCATAGAGCTCAGAGCAGGAAACCTTTGATGAGAAACTGAGCAAAGCCCCCAGAGAAAGGCACAGCAGCTCAAGCCAATGAATCGCTTTATTATGATGACCTGGCCTCAGAGGTCAAAGAGCAAAATGTGACACACTCCGATACAGCTTCAGAAGGGCTCAGATGTGTTTGGAATATATTGTGGATTCATTGTGGACACATGTTACGACAGTTTTGGGCTTAGATTTATTTACAGGAGCGCCATCGTAGTATAAAGAGTTTGAAATGATGGATATATTATTTTGCAGTTTGTTTAGTGACCTTAGTAACACTTGGTGACATGTCTGTTATTTTTATTGTATTTTATTAAATTATTTTTTATAAACATTACATATGTTCATCTCACTGCCCTGATAATTAAATTAACCAGATGGAGAAACACATTTATAAGCCAGAAACACACTATATACACTGATCCGCTACAAAATCAAATCAAATCAAATCAAATCAAATCACTTTTATTGTCACATCACATGTGCAGGCACACTGGCACAGCACATGCGAGTGAAATTCTTGTGTGCGAGCCCCACAAGCAACAGAGATGTGCAAACACAACAACACAAATGAGCAAAATACAAGAATGGCCAACCTGAAACTAATAAATATATGTACAAAATATAATAGTGTATGCATTTCTGGATGTGTATACTAAATATTTTCCTACATGTGTGTGTGTGTGTGTGTGTGTGTGTGTGTGTGTGTGTGTGTGTGTGTATACACATTTTTACAAATTAAATAGTAAAAAAAAAAAAAAAAATAATAATAATAATAAAATATATAAAATATACAGAGTTGAATATGTGCAAAACAAGTGGCATTTATATACAGTGTGGAGTGCATAATGTTGAAGTTCCAGTAGTGAAGCTGAGGTGTCTATGACGTGTTCAGCAGTCTGATGGCCTGGTGGAAAAAGCTGTCTCTCAGTCTGCTGGTACGGGACCGGATGCTGCAGAACCTCCTTCCTGATGGAAGCAGTCTGAACAGTTTATGGCTGGGGGGACTGGAGTCCTTGATGATCCTCCCCGCTTTCCTCAGGCAGCGCTTCCTGTAGATGTCTTGGAGGGAGGGAAGCTCACCTCCAATTATCCGTTCAGAGCACCGCACTACTCGCTGGAGAGCTTTGCAGTTGTAGGCGGTGCTGTTGCCATACCAGGTGGTGATGCATCCAGTGAGGATGCTCTCAATGGCACAGTGATAGAAGGTCCTGAGGATGCGGGGGCTCATGCCGAATCTTTTCAGTCTCCTGAGAAAGAAGAGGCGCTGCTGCGCCTTCTTCACTGTTTTGTTTGTGTGTACTGACCACGTAAGATCCTCAGCCAGATGTACTCCAAGGAACCGGAAGCTGCTCACTCTCTCCACAGCAGCGCCGTTGATGGTGATGGGGGTGTGTACTTCTCTGCACCTCCGGAAGTCCACTATCAACTCCTTTGTCTTTGCGACGTTGAGGGTGAGATGGTTGTCTTGACACCAGTGGGTCAGGGCGCTGACCTCCTCCCTGTAAGCCGTCTCATCACCGTTGGTGATAAGACATTAAAAACCAACATTAAAACCACTGATGGAAAAATCAGGGGGTCAGCATCCAGGAATATCTGAAGGTTTTCATGTCAGTCCCTAGTTGTTGGGATATTTGGCTCAAAGTTGGGGATGATCCAACATTCCCACATTATTCTGAGTTTGGCCCCATTGTTTTTTTTACCCCCCAGGGGCAAAAATAGACATTTTATGTCAAATCTCAAATAATAAAAATCATGGCACACTATCTTGATCTTCCTCCATAAATAAAGGGTTTTTTTTCTAGTTCTAAATGGGCATCTACAGGTGATGATGCACTGATGGAGGATTGCGCCACATATAGTTAAAGCAACGAATCTGTTTTACCTAAAGGTAATTTTTTAAAACCAGTTGTATAAATTGTAAAATGATTCATGAATAATAAAATTACCTAAAGATAAGCTGCATGTAAAGAAATGGCATCCACAGTATCTGATGTGTGTGTGTATTACATTGCAGAGTTATTACAGTCCTGGTGATTTTCTTTTGAGTCTAAAACCTTTTTGGGGGTGCCTAATGTGTTGTTTTTTCTGGGTTTTTTTTGAGTGGGAGTTTTTTATGCAGGAAAATCCCTGCAAAGTAATCCTGGTCCAGATATCCTTCTGGATCCATGGACTCAATTCATGCATGGAGTGGAGGGAATTTTCTGCCTTCATGGAGGTATGCAGTCACAGGCTGATCTGGTTCCCTCAAGCCTCAACAGTTGTGTTGCTAAAAGAGAAGGACAAGCTTTTATAAAACTGTCAAGTCCTTTAAAAACAATTCCTCTTCATTTCTTTAAGGATATATTATATTTCACTTATTTGTCATTAACCTTTACAGGGCATTGTTTGGCCCATACAGTCCCTATAATTTACTGCTTTTTATGTTTGCAGCTCTGAGAAGTTATTTTAAGGCTTTATAGTTCCATTTGTTCCATGTGGGTCAACTGAGGGGATCCGTCTTTCATCCACTTGACCCTCTGCCCCTGTGATGGAAGTTGTTTTGTCTGGTAGCGGCCACGGTGCAGGGTGTGAATACTACCGACCAACAGCTGATTCCTAATTGCATTCGACCTCATAAGCAGTTGTATCTTAGAGCAAAGAGATGTTGTCCACCCCCAGAACAGCTGAGCCAAACAAAAATAATGTTTAGCAACTCTTTGCTTTCAGTCCCTCTTTTTCCTCTAAGAACTTGTTGACAAACCTGGCAGCAACAACCAAACCCCCCTCAGTCTTTTCATCAAATTAAATTATTTTTTTTATTAAAAATCATTGTGTTTGGGAGTGTAACTTCCCAGAAAGCTACTTATTTCCTCAAAAGAACACTTTCTGCTCATTTATAGAGTCATAAATAATCCTTCTTTCTCTCATTCTGGGTCTTGCTGCAGCCCTTCAGTTCATCAACTGTCTGAAACAAACAGCTTTAGTTTCCCCCTCTTTAAACCAATTTTCTACTGATTAGCTGCCCCTCACAAACAAGAGGTTTGACCAGCAGGTGGATGGGACATATTTGTTTGAGATATTACGTAGAAAAAAACTAAGTATTAAAAAAGATGAGATTTAAGAGCTGAGCTTTTGGCTCACGTGGATTACTGCAGGTTTCATGCGAACATCCTGCAATGGAACAGCAGAAAGCACAACAGGTGCACTTTAAAGCATCACTGGCTAATAATTTTATATGAACAGCTGGTGAAACGATAACGTTGATTGATACTTGATGCTACGCTTGCTGCCTTTTGGAGCATTATTATTTACAGCCCGTCCAACAAGTTTGTACGAGAGGGAAACTGAGTCTTTACTGTAAAACGCAAATTTTGTGTGAATGAAACAGGCAGTATGTGTGCGTATGTGTGTGTCCTGGAGCCTGTTTATGATGTGAAGTCGTGTGCTTCAGAACACACCATTTCTCCCCAGCTGTGTGCTTTGTCTGATCATCCGTTTCTGCCTCACTAACCTCTTGTTCTCCTCTCTGCTGAGGCTCCTTACCCCGGGGCTATTTTTCTCCCATCCTCTCTCTAAGAGAATAAGGAATTCCAGTGGCAAAAGCAATCAGTGGGCTCCACTTCGAAGCAGTCCCCAGCTGAATTCACTGTCAGATTAAAAGTGATTTCTTCGCTCTCTTTTCTGCATCTTTTCTTCTACCCCCGGCCCCTCATGTGGCATCTCTTTTCTGCTCTACACCTCTCACTGGCTTTGCTTTCTTCTCTGCAAGAGCCCCCTCTTCTTCTCTGATGTTCCTTTTCTTGTGCCACCTTTTCTCCCGCCTCCTCTTTCCTGCTTTATGTTGCCCCTCAGACCTGTTTCTTCAGGGCCGGCCTGCCACTGTTAATTTTGGCCAGTGTACCATCTAACTTTAGAAACTGCGCTGTATGCATTTTGCTGTATGGAGTATCCTTTTTCACCTGACTTTTCAGATGGGATTTTCCCCCCCTCTTTCTTTTGTTCTAAGGAAGGCTGGAGGATTGTGTGTAAAAGTGCAACTACTAAAATAATCCATTATCTTTTCATTAGCAGAGGGGCACACAGACAGTGATGTATGCAGAGGAAAGACAGGGCTTCAAAGCAAAACAAATGCTGCTCCTTTATTATTGAAGCATATGCACTGAAGCTATCACACAGCAGTCTAAAGACACCTTACTTAAAGGCAAAGGAAACAAGTGTGAAGGAAAATTGGTTTAATTTGACACCACATTAACTGTGATGTTATATTTATGCTGAAGAACCTCAGGAGTTTTTTTAACCTGACACAGAGTGTGAAATCTAAACTGAAACATAAGAAGAATAATTTCGAAGACTGAAAGCAGGAACATTTGCACAAGCATTTTCTTTACTTGGTGAAAGTTCTTAACAAAGCCCAGAGAAAATTTATGGATGGAGTACGCAGAAACCTTGAGTTTAATACAACTGTAGATGTAGACTGTCCTTGGGCTGCTTCATTCTCATGTTCTTAGTGTTTTTCCCTTTATGCTGCATCTGTATCTCCTGTTTGTCTGTGTCGTTGTGCATTTGTGTGATGTTGAATAATTGGAAAACTGAGTTGCAAGCATAAACTATGTAAAATATATACCTTTAAGTACATATAGCCACTGTGATGTTACCCATCGATCTTGGACTCCACATTCACAAAGTTTTGGCTCGACCAAGTTGTTTCTTTATTTCTAAAAGTGACCATTTTGGATGAGAGAATGGAGTGCTAACTTACCAGCTGGCTTTATTAGACAGAGATACCTGCTGATTACTGCTCAGTCGATTCAAATCAGTTTATTTATATAGCATTTAAACATATAAGACATAAAAACACTGCACAGTAAGTAAAACAAACACAGGATGACAAATTGATGAAAAATTCATACAATTACAGGCTGAAAATAATACTACAAAATAAAATAAATAAAAAGGATTAATAAAAAAACAGTCAAAGTGGCCGTGCCCCTAATTAACAAACTTTAAACAGGTGAATTAAAGAATATTCTCCTCCATTCTTTGGTTTCTCATATAAACATGTTTAGTTTTGCTGTAAAGTTGGACTCTATGGGTTGTGGGTTTGGTGCATTTAACCGATGAAGATTTCTGAAAGCAAAGAAACTGAATGAAAACCTAGTTGCTGGTTTGCAACTGAGAAAATAGTTGACGTGTGCAAATAGTGAAGTAGACTGTAAGTAACCCTGAAAACCAGTCAGGTTAAAGGAATTACATGATGGAGATAGTTATCAACATGGTTTAAATGCTGTTTTGTTTCCAGTAAGAATTAAAAGCAACTACGTCCCAGGTCCTTGCTTTTAATACTTTGTCTGACTTCATCATCAACTTCAGAGTTAGACTGTTTAAATTTGCTTCCTGTTTTTTGGTAGTGACTTTCTTTGGGCATTTTTTCCTCTTTTCTTTGCCTGTGTTTTTCTTTCTTTGTGATTGTGTGCCCCGTCTTCATTAGTTTTACCTGCGCCCAATCAGTTCTCTGATTGTTTCTCGGTCACTCTGTATTCTTAATTCTTCAACCTCCTTGTGGTTGTTCAACTGCTTCCGTTTTGTATCATGAAGTAAGTTTTGGGTTAAAGTCACTGATTGTTCCTGTTGCTCGCTTGATCCTGTGTCTTGATTTGGGCCCTTTAGTGAAAAACCATCATGACTGCTTAAAAAAAAAAATCAATCTGGTCTGTTTGGCATTTTGCGTAACATCATGGACAATAATTTAACATTGTATTTAGTAAAATTTATTGAATTTGTTTATTTTACTGAAGGTAGAATAAAAAAGAGAGCACACCAAATTTGATCCTGCCCGTTAAAATTCTTGCTGGATTATATGCTGGACTTCCAGGTTGGTGATGAAAACACCACCTGCAAAAAACTGATATCCTTTAAAACCAACAATTAAATCACTGATGATGAATCATTTTTAGCACAAATTCAACAGACTATGTGAAGTGTGTTAAAAAGTAAAGCTACAGGTCCATTTCTCTTCTTAATTAGTATTTACAGATGTCAAACATCAAATGACGTATTTATGAAAATAGCTTAAACCCAATAACCATGTGAGGCATTTATTAAAATGCTCTCATATAGTCTGTATATAAAAGATAGATGCAGCCATGGTGAGGTCACCCATCGGCATGTGTTTGAAGCATCGAATTCATCTTTATAGCTGCCACTTTGGTTTCTAGAGCCAGACGTTGCTGTATTAGACGCAGAAAATAGACACATTAGAGTCTAATGTGTGTTACTTTTTGCACTGAGGGTAAGTATGGCACTGGGGGTGATTTGTAGGCAGATTCAGGTCCAGTACTTATTCATGTTTCAGGAGATGAGTTGAAATTGCTAGCAAGCTTCACTCCTCTTTCCTTTATTAGTGTCTTCCTGTTTTTGAAATAAGCCGCAACCCCTAATAATTCAATCTTGGTATGAGTTATACAGGTGACTTATTTACCCCCCCCAATTTAAGATATATCTGTTTTCAGTAACTTGTATGGATGAATATGTGATAGTGTTTGGTTTCAGTTTTTCTCAAGAACAGTCTGAGAAAATACACATTAAATGAGATTTCGAATGCAGTGTAGCCTCACTTTCATGGTCTGTCTCCAGGGAACACAGATCAAAGAAGACAGCAAGCAGATTTAGACAGAAAAAGAGGAGATAGTTTATTTGAAATGTACAAAAGCTATATACACATGCACACGCACGCACACACACACACACACACACATACCAAGCATAGTAAAAGTGGATGGTAGCATACACACAAACATTTAAAAGGCTACTTTCAGCAATTTCAGCAAACATAATAAAACAGAGGAATTTGCAGACCTAGTTTGCCCATCCTGTCCGAAAACAGGATTTCATTATCAAAGTCTGAGTCCTTTCCTGGACTCTGCAGTTCATTGAGAACCCAGGGGAGAGACAGGGTGCACTGACGGGGGTATGAATGTGTTAATTAGAGTTGGATCTCTACTGAGAACACACAGAGGTACTTGTATATTCTTTCAGAGAGTGCTCCTCATCAGATGCGCAGGGGTTCATGTGCCCTGATGGACTAACACTGATGCATATCCTTGTCCTTTTCAATCATTTACCCTTGTGAGATGGGACCATGGAGAATGAACGTCTCTGATCCAGAGGGCAAAGAAGGAAATCACATTTCACATCCTCACAATCTCAGATTATGACTTCAGTTCTGTGGATGACAATGCCTAACAACCATGTGTTTAAACTAGGGCTGTCAAATATGTTCACTTTGTAAACTGCATTCAGTGAAATTTTATGACACACACACATGTTGGTAACACATTTCAAAACATTTCAGATGGTAAACATTTATTACATAACGACATGCTCCAGCAAACACAGCTTTTATTTCCTCTGCTGCAGGATGGTTAAGTGCATATATGAACTACAACGGCAGTTTATTTTTTTTCCAATACTGGCATTTATTAGGGAGCAGAGATACGCTGATATTTACTGGAACTTATTCGACTCCCAGACTCAAATACTCGAATGAGTGCACGCACATGTAGTAACATGCTAGCTTTACCTGACAACATCTGCACCGAACCTCATTTTTATTTTTTATTTTGTTTAAATTTTGGGATTTCTGTGGTTGTCTTTGGCTTGGCATGTTTCTCCTGTTTGTACAGCAGCGTCTAACCTTGCTGTACTACACATGCTTCTGTTATCCAGTTATTTTTCATAACTTATTTAACCTGTTTCCGTTGTTTAATGGTTGTCAGCAAACAGTTTCTACTGTGGCTACATTACTATGACCTCTGGGAGTATTAGTGTGTTATATATCCACCCAGATTCTGGTAAAGCCAAAGGAAAATATAGTTTAGCATAACCAACTGATTAAAAAAAAGAAAAGAAAATGATAGAAGAAAAAATAATTGAATGACTATTGAAAATCATGACCATCCCTGGTGTATAATTTGGCCTCAGGCTTTTTTAAAAATTTATTTGGTCACTGTGTCAAAGTAGTACTGCAGGCTAGACCCTGCCCCGCCTATTTGGTGCTATGGTAGCTCAACATGCCCTCCCATCTATGCGCATTCATGGATGTCAGCAACAGGAAGAGGCACTGAGCATGACACTGATGAAGTCAGACAAAGTATTAAAAGCAAGGAGCTGGGACTGGGGTGGGTTAAAAGCAACTTGCAGATGTGTTGAAAATGTAGAAGGTAGAGCTACTTAATCAGATCACCCTGTGTGAGGTTTGCCAGTTAGTTGTAGTAAAGAACCATAACATGGGCTGAAGAAACTGCTCCACGCTTCCATAATCAGTTTTTGCAACTGCCTATTATCGTTTAGTTAAGTCAATACAAAATGAATTTATCATTTATAAACTGTTTGACAGCTCTAGCTTAAACAGCAAGTGTGTAACATATCTTAGACCAGGTACCATACAGTATCATCTACAAACATAACAGTCTATCCACATATTGTGTCCATTTCCTGATAATTCGGTTTTTGTGTCATATTCAGATTCTCACACTTGATGACCTCATCAAGGCACTATGTGAACTGCTATCAGTGCACCACTTTTTAAAGGCCTATTACGCTGGCAAATACTGAATGGCAATTGTTCTTGATCTGTTTATATACCCTGGGCTATCATAGACTTGTAGCTAAAAAGTATGGCTTTTTAACAAATGATAGAAAATGGTCCTTAACCGTATCTATATTTACTATTAACCTTTTAATGTAACATATAATCTGAAACAAATATTACAGGATAAGCATATTACTATGAACAGTGTAGAAAAAGTTTATGTAATGAGCAGTTTTGCATTGTACAATCAGTGCTTTCTTGTATAGTCTTTATATTCCTGATATTCATGGTAAGAATGGATGGATGATGAGGTGTTTGATTGCTCTCAGCTAATCATGTTGAGGAACTTGCTTTCCTCAGCCAGGGCTGTGAGCATAGAGTTCATGTCACCGATGGCCATGTTGCCAATCCCTGCCGGTACAGAAGCGAGGGTGACAGAGTTGCGGGGGGTGGTGAGACGTGAGGAACTCTGAGAGAGGCTCTGCAGAAGGCCTGGACTCAGGGTGCCCGACATTAGGCTTGAGTGGTCTCCGTCATCAAGCATGGTATCAAAGTCGATCTGGGCGTGCTCTGTGGCCCCAGATCCACTGGTGGAAGAATCCACTGTGCTGCTGGAGACCTGGTTGACGCCTGGTGAAGCCATGTTGGCTGCAGAAGTGTTGTTGCTGGAAGGAGCCTGACTGGCACATGGGGACATGGGAGCATCAAAGCTGACAGAAGGTGGCTCAAACACGTGAATCTGACCTGTGTAGAACACAGCGGAGTTTGGATTTTCTGAGTTGCTGTCATGGGCTACTGACCCACTGGGCCTCTTTGGGCTTGCCTCAGAGGTATCATTACCTTGACCGGGGCAAACATCCGATGACTTGAGCAATCGGCTCGGTTGTGTCATGCTAGACCCTCCGTGTGGTCTGGCAGTAGACCTGGGCTCTGTGGGAGGCCTGGGTTGTAACATTCCTCTGCCTCCATTTTGGACATTGTGCTGCTGTTGGGAGATAACGTAATTTTGCTGAGGATCCACTTGGCTGACATAAGAATAGACATCAGTCTGTGTCCTTGATCTGTAACTTTGGACCTCTTGATCTGCCATACTGTTGCGCGTAGGTCTCATGCTAGTGCTTCCAGATATAGAACTTGGGATTGCTTCTTGGCCAAACCCTTGCTGAGGACTCATTTGGTTACTAAAGTTCACGCTGTTGCATTGTCTCTGTTGTGGATGCTGCTGTAGAGAGATGTTCATCAGCCTCTGGTTGCTGTGGTTTGCATACCCCTGCATAGATATATTCTGACTCATAGGCACAACTTGCTGGTTGTTGCTCAAGCCCTGACCTTGCGTCTGGAAGGACCCAAAGTTCTGCCTCTGCTGTACAACAGCTAGATTCCCCCTGAGAGGATGCTGCTGCTGTTTGGGAAGCTTGGCTGTGGTGTCCACTGTTCCTGAACTCACCTCATTCCACTGCACTGGCATGTTATTCTTGTTCATGTTTTCTGATGGTGCTGCAAAAGGCTGCTGAGCACCTCCCGGACCCATCTGGCAGGACTGCACATCCTGATTGGACTGAGCCATCATGGTATCCACCATGGCCATCCTCCTCTGCGCAAAAAATGATGCTGGTGGAGCCACGCCTGTCTGGTAGCCCTGAGTCTGACCGTGGGAATTATAGTCGGTTTGTCCCAAGTTGTGAGTAGAGGGGCCAGAATTCTGTGACCTGAGGTACTGTACCACATCGTCTGGAAGCACCATATCATCCTCTCCACCCTGCTCACCCCCAACCATCATTCCATCTACCGCCATGTTCTCCATGGCTACATTCTCAGAAATGCTTGGTGGTCTGGGGGCAAATGGGTAGCGTTGCAGGCTTCCATCAGAGCGAGTATAGCCCTGTGTAGCCAGTGTCTGGTGACGTTCTGCAGCTGGTGGAGCATTCATGGGGTTCATGCTGCTCATGCTGTTGTAGCGCTGGACCCTTGGAAGGGAGAGAGGGTCCAGTGTCGTACGACGCACTGGATCACTTGCACGGCGTGGCAGATTGGTGGGTACTTCGTGGGGCATCATGCTCTGCGTGCCATATCCAATATCACTGCACCGTCTTGGTACAGTTCCAGAGGGTGGCTGATGGAAGGGATGCGATGAGCCTTCTTGGGAGTCGCTGTAGAGTGCCATGCGAGTCCTTAGGCTCATTCGTTCCATGTTGGGAAGAGGAGTAGGTGGTGCTCCACCAATGGCAGCAGCATACTTTGCCTTTAGCCGATAATGTTGTGCTGGTGTAAGACTGAGAAGGCTTGGAAGGCCTGCTCCACCTCCTCCGCTGACACCGCCACCTCCGCAGTGGCTGGCCTCACTGGATCGACGAGACAGGTCAGTAGAGATTGGGTCATAGGAGTCAGCTGAACTGATATTGTTGTGGCGATTAGCGCCAAACTGGGATGTCCCACTGGAGCGACGGCTGGAATAGCACGGGGATATACCAGAGGAGCGCCGGCTTAGGGTGTAAGCAGAGCTGATGGTGCTGGTGGTGCTGTCACGGCGCTCGTTCAGCTGGTTCAATAGCGTCACTTCACATGACAACAGGTCATCCATGCGTTGGCCAGGGTACGAACCACTTAAGTTACTCATGTTGGAGTTCTCCAGCAGGGACCCTGGCAGATAAAAAGATTAGAATAAATATTATTATATTATAACATTATATATGCACATGAGTTTATAATTACAGAGGAAGCATTTCTCAGCATCGCTGTTTTTGGTCTTTATAGCTAGTGTCCACCTTCATAACAACTGTACAGGGACTGAAAGCTAGAGCACTGTCCGCTTTGTTACATGTACAGGGAGCTGTAGCTCCTAGCTGTCTGCAAGGCTTAACCTCACCTGATTAAACTCACCATCACTTTTGGAACAAATAATACGGCTGTTGTGTAGTTAACTGTACTGACAGACTGTCCAAGAAGTCTGTGCTCCAGTTTGGGTAGTAAAATTCTGGGATTTTACTGGAATGTACTGAGCATTTATTAGCAGGTTTCTGTATGACAGACAAGTTTTGGATGTTCCTTATTAGTGCTAGCATTAGCTTACTGCTCCAACCTTTAATTGAAATATGATCACTCATTTAAGAAAAAACTAAGCAGCACATATAACTAAAGCTTAGGCTTCAAGATGGGTATAAATGGTTCATTCCATCTCCATCTCCAACTTCACAGTCTATGACAGTACAGCCCAATATGAGGTGTTTCTTCAACATGTAGTCCTTACCAACTGCAGGTATGGGAGGCAGCTTCATGCTAATGCGTTGGCCCTGCAGCGGCTGTGGCGCAGAGTTAACCCAGGGGCAGGGGTCCCTCACCGTCTTCAGCCTTTCCTTCTTGATGTTTTCCAGCTTGATGGTGACTGCACCACCGTGACCCGTGGCTTTCCTCAACTGAAGCCCCATCCCAGCCTGCTGGCCCCCAGTGGGAACAGTGGAGTCAACCATGGGGCACTCGTCCTGTGCGCTGAGGTCCCCGAAGCTGCCCCCGCTGTGCACGGCCATCTCTACCCCACTGTCGTTGTTGTTGGCGCTGCTGAGAGGCGATGGCTCGCTGCTACATGACGAGTGGCCACCAGGACTGGACTGATACGTCTGGAGGAGGACAGACGAAAGTGTCATGAATCAAAATCCAAGAGGTTAGTAGATCATAGAAATATTCACTTTGCTGTTTGAGTAAATGAAAAAGAAAATAAAATGATTAAAAAGTGAAATTTAAAAATGAATATAAATGAAAGAAAACTAAAACACAGCCTTGTGCCAAGCTAAAAAAAAAACCTATTAGATATTCTTCAATATTAAATAATTACCACAGTTAAAAAATTCTGATTGTGATGGTGTTTTGTAATAACTAATGTAGCCCTATAGCTTCATACTCTTGTGAATTATAAAGGAGGTTTATTTATTTAAGAAAACAAGTGGATAATAGAAAAGTTCTGTGAGCAGCACACATGCTACACAAGTCCCTGCCTTTCAGTATTAATGTGACAATGACTTTTATCGTTGGTTGAATATTGAGCTCATAGATATAAAAATCCAGTGTAATGGCAGCGTAAGACTGTCTTACATGCAAAGGAGCAAGAAAATATATGAACATGGATTATCATGCACCATACATTTCCACCATACAGGAATTTGAAAAAAAAAAAGACATTGAAACAGGCTGCGTGCTCACCTCAGTGAAGTCTGTCCATTAGCAGGGTTTCAAAGGAAAGAGAGAAGCAGGTTCAGACAACAAACAGAGTGAGTTTGAAAGGACGCATGCAGGTCCAGCAGGGAACCTCTCACTAACAATGTTAGTAAAAATGTAAGATAACTGTTGTTCCCCTGTTTTAAAGCTCACCCAGAGCCACTGTCTCGTGTAACCGATAAACAGGACTCACCATAGAGTTCTCTGTCTTAATAGACTTGACTTGTAGGCAGTCTTCCCCTCCCCTAGAGGTGCTGTTGGCCTCCACCTTGCCATCTACGGCTCTTGCGCTGTGCTTGGAGTTTGCCTCGTTCTCCCCATTGCCTTTGGGTGGCTGTAGCCTTGGGGGAGCGTCACTTCGTTGTTTCTTGGTCACGTGAGCTTCGGGTCCATGGACCGTCTTGACGTGCTTCCTGAGAGAGCTTGGGTCCGTGTAGCGCTTGGTACAGCCCGGGATTTTACACACATATGGTTTCTGCCAAGATGGATTCAACATGATTTTTACTGTGGCAAATCTAAATCTTAGCTGACCTTTCCGGCTGCTCAGATGAGATCCATGTGTGAACTTACCTCATTGGAGTGTGTGCGGTTCTGGTGCTTCGCTCGGTCTGAGGCATTTGAGAAAGCCTTGTTGCAGCCTTCGTGCTCACATACATAGGGTTTCTCCCCAGTGTGGGACCTGAGATGGGTCTTGAGATTCTCCAGGCGGGAGTAAGCTTTAGAACAGCCCTCAAACTGCAGAGAGACAGACAATGGGACAGACGGACAATGAGATTGATGCTTGAGTGCTGTTGTTTTGTCTGCAGCTGGCCAGAGAAAAGAGCCGGAACACAACAACAAAAACAACACGAAAAAGCTCTTTTTGTTCCAGTTTTTAAATGTCATTTACTCTTGGACTCTTGCCCACCTACTGTGGTGTGCCACACAAAAGCAAAGCTCTGCTACACTTTTGGTAAAAAAAGGGCTATTACACAAAAAATCCAAACTAAGTGTGAGGTGTGGTAGAGCTCTTTGTCTGGTGCACTTTGTTGAGACAAAGAGAAGTCTGTGTTTAGCCTTTGTATTCACTTATACTGTACAAGCTATAATTTGGTATTCCTTCTGAGCAGTCATTGTGAGTGTAATTGGCTCTGAAATTAAAAGAGAATCAAATTAGAGCAGCCCAGAAAGGGGATGAAAAAGTCCGAAGACTCATCCTTAAAAAGAAAAGACTAAAGGGGAGTTAGGAGAAGATGCATGTGGGATTTGTGTGCAGAATATACAGCTTGGTCTTAATAAGGACCCATGGCCCCCTGCTTGTCTGCAAATTTTAATTACACACCCACACTGTCAATCAGCTTTCTTAACTTTATCCTTCACAAGTCATCTGTTTTAATACATTCATGAGAGGCCCAGAGTGAGCTTTGAAGCCAAGCAAACAGGCCCCTCAATTTGATCTTCACACAGCAAATGAAGGCTTCAATGAAAGCCCATGATTTATCAAACACGGGAAATATAGTGGTGGTACGCACAAAGAAAATCATATCAAGTTTTTTTGTAAGGGAGTTTTTTCCACAGGCGAAACTGACGCACTAAAGGGCTGACATTCTTTGACTGCTAAAGCGGCGGAATAAATTCCAACTTCAACTAGTTGGTTAACATGTTAACAAGAAGGTTAAAGGGCCTCTCCAGTGTTTTTACACAGATCAATGAACCAACTGTGAGAATTAAAGTCAGTGTGTATAACTAGTTGTATCATGTCTGCTGTGGCTCTGCAGGAACTTTAGTGAATGTGAGAGGAGATTTTGTGTCTGCCTTCTCATTGTTATGCACACACACATTGTTAAAAAGCATTTTTGCAGATCACACCTAGGTTTATGGTTTTGGAAACAAAGTTAATACATCATTGCTTAACAGGTGGGTGCCATAACCTATGCCATATATGTTATGAAAGGAATTCTTCTTCCCCCCTGTTGCCTTTTGCTGCTTATAGTGGATCGTTAGGTTTTCTCTGTATGTCTGTATTTCTCTGGATGTCACCAACTATGCCAAATAGCTTGCATTGCAATCCGAGCTGGAAAATGGTGCTGGCTGCATTATGGGAGATGATGGCTTGTGATACCAGTCAGCAAATTACCAAGAATACGAGGCGCTTACCGTGCACTTATGGGGCTTCTCCCCCGTGTGTCGCCTCATATGGACCACCAGCATGTACTGTGCCTTGAAGGGCTTTTGCTCCCGTGAACACTCCTCCCAGCGACACACAAACTCTTTCTTCTCACCGTGGATGTGGTCATTGTTGATATGCTGTACATACAGATTGATTCCAGTAAATTGTCACAGTTCTATGATACTTTTCCCTAAAGATGAAAATAACGTAACAAAATGCTAAAGAAGAGTCAGCAAATTCTTGTCTTTTTCCCACCAGAATAGGCTCCCGCCTCATGTGTCCATGCATGCTTGACTCACTGACATCACTCTGCAATCCATTATAGCTGACAGTTATTATGCCTTTGTCAATAGTAGACAAAAGCTACAAAGGCTGTGTGTGTGTGTGTGTGTGTGTGTGTGTGTTTTTTCAGGCTGTGTTTGTGTTCACATTTCTCTTGGAAAAGGAACTACAGCGGATCCTTGTAAAAAGTGATCAAGAAGAGGATTTCCGACTGCATTCCTTCATTTCCTTCATTTCCATGGATCATGAGGTCAATCGAAACAGTTTCTATGTGACTTTTTAACTTGCACTTTAAATATGCAGAAAGTCTTCAGAGAAATTAGACAGTACTCAATTATCAAAGGCGTGAAGAGAAAAAAGAATGGCATGCTGGAGTCCAACGTACATACAGCCTAGAGCACTTCAAGGCAAAATGTCCTCAGCTACAGCATATTTAGTCACATGACTTCTGCTGCAGTCAAACATGATTTCTCTGAACAGACACATTTCAAAACACTTGTCCCGTCCACCGCATTCAAATATCCACACACCCAGAGGAACCACCTCATTTCCTGAGGACATCCAAGCCTACAATGCTCCACTTATGTGGCCACTTCTTCACCAGCAGAAAAGGTCTGTGGTTAGCAATTCTACTGAGGGCTATTCTGGGAGGAAGGAGGAAGAGGAGGAGGAATGGAAAAAAGTGTGTGGCCCACGCAGAGGTCTCTATTTTCAGGTTACACACTACTGTGAATCCGTAATTTGGAGGCTCTTGAAACAGGATTACTCTGGTCAAACAGAAACCACAAGAAACCCACAGGTGTGTGTGTGTGGTGTGTATGTGTGTTTGTTTTGGTCTCTTTTCGCTGATGATGTTTGAACCTCATGTGAAACCCCAGATGTGCTCAGAGAGGTGGTGTTAGAGGTCACACCCATGTAATTTATACTTTATAGAAAACAGGAACATAAACGCACTGTTGGCACTGTTTATCAGCACAGTCCTCTACTGGTCCACAGAGTTTGCAAAGTTGTTAAAGGTAACTCTGGTCCTGTGTGTAGCAGCTTATAGCGACCTGTCCACCTCCTCCCATTGGTCTGTAGGTCTATGGACCTGACATATGACTCTCCTACTGCTACTCGGAGGTGACTCACTGCCAGTCAGAAAGTGTAGAGAAGAGAAGTTGGCCTGGAAAAAGCAAGGGTGCATAACCCCAAAGTTGCTGGCATGACGATGGATTTATGGCCGGCCCTTTGGGCTTCGGGGGTTGGGGGTGTTGCTGGGAGTAAGAGGTTAGGGGTTAGGGGTCTCTGGGCTTGTGGAGGGGTGGGCACAGCTGCAGGGCTTGGGCTTGAATTTGGCAAGAGCCAGCAGGCTCATTAACATTACGCGTGTCGACCCAACAGAAAGAGACCGGTCACTACTCAGCTTTCTGAGTGGACCCAATCAGCATGGATTTAATTAGGAGCAGAAGAGGAATCTGAACTTTTGAGTTTTTACACAACAACAGTAGTCTATCCACTGTCATTGCAAACAAAACAGCAGATACTGACAACATAATGAGCAACACAACATAGAACCCTAACAACCACCAGGGATTAAGGAGGGTAGTATGTATTTCTTTAAAGGAATTTCTAATTTAGCAGTTTTGGTGTTTCCCAACATTAACTGAGTATTTTTTTTGCAACTCTCAACCATTTTAGAATATATTTTAAATTCATAGACAATGCTCTTATTTTGAAAAAGTTGGTTACTGCTAACAAGGTCCCCAAAAGTTGATTCTGTCCATCTAGACAGTGTTTTCAGTGTGAGAACAGAATCAGCTTTTTAGGATTTCCTTTCCTTGATGATTGAGGATGCATTAAGACATGCTAACAAGGTCGTTCTTGTTGTGGTCTGTGATGTCTCGTATTGGGACAGACTCTAAATCCATCTTTGGAGTTCCTGTTCTGCTTTTAAAATCTGTTTCTGGATGAGCAGTCCAGAACCTGCAGCAGGTGCAACTGGTTTAAACTGACTGAGGCTGCAGGGCGGGTTCCTGAAGTCTATATTACTTATTAATCTAATTAAGAAAGCTTGCACGTCCCCGTTCACCACTGCAATATAATCTAATCCTGTGGGAATCGCTGGATTTATGTCCTCTGTCTGCTGGCTGGCTGTCATTAAAAAACAAACAAACAAAAAAATCCAACTGAGTACTCAAAAACTCACATGAACGAGTTGGTCCTGGGTATCGTACTCTTTGGAGCAGCCATCCCAGTGGCAGTTGGTTTCATAGATGGCCTCTGGCTCCTGTTTACACTCATCTTTATCCAGATCTTCACTCAGGTCCAGGATCCCCCCACCGTGGTCCTGGAGACAAAGTGTATGATACTTCAGATATCAAATACGTGCATCCAATTTAAATGAGTTAAAAAAACAAAACAAAAAACAAGACTTAACCTTTCACAAGTCATTAAGAAGCATTCCGCACTATTTTGCATTTCTCTTATCTTATCAACCTCTTTATTACAGAGGAAGAGTTGTAAAAAAACACACCTCTTGTCACATATTAAAGCTGCATTTGTATCCATTACTTATAATCAATTAGAGACTAATTAGCAACCTAACTTTAAGGTGCACCACTCTCCCACTTTAAGGAGCTTATTATTTTCTCACCTGAGACGATGGTGAAATGGGCAGTGGACCCTCTGCTTCGGTCTTCACCTTTGACCTCTTCGTGGTCAGTGGGTTGACAGTGCTGCTGACTGCTGGATCTCCACTGGCGTTCTGAAAGACATGAAGGAACAGAGGAATGTGTTTTTAACTGGTTGTCATTACCTACATTTCTTTTTATTGAAGGAAAATTAGTTAGAATTATCGTTCTTAAAGGGACAGTACACCTAGAAATATATATAAATATTTATTTATTTACACGTTTATCCTTGGGCCACTAGTTTTGCTTGTCAATCCTAATGCCCAGTTTACATCAAGCTTTTGGTGTTTTGATGTTTGCCTTCCCTTGAATATAATGGAGATTACTTTTTGGTGCTTAAAATACAAAATACAAAACAAAACAAAAAACACAAATCCCAAATCCTTATTTTTACAGGTTTTGATTTTAAAATTTTGAGTTTGTCTCTTTAAATATTCAGCCATCCCTTGACACTGGAAATATCTCATTCATAATTTATCAGCCAACCATTCCATTACTCGTAATACAAACCATCCCTAACCATTCATTCATTTGTGAACTATTAATCTTCCCACTCCCTCACCTTTTAATTAAACCAACGACTGAGCACCAGACTCTACTGCTTTCCACACCACAGGGAGCAGAGGGGAGTCACAAAGTTACGCTGTGCCGCTGCAAAGAGATGTGACAAGTCCTGGTTGCACCAGGCACCACGGTTCATAAGTCAGACTAGGACCCGCCGCCGAGACTAAACAGTTTAGACTGCTTTATGATCGCCAAAGCCGCAAGGAAATATGAAAGAAGAGGAGTTATTACCCTCGCTACAGATTGGGGGAGGAGGCAGGGTCGGGGCTAGAGGAGTATGTGAGTGTATGTGGGGGCGACGAGAGGGCTTTGATCTGCCGACTGATTCTGAAAAGACAAAGACTACGAAGGCCTGTTAAAGCTCTAATGGAGAAGAAAAGAAAGGATGGATATGAGTGTGTGTGTGTTTATTGAGGTTCGTTGGAGGAAGTCCAACAATGGAGAGGGGGGTCTTCTAATCCCACCCAGAACACTACAGTGCAGTTCTAGGGGCCTCGATGATTCATTCAGTTGGCTGGAAACCAAGAGGGAAATATGGTTCTGATCACTACAGAAATAAAGCTGTGTGTGTGAGTGTGTGCAGAAAGGTGCAAATATACAGTACACTCCAGCACACTTGGATTCAGCAGACACAGTGCTGAAACAGAGCTGGAGGCAGTGGCGTGTAGTGTGAGATGGAGTGATTCACCAAGTGGGAAGTTTACATTACGAGGGGCTGCGGTGTTGACAGTGGGCTGATAAAGTGGAGCAGAGGAGACAGTGGGAAGTAAGACAGATGGAACTGGGAAGGAGCCTCAAACATTTTTCTGACCTGAGACATCATTTGTAAAAATACTTCATGATAACTCATGCAATTAGGCTTTGTTCCAGCACCTCAAATCTATGTCTCGGTTCACTATCTTCTTTTTACGACTATTTGTTGGAGTTTTATAGCTTCTAAAATTATCTAAAAATATCAAAAGAATGTGGAGAAACAGCAGTTTGGACATTTTGTCCAAGATGTCTGCGTATCGTGTTGCAGAGATATCAACTTGTGTTTGGTTTATTTTACTTGTTATGGTTGCTATGTTTGTTTGTTTTTTACATTTTATTTTCATCTGTAATTAAAATGTGTATGCTATTACATTTGAAGAATTCTTTTCAAAGTATTATTTTACAATTTCTCTTACCTTTATCTACGGTCAAGTTCAAGAGACACTTAAACTCTTTGCAATGTTTTATGTATCAGGACAAAATAAAAATAATCATTTGCTCCTTATTAGGTCTTAAATTTATTTAAAGACAAAACATTAGATGAACAACAACATGTGAAAAATGAGACCGTGGCATTAGTAACAGCGTAAAAACTAAGTACAGCCCAGAAATTCCAAACAAGTCATATTTGTTCAGTCTTTTTCTAATTGTACTGTCATGAACATTAGCATAACAACTGAGGCCTGCAGAATCTGAGGTGTAGCTGCAGAGCATTGCACATTCTGAGCTCAGGGTGAAGTTCCCTTCCCTGGGAAGACTGGCAACTGTCTAGGGGATAGTGTCCGGTGAATGTTATAAAGGTTTTGCTTGTTGGAGAACCACAAGACTTAAACTTTGTTTATTCTATTAATGTTTATGTGACCTAGTGATCACAAAACATTAGAATCATGACATAAAAAGTGAAAATTTGGTAATCAGAGAAAATCTGTATTCATCCCAAGCTTACATATCCGTATAATGCAATCTGAGGTATAACTTTAAAATATAAAGACATGAATGTTACCTGGTTTGCTTCGGAGTTGGTGCTATTGTGGGAGGACATAGGTGATGCAGTGAGGGGGTGTTGACGAGCAGAGAACGAAGATGGCGACTGTTGAATGAGAGGAGGCGTGTGGCCAAAGGCGTTGAGACTCCTTTGCTGGGACAACAGCTGCTGGTAGGCAACGGGGTTGATGTGATGGGGGAAGCTGAATGTCGGGCTGAGTGAGGGGGTGAGAGGAAAAAAGATATTTTAAGGCTAACATGGCTGGAGACTTTTGTCTACTAACATTAAAGCAACTGGAATCATGGTCGCATTGTCCCTCACTACCAAGTGAAAATAGATAAGCTAGCATTCTCCTTTGAAGCAAGGACCATGTAGTGTAACCTGGCACTGCAGGAAAGTCGATTTTACTCTGAATCTAAAATGCCTCATAAAGACCAAGTCAACGACTACAGAATTGTTTTTTTGTGTGGTTTCAGTCCAAATCCCGGACAAGCCCCCACTTACACTGCACCTTTACTTCCAGTGCAACCTTACACTTTAAGTGATAGTTGTAAAATGCTCACTGATGTATTTTTAATAGTTTTTGGAGAAGAATGTGTCATCTTTTCTTCAAAGCAATCTTGCTTAACTTGAAGCCACCCTGCATGTCTACTGGTTTGTTGTAACAGTATGAATACAATAAATTCGCTCCATTTGTTTTTAATAGCTGTGAATAGAAAATATATACATTTACTAGCCACCCAAAAAAGGAACTTGATTATAATGGATATTTCAAGAAAAATGGTGATTTTTAAAAGTGTGACTAATTAATAACTGTGGTAGATCTGAATCAACAGACGCCTGCAGACTACAGTTGCTGGAAACTATAAATATGCCTGTCAATGTTCATACAGTATTCTTGTATGAACCGCAATTATACCTGATTCCGCCGACTGAAAGGTGCCCATAGGAGCTGCTAGCGGCTGAACTGGAGCGTGAATTGTTGATGTAGGCCACCAGGGAGTTGGGTGAGGTACGAATCATGGTCTGCAGGTCAATGCTAGCATCTGACAGTGGCGAGATGGACAGCGCCCTTTTTCTGCTGAGCCGGGGTGTCAACCTTGGGCTGGAAAAACGGGATACTGGGGACAGACAACAAGAGACACAAATGCAGAAATGTCACCAATTTTGCCTTTTGATATTTGAGTTTTTTGCCACCAATAAATTAACTGCTTGAAAAATGGACAGCAAAATGCAGACTGTGAGGAAATGACAAAACCGCCATTCCCCTAATATATACTGGTTCCTAAAGTGACCGGATCCACATACACGCCAATGTTAAAATTTCTGGCTTTGCAGCAAAAATAAATGCTGCAAAGCCAGAGCACTGAATACACCCAAGCTAGCTAACAGTATCTAACACTCCACACATATTGTCCCAATATGTTTTTTTGGATTTCACGTTGAATGCCTTTAATGTGCAAATTCCTTGTGTAAAAACTATGCATGGCCTCAATAGAAACCAGCAGTTATCCTGGACCATGTTCGAGGAAATGCTGAGCCGCGGGCATTCTAGTGGAGGTCACAGCCATGCTAAGCTAAACCCTATCTCCTGCATCTCTCTCACACACAGCTCCCCTATTTAACATTTGCATCCTCTTATGCATAATGAATCTGGGCCTAATCATTCTCCGTAATTACTTTGATAGGAATCTCTTTCAGCCGCTGTACTTGGGGAAGTTAAATAGAGGCAATTTGAACAAATTGATTTCAGAATCCCATTTAAAAAAAAACAAGGCTGACTCACAAAGGTAGAGTTAATGGCCTCCTGTTAGACCTGCTTCTTGTACTGTTTTCTCATTCTTTTCAAAAAGAGCACAAGAAAATGACGGGGTTCACTACTTTCCCATGAACTTAAAGAAGGCAATTTGTTTTTCCACACATACTGATGTGTATTTATTTCTTTTAAAGGCATGCAACTCTCACTCCCACATAAGACGGAGACAAATCACTGGTGGGGACCAACAGGTGCTGGTCCCAGTGTGAGGGGACAGAGCTGAGTTGAGTGCGTTCAATTACAACTTACAACAGGCATCATCAGAGGTGTGAGAGGCAGGATACTCATAATAGCCCCATCACGGCTCACCTAAGCACGTGCATAGTGACCTAACACACACACACATTTCCTGCATGTCAGCTACGCTGCTGCCAATATGTTGCCAATCGCGACTCTTTGCTGGTACAACTCACAACCCCTCTAGCGAAATTAATCCAGGCACCGCCATAATCACCGCACCAGACCTGCAGCCATAAAGAAGGGGCTTACTTCCAAAGCTATTATGTTTGGAGGTGGCAAGTCGTAAAGCAGAGGCATATGCACTCAGTTAAAAGGCTCCCAGGAGCTTCAGATGGCAGACAACAGAAGTTGGGGGCCTGGAAAAGGAGAAAAAAGGCTGGTGGAGATGATATAGACATGTATCAAAGAGTTGGCATAAACAACAAACGCTGCTCAGGAATGCGACTCCGTAGGGTTAATAAATAAATATGTCATCATCTCCCAGCCACACAGAGGGGTGGGAGTGGAGTAAAGGAGGGAGGCGGGAGGATTGAAGCAAAACTGGGATCATGAATGGGGACTTTTTTTTTTTAAAGGTGAACTTGCACCCTTGCCAACAGATTTAATGGGAGATACAGGTATTAATATTCCCCTTTATAAAGCAGGAAACAGGCCTCACAGCCTGGTGCCCTGGTAGGCTGGCGCCAGCCTCACCCTTCTGGGCACGGCGCCCACAGTGCCGCCCTCTACCCCCATCTTTAAACTGCCGCCTTCAATCTGTACATCTAATTCAGCTCAAAAGAATTCTCAGTGCCTCCAGCAACAAATTTTCAACAATGTTTGGTCAGCAAGCTCTTGTTTAGCCCAGTAATCTTTCCTAATTTTACCTGGAACAACTTTCATTCACTCTGAAACTCTCACCACTTGGTAAAGGAGCGTTTTATAGGTGGTGGTTATGACTGAAAGGGTGAACAGGTTCCGGCAGGGAGTGAGAAAACAGATGTTGCGCAGGCCGTGGCGACGCAGCAGTGTGTGGTAACGTGTGTGAGTGTGTTTGTGCGTACATATATGCGAGTGTCTGCATGTGCATCGGTGCTTTGTGGGCCTGAATCCCGGGCTGGTTGTAATTGTGGGATCTGGATTTATATAGAGGCATAATTACAGGCACACACTGATACAGTAAAGAAAAGGAATATTAAAAAAGAACCCGAGTGAGGAGTGTGCGTGATTATTTTAAGCATTTGCTTCTGCCGAAATAGTTTTGTGGAAAATGAAAATGCTCTAATTGGAGGGTTGTGCTGATCTCCAGAAGTTGCTAGCACTCGGTGTCGCTGCAGCCGGAGCCAATGGAGGGTCACTTTGCAGCCCTGCAAAGAATAGGTCTGCAGCTTTTCCTTGTGTAACACTGATAACAAAACAGCAGTGTTTGAAAAATATTTGTATTCATGGCCAATATGTGAGTGAAAACAGTTCTCTGAGAATCCACTGGCCTCTTGATAAGTTCATGGAGACAGTTAAGCTAATGCAGAGTTAGCCAACAGCAGAACGAGGAGTGGTGAGGATTGCAGCTGAGTTGGACCCACAAAGACTGCCAAGAAATTCAGCTCAGTGCCAATAAATCCTCAAACACGTAGTAAGAAATGCAAACCTTCTAACATCCTTGAACGTGTGAACAAACTGTCTCTGCTTTCGAAAAAAAGGGTTAGCATCTGTTTTGAGTACAGGACAGCAAAGCTAAGCCAAGAACATGCATACTTCACTGTGTTTTACTGCAACTAACTTTGTGGATCAAAGGTTTTCATTAAGAACTAACATTTATGTTCTCTAAACAATTCTTAAGGGATTTTAGTTTGCATAGTATTCTGCAGATATTCAGCTTTGGACAGTGAGCACCATCATATGAATATGGAAGTAGAGCAAAGATCTATTCACATACACAAGGGGAAAATATCAAGTAAATATTTATGTTTCTAGGGGAAATAGATCAATGTAAAAACTTGGATTTTAATGGTTATTGGTAAAATAAAATGCATTCAGTGCAGAGTGGCTTAACTTTTCAATATTTAATGTGTATAAACAGTAACATCTAGATACAAAAGTAACACAAATCTGCGAACCAAAGCATGCTAGTTTTTCCAAATAAGAGTTTCTAATAATGTTTCTGTGCTTTGACAAGCGCTTTTAAATGAGCAGATAATCTTGAGCTTACCCACCTTGACCTTGAATAGAGATATAACCACACCACCCACACCACCATTACACCAAAGCTAAGGTTTTGCCAGTCGGCCTCCTCATCTCCATCCACCCCCCAGTCAAGCCTGAGACGGGGACTGTTTATTTTTCCTGTTAAATCGCACTAATACGAACACTGTGAATTTTATTAGCGAGAGGGTTCGCACTGTATCCTCTACGAGCCCCCGGTGTCCAGCCCAAAGCCAGCGTTGTGTTTGCCATCGTGTTTATGCACACACTTCCAACCCATGTGCTCATGAACTAACATATAGTTAAGTGTTTGTGTAAGCAGTCTGAGGGGAACCCCCCCCCCCCTCTCCCCCACCTCCTTCTCCCCTCACCACCACATCGGTACACAAATCTATGGCCCCCACCCCCCACCCCGCTACATCAACACTGAAATCTTTTTCCTCAGGATGGCAGACATTTACTTTGGCTGCTGCTTTTGTCATGGGAGCTTCAAGGTTTTCCAGCAAACTACTCTGATATTTCTCTGCCCACCCACCCCTCACATACCTGTGCATTCATATACAAACAGCCTTCTGAAAGCCTCCCAATGTGATACCATAATGTGACTTTATTTGCATCCATAGCAGTGGCGGTGTACCAATGCTAATAACACTTTAAAGTCTATTCACTAACTAACTTTACTTTCCTTAGTCTTAATCCTACTGGGATTAAGAGGCTAAGACCAGCTCGGGCAACTGGTTTTATGGGCCCTAGTTTATCTTTTGTAATTTTAATATATTTATTATTTTGTATATTTATTTATTTATTAGTAGGGCTGGGCCATATTATACCATTCACAGTAATACCGGTACAATGTTAGGCAATGATAAGAAAATCAAATATCGCGATAGAATATGGGTAAAATGTGCATGCGCAGTGCCTTTGTTTTCATACGGACATGGCGGCGAATGAGAAGGGCATAAGCAGATCGTTGAATGAAACAGATGAACCAGAATTGGTTGGTAAAAATGGTGCAACTTCAGTGACGTGAAACTGGTTTGGTTTTTGTCCGTCAGATAGGCACCAAAGCACAGTTTTTTGTAGAACATGCAAGCGGGCCGTCGTTATTACTGTATTTTTCGGACGCTAAGGCGCTCTTAAAAGCCTTTAATTTTCTCAAAAATTGACAGCACACCTTATAATCCAGTGTGCCTTATGTATGAATTCTGGTTGCGCTTACTGACCTCGAACCGATTTTATGTGGTACACGGTGCTCGAAAATCTGCAATAAAGTGTCTAGTTTGACTTTGGTAATCTATGAATCCGCACCGCTTGATGGATTGTCGGAGCATTACAGCTACCGTAGTCAGGAGCCTCGCAGAGTAATACGTACTGCGCTTCAACATAATATTACCGTATTGTGTGTGTATAAGGAGCCCAAAATGACACCTGTTAAGAGACATGCGTATGAAGCGGATTTTAAACTCAAGGCTATCAGTCACACAGTAGAACATGGGAACAGAGCAGCTGCGAGAGAATTCAGCAACAGCTGCTTGTTTAAGTG
Source organism: Aulonocara sp. 'chitande type north' Nkhata Bay (assembly GCF_057382095.1). Taxonomy (NCBI): domain Eukaryota; kingdom Metazoa; phylum Chordata; class Actinopteri; order Cichliformes; family Cichlidae; genus Aulonocara; species Aulonocara sp. 'chitande type north' Nkhata Bay. Next base: position 31,694,631 of record NC_141359.1, read on the forward strand.
AAAATAAATTGATGGGTTTTTTTGCACTGATAAAGTTGTGGAGTTGTAAAGTATTTTGTCTCGCATCAATTATGTAATCAGTTCTATTGTTATCGCAAATTTGCAAATATATATCATGATAAATATTTTTGTCCATATTGTCCTGCCCTATTTATTAGTATTTATTTTTTGGTATATTTATTTGTAACTGTCTTTAGGTTTATTGAAAGGTGTTATACAGATCTAAGTTGTTGTTATTATTATTATTATTGTTATTTTTTTTTACCATTATCAAACCCTTAAAATACGCAAAGGGCATTTAAAATAATATTCATATACCCAGTATCACTTAAACCTCATTCAAGCTTAGGCCTCAAACACAACTAGATGCATCTGTACAGATCTGTACAGATTAAAAAATGCTAAATGTAGTACTATTTTTATTTTAATGTCCCCCTGGTCTCCTTTACTTCCCTACTGTTACACATTACTTCATATTCATATTAGTTTCTTCTTTCCCAGGTCTCAGCCTCACTGCAAGTGGACCTCCACACACACACAGAGTGGAGCACAAAGAGACGGGAGAAGGAAAATAGTTCTTGTGGAAGCTGATAAAACTGTATATTACTATTATGCAATAAAATAGCTTCCTTACAAATATTACACTGAATATAACAAGAAAGAACGAGAAAGAGAGAAGCACCATGATTACCTGAGTACCTGAGTTTTCCAGTTATGTTGACTCACATAGGTCATACTGCTGATGGGATGTGACAATTAGCTGCACACATCTTTAGGTTGGCAGGTGTAGGTCAGCGTAACAACAAAAATGTTTTCTGATTTATTCATTTTTTTCCTTTTTGGCTTATGAGCTGGTGTAAAAATCTACTGAAAGTAGGTTAGTCGTGGGATTAGCTGTCACTTAAAGAAGCAACTGAAGGAACTTTTCTTTAACTCTAAACCAGCCGAGCTATTTTAATTAAAGAAACTCTAGGAAACAATGCTAAATTAAACAAGCTGCCAAACATGCACATTTTTCATGAATGTGTCTTTGGACTTGAATGTACTTTTGTTATTTCAGCCCAGTCGATTTCTCACCAGATAACGACAGTGATTGATGCGTGAAAAACATACCGCAAACACAGATACTAACTTACAGAAGCAGTTAAGCGTTGCAGCGAGGCCTTCACGGCCACTGCTAACACTGTTTGCTTAGGAGACCTGTCCATCACCCTGTCATATGGCAGTCCTGAGGGAAGGGAGAGTCTTAACAGTGGAAAAAAAGCAATCATTTTGCTGGTTAGGTTTGTGTTTTTAACAGTCTGTGCCACTTCAGTCAGCGCCACAGCAGTGTCTTTCAAATGCTGTCATCCTCATCGGGGAGAAATTGGTGTGTTTAAGTTTCTCGTCTGAGGTATACCCGACAGCAAATCCTAAAAATTCTTAAGTGGACCAGCAAGACCTGCAGACCTGCCAGAAATCCCGTGTGCTCACAACTTTTCCAGCAGCACCCTTCTCACAGCAGCACCCAGTGTTTGGGGCTCTACTCTGAGCCTTGCTGTTCACTCATCCAGAGGGAAAACATGGGCTGGACGAGCCATACTATAGGGTCACTGAGTGCTCCCAGTTCTTGCGGTGGGTCTGCTGAATATTAGTGCATAAATTGATTTTTAATATGGATTTTATCTGTGCTGCCTTCCAAAACTAACGGCAGGGGTGAAGCACATATTTGCCACGTCCTCCTCCTCCTCCTTCTCCCATGTTCTAGCAGTAAATAAGGCTATTGATTCAGGCTGAGGCTGCCCGCAATGACCATTAGTTGGCCGCCTCGGTCAATGTGGTCCCTGTGCCTCGAGACTGGCAGAGTGACCCAAACCTGACCACATCACTCCGAGGATGGTAGAACACTAAATAAAAGCTGGTAGCTAGTGTGGACGTTGCAGTGAAGCAGGCGGTGGGGGTGTTGGGGTGGGGGTTGTGGCTACACAAGTAAACAACCACCCAAACAAGTGTGGGCATGGCAGCACAGCGGCGGTCACTGAGGTGGTGGGAGAAGGAAGAGGAAGGAGGAGGGCGGGAGAAGGCGGTGGTCTACAGTTTCTGAAACCCCGCCTCAGCCTGCAGCTCAGCTCAGCTCTGTTTGACTAAGTGATTGAGGTAATTTAAAAGATTAATGTTCAAGCCATCCTGTACCTGATTTTCTCCTCTCTGCTGAGTTTTCCTACCTGTGTGTGAGGATGGCAGCTTTAGTGTCTTCTGGAAGCGTGACAGTGCAGCAGGTTTTTTTTCTTTTTTTCTGGGTGGGTGGTTGGATGGAATGAAAGGAAGAATGAGGGCTCCTGAAGGGGGTCAGTGCCAAGCAGGGTGTTTGATTATCAGGCATCGAAAAGGCCGACTTTCCTCTCTGTGAGCTTTCTCTTTCTCATTCATGAGGGCTGAAGGTTTCTTGGAAGCGTTTCCTTGCTGAAGTCAAACGTCTGTTCTGGTGCCTGACTGTCACTTTGATAGAGGGCCGAGGTTCTGGCTGGCATCAAAGAACAGGCTGGCCTCTGTGAGTTTGTGTGCAAACACGTGTACGAGTTTGTGAGCATTAGCCTGGCGGTTAAATTTCTGCCTGCCACTGAGTGTGAGTGTGTGTGTCAGCAATAACCTCCCTGCTATTACATAGCAGTATATGCAGGATTGAGCCCTGCCTGATACAGAGCAGAGATGAAGGTATACCTCCATGCTGCCTCTTTATTGGCTACCCCGGACGTTTTTCTTTTTTGTCGGCTGTTACTCATAACGACATCACAAACACACCTGAAACACAATCAGAATTAGAGACTTTAAGGTGATGTGGTTTTATGAGATCCTGGCCTCTGGGCTTTCAGTGTTTACACACCCTCAACTAGCCTCGGCCCCCATACGTGTAAGTCTAAAAACCACTAGCTTTGATGTTGAAAGCACTGCCATGAAAAAGCCTCAAGAGGAAGAACAAGAGGACCGTATCAACATGTCTGGTGCTGAGAACAAAGGACAACGTGGCTGTTAAATTTGCCTCTTAGTGTTAAAGTGGTGATAAAAGACAAGCTTGGGTTTCCGTATCAAGATGGTTGATAATATTTTGACATATCATGCTGGAAGCGCCGAGAGCTTCCACAGGTTCTGGTTTTGATTTGGTTTGAGGTTTTCAAAAATGCCTAATTATGAAATAAAAGTCTGCAGGCTGATTTTCAGCTGAACCAAACAGAATGATCTATCTTCTCCAGTGACTGATTTTCATGTCAGAATCTCCCAGTGAACCCAAACATTCTGTTAGATAAAATCTGGACAATAATTTGACGAATTGCTGTTGAAATTTGACCTCACAGTGGGAATCATGGTTTTTTTCTTCTCTCCATGCTACCCCCATGGTGTCACTTTTCAATGTGAGGCTCACACAGAGCTCCAAAAGTCCAGTCCTGAACATGTCTTTGCCTTTTTTCATTGATGTCTGATTAGGTCAACACACTAAATTAAGCAGTTTAGGCACTAAAATGACTTAGTTACAATTAGAGATGGACCGATCCGATATTACGTATCGGTATTCGTCCGATACTGACCTAAATTACTGGACGAAAGCACCTCACAAAACTTGCAACACGCCGTAACTCGCCTCAGAACGTTAGCACGTCGGAGCAGTATGCATCACGTGATGGAGCGGCTGTGGCATGCGGGACCTGTCGGTGGTCTGGTTGAGGATGTGGAGCTTCGCTAGCAACCCGGCATTTCATCTCCGACAAAGTTATCCCCGAGAGAAGTAAAGCAAGTGTGTAAGTCCATCTCTGAATGTTTGTAAAGCATTCCTGCGTTAAGCTTAACAAGCGATATATGGAGCGACTGCTTCTTCTTGCTGCTACTTCAATCATGAAACTGCTTAATGATCAGCTGATCGGCTTTTCTGTCGCGACTCCGTCTCTCTTGTTTGTTTTTGGCCCACTTTGCACCAGAAAGAGGAAACCAGCGGCTGAACAACAGCAGCACGTTTAAGCTTGATCAGCTGTTGTTAGAATTTATTTAATATTAATTTCTACACCAGGATCTTTTTCTACGTAGCTGACGCTGGTAACTGTGCAGGGGCGGATTTAGCAAAGTTTAGCCAGGGGGGCCGATAGGGCATTAACAAGGAAAAGGGGGCACAAAGACATACTTTTCTTTCTTATTCTCATTTAAAATGTCTAGCTTTTAATAAATAATTATCTGACACCCAAAGTTTTAATTTGATGTAAAATGAATAGAAGTCCATTACTGTATATAGTAACTATTAAGTATAATATATATACCCTAGTAAGCTATAGTACTTTTTCCTTTGGGAAGGTACCATCTGTGCAGTCTGCAATTTTGTTGAAGAAAGATGTTGAATCTATTTAATATTTCTTGAAAAATAATTGATTTCTGTGCATTTTTTTCACACTGCATCAAATTAAGGTTGATTACGTCGATTAAGCATCATGAGGTGGAGCGTGAGGGGTGGTTCCCTATTTTTTATTTATTTATTTTTGTTGTTGCTGGGAGTTGGAACCCTATTAGTTAGGTTGCTTAATATTTACGCTAAGTACTCTTTAAAATACCAGAATAGGGAGGATGGTGTAGGTTTAAGTTTATTAGATTGATCAGTATTGCTGAACTATGAAATATTTTTTTTTGCATACAGGTATAACAGAATAGTTTTAGTGTAGTTGTTGTTTTAAACTTGAGTATGAACTTATACAAAATGCAGCAAGATATTTAAAAAAACAGTTTTATTGATTAAAAAACACTATATCGGCTTCATATCGGTATCGGCAGATATCCAAATTTATGATATTGGTATCGGACATAAAAAAGTGGTATCGTGCCATCTCTAGTTACAATTAGAAGAAACCCTGGGTTGATATAAAATACACCTGTATGTAAAATTTGTTAAAAGTCTAGTACCATCTATAATAAGCTTCTCCAACATCTCCTGAGTTACAGGTATACCTATTCTTGCATGCATCCTTTCATTTCCTCATCATGTCCATTTATGACAGCCCTGGATGCTAGACAATGACCTTAAAGTGGTACATATATGACAATAGGCTCTGATCATGTGTCAGTGTCTTTTCTTTTCAGTTTTCTTCCTGTTTTATTTTGAAGGTTATTTCCTCATGTGGCTTCCTGTCTCTGTTGAGTCTACTGGTTTACACAGTTTGGTTTCTTTTTTACCCCATTTTTCCTTTTTAGACTTTTTTCCACTATGGAAACTTGAAATAAAATATTGTATTTTTTTGAACATACCATTTAGCTTCCTTAAAATGACCCTGTCTTAAACTCAAAGTATTCTTTCTCAGCTAAACTATTAATGCATACATTGATGGGTACAGTAAATGTGTCAGTACACTCAGCATTTCTCTCCTCACCATCCACAGGGCTGATGTAATCGGGAAGGTGAGCTGCGGCCGCTGCAGCTGCCGCCGCCGCACCACTTTGCATCAGCAGGTCACCGTAGGGGCTTCTCTGGCTGGCGCTGGCCATCAGGTAGTACTCTGCAGGGTTCGCTCCCGGAGGCGGTGGCGGGAGACTGAATAGGGCGCGGTCCTTCAAGTGTTCGTGGGTTACTGCGGCAGAGAACAGAGACAAATGGAGAATAGATCAGCTTCTCTTTCTGGAAATAAAGATCAAAGCAAATACTCGCAATCAGTAAGAGAAATTGTTAGAATTCCCGCTCATCCCCCAGTGCAGAGGTCGTTGTAAACCTGTGAAGTGATGCTAAAGTAATTCTGACAAGTCAGAAGGGCTGAGCAAAATGGATTTCCTGTAATGAAGTGATATGTTCACAGACAGTGTTTGACATATCCCTCGACAGAATGACAAAAACAAACAGGAGAACAGCGAAGGAATCGAGTGCCCTGCTTCACAGACTCAAGATTCGTTCCTGCATGTTCGTGAGGCTTGCTTTTTTTTTTTTTTTTTTTTTTTTTTTTGATGAAACAAGTCTGATGTCTTTGAGGCTTGAAGGGTTTGGGGAAGAATCTCTGGGGACTAAAGGGAAGCAGAAGAAGAAGGGGAGCAGGGCAAATGGGGGAAGGGGGGGGACCACATTCCTGCACCTCTTGTGTCTGACAGGCTGAAGTCATACACAGAGTGCAGGTGCTCACGGACCCGTGCAATGCTGAGGAAGCCTTAAACGCTGCATGAACAAAAGTAATATTGACGTAAAAAGTGTTAACACCTGCATCCAGTAAAGCAATGTTTAAAAATGTCATAAACTATAAGAGTGAGGGACAGATTGCTTTTACTTTTTCCCTATTCCTCCAGTGGGTGTGGGTATTTGGAGGAGACAGGGGTGTGGGCTGAAAATGGATTAATATGCACCCTAATGGAAACACGGGGGAAGCTGGGGTTGTACCCTCTGCACGCACAGACGCATAAAGCAAAACTGTGGGTCCATCAGAAACTATTAGGCCATAGCTGTGGTAACAGCGCACAGGCAGCATGTTTGTGCTGCTGCAAGCATACTCCTGGTTTCTCCACGGCTGCCAGATCACGTTACCACCGCCGCACAGAAGCATTTTGTGTCTGGGTGTATGTGTGTGACCTCACATATGAACACAGAGGGATGAGGGGTAGCGGCTACGCTCCACAGCCCCAGAGAAAGCAGACAGAAAGTTACACTGGTCAAAAGTTGAAATGTTTTCCAAACTCAGCTTCTACCCGTGCACACCCAGGCTTTCTCCAGCTTCAGTTAAGTGAAAAAGTAGAAAACAAAGAACTGTAATTCTGCTGTTTTAGTCTTTGTCAACAGATCAGCGTGAGAGGATTTTGAGTGTCTACATGAGTGTGAGTCACCTGTTTGTGTTGTTGTTGAAAGTGCTAAGAAAGCTTTCTGAAAGTGCTATATGAATAAATTGCAAACGCATATATTTCTTTTGACAAATAATACAGAAAATTATAATAATACTACAGAAAAAAACTAAAGCTACCACTCAAACTATTATCAGCTGAAATAAACAAATTAATCATTTATTCTGGTAACTTTTAAAGGCATCATACATTTCCTGCACATAACCAGTTCAATCCAATATTGTCAAGTAAAAACCCTACAATAAACCAGACTTCAAGAAGGTGTCAAAGGTAGAAAGTCATTTTGGAAACCGCTCCAAAGCTCAGCGAGTCATTGTCACATAGCTGCCATGTTTCCCATCTATATATCCAACAGACATTCAGAAATATTCTGGTGAAAAGCAAAAGTCTTCCAGTTCAGTGCTGAGCAAACATCCATGGATGTCTACAGGCAGTTTACTTTATTCTCTGGAGACCAACCAATACTAGAGGAATGCTGCTAACACGGCTGAGGCTATTTTACATGCAGTCAGACGTTAGGACGTCCTTCCTTTTACCTCTCCACACATACTGTAGAAATGTCAGAGATACATATCAGTGCAACTACCAGCTACTAATTACATTTGCGTTTGGCATTATGAGCACAGACTTTGTATCACACCAAAAGCAGTTTTACAAACAGTCTTTAACACATGCATTACACCTAGGTAACTGTATCTGGAGTTTACACATGCTCCACTGAGCTCCATGCTTCCAAAGGCTTTATTTATGTTCTGCTGAGCTGCAGAGTGCCCTCCATTTGGTGCCATACTTCCCCGCCTGTTTATCAGTGACAGCATCTCTTCCGCATTGCTTCTCCTGAAAGGTGGGGAGGCTTTGCTTTGCCAGCAGCGTGTGCTCTGTGATTTATTGGAGCTCGTTGCAGGCCTTGGGCTCCTCTCCTCTCCGATCGGTTGTGGAGGATGGCTCTGTCACTGTGTGAACTCAATAGTTCAGGCGCACGGAGCGTTTGTGTCTGTGCTAATTTTCCACGGTCCCCCCCTTTCCAAACACACATACAAACGAGCGGGCACCGCAAAGCATGTGCCTGATACAACCACAAATTACCAGCATGCGCACACATGCAGAAACACCAGAGCATGCTTGATGAAAGGTGTGGGTCAGGACTTATGTAGGGGAGTGTATAAGGTGTAAGACTAATTATCACTGCTGGTGAAATAATCAGCTGTGTAAACTGCAGCCGAGCAGAAACACTTGGTTTATAGTTCACAGGATACATAAATTCTAAACCCGCTCAACTCTTGTCTCACCTCCTTAAAGCCGAGTTTCCAGTTTACTCTTCAGTCTGTGGTCATTACGTACAGCAAAGAAGACTGAGTGTTTAAATCTTGCAGATGCATGGTGGTGACTGTAATCCAACAGAAGGTAGTCTCATCTTATTTTACTTGAGCAGATTTTAGATATAAATGTAATAAAGGTGCAAAGAAATTGTTATAAGCTTCTGATTTAAGTTGCCAGAATTATAGCTTGCATTCTTAGACGCTGAATTTACATAGAAGAGTGACTGGAGACTTTCAAACAAATCTCTTGTACGAGTAGTCCTTTTTCTGCTCTGGAGACTCTAAAAGTTGGAGGTCCACTTTAACCAGAACCTGCACAAGGTGGCTGACGCTGCTCCCCTTGTAGCTCGCTAAGGCTGCAGATCAAAACAAAGTCAACAAGATGCAGTGCAAGATAGTGGAGGTGCAGTTCATCCATGGGATAATGAAGTTATTATTGTGGTGATATTTATTGTTACAAATCTTAATTTGAGAAAGTGTGTACGTGCCTCCTTTCGTGTTCACACACACTTGGATGCACACGTGCTCTCATCCTTTCCCTCTCCTACCACACATACTGTCTAATTGTGCAGAAAACTACAAGATGATGATTTTTATGGCTTGAAACAACTATAAGTGCTTTAGATTTTTGACTTGGTGAGCAAACACCTCATGCAAGTTTATTCTAAATGGACCATAAACTTAATTCTGAATTGTACCAGAATGCAAGAAGGACAATCAGTGAAACCTGAGCCATTTTCAGACACAAACTCTAAACAATGTCCAACGTGTCCTTTCTTACAAACACAGCAGCAAAAATCTGACTATTATAAGAACTCTGGTTAGATTGTGATGGAGGGCACGGGACGAGCACACCACTTTGAGTCTGCAGGCTGATTACTCGCACATATTCTTCAAGTTATAAAAAGTATCACACAGACTTTGTCGGAATCCCATTTAACTTCTTAGTCTACAGAATTACACATTTGCATCCTGACACACAGCTTCACAAGGTAATGCTGAGAAAAATGTACTCTGATAAACTTTAAAGCACAAGTTCTATTCAAATATACCAACAAGCTTAAGCTCCACTGCTCACTGACATTTTTGTGGTGGTGCATCAGATCCACTGAGGGGGGAAAATCTTACCGTCAGCAGGGCTCAGTCCTCGGGCCGCTGAGATCATAGAGAGGGTGGGACTGCCGTGTACTGAGCGTAGGTAGTGCTCCATGTGAGGGCTGACATACGGATGTGGAGGGCTGAATGGTGACTCGCCGGTCCCGGCTGCCGCGTGAGGAGACAGGCGAATCAGCGAAATATCTGAGATGACTGGACTGCCCGTCAGTCCAGGAGGCCTGTGGAAAGGAAGTAAAAATTGGACAAATATAAATGGCGGTAGAAAGATTTAGAGGCAGAGTGGATTAAGGGAAGGCGCAAGACAGACTGCGAGAGATCAAGGGAGAGAAAATAGAGTGCGTTCATTTGAATATTAGCATTGTTGTTATCTCCTGAATGATCTCCAGTGGTATGTTCATAGACATGCCTTAACTTTTGTGTCTTCAGTCCAAATCCATTTACACCCTTTCCCCTCCCCAGTCACACAGCTAATACATAATAATCTCCATTTGTTCACCTTCTCCCATTAAGCCCTAAAGCTACAGACAAGTTGAGACCAGGACTTCAACTGCAACGCTACGATGAAGTGTGTTGTATCTGTTCGGGTGGGCAAAACTGCTGGGTGTCTCAAATCAAGTATTACAAGGAGTGTGATAAGAGGACACAAGCAGATGCTTAAAACCTTAAGTGGTTCCCTGTAGCCACATTCCACATTCGGCTCGAAGTTTGTCTGAAGTTCTCCGTCAGCCTGCCGGTCAAATTGGCCTATACAGTAAATTTGTTACCTGTGGCAGGTAATTGGCAGCTGTGCTAGCAAGAACGCAGACAAGTAGGTGTTGTAATCCTGAGCTAGATAAAACTGTCTGATAGCCGCTGGCAGTACGACACAGCCCTTTGAAGGGGCACTAGTATTTATGTCGGCCAAGTTTGCTTTAGGCATGACAAGTGGCTTGTTTTTCCCCTGAGTGTGTGGTACGAAAACCTGGCACAGATCCAGCCCTCAGAAACACACTTAAGCCTAAGCAATGATTACTAAAATGCTAAATAAAAGAGGGTGGTTATGTTACTAGCTAGTAAATTGTCCATCAGTATGTTGCAGAAATCAAAGTGAGACCCTGTATCCACTTGTTTTCGTGAACGCCGAAGAAGGCATTGGAAAAGTTTCATTCTCTGTGATCACGTGGGAGCATCGCAGCCATAGGTCATCAGTCATTCATACTACAGTCAGGACAGAAACAGGCACTGGGAGGAAGCTGTGGGTAATAACTGTAAGACAGCCCTGAAGACAGCGGGGTCCTCCCTTTCTTAGAAATGACCAGACTAATGACTCACTAAAACTGTCAGCGAGTTTGAGGAGGGCCTTGCACAATGAGTCGGAGCAAGAAATTATTAAAGTTTTGGCCACCATAAGGCTGCTTTTAACCTTCTAACATCCCGCAGGTCTTCAGCAACCTATCTGTGGTTAGAGTTGGGCTTTTTTGTTGCTGTTGTTTTAGCCACATACTAAATAAGCAAATTTTGTTGGCTATAAAATATACAATGTTATATAAGATTTTCCATTTGGGTGGTCCGATTAAGCAAGTGTATAAAAAGGAGTGGTGTGTAACTGAACACTAACCCCAGATGAGTTGCCAATGACCTGTTGGATGTTAAGAGGTTCAAACTGAATGTTGAAATGTTCCCATTTGGTCATTTTGTTCCCATATTAGGCCTTACTTTACATGTTCAAGTGTGTGATTGAAGTGATTTTATGCTGGCCTTGTTCAAATCTGTCAAACATTACACACTAAATGCCTCGAGTTAGCTCTCTCGTTCACATAATCTTCTCGTTTTCAGTTAAATGCATCTGTCAGCAGCACTCACTAGAACAATTCGAAGTAATAAAAATAACAGAAATGCTCTCTTTACGAGTGACGGCAAGCAAACTCTGACATTTCAGCATCTCCATGGCTGTTGTGTGAACAAGTGAGTGTTTATATGTGTGGTTTTGACTTTTGGCAGCATTGACTGCAGGCTGGGTACACATCGTGTGTGTGTGTGTTAGGAATGGTTAATCTTTTATAGAGGTATAACCTAATTTATCAAAAGTTTATGGCATAAATCAAAGTTAATGAGGAAAAAATCAAAAATCAGGCAGGATTTGATGAAATGAATGTGACTGCTCCTGTTTGAAACTCCTTTCTGTGGCTATGAAAGGTGGGCCAGGGACCTGGTAAGGCTGAGGCGTCCCCCTCACCCCATCCTCCCTTCAGAATTTCCCTGCTCAGTCTTTCTTTCAGTGTATCTGTGCAGCCGCCAACCTGCACCCGGGCCCAGCCCTGCCCAGGCCCTCGCTCCATTTCCAGTAAGCGCCTGCAGACTGCCGGCCTTGTATGAGGGCCAACTTTCTGCCGTCCCCTACAAACAACCATAAAGAGCCCTCTGTTCTGGACGGGAGGGGAGAAGTGAGAAGAAACAGACGCTCCATACACAAAAACACGCTTTGCCCGATCTGCCTGTAAACAGCATACAGAGAGGCTGGCACTGCCTCCTCAGATTAGTGCCTGGGTGCTTCACTGAAGGACTACCTGGGTAAGCTGGCACTGGTGCTGTCTCAGAGCGGACTCAAAGTCCATCATAGTAACTGGGAATCCCAGCCTTTAGCTAAATAAAAAGGCAATCCAATGTGTCCTGAATGGACAGAACAGTAAAAATACCTGCCTCAATGCAACACAGGACTCTGCTGAGCATGTTGCATCTGTACCTCCATCCTGGATCGAAGCTGAGTCCATAATGAAACATAGTCAATTTCATTTAGGTCTCATTAAATCTTAAAATATAATAGTTTATATTCTATCTGCAATAGAGGGCAGATATCCAAGCCAAAATCTGCAGATATCTGACAGTTTTTGTTTATGGATACAAATGCATTAAATTAAAAACTACATAAAGATGATAACTGATGGTTTCAAGCACTTGTTTTACCTACTTACCTGCAACCAAAGAATGCAAACATGATCAGAACACGAATAAAGTTAAAGCACAAAGCTTTTTAGTACTAAATATCTCAGCCACTGATGCTGCACAGTCATTTGTAGGTGTGTCTTTATGTTTATAGACATAAGGTCAAATGAGCTGCCTTTAATTGTAACCACATTGTGTTTTCACTGTTGTTCACTGAATGCAAAATCAAAGTTTCAAGTGTGAACTTCAACCCATCCTCTTCCACTTATCCAGTTCAAACTTGATTTGAAAATAAATGTATTTAATTCCGGTTATAATAAAAATGCCAAACTCTTTATTCTCACCTATTTTCCCACATTTTACTTTAAACCTTTATCCATCAGCAAAGTTATTTGTTTCTTGGCTGACAGCAAACCCGCGTGCTGACACACAATACTCGAACTGCAGTAAATCACTCAAACAGCCAAAGAGTGTGTATGAGGCCATGATAATAAGGTGAAATTTACTGCCCCTGCCTGTCAGGTGGTTGCAAATAATAGTCTTGCTTGGCAGGTACCATTATTGAAGCCTTGTCAGTCCACCCTTTTTCTGACAAGATGTTACTTGAAGTCTGTGTGTTTTCCCGAGGCTCCAATCACAGAGGCTTAATAGCAAGCTCTCCGAGGAGCTCTGAGCTCTGGAGGAGCCCTGCGTCTTAATCAGGAGCTGCCACTTAAAGAGATTTCCATCATACCTGAACACTATGGGTGGCTACCCAGTGGAAATAGACTAAGAAATGGAAAACAGACCTAATATAGATGTCTTGTCATTTGTCCTGGTGATGATGATACTTGAGGAGAAAAAGAGACAGAGGGATAGGAAGCCAGTGTGAGCCGGTAGATGACATGCTTTCAAGCAGGTAATTGCTATTTGTCTCTGTGTTCTGTACTGTGTGATTACATGCTCTCTGTTGTTCCATTGTTAAAACGCTGCTGTGAGAAAAAGTGATTTGGACAAGGTACGGCTTGTTGAGCATATGAGTAAGTGCATACCACAGAGCATGTACATTACAGCGCTGGTGGTGGCAGATTTCACTACGATTAGTTATGAAGTAAAGAAAAGTGGATCGATTTTACGGGCCAGAACAGTTCCAGTCCAATATCATACAGAAACAATAAGTTAAGCAAACATGCTCCTTTTGCTTTGGTCTCCCTTCAATTTCAGCCTTTAAACACAAATGTGAAAAATTTATAGTTTTTATTAAGACTGTGGGGTCAGATGAATTTATTATGTCAGACTTTCACAAACCAACAACCCAACAGGCGCTGATTGGTCAAGTGTGCGGAGGTAAAAAGTGAAAAGATTAAACTGAACAGAAATATACTTGTTCTGACTGTTAAAGGATTTGAGGGAAACCCTGTTTAATTAAGAGGACCCAGAACTCAAAAAGAGCCATTCAACCAATCTGATAAATCTCGAACAAGAATGAATGTCTCCATCTGGACTGTCTGAGCAAATAAAGATTCTGAAAATGATCAGTTTTCTTTACCAAAGGATGCTTTCTGTGTTCCCGGGGAGGTCACATAGAGTCAGCTCCCCTTCTGACTCCCTGCCCTTTTAGCTGCCCAACAAGTTAGTGTTTGCCTCTCTGGCATTTTCCCTACTGGCTCAGGGTGGGATGAATTATGATGCACCACACTCCCTTCTGTACTTCTGGGCAGCCAAGGCGATCAAGATAAATCACCATGCTGCCCCACAGGGGATGTGGTGAGATCCTGCCTTGGATGTTTTTGGGGCCCTGATCAGGATGCTGAGGATTTGGAGCTGATGTGATACTGCACTCCCTGAGAAGCATGCACTGTGCACACAAAGGAGAGGCCTTGTGGAACTATGTCAGACGATTGGATAATAAACTAAAACGAGATGGGATTTTACAGTGGGTAATTATCCATTATTCGGCTCCGCTACTGTCACATACCATTTAGTCTTTTCTGAGTGTAAGAAAATTACACTGAAACCATGCGATAAACCGTGCAAATTTCAGCCTATTGATTCGCAGCATCCCGCTCTTTTGATTGATGGCTCTCTTGTCTTTTCAGCCGCACATTCCTGGCTGCAACTCAGGGGAGCCTCCGAATTCAAACATGAGCCGTGACAATGAGTAGGTCCTGGAGCCAACAAGAAACAACACAAGATACCAACATGTCTGTCAAAACCACCGAAAACTAATCGACGGAGTCGAAAATCCAAAGTCCACCCTACCCCGCCTCGCCCCATGTTACCCAAACCAAAACAATGAAGGGCAAAAAAAACCAAAACAACAGCAGCCCAAATGGCTCATGCGTAAACTGTATTTAATCAACACATTCCGAGCTGTGGGGCTGCGGGCCGTCAGCAGGCTGATTGCCTGGTGAGCAGCACCACATCTGTTTGTGTACAGGGGCGGTGTAGGCCACAGCTCTGCCACACAAAAACCTTGGGCATATTTCAACTTTTCAGTGCTGCAATTTGCCCCCAACTGCTTCCCAAAAAGCATAAATACAGGCTGTGGAATGAGCGGGGGATCTGTTTTTCTCATCCATGGCGTTGTCATTGAGGTTCTGGGAACGGAAGGCTGGATTTCAGATGCTAATTACTCGGTCAAACGTACTGGCACGGTGGCTGGCTCTCCTGGCTTGTGGGTTTGCACAGAAGATGCACATATGCAGCAAACAGCACACAAGTACTGTATCAAAGTCCAAGTTCTACTGTCCGCCCACCAGAAGCTCTTCCTAATGTGTTTCAGAGCCAGCTCGGATATGGCATGGAGACCACAGTGTGACGGTTGCTACTTTTAAATTTTTGGACCAAGCCTTTAGAAATTTGCTGAAAAATGCACATGACATTGAAAGCCTGCATAATTAATAGAAAGTTGATACATACTTGGCCTAGACACTGTTTTATAACAGTCTTTTGTTCTCCGGAGATTCGAGCAAAGGATCACTTGTGTGATTCCAATGTAGCCAATGTAGATCACAATACCAGCTTGCACAAATATCCTAAGTGACTGCAGCAAGGAGCAGGCAGTGTAATGTGTTCAGCCCTGCGATACCTACAGAATCACAGGATGGAAGAAGTACTGCAGGATGGCAGCTTTTATAGAAAGGCCTTCAGACCTCATTATGTTATATGCAAACAGTAATGAAGGATCCATCAAAAAGGATGCGCAACGCTGACACTCGGGAACCATCGTGACCGACGAAGTTCCACCACCAGGTGCCCTGCGCCGACGGCCTGCTCCATTTCTCCAGTACGACACGCGGTAATTAGGTGAATTTGGTGCGGGCCGGGCAAAGACAGCTAGATCAAGGCCTTGATGAATTAGTGGGAGCAATCTGACAAAGTCACATCACATTAATCACAACAAACCGGGTGCAGAGCCACACTCTTGCCCCCCTCCTTTCTCTCGCTTTGCTAGTGATGAATAGCTCTGCCTGCACTGTGTATCACCTGATCTGGCTGAATTTAAATGTAACAGCACAATTCCCACAAAACCTCTATTGATCTTATTCCTGGGTTCCCTTCTAGGGTTCGAATATTTTAGATAAGGATGAAGGCGTGGTAATGTTAAGCAGGCCAGAGTTTTATGGTACGCTACACTCATAAGTCACAAAATAAATGAATCTTTGTTTTTAGGTCAGGTTAGAATACATGTGGTAAAAGTGAGGGGAAAAAAACTTCCACCCTGTTATAACAAACCATTCAATCAGTCAGTGCTCTTATTTTCATTTAAAGGATACAACAAAGATGTTGCTGTGTTGCAGAAACACTTTCTTTCAATGTTTGGACCACTTTCTTGGTAGAGCTAAGTCCTAAACCATGGTCCACGAGGGCAGATACAGAATGACACATTCACAATTTTAAAAGCCATCTAGTAGACTGGATTAGATTCTTTGATGGGGTGATTCTCTTGACCGTGTCTGCAGTGGCAGCTGGCTTTACTTTCAAATTGCTCGTGACGTCCCACGTGTTACGCATACATAACACCAAGATACCTACGGTATATTTTTTACTGCCACAGCTAGACTGCTGGATGGAGTGGTGGTGAGATAAACCAACTGACATGTCACACTGAGACAACTTTACATATCACCAAGTCCTCCAACTAAATCACACTAGTCGTTTGTTTAGACTGGTAGCCTTTTACAACATGGAAAACTCTGAATGTGAGTTTTCCATGTTGAACTCCATCCACAGGTGATGACTTACTGAGCTAATGTAGTTGCACTGTGTAAAGAGTTATTACGGCTTGATGATTCATGTGATCTAAGATAACGAGCCTTGTTATGAGCAAGCGTTTGTGTTTGTTTCTTTTTGTTCTCTGCTTATTTTCAGCCCTCCTTAATAGTATGTATGTCTTGTATTTTTCTCTTTTTTTAAAAGAATATAAATAGAATACAAGTCCTTTTAATTTGGGTTTGTTACACAGCATGATTCCCAAACTTTATGACAAGCCCAGGGACATAAGCTGTAACTGTGAACCATTAAGAGCCAGAAAAATGTTATGACTTTACCCCATTTTACCTGTTTAGCTGATATTCACTTACTAAGACTCCGCTACTAATGCCACACAGAATGTGTTGGCTATTAGACATTGAATTAAACATTAAATTTCTCCCAACCCCCATAGTTGGCTGGAAATAAAGTGTTTCAGAGGACATCAATAGATACCTACCCGTGCATTGAATGGAGTGGGTGTGGCTCATAATGGTACCGCCCCTCGTGGTGCCGCATGTCAATCGGGATAGGTGTGTGAAAAGTGGGGAAAAGGTGGTGCGCCCCTGCAAACACAAAAGACAGAAAAATGTTAGAGAACAGCATTTCTTAACGCTCGCCGAAAAACTGGAATACAGTTACTGATTAGTGGCCGCTCCATTTTACAGTTCCCATAATGCAGGAGTAATTAAAACCGACCCATATGTGCCTGAAGAACCTTCATTAACTGCTCCCTCTCCGCCCCATAAGACCAAAGCAAGTTTTACACAACAATGAATGCTGCTTTATGTGTCAGACCAAAAATGCACGAATCTGCCATTTCCTGCCATAAATGCTCTGATGGCTCAAGGGAAGTCTCATTAGAACAGCTGTTTTTCATTAATTACTGTCATTAGAGCAGCAGATCATAGGAAACTTTACCGTCATGATTTAAGGAGGAGGAGAGGTCTAATCACACATAAAGGCTGGCTAATTCTCTCCACTTTAAAATGTTTACATCTCAGATCTTTGATGGAGAAAAATATGCCGTATCTCAGCGGGACTTTTTGTGAATCTGACTGGCAAATCCAGTTGTTTGTTCACTATAAGAGGAAAAAGACAAAGAGCTGTGCAGCAGAGTTCTGTCCTCACAAGGACAAGTAAGCCCAAGACCAGAAGGGTTAAAGGTCAAAGCAGATCATTATCTCAGCCTAAGAAAAACACTGGCATCAAGTGTCAGGAGGAAACTGGTGTAGCACCAATGGGATGCAAAGCAATATTCACACATGTTCAGCCCAAATTTAACCAGTGCAAGAACGTCTTCCTCACTTTGTTTCACTTCTTAAACTTACTAAACTTTTTATTTTTAGTTCTGCAGTTTCACCTGTTAGTGAAAAATGGTTTTTTTAAACTTGCCGTTACAGCAGCTGGGAATAATTAGTATTTATGGGTTTTGTTTTTTTGTATTTTTAAGAAAAAGAGCAACAGTTGTGTGTATAGTGTATAAATATAATATCATTTCATTCAGTGTTTGCATTGTTAACAACACCTTTCTCTATGAGATGTGCCTCAGGTGTGCTAATTCACTTTAGCCATCACTGTGAAAACAAGGTGTGTAACAGGACTCTGTGCCTGCAGGCTATGGCTAAATACTGGATGTTGTTTTTAGGTGACGGCAGTTACAAAGACAGACATTAACCCTAATAGAGCCTTTTGTTAGTGTGACTGAGGCAATCATTGTGATGTTGCACCATCTTGTTCTTGGTTAATTTGGATTGGTTCCCTGAAGGCAGCTCTGAACTGTATAACATTTGACAGGAGTGGAATTTTTTTAAGACCACGCATTAACGCTCAGCGATTATTTTACCCTTTGAAAACAGACTTTAGACAGGCCCGGTTTTACTGAGGCGTTGCCCTAGTGACGCTGTTGAAAACATGAAATTAAGAGAAGAATTGTACAAAACAATTTAAATAGATTTTTAACTGCAGTGCAGCACACCCATATCTCAAATTTTACGGCTCAGAAATTGTTTTAAAAAATGCTCAATTTTTGGTGAATTAAATTCTTGGATTTTATTAGGCTCTTACTTTGCACCAATTAGCATGTATATGTATCTCTCCCATACGGTCTATGGATATGGCTTAATATCCAGGCTAGCTAGCAGATGATAACACAGAACTCATCTCATCTGTCATCCAAATATAGTTAGTCTGGCTCCCAGAAACCAACATGGTGGCAGTCAGTAAAGCTAACGAGACTTTACCCTCTGGTTCCAACTGACATTTTAATGTCCTGATGTCTATGCCATTGTAATAATGTAGTCAAAATAAAGCAGCCACACATATACACATGTTCTATACTGTGCTACAAGATTTTCATTTGTAAAAAATTAGCAAATAATAAAAATTATTAGTTCAGAGAGCAGTGAAAAAAACCCCTGTAGGTTTTATTAATCACTGAATGTGCCCAGAACAGTGAGACCTGATCTAGAAGACAAATTGAGTTGTAAAACTCTGT
The DNA here is from genome assembly GCF_057382095.1 of Aulonocara sp. 'chitande type north' Nkhata Bay. Taxonomy (NCBI): domain Eukaryota; kingdom Metazoa; phylum Chordata; class Actinopteri; order Cichliformes; family Cichlidae; genus Aulonocara; species Aulonocara sp. 'chitande type north' Nkhata Bay. Next base: position 31,713,543 of record NC_141359.1, read on the forward strand.
CTGGTGCCTCTTCTCCTCCTTGAACTGTAAAGGCCAAGGGCTTGTTGTTTCTATTGAGACCTAAGTTGCTGGTTCTCAGCCACTGACCCGCCTTCATTTTATTTATTTATTTATTTTTGAGCAAGACGGTCAGACAAATCCAAGTCAGCTTCTGGTGAACAAGCCAAAACAGGCACCCAGTAAGAGAGAGAAACGTAGAGCTGGGGAAAAGAAGTTTGAGCTTTGTTTCACAAGTGGAGCCAGAAGTTGGTGATTTGTGTGAGGGGTGCCCCCTGCTTGTGCTTCCTGGCACATCTCTGGTGAAGAGGATGATGAAGCTTACTTTTTCTTTACTTATTATATTTTGTGCGGTTCTGCAAAGCTAATGTACAGTGATTAAGTCTTTTTGGATAATGTATCACATTCTACAGGAAGAAGTCTTGGTGTTTCTTCTGTAAGGACTAATGCCCAGGACATTAGAGAAAATACATGCACAAACACTAAAAGAACCAGCACCAAGCAGAAGCTCCAGAGGCTGCATGAAGCCTCTCCCCACCCCCTCCCAGGATGGTGCTGCTGGATGTGGGGGTTATAAGGGCTGAGCAGGACCTTCCATCACCCAGACAGCTGCATTGTTTGCTGGGCTGCAGGGACAACTACCGACAGGTACACGGCTGGGACGATTCACACGCCTCAGCTTCTTGATTTACCGTCCGTCTGTCCCCTTTGGGCGTGCTGGCATGTGGGGTTACTCCACCCTGGGCTTCATATAGCCAAAACTGTGTGGATGGCATTAGCACAGTGTCCCAAAAGCAATCAGTGTGCCAGAGACATGGAGGATAAAATAATCACAGTGACAACTTTAGATTTGCTTACACAGCAAGATTGTACCATGGATTTACTGCTTAAAATGTGATTTATTCACATTTATTTATTCAGATAGAAGCCTTTGTGTATTTTAACTGCATTGTGGTTTCTGAGTGTTTGCACAAACACACATTTAGTGGATCTCTGACATCACAAGTGTTTTGCTTCTGCTGTGTCATTGCAAACAGTTTAGAACTCAGCATCTAACATTATATATAAAAGCACATACCATGGAATAGCCGTAGGATTGTGAGTCAACTATTTTTATTATAGCATTCATTATCATTCTCAATATGCAATAAGCGTGTCGTGCACAGAGCACTGAGGGACTTTTGTTTTGGCACAGTCTTATGCAACACAGTCCCACTGGAGACTGGAAAATAGTTAGGACATTTGGAATATTAAGTTGTGTTCCCCTTTTTATTTTTACTCACCTGAATATGATCTTTTATCAGATCGGTCTCATATCTACTTATTCACCGTTTAACAGTTTTCCACTGTTAAGGATATAACAGTAACACGAGTGACCACATGATTTATTAATAGAATTGTATGATTGAGTTTCAAAAAGATCATATGTGTTAAAATGCAATCGTTGCCAGTTTAGAGTTGTTTGCCAGGATTTACATGTCCCACTGAACCCCTCACAAACAAACACTAAACAAACTTCCTATTAAAATACTAACGTTACAAACTATCGTGAACAAACATCCATTTTCATGCCGTGAGACCCGGCTGTCTTATCTCATGAATCAAACCCGGCCACAGGGACTTTTGACCTGGAGTCGTTTTCAGTCTTCACATCTGCTCTGAACTCTGGTAACATGTTTGTTTTAAAACTGAACAAATCTTTGCTCCCCCATGACCCCCATAAGAAGGCTCCAGACATGCTAAACATCCTGCCAAGCAGCAGGAAGAGCCCCACATCCATCCCTTCTTTTTAGTTTGCATCTTGAATCCTCGGTTTGATCTCTCACTAAAGACAATGGCAGGTGTTCGATATCAACAAAGGCTACTTCGAGTCTCATGACTCAGGGGAGGAAGAAGGAAAAGCACTTTTGCATTATGAAGTCCCAGATCAGGACTACGCTGAAGTGGAGAGCGGAGTGGGTTCATATCTTTGAGGAAGTACTCAATGATAATAATAATAATAATAATACCCTGAAAGGCCAGAGCAGGCCAGGAATAATTTTCAGGAAAAAGGCTTCTGTTGTGCTTTGATAGAAAGAGGCGGGGAGAAAGATGGGGGGGAGAAAGCAGAGGAGTAGGAGCGGTGGGGGTGCGCGATTCAGACAGGAAATTCCACTAGAAAAAGTTGGCCCGAGTCCTAACTACACAGCACCGTGCCAACGGCTATACACAAACGCTCATGTGCTTGCATACACACTCACATTCACAATTACACACACAGACACTGATTTGTTCTGCAGTTCGGTCTCCGTAAGCAGACGTCCAGAAAGTGACTGAGACAAACGTGCCGCTCGGAGCTTCAACAGAACTGCCCTTTTCAAACACACACACTGCAGCAAGTGCTATGCTCAAGGTTAATAAAAAAGTGTGTGTTTAGCCTAATCCGGGAATCCTGCAGTACACACACAACATGAAACCTGCAGGTTTAATTTGCAAGACTTCGCTTCCTCTAGGGCAGTACATGGGCGAGTGATGGCGACAGAAGGATTAGAGGCTTACAGGAGAGCACGAAAACCACTGCCATGTTTAAAAGGAAGTCTTAACAGGGTGGCTCTTTACTTTTAACTACCCTCAGGGAAGGTAAAATGATACCTTTTTTATTGATAGGGGGATTCTGGGCAGAAGGTAAGTGGATTAGGCCAGTGGTCTCCGTAATGACACAAGATGGTTTGAGCGGAAATTCATTAGTCCCTGTGAACTCCTGCTAAGTCTGTAGATGTTATGGTGTACACACCAAAACGCTCGCAGCCTGGAAGCACTGACACAATTGTTTTCCAGAGGTTTTGAATCATCAGTGTAACTATGTTATGGAACATCAGGATATTGGATATTTCAAACGAAATAATGTCCAGTACAGGTTAGATTTGTTGCTGGATCCTAATACTTCTGTACTGTAGACTAAAGTTTTTTTGGTTGGACAATTTAGTCAGTTTTGATTCTTGGGATCAGATAATATGCAGCATTTAAAAACTTCTGCTAATCGTATGGTTTGTTTGTAATCCCTAAAGCTGGTTAGAAAAAAAAGAGGAGGGATGTAATAATAGGTTGGTCAAATTACATTATCAGCTTTCAGCTCTGTTTGGGTCTCCAAGTCCTAAAAATATAGCAAGGCTTTTATAATAGGTTCCTGTTTGTTGAACTGAAACTGAACCGAATCAGGGGAACTGCAGTACTGACCAGAACTGCTCTACATATGAATCATGTGCATCCATCAGAAATCTCTAAAGTTGAAGCTGAAGGATCCTTAGGTAGACTTGACAAAAACGGTTGAGCTGGGTCCTAAACTTTGCTGATCAGGATAGTGATACAAGAAAAAGCTGGTGAGGCTCAGCGAAGAGCTGCTACAAACGGAGCCAACTGAGGTGGTGCAGCATCTGAGCAGGATGATTCCTAGATGGCTCCCAGGAATTTCAATGGTACTGGGAGGAGGCCTGAAGCATACTGGGCGATTATGTCTCTCAGCTGCCTTGGTAATACCTCAGTGTCCATCCCACCAGAAGAAGAACTGGAGGAAGGGTCTGAGGAGAGAGATGTGTAGGTACGGTGTTGATACTGTTGCCCCCATGACCCAAACCAAGATAAACAATAGACAGTTGGATAATTGTTTATATTAAAATTTCTGTAAATAGGCTGACATCTATTGATATTATTTTTTTTATGATGTACTGTGTGCATGTCAGTGAGTGATTAAAATCTTAATAAGTCTGTTGCTGATCCTGTGTTTATGTCTCATTGCCATGACACCCCCACCCCCACATATGCTCAATCTACTCGCCCAGACCTCTGCTGCCTCCGATCCTGTCCCGGCGTGTTTACAGATCCCTCTCAGGCCCAGCTGGCTCCTCTCTGCTGTGATTAGTCTCTGTCAGTTCAGCACGTCTGCTTCGGCCAATCACTCCTCAGTCTTAGCTTTAACCCCACGAACCCACCACCAGTATGATCCATCACCTGGGCTACAAGGTGCTGCACCGCCTCCCCTAATTGTTCTAAAGACTGAGCTCTACCAAGACCTTACCTCACCTGGGTTGCCATTAGCTACTGAGCTAATATCTCTCTTTGGTGTAAAAGAGGTGCTGAGGGGAAACAGGAGCAATTTTGTCAGTTTTACCTCCAGATTTTTTCCAAATTTCCATTTTTAGCTCTTTTTCTAAAGAACACTGGCTACATTTTTGGCTCTCCACCCACTGAGACTTATAATGGACTAAAAACACAAATATGATATGCACCACTAAGCCTGAATCGTGAGATTTAGCAGGATTTGGTGTATCCTGTGCTAACATTCAGGTAGCCTACAGCAGGCCTCTCTCTGAAGACTGATGGGGTGTCGGGATAATCAGCTTCCTGTACAGACTTCTGATTTATTGCCTGGTCACTTTAGAGCACAGGTGTGAGGCAGATCAGGTAATTAACACACTGGGTTTGTCACCGTTCTGTAGGTCAGGAGGATGTAAGGAAAAACCGGAAGGCCCCCTGTAAATGTGTTTAACATCCAATGGAGTGATACTTGACATAATGAGGTGTCGCGACCACATTTTCTGCTTTTCCTACTTATCAAAAACTGGGTTTATGCACGACCTCTGTCTGGTCCAAACAGTGTTAGCAAGCACCAATCAAGCCAAGTAACCTCAAATGGCAAGAGCTGGCAGGAAAGCTTTGTCTGTCTCCCATGAGCCCTTTAACCTCTCATACACAGCTGATGAAGAGGCTGCCAGTTCACACAAAGAGCGTCCTCAGCGGTTCTATGACAGCATCCTTTACCCAAAAGCAGCCATCCGACCCCCCTGAATTACAAACTGGGCTTTTTTCTTTAAAGGAAAGAAGGGGAAAGACAGAGGAAGTGCCCAAAATGGCATACAATGTGTGGGAGAAGGAGGCAGCGGACATCAATCTAAAGCTGTCCCAGCTGGGGTTCACCCCGAGGTGAGGTGTCCCCCATGGGTAAGCTGCTCCCCAGGTCCCGGGAGGAGGCTGGGGAGTATCTCTTGGACGGACCTGGTCTCCATCAGATTGCCTGTCTTTGGTCTTCCAGAAGGATACACACTTCCCCTTACTGAAGACATAGGCTTAGAAAGGCCAGAGGTAAATTGTTTCAGAGGAAAAATAATTTATGTTTAGAATAATTTACACTGCTGAAAATGTTTATATCCATCAGCGTGGAAGTTATATTAAATAAACGACTGATGTCCATTAGTTTCATTGAGACATTAATAGCAGCAAAGTTTACAACAACTCTAAAAGCAGGTGGGCCATTTCAGCCTCGACTGCAGGACACAGCCAACATCCTTCCACTTTGCTTAAATGCATGTTTGCATTAGAAAGCTACACAGTTTAAAGAATTCACTGTACTGTACTTATTTGTTAGGGTTAAGTTTTGTTTTAGTCACATGTTTAAATAGACAAATTTCATGAAGCCGTAAGGCGTTTTCCTTCAAATGAAGTCTCACAGATGTTCCAAAGAGGCAGGATGTTAACTTAAACCCTCAGTACCTAACCTTAGATGAGTTGCTGGTGGATGCTAAAGGGTTTAAACAAAAAGATTTTGAAGAGCTCAAAAGCAACAGCTGACTGCTGGTGGTTCATAACACAGGGATGAGCATCTTAAGTGCTAGCCCCTGCACTCTCAGGTCAGCTATCCTGATAAGATAAAACATTAAGACTGCGCTGTTTATATACACACAGACAAGCCGGATCTCACAAACCCCTCTCTTGTCTGGCCTCTTTCTTCGGGGCAGGATTCAGCGTGGAAACTCTGTGAATTGGTTTTAAAGCACTAACAAGAAACAGCTGTGAAGGAGGTCAGAGGGCCTCCAACTAAACGGATCGGCTCGCAGGTGATCCACAGTCTGATAATGCTGCCCTTCTCATCCTCTTTTTGTGATGCGGCTCTTGTTTCAGTCTTACATAAAAATGTAGCAGACATGGTTTAGCAGATTATTCATTGTATTTCTCAAAAAGTGTAACCGGATAGGCTTATCAGCGAAGCATAAACACTCAGAATCAAATGAACAATCATCAGGTCAGCAGTGAACCCTGCTAGGGTTAGGGGTTTATGCCTATTGGGAACCTCTAAATTAAAAAGCTGTTACAAGGAAAATTGAAATGCTAAAATATTAGACATCTTCTACTTTCTGAATATTTGCCCAGGTAACATGTGGCTACAACAAAACCCAACCCCATCCCCAGAATGAGCCACTGGTTACCTGCCTTTGTATGACAAGGGGCCTGCAGGTGCCTCCTCATTCCTCAGGCACTGTTAGAGATCTGATGTGTGTGTGTGTGTTTTGTTTCCTTAAGCATTTCTTTGTGCAAACCATTCTCCATGTGCAAACACTTTTGGATTTTAGAAGTGCACAAGAGGCATTATGCTATCAGTGTTAGATACTGTATCAATCAGTGGTTCAGATCTCCTCCCCATAGTGAAAGTGATCAAACAGCGTAACAGTGCTTGACGTCTCTCCAGTTGTTCTTCAGCCTAAAGGCCAGTTTACTTGGCCTTAATGCAAGTATGGAAGCCAAATAAACAAGAATCCCTATGAGTAACACATGTCCCTTTCATCAGGGCCTCGCTGCCAACGGGGTCGAACCATTTACAAAGGAAAGAGGAGGAGGTTGATGCGTGTTACACTACAAGTCTGTCTTCAGTAGATTATACACGGGCAAATGTGAAGGGCATGAAGCCGAGCGGTGGAAAGCTTAAATCAGAGAGGAAAAAGCGAACATAGAAAGCAACCCTCCCATGGGGGAAATGACACTTGAGTTTGTGTACATATCAAAGAAAGTTTGCGTTGTTTCTGCAGAGCGCTACTTGAGCATTTTCGATTGTGTCGCTGTTTGTGTGTGTGCGCGCACGTGACTGCGGTTTGTGACAATTGACAGGCGAGCAGATGAAAGCTCCAGAGACGGGAGCGAGTGGCTAGGACATTACTCAGCAACAACAAACAACAGCCCTCAAGATAAGGCGTCATTTGTCACCGGAGCTGCAATGACAGCAGCGTGCATTGTGTGATAAAATTAGCTAACACGATACTTCCCTTGTGTGACACTCTGAGAGTTGAGTCACGGCGGGGTGAGCCTGCAGGGGAATCTCCTTTATCTGACAAACACCTTTATGGATACAGACAGGAAGGGCTCTCAATCATGAGGAAGTGGCTCTAGAGTTTTGTAACTTTTACATACTAGGAGCTTTCCTTTGGAATGGGAAGTATCAATTCTATTTCAGTCTAAATTATTTTGATGGAACAATAATAATAATGATAATGATAATGATAATAAATGATGAAATGTAACAAACAGGAAGATAAATTGACCACTTATTTTGTGCCGTTTAAAGATTTTTTTGCATGTGTAAAAAATGTTTTTCACACTTCCTTGTTTATATTAACACTGAGAATCTGCCCAGTTTAACCACAGACCTCCACTGAGCCGCCTGACCCGAGCGACCAGCCTTCAGCTGATGCCTTGCTCAAACCCACTTCAGTACCAGCTGCTGAATGAGGACTTACTTTGCAACAGATTTTCCCAGAACTCAAATATGAAAATAGGGGATAATCCTGTTAATTTGTATTTCTACAAAAAATACGTCATAAGAAAAGCAACGGCCACACCCAAAGCCCAGCTGCAACTGCCAATAGGACTGCACACCGAGGCCTTTGCGCGCTATTTTTGGAGCACAGCCAACTGTGACTCCATCGCTAAATTCTGCTCACACACTCCTCAAAGCAATCTTAACAGCATAGTAAACATGTCAGGGGGTCAAAGCGGGCTGTACACGTGTCTTCAGCTCACCTCCTTTAAACACAACGCCATGGTGGCAAAGAGAAATATTGATTCAAGGCAGGCTGGACAAACATCACGCATGGGTCTGAAACACTTTTGCACCACCTGAACTTATAACTTGACAGAACTTTAATATGACACAGACTGTATCATAAAATACTATATAGATCTGTATATATAAAATGTCATAAAATGTCCTATTTTTGACTCTATATGATGTCATCAAGAGAGGAACTTCTTAATATGGTCATCTCAGGCTAAGAATACCACTGATTTGCTGTTCAAGCCTTCAGATTACTTTCAGAACACAAGTGGCTTAAAGGGAAAGTGGATTTAAAGGAGGATATCTAGTTTGCACCATCTAGGAAAAAGGAATTGACTTCTAAATTGATCCACCAGATTCCTATTGGCATTCTTCACCCAGCATCTGGACTCCATTGTGGTTTCATTGACTCTACACTCGACATATGTAGCCTTACAGTGTTTCAGTGAATATGTCAAAACATGCAAATGTCAAAATAAAATAAGCATTTTCACAGTGAGTGGAAACTTCAAGGCTGCTTTGGTGGAGAACTGGTGACGACAGCCATACAATCAGCTAGTTGACAATGAAGAAAAAGCATGTGTGTTCTGAACTTTCTAAAGCCCTGATGTGTGTAACTTGAAACTACAAGAGATCCAGGCAGCAGAGCAGTGATTGCAGAAATTTGTCTCGTATCGGAAATTCATCTCAGAGTGACAGACCTTACATTCTGAGGATAAAGGACCAAATTAAAGAGCTGCATTTAATTTAAAATTCTGTTTTGAACTATTTTTTCTCTTAAAGGATCCCATGTCTATAACATATTTGTCATTTCTTTCAGCTCATGGTTGTGGTAAGAACTCGTCATCCAGTGTTAGCATAATGACTTCATTATGACATTAATCCCCGATGTCATACTCATCAGAATTTGTGCACAGAGCATGCGATCAGGACGGCTATAAAGTACACTTTTATGTATTCTTTTAGGACTCTTGCCCATATAAGAGTTTGAGGATGGGCATTTGGAAGAATATGATGTCTTTTGGCTAATTTTCATTTTCTGTGTGTGCATTTTTTAACGTTGCTAATTTGGTGGAATGAACCTCATAAACAAGCACTTCACAATACTGACATATTTAAAATACAACGTTTTTAGATCTTGTTTAAGCTCTAAGACTGTCTCCACCACAAGCTCCTCAGAAAAATACCCAAACTTTACTTGTTCATCAACGAGCTGGTAACTTATAAAGTTAATAATGCCATGAAGTGGAGTGTCCAAGTTAACAGCTGTACACACAAATTTCCAGGGATTCTCAGCAGTATGATTTGGGCATGTCGTGCCGTGGAAACCTGGCATTTTGCGCTGAATGTTGAGTGCCATACAACAAAATGCAGAAGTCTCCATTCATGTATTTTTTCAAGCTAACAAGCTATCCTATGCCACTAAGCTGGGTGCACATTGCTAGTTTTATCATCAGTGCTACTGCAGACCTGATCATATCTCCAACTGTGTATTCACTTGGAGGCTGCAAACCATGCTCCATCTTTTTGCTTTATTAATAGTTAATAGTTTTCCTAGGTGATACTTTTACACTTACTAAGATCGTCAGTCTTTTAATGGTAGACACCCTATTACTATTGGTGATTCAAAGTCAGGACAACTTGGCCTCCGCTTCATGAATTTTTGACACTTTTTGTTGTGTTTTTTCTTGAGAAGGAATACTTCATTCTGGGTGTACCATGTTGAAGCCTGACATCATTATTTGTGACACAGATGTTTGAAGTTGTGTCATCATATCGTAAAACTCTGTCATTTTTATACTGTAATTTAAAATCTCTACTGCATTGTTAAATTGCAAACCAAATGTTTTTGCATACAAACATTGGGTTAGCCATACTTGACTGGACTGTATGCGCACTCTGTCATTGAGCCCACATGTAGACTGAATCAGTGCTGGAGAGCTTCCATCAACATAGAAAATGAAACATTTGGAGAACAAATTTAAGAGTCTGGCAGTCAAATGTTTTTACTGAGAGCACAACGTGGTGATAACAGTGGCATTTCATCAGACCTTGATGTTTTGGAGGGCTAAAATAAGACGCCCTAATGTCTTAGTGATTGTGCAACTGACTAGCGACATAGTGAAACAATTACAGTGTGGACTCATGCCAAACTCCAGAAATAATGCAGGGCAAACTCTTGTATGCTTATCTTGACTCGATCCAAAAAGGGAGGGCCTGCTAAATTGTATTTACCGTCTGTTTCCAGATATGAATTCCATTTATCGTAATGAGAAAGTGTTATTTGATGCCTTCTTAAAGAATTTTCCAGAACGAGTTACTGAACAAAACAAATAGTAAATACAGATGGACCTATTTTATCAATCTTTTACTATTTAGTTTGGGTTTTCCTTCAGTAAACATGACTGGCGTCTTGAGCTGGAGATGGGTCTTTCTACAGTTTGATCACTGTGGCATTTGTTCTTCCGGGCCCTTGATTAGAAAGTATTTTTCCTTTGCTCTGCTTCAAAGCACTAATTTAAAAGCACATTGAAGTTTTAACAATCCCTGCCTGGCTCTCGTAATGATCCACATGTGGCACAGTTGTGATGTTCAACAACCAACCCATGCTCTTTCTGTGGAGAAAAGGGTGCCACATGCTGCCACTGTATTATTCTTAATCTACTTTTATAGGCTCCACATTAAAGTTCACAACAAACACTGTGAGAAGTGACGCCATATGCTGAGGTTTGGGTGCTGGGGAATGAATCATGACTGCGGCAAAAAACCATAAAGACGATGGTGAATTTGGCAGCTCCACTAATATCCAGTGTTTTTCTTTCCAGTGCCTACTAGTTCACACCCCGGATTGTGTTTGGCCCAAATGTTGCCTATATTTGCAGTTTTTTGGACCACATTTGGTTTTTACTGCTAAGTCAGAGACTCACTGTTTCAACTCAGCCATACATCCACCTCATATGGGCCAAATGCCAGCTGTGTTGCTGGATTTGTGTAACAGAGAATTTTGGGGGCATATCTTGACCGTACAACTCTTCTCAGTGGTACAAGTAGCAAAAATCTGTCTCCTGTCCATGTTCTCTCTAAACCCATTAATGTTTCTAGACTTGTATGTATGTCTCAGGTAGCTAGTTAGGTTTTTCTCTGTCATCTTCTCCCAGACTGGTAGCTAAAGGGTTAGTCTTACAGCAAACACTCACAGCTTTGCGGGGCATACAGTATTCATTAAATCTAAAATCCATTCTGCTTTTTTCAGTGTGAGCCCGCACACCAGTGGCGCTGAGGCATGCATTCATTCCTGAGACGTACCGTGTCACGAAAAACACCACTGTCCTATTTCTGTCCATCTAGCATTAGTACCATTTGACACTCCAGCAGAGCTGTGAATTTTGTATATTCCCCCATGAATTGGTGATAGCTCTTCTTCTTGTGCGGTGTTGTGAGTCACACAGCAGACAAGGAGGAACATTTACTAGAGTTAGCATGAAGATAACTTTTCAGTACACAACACAGCCTGGTAAGAAAGCCAGACTGTGCTTCAAGGTAATGTCCTGCAAAAAAAAGCACAAGTCTCTGGGTATGTTATCTGAACTCAAACCCTGCTAATAACCTGAATGCACCTGACGACTTGGTGGACTTTAAGAGGTTAGAATATACGTTCACTATATTTATTCTATCTAGTCTAAGGATGCTAAAGAGTACCAATTAAAATATGATAGAGCCTCAGCAAGCACCTATATGTGCTACTTTGGCAGTGAGACTGGGCTCATAGTTTTGATAACTAGTGGAACAAATAAACTTTGATTTTGACTGACCCAACAGGTCGTGGAACACATTTTATTTACACTGTCTGCCAAACCTGGGGAGACCAAGCAATCCATAAGCTCAGTTTTTCTACCATACAAAGACTTTATTTTAAGCAAGCCCGCCACCGCAGGTCTTATTGAAACAGGGTTATGTTTCTATAGCGATCTCCCCCCCCCATCAGACCGCCACTTGTCAGCTACTATTAGGGCTAGCGGTTGCCTCTGCTTACATGTGGTACCCATCACCCCAGACCACGAGGTAGTGATCGGGTTCAACTGCTACAGCTCTAGGCCCCCAGGGACACTTGGTTCAGTGAGACCTCGGATCACCTCCGGTTATATGTGCCGTGTTATGACAGGCTAATAGTGCTAGTCACTATGTGGCAGCCGAGTGAAAGAGAGAAAGTTAGTTAGACAGTGGACGAGAAGGATGAAGGTTAATGTGCATGCAGATGTTGGTCTTCATAAAAAACAGAGTTTAGTGGTGCTTAAAGAAATAAAGCCTGCATGTGTTTAGAAGTTTTGATATTAATAAGATTTTGAACATCAAGAATATCTTAAATGTCAGTGTTTGACATGTCATTGAGGATGTTCAGCGTGGTTTGAGTTGTTACTTTTATCTGTAACTTTTTGAAGGAAAATATTTTTCAGAGCATTTTTGGTGAACATGAGACTACAAAAACACCCAGCGAGGCCAACAAAAACCACTGTATGTAATAGGTATGAAATTTCTAGTGTGAAGAGTTGAGCTAATGTGCTCCATACTCTCTCACAAATTTTTTAAAATTACAGAAAAGAATTCATAAATATTCAGGTTAGTATGGTGAGCTGCTCTGATATCCTGTCCTTATATGAGCGTGAGAGTCACCCAAAATAAAAGCTGTGTATTATTGTTTTTTTCTCCATCTGCCCCGTGGAGAAGTTCAGGGGCAATTACACCGTCTCGATTACTGTGACAAACTGCCAAAGCTAAACTTTAACCAGTCAGGACAACACACACACACACACACACACACACACACACACACACACACACACACACACACACACACAATTTTCCACAAGACCCATTGAACAGAATCAGCAACAGCCTGGTACATTGATGCACACCTGCACAAACAGCTTCGCTGCTGGTGAATGAGCTAGTCAGCGTATCCTAACAAAGTCATAATTTACCTTGAAATATACTAAGAAAAGCTTTTACAAATGGGTTTAACATGGCCTGATTAGCAGCACTAGCTAGTAGCTAGAGCTGGGCGATATGAGATTTTTTCATATCACGATATGTTTTTTTCATTTCAGGCGATAACGATATCTATCACGATATAAGCCAAATAACTATATTTGTAAGATTTAAATGTGCCGTTGCTCACAAGTAAAATGTGAAATAATCAGCAGCTTGTTTTTATTTAAATATTTATTTCCCATAATAAGTTCAACAGGGTAGATGTACTTAAGGAACATGAGACTTTTTCAGATAAATAAAAGGCAAATATTGCAAACTACACAAAAGACAGCCGCTAAAGCGTTTAAGTTTCAAAATAGAACAAATGAAACAGACTAAATTGTCAATTCCACTTAGAAACAAAATATTAATTCTAAAAATAAATCTTAGTTTGTTTTACAGAAGAACAGACAAAACTGACTAACTTTTGTCAATATCAAATAAACTGAGAACTAAAAGGAAATTCTCAATCTCTCCTTGTTGTATAGCTTAGCTTTTCAAACAGTTTTAACAGTTACTTTAGTCTGACAAAAGCCGAATGACGAATTAGCGCTTCCAGTCAGAGACTGAGGCTACGTCCACACGTACACGGGTATTTTTGAAAACGGAGATTTTCCGTTTTCGTTTTAAAAAATAATCCCGTCCACACATAAAGGCAGAAATGAAGGAAAACGCTGCTATGAACATGCCAAAGCAGCAGGTGGCGCTAGATTCCTAACCGTGCAGAAATGTTGGCCAATCAGAAGTCTAGAAGCCTCGGTGGGAAAAAGTAAACAAAGCTGCGGCATAGAAGCAGAACCGAGTCGTATGTGTGGAGGGACAGTAACTGTGTGTATATGTAAGCATTTAAACACTGCAGAGAGTAGAATTAACAGTAACAGTATTGTAGAAATTCATTTCACCGAAACAATAACGTGGCGCAGTGTGACGCATGCACCAGTTTATTGTATTTCCAGACTTGCTTTCGGCACAATTTACAGTGCACGCTACTCTGTTTTTTTGTCAGACTTGAAATAGCCGAAATACCTTCACACTACGGAACTTCTATGGCTCTTCCGTTCGACAATCTCTCCAGCATTGGAACCATCATCTGTTTTCTCTTCGGTCACGCTCGGTTGATTTTTCTAGTCGGCACACTCATTTCCTCCATTACGCGCTGGCTCCATTACCCGCTGGCTGCTTCCCAAACAAACACACGTGCGGCTTGGCACGCTGTACTAACAAGTCACGCGAAGTGACGCTGCGGCTGTGATTGGTTCGGCTCTGCGCTACTTAATTTGGATTGGCTGACATTATTAGTATTTTTTTTTTTTTTTTTAAGAGCACAAGAGCGATAGCTTAATTTCTCTATCGAGTAAAAGTTATATCGCGATACATATCGTTATCGTTCTATCGCCCAGCTCTACTAGTAGCTTAAAAATCTCATCCACTAATCAGTAGCAGTAACAACCAGATCACAAACACTAGACTAAACTACATGTCAGGACTAAAATAACAATGTGGATTCATAATTGATTTTGCTAGTGAGGAGGCTAGCTAAGTATGCCAGCTTGGTGCTATGTTTGACATCTAGAAAGTCGTATATATCTTAACAGTAGGAAAATGTTAGCTGATGTTAATCAAAAGAAAGCCAGTGTTAATTAGTGAAACCCTTTTCCCAAACATGAATATGAATGATGTACTGGAAAAACTAGGGTCTGCATCAGCTGCAGGTTTTAGTCATGGAGGGAGCTTCATTTGGTTTCAGCGATCAAAACCTCAGTTTATATGAGAGGGATGGAAAAAGCCTGAAATCTGATTTCTTCATAATGTCAGTGATTTCTTTTCTGACGAGTTTATGATATCTTTTGAAGTCGTGTTGAAATAAACATAAATTAAAACGCTAAAGCAGGGGATGAGCTAGCCTATAAGTGCACTTTTCAGCTAGCTAGCCTTCATAACTAATAGTTTAAAATCAACCCATCCTGAAACTCCAACTTCAACTGATGTACACAATTGATTAAGTCATGTTCTAATTATTTCAGCTCCAGTCTGTGATCCCTGCTGTCTTTCAGGGACTTTGGAACTTGTGTGAAAATGTGTTGAGATTAATCAGCTTCCATAAAAAGTTTGGACACTTGTCACTTCAACTTAAACAGCACTGAAAATATATGAAAACATAAACCATGTGCAGATTTTTTTAGACTAAATACACAACTTAATGACGTGTTGATGGATAGCTCTGCAGTATCCATATATTTTACCCTTCTTGGAACATTTATAGGTTAGGTCAATATTTGCTCACGTCTGTCATTACAGCTTAAGGTTCAAGCACCCAGTCTGGATGTTAATTGGCTTGCTTGTCATGTAATGGCTTTTGCATTCAATTTTCCAAAAGTTGGGATGATTTTATTAAGTGATTTCCAGTCTGTAAATGGTAAGGGACCCCATGGTTTTGGCAACCTGAACCATCCCCCCCTCCATTCTTTGGGCCACGACGCCTATGAGTCTGCACCAATGTAGCTCGCCTGGCCTCACAGGAAGGAAATATTACCTGGAGCGGAGCGTTAATTGGAAAGTGCCCAGACGACGTTGAGTGCTAATGAACAGCCAAAATGGCCACAGAAATGAAAAAGTAAAAAATCCAGATTGAGAGCAAGGGAAGAAGAGGGGGTCAAAAACTCACTGAGGCTCTCTGTGAGCCCTCAGCCTCTGTCCGAGGCTTACGGCTACTTCCTTCTCTATAATAAGGGGTTATCCCCCTGCACAATGGAGAAATTAAAGTGTAAAACCTTGCAAGGCAAATTACAGCTTTTCCTCGGCGTTAGAGGAAGTGTCTTGATATGTAAACAATACCCCCTCTTCAGCTGAGTACCCTCTCCCTCTCTCTTTCTCTCTTCCCCTCAGTCGCCCCCCTCACCCCTTCCCTCCTTCTTTGTTCCGTGGGAATTTCAGATGGGCCAGATTCTCCCTAAGACTACAACTCTGTTGAATAAAGAGGATTTACAGTACCTTTATCGCTTAAGCATCTCAAACCTGTTTCGCCAAAGCTAACACTTAAAGAATGTGCACAGCACTCATGCAAAGAGCATAGACACAGTTTAAACTATCTGAGGTTAACTAGATCTTCTCCAAAACTTCTTTTTCACTTCTAATAAAGACAGGAAGATAGTCATGATTCCAAAATTAACAGTTTAAATCATGTATGCATTCAAAAAGCAGTGCGTATTTTCTGCTGTGCACCTGGAAAGAAAGTGCCTCAGTCTGCACAACAATATCACACACACTTGCCTTTCAGCAAGACAGCTTGTACCCAAGAACAAAGAAGCTACCAAAGATGAGTTAATACTAGAACATAAAAATGATGTGGGATATCAATGACTGATAACTGTCCAGTTATGGAAACTTGTCTTTTACAGAACATAATACAAAGGAAAAGATGACTGAGGCAATTTAATTTTATAATTACACAGCTTGCCCAGCAGTGCAGTTCCAACTCCTCTGTTTAATCGTGTCAGTACTGTGTGCAGCACATGTTGCAGAGCTGAGCAGCCAGTATATGTGCAGGAATATTAAATTCTTTCTTATAATTCCTGCAAAAACCCCAGAACATATACTAAATACTTACCACTATGACCACTTCCAAACACTACCTTATATACCATTTTTACATTTTACATAATGTTTTCCATTCATGTTTACACTTCTTTATACTTTCTTAAATGTCTTTGTTTTTCTCTTTTGCTAACAGTTAAGCATCACATACCAAGCCCAATTCTTTGACTGTATGAATTTTCTGATTTTGACAATAAAAGTCTGGATGTCTGGATCATGGAAACAAAAAGTGCTACTTTGTAATTCTGCAGTGTTGCTAAAGTTTAGACCGGTTTAGAGTGGATGTGCTATATTTACTGAATGACCTCTTCAAAAAAAGCCCTCTCTCTCTTGTTTGTTTGATTTCAAAGAGTAATGAATTTCTAAAGTTAAAGCAGGAGGAAAGAATAAAATTATCCAGTGTAAACAAATGGTCTTGGCAAATATCTGAGTCTGTGTTTGTGAGGCAGCACTGGACTCGTGACTGGTTTTCAGTTGAAGCATTGCAGTTTCTTTGTGAAATAGTTTATACAAATCTTCAGGCCCGTGCAAAGTGCGATGAAAGCGGTCAAACAGACAGACGGGATATTTTTCAGATCTGTGTCTGCCCTGAACATGTCTGTATTTGTTGCTGTCAGGGGATGACCCCAGTATCCTTTGAAGCCCAAACCAGGAATTCTCAGGCTTAGCTGACACCATCAGGGGAAATCACCTGGCAAGCAAAACACAACAAGCTTACATACTATACTAACACAAATGCCTAACACACACAGCCTTCAGCTAAATAAACGCTCATTTGCAGACTATTGATTAGATGTAGGGGGGAAAAAAGTGGGAAACTTCACTGTACAAGTGTAATTATAGCTTTGCATAAGAAAACATTATCTTTACTTGGCAGAGGTAAGTCTGGGAATATGCTTGGTATTTTCTAAGAATGTAAAAGCTGAATTTGAACACCATTCATGTGTTGTACATGCACCAAAGCATCCCAAGCAGCTTATAGGGCTGGACGGTATAGAAAGAAATTCTATCTTAATATTTTTAGGATGATTTACATGATGCATTTATCTCTGTACTTTCTACTAAAGCAACAAGTGAGAAGTCACAGCAGTGATTAATTTCACTCGGTTGAGGATCGAGTTTCTTTCAGTATGTTACGTGTAATAAAAAGCAGAAACACAAACTAAAGCCATGGACTGCTTGGACAGAGACTCTAGACATATATCACAGTTTTTACCTGATGTCAGACAGGAAGTGAAGCCATTATATTTACACTTCATTGCACTTTATGTAACAAGACATGTTAGCTTTTATGATAACAGCTGGCTATATATGAGAGGAGATATCTCGGTGGACACACTGAGAAGCATATTTGCTTTCTTGCCCTGTGCAGGATACACAGATTGAGCTCATGGCTCAAGTCGAGACTTGTTTAGCTTAGCTTAGCTTGAAGCTACTGGGGAACTGTTCACTTTACTTTCTCCAACTAGCACCTCTGCCATTACACTCCACCAGACTCCACTGACAAAAGTGGCAATTCTGCCTCACAGAACATGAATGATGGTTAGTTTTGTGTCTTAAGTGTTTCAGTTCAGACCCAAATGGACCCAGTAAACACCAATGCTCACAAAGTAGAAAAGCTACTTTTTTTTTTGTCAGCAAAGTCTAAAGGCTTTACAAAGAGGGCGTTATTTCCCCCAAATGAACAAATTTCATTGACAAATCTAAATTTTAACATTAAGGTATTATGAGCCGTGTGTTATTCAGTGATGTATTAGCACTGTGTCCCCCTCCACGCTCTTCACATAAAATGCAAAACATTAAATGAAACCACCAGCACGACTTTACTGACAAAACACTGAAAGGAGAAACATTATGAAGGATAATTTCTAACCACTTTTGAAAATATATGAGTGTATTTTAAAATATCTATGTACTGCTTAGTCCTTGCTGCTTGTGTTGCCTTGGGAAGATACTTTTCTACTTTTTCCATCAATTTTAAGTTCATGTGCAACTTAATAGTGGTCATTTCTTTAGGTTCTCTGAGTTTGCCAAATGAGATTTAATATCTTGTGAGTCTCAGGTTGCATTCCTAATCTGCACAGCTGCCTCGCTGGTGTGTAGTGTATTCAGAAACCCAATAAACAATACAATGGCAGCTTAGCTAAGATCTGTTTGCTATACATATGAACACTAAGGCAATTCAAGCGTAAAGTGATAGGTTAACAGACCAAAAGCAGGGACATGTGTCGTGTTAGGATGAGTCAAAATGAGGAGAATTTACGATTCAGATCTCAGACATCCTGTTTCTAGAAACAGGGTGGATGCTTTTAGCCAGGAATACCACTCAATCATGTGTTGCTACCCAGCTGTTAGAACGACTGACTTTATTCCTGCATTTTTCTTGCAGCTGGATGATGAATGACATTACAAATTAGTTTTCCATATGGTAGCATTTTGTTTGCTTTTTTTCTTTTCGAAGGGCCATGACAACCATCCAGGGGCCTCATGACAGGCTTAGCTGTGATTACAGAGCAGTGCAACTAATAGAAACAAAGTCCTGAAGAATTTTCTCACAAAGAATAAGAGGATGTAGCAAATGGATACTTATGGCTGGTAGAATATATTTCCAAATTATAGCGTTTTTTGTTTTTTTTGTTGTTGTTGTTGTGTTTTTTTTAAATCCTGGAGTAAAGAAGGCGACATAAAGAACTGTACAGGAAAACCAGTCCCCAACTGGAATTTATCTTCTATTCTATATATGAAAAAATTGTATGAGATTCAGCTTATTGCCTTTTTTGTTTCATATGACAAGACAACTCAAATGTTATGATAGCAGGTGGCTATATATGATTCCATTTGATATATGGTGATATATCAGTGGAGTGATCTTACAGAAGTAGGTGGGCAATTGGGAAACTTTTGCTTTTTTCCCCTGTGTGGGATGAAAAGATGGAGCTCATGGCTCAAGTTGAGACTTGTTTTGCTTAACTTAGCTTAGCTTAGCTTAAAAACAGAAGGTAGTGAGGAACTGGGGATAGATTTTTAAGTGTATCCTAGCTTGGATGGAAAAATATGGAAAAAGATTTACTCCTCGACTGGTTGGTGAATGCTGGACATTTCTTGCTGTTACTAGAATAAACTGTTTGCAAAGAGGAATACAGCACTGCACCAGTCCCCTGTAGTTTGTACGTAAGATGCCGACTGGATGAAAACTCTCAACAACTATTTGCCAAACAACAAGCTGTGAGGAGAGTGGCTCAAACCAAAAATGGAGATCCTTTGGCTTGAGAGAAAAAGTTGTGCCTTTTGAGACATGTTGGTTTCAGCTGTAAGGCACAACTTCCACTTGAAAGCTAATGGGCTGGTTTCATGACTTGGGCATTACTTGTATCCTTTGGATGTAATGTAATTACAAGATACTCTGTTTTTTATGTAATTAGAAAAATATGAAAGTCATTAAATTTATAACACTGTGTTAAATCTATGCTGTGGCCTCACAGACACCTCCCCAAAAATGTGCATGTGTACCTCAACAGCTGTCTGTTTGGTAGTAATATACAGTGTAAAGACAATCCCCATCCACTTCTCACTAGAGTTGAAAACTTCATCAATTAAAAACTAATTCTGCCAATAATTCTCTTGAGTGTTTAAGGTTTAGTGCACAAGTTTTTCCTGCTGGTAAAGTAATAGAAGCTTACAAAGCGTTAACAGTTAAAAGCACTATGGTAAAAATAAAATAAAATAAAATGGGACTACTACTTCCAGGCCCAGAAGTAAGAAATTGTTTATATGGTATATAGCTTTAGAAACTTGTCTTTATTCTGAACTTTGAATCCCACACACAGTGAATATTCATCAGTGAAAATAAATATTTTATGAAAATTGTATCCACTCTTGACTCAGATATCTACTTATTTTGCTGGTTGCCCAAACGAGGCCACTGGGGGCGGCCGGACTCATGGCTGGACGCTCCGTCTGGAGGAAGATTTCTCCCTCCTGGGGATGTGACTACGAAAAATATTGTAAAAGTTTATTTTTTCATAAATGTTTATGGAATTCCTCCGCCTCCGCTGCAAACCCAGCTGCTGCTGACAGGGCAGGATGGTCTGAGATTGTTTCCATCCATGACCGTTTTATTTAAAAGTTTGAACCAAAGGCTGGCAGGTGATGTGTATGAACAAGTGTGACTGTTCCCCAGAGCTGTGGGTGATTAGGCTAATTGCTAAACGCTACCAGAGGCAAGAGACTGAGGTGTTGAAACCTTATAGCTGTAATTAAAAGAACCAGTGTGTCCCCCAGGAGGAATTTCACTGATGGCAAAAATCAATTTCCTCCTCTTGCTTTCAGCTACAACACAATTACACCAGGCATTAATTTTAAAGACACCTTTTGTCCAGCGGCTTACTGTGGCTGGCACATACCTTATCTGTTGGGCGGCCGGAGTCGAGGGGGTCTTGTGTGAAACATTTGAGAACATTATCCCCAGAGAGCTGTTATGTGGATGCAGACGTTCTGAGGTCCTATATTCTCTTAACCACAGACATGCTTGTCTCATCATGGGTCAGTGGGCTTTCTTCCCCCTTAATCCTTTTCCTCCAGCAGTGTTTCTACGAGGGCGGACCACAGCTGTGCCTGCAGTCAAGGGGGAGGTTAGGGGATAAGAACCGGAAGAGCCTGACCACAAACTGTCCGCCCCGAGAACAACTCAGCCATATGAACTGGGCCTGTTTATATAAGCACCTCCCGCCTGTGTTTACAGCTAGCACACATTTTTGTTTTACCACGTCTAAACTCCTCGGACGTTTATTTGGCTTCACTTGAACTGTGAGTGTTAGGGCTACATTAGCGGATGAAAGTAGCCGAGGCTGGCAGACTGGGAACTCTAGTCTGAAGGATACTGAGGATTACGCTGGGGCGGAGAGGTCGAAAAGCGCAGTCGCTGACTTTCAACAAGTTCTTTGATAACATGGAGCATCTTCCCATGGCAAAAAAAAAAAAAAAGCAGTTGCTTGAGCCGACACCTTAGAGAAGAGTTATAGGCACCTTCTTGGGCAGATTTCCATGAGTCCACAAACAAAACAGGCAGGAAGTGTCTGAGAGGTGGGGGCATGGATTACACTCTGCATGCTGGGAAAGGGCTTTCTGCTTAAGAGAGGATGAAGCACAAAAAGAAAAAGGGAAGTGCAAGGAAGGGACTTGAAGGATAGGGAGAGAAAGCTGGTTGACGGGGTGTTGGCTAATCCCCTAAAGCATCCATATATTGCCTCCACCTCCTCTCTCTCTACTTGTAAACTGCGAGGAATGTAGCATGTTGTCTTTGGTTCTTGTGCGTGTAGACACCTCTGGTACAGAGAGATTTATATCCACAGACATTGCCCAAAGCATACCACATTGCTTTTTTAATTCTGGAGGCTTTGAAGCAGAGGCGGAGCTCCAAAGAAACAACCAGTATCAGAATTGTCCTCTCATTTGAGCCTGATTTATGTTTCCTAACCACATTAGAGAGCTGCCAAAGGCTGTTAGCCCTCCATTGAGTTGGCATACAATAGATTCAGAAAATACAGTGTTAACATTGGGCTGTTTAATATTTTTCTCTCCGGCTGTCTTCTAAGCAATCTGTAAAATAAACATTTGTCTTGTGATATTCTTTTTCAAAAGTAGAAAGAAATGTCTCTGTGGTGCTTGGAGCTCGTTAGGAATTCCTCTGAACTCCTTGGTTGGACTCAAGTTGGGGTTTCTTTGCTATAAACATAAAAAAGAATACTGGGAATGTATTCATAATTCAGTTTTACATAAAATACCCAAATGTTTGATTATATACCATAAATTAGACTGGAAACCCTTGTAGCCAATTGATCCCAGTCTCTGGAGGACAGCCACACCATTGCTTCTTATTGCCTCCTCTTGTACTTATTTTGTAGGCCAGCCACTTTGTGATGAGAACTGCCTACAATAACTAATGATAAAGGCTTCAGCAAAAGCTCAGGGATCAGAAATGAGTGTTTTTGGCTACAGCACAGCAATCAGCAAGGCCAAAAAACAAAACAAGATGTCCTCCTTCTGCTTTCACTTAGCATATCTAATCTTTGAATTCTGTCTTAGCCAGCCAGAGGCCTAAAGTGAAACACTAGATAAGACAGAGAGGCAGACATAGACATCAGGATTACTTAACTGTTCATAAGAGCCACATGAATTAACTTAAGCGCCCAGAAAGCCAGTCAACCGTTCAAGTATTGTAAGAATGCTAGCTGGTGGGAAGATGTGAATATGAGATGCGATCAAAGAAGCTACTGAAAAAAGTTGCTAAAAATCAAAAGATAAACCAAATTTAAATTTGGCTGATCACCAGCTCAAGATCATCTTCACACCGACCTCTGGACCCTTTTCAGTGTGGCTGCTATGTTTAGATCACTTCACAGAAGTCATTTTATGACCTCTGCAAATTTTTTTTTTTAGAAACAACATAGTGTAAAGCTCTGCTAACAGTCTCAACTTAGGGGATGAATTCATGGCTCAAAATGTTGCAATCCACTTGTCACACATTGCTTTGAAGCTTACACCTAGGAGCTTCTGGCCATTCCAACATCTTCATTGCCTAGGTAACGCTCTAATGTGTTTACCATGAGATCATATCATATTATCAATGACTTGAACTGGAAATTGGCAAAATAGATTTTGACTTGCTTCTTTCTGAAGATGCTGTTCATGTCCATGTCCATGTGTAAAAAGACAAATTCAATGTTTCCAGCTTGAGCTTGCGCAGACTTAAGACAGGTTCTTAACCTAATATTTCTTTAATACACACTTTCTAATGTGCCTTGAAAGATTCTAAGTGATGTTAAATTCAGTTTAAATGCTTTATGTCATTTCACGTAAAGCACACAGTGCTAGTGTTTTTGACCTCTCCAGACAATCAGATCACTTGTTTTGATGTTGAACTGACATCAGTCTGTTTACTTGAAAAATGTACATTTTTTAAATTTCATCTATTTCCATTGCACTTTTGGTAAAGTAGCATCAGAAGTCTTGAATTTAACTTGTTTCTGCCTGTAGTCACTTGGTTGAAACACATACTGGAGCTATCAGGTATGAAATCTAAACAGGTATAAGCCGATCCTGCAGACAACAAAGCTATAAATCTGGAAATAAAAGCTGTAAATTGAAAGTCTTTCCGGGACAGAAACAATATCGGCATCTCTTGAAGTCATCCTTGGAGGACAGCAGTGAGTTCCTGATAGTGTGCTGCTATAGACCCTGACAGGAAAATAAACACTGGGACTTGGTCAATAGGCCTTCCTGTAAGCTTGTTGCTTGCAAGTCTTCTCAAGTATCAGGGAAGGCATTATTGATATGTTACAAAATGTTACTGTAAATGACAACTGATAAGAGTCGATTCCCTCTCCTCAGTGGGGATATATACTGTTAAAAATGAAACCCGTGACATGTTTGGTGGCTTTCAGACCCAGGGGAGGTGGGGGTTTTTTTTGTGTGTAGCCATGTAATTCAATCTACAGCACCTCTTTAAACAGGACACATAACATAAGGTTGAATTTTTACTGCCAACTTAACTTGCCTCCTTCAAAGAATAATTCAGGAAGAATTGTGAGGAACTGCATTTTTCTTTTTTTAGTTGAGTTCTTCAGGCATCACAAGATGAATTCTGTGATTCTTTCAACCAAGGTGGAGGGCCAAGGAGTTGAACCCCAAGGGGGGCACAGGGGTATAACATGAATGGAGTCATCCCTGCATAACTCTGGCCAGTGAGTGCCCCCACCCCCTCCTCCACCTCTGAACTGTTCGGTGGAACCACAACAGTGTAAGAGCCTCATTTAGGAGCACAGAAAGAAAAGCAGAAATCTCTTTCTCAGGAAGATTAGTGGCTGTCCCTTTGGAGTAGCCCTGTGGACGGGGAGGGATGGGGGGAGGTCTATTTTTCTCTGGGACATTTTTCTCTGCCAGGGAGGGCCGTGACCCACTCCAGAGCACCATCCAGAGAAAGGCCCCGTGCATAAGGCAGAGACCTCAGCAGAGACCCTCAGACTCAAGTTCTGAGACTTACCCAATGATAACCATAATTAACACCCAGTTCCTTATCGCAAATCCACCCTCCACTCCCAGAAAGACCAATTATACTACACACCATGTCTTCATCCATCTATGCTACGCTTTCGGTACCTTTACGTGTAAAACAGCTTATCTCATGGGTGGTAACCTCTATGGTACTACAGCTGTACCCTTGTGGAGACCAGAAACCAGTCTTGAACCTTTGGTGACAATTTTGGACTTTAATGTCAAGATCTTAGATCTTGACATTAAAGATCTTTGTATCTTCTAGTTTCTGAAACTGTGTTCAGCATAGGGCTAAAAAGCAAGAGATTCACCTGCTGACAGGTACCTGATTCAGAATAAAATTTTCTTAGTCCAATAAAATGGACTCAAACTTAGTAATCAGATGATTCCAGCATTTTAAATCTAGAAGAAAAGTTGCAGATGCAATTTGTTTTCTGCTTATTGTAATATATGATCCATTTTTAGCCTTCAGAAAGTTACTCATAGTTACCCTAATAAAAGGCTCCAAGGAGTTACATTCAAATACCCGTAGGAACAGAAACAGACGTTTTTTGGATTTCTGTTTCAGAGATATTTCGAGTTAGAGTAGTAAGACTTATTTCTGATCTATTTTCATGAGGAAAGACTGGAAGAAGTGATTTAATGCTTTTGCAGTAAGGGCTCTCGAAAGTGAGTCTCTCGAAAGTGAGTCATTTTTCTTCTATTGGCACTCTCCTTAGATACATCAGTGCTACGAATAACTATCTGTGGACATTACGTTTTATATGCTGAGGATCATCGATCTTTGCAAAGGCTTCACAAGCCTCTGGCAAATTCTAAGAAAGATGAAGACAACACTGTGGTTAGGCAGAAATAATCAGCATTACCCAGCTTGTCTGCTCCACTGGCCTCGTACAGTCAACACAAAAATGAGCGATGATGGAAAAATTCTCTCTGGCAAACTTTTTCTGAATATAACGGGAGTCGTAAAAGAACTCTGGCAGGTCTGTGTTTGAAACCGTCACTCTTCGTCAGTCGAGGTCAGAGGAGAGTAGCACATCTGAGCGCATGTACACTTTGGTGCAAAGTGGGGAGGGGGTTGTATCAATCACAGGTTTCCCTTTGAAATTGTGAGATGTTTTACAGTCCTGGAAGTGGGCACCTAATCTGAACACATGTTATTCTGACATGCTGAAGCACTCGTAAATCCCTGGGCCTGGGAATCAGGTTGCGGGAGGCGAGCCTGTGGAAGCACGCCCTGCACCGAGACAGATGCAGGCTGTCACACAGAATGTGGGTGCCCATTTAAAACCATTAACAAGACCCTGAGAAACAAGTCTGATTCTTATCAGATGGACTCAATCTGATCTGGGCGTTTGTGCCAGCATTCCCCTTTCCCTTTATCCTCATCCTACTTCTTCTTTCCCCTTGGATCCTAACACACTCTATTAGAAACCAGACACAAACTTCCATTATGTTTCCACACTCAGAGACACAGACAAGTTCAACAAGGCAATGCAAGTCTCCATGAAACACAAGCAAAGTGATGAGATTCGTGACCAGCTGACAGAAGGGATTATGGAGAACAAGATGTTCACGGGTTGTTTCTCCTTGAGTTACACTATTCCATTGTGGAGTTATATTTTCAAAAATAACCTCACTGCATATGGACTATACAGGGGACCATTTGGTGTCACCGTTAAAGCTCAGAGTAGTCATCCTTTTTCAACTTGCAGGGATACTGGTTTTTTTTTTTTTTTATTAGTCCTTTATCCAGGTAAAAAATCTCATTGAGATTAAAAATCTCATTTTCAAGAGAGACCTGGCATCATGGCAACAAAAGTCAAAATACGCATACCACATAAGTATATAACATTTAAAACAAATACAATATCCCATACCAACATGTGTAAAATATACAATAACAGATCAAATTAAAAGTACATTAAAACAATCACACTGAGTAAAAGAGTTATTCTCTCGTTCCTTTAAGTCAGACTTAAACTCTCCCAAGGTAACCAATTCTGATAATTGGTTTTAAAGTGAAACAAGGCTCCTAAACAGTCTGAAGGCTGATAAACCTGCGACTTATCACAACAAGAAACCTATAGCTCTTTTAAAATTGAACTATTATCCTTGTGCATCCAATAGCGTCACAGGCAGTGAGTGAAGCTACTCACTCTAAAACACACCATGTGCTATCATGGTATTGTGGAAGACTGGCAGCATTTTATGTCCTGTAATGAGACCACATCGGTAATTTTTCTTTAAAAAGCATTTCCATTTTGGTCTTCCTAAGAGGAAGAAATTCTTTAAGAAGAGTGGATCTGAACCTAAACCTAAACCTTACACCCACTTGGTCAACGGAAATCCATCTGGGGTTAGGGTTAGGAGTAGGACGCGGGTACTTTTAAATGTAGTTTGAGTACTTAAAAATTCCATTTCAAATACGACTAAGCAGAACAAACAAGGCCCTAAAAGTTTACCAGTACAAAACTACTTGATGTATTCACAATCGTCCTATATTTTTTGTTTGAATCTGCATACTAATATAAGAAACGAAAAGGAGGCATAATCCAAATTGAAAGCAAAAGCCTTAAAACTATCTAATGACATACTAATGTCCTACTTTAAAGGTTCCCCTGTGTGACAATGTGAGCTTTGTGATGCCAGGGCATCAGGCACTTCATTAAACAGTAAAACAACTTGAATTCGCTGCAGTGGCCTCTCACTTGATGCCAGAGCATCTTTCTGAGGGGGTTCAGTGTCCACCAGCCGGCGTTAGTAATTTATAACACTTGTACCTCAGAGGCCCCAACAAGGTCCTCCAACCTCGTTATGATGAGTTTTCATCACACACTCACTAATGAAAACATGAGCTCTCATCTTTTAATTATGAGACGAAGTCTTGGACACCCAGCACCCTCACTGTTACCTCACAAGCACAAATAACCCCTGATGGTTGCAGCCTGCTGCTTTTCAATGGGGCAAGGTTATGAAAATTCAACCCCCACAGCCTCCGTGACACACAATGGTCACAACTGTGTAAACGACTGAATAATTCATGTTATGGCAAGTGCAATATTTTCTTATCGCTGGTTTGAAAAACTTTTGGACCCTTTGTGGAGGTGCCAGAGAGGACGCACTGAAACGCCCTAGTTTCTCACCACGCATCCCTAAACAATTAATGCTCATGGCTCCTCTCGTGGCAGGCCACCAAGCCCATCATTAAGCAGAAATAGCGCTAACGCCACAATGTCATACGACATCTTGTTAGCATTTCAAAGGTGCTTCCCTCCTCCCTCCTCTTTATCCACGGCCTCTGATACACCATGTCGTCCACTGCTGTGCCAGCCTTTTTTAGTAATTCATGAAATTTACACTCGGGAGGTGAGAACAAGGTCTTTCGACCTCATTATAACATTTTTTCATCACTCATTCTCTGACATCTCTGAAACACGCAGCCCCCATCTTTGAGCATTTTCATGTGCCACCCAACTACTTAGTGAGCAGCAGTTCACTGCAGTGCAGAGTGCAGAAACCTAAAGACAAAGGTCCAGATTCTGGTGTTTGAAGGCGCCAAAGAGAAGCTGATTTTTTTTTTTTTTTAACAAATTACTTTGACAAGTATTATGTCAAAGCTCTAATCTGTCATCTCTTCTGCTGTACTTCCACCTTACAATGAGGAAAGAGCAAACGGATACGGATGTACCTCTGGTCAGAGTGGTGGGCGAGGGTTTCTTCGGGAGTTCTGAGAAGCTGCTTCCATCCAGACCAGAACTCTTACACTCCTTCTTGTCAGTTGCTGTTGGAGCTGAAGTTTCCATGCTGCTCTTCAATTTCTGTCACAAGCTGCAGAGGCAAGACACACATAAGAACATAAGGTCAAAAAACTGATCAAGGAAAACATCATGTGGTGAAGGAAGTACTGTGCTGAACTCAAAGTCCTGCAGAAGCAAAAACAGCGTAATAATAATAATAATAATAATAATAATAATAATACAGAAAAGTCAGACAGTTGTATTAATGTATTGTAGTAATGTATTAGTGTTCTGTCATTCTGGGAAATCAACTCAAAACATTTTTTTTCTTGCATTGAAAAATATTTAAACATTGTCCTTTTCTTCTAACGAGCGAAAAAGATACTCATCATTCTCACATCTAGCACACCAGTTCTCAAACTTTTTCTTGCATGCCCCTCTTCAGAAACTCAGACTAATTCCCACTTTACAGTCCACATTTATCTTCAATTATTAACATGAATAGTAACAAAAAAATAAAAGCAAAGAACAAAAAACTGACCCCTTACAGTGGGTCAAATACCCCAACAGAGGGTCCCACCCCACAGTTTGAGAACCACTAGACTAACAAAAACAGAGCTAAGTTTAACAGAGCACAAATGTTTCCATTCACAAGCCAAACAAATTTCAACAATCTTTAAGCTACAAAATAGAATTTAAGTTGGAAAAAGACCCAACATTAAAATCTGGAGATTGTAGAATTGCACAGTTGGGCTTTCAGGAAGCCAAACATTAAATAAGTAAATTACTCTCAGCAATTACTGCTGACATAACAGACGGCACAGGAAGCAAGAGAGGTGAATTTTTTTTCATACTGAACTAACAAAAACTGTCTTGCTATAGTGTGTTTGTAGCATATCTCCATAGGTGTGCATAGGGCTGGGCGATATGACCCAAAATTCATATCTCGATATTTTTTAGCTGGATGGCGATATAAGATATATATCTCGATATTTTTTTTAAAGCCATAAGTTAAGAACAAAAAGAGAGTTCTTAGTCACACTGTGTCCCAGCTGTCACACGGGCACTTTTATTTACATACAGCGTAGATGTACATGAAGAAATTACTCAAAAATAAATTATCAGCATTTATTAAATAATCATGGTCCATAAATAAAAGAAAACAATGTTGTTTTTGTGCATAACAAAAAGCTCACAATTGTGCAGTCAAAATGTAAACTAATAGACGCTGAGCATAATAACAAAGAGACTTCACAGCTGCACCACGTCTCTGAACAGGTGCCATTTATGGTCCTTATACACACACAGTACGTATCACTCCGCGAGGCTCCTCCCCGGTAGCCGTAATCCTCCGACATCAAGCGGTGCAGCTCCGTAGCTTAGCAAAGTCATATTAAAACATTTTTTGACAGATTGCTGAGCGCTGTGTACCACATAAAATCGGTTTGTGGTCAGCAAGCACAACCAGAATTCATACATAAGGCGCGCTGTCGATTTTTGAGAAAATGAAAGGATTTTAGGCCGTGCAGCTCCTCCGGGCTGCATGTCGTTAGCGCGGTTAGCTCGTTAGCGCGGTTAGCTCGCTAACACGTTGACGCCGTCCAGCCCCACGCACGGTAACTCGCTAACGGAGATTTTCCGCTTTCATCTTGTCATTGCCTGCAGGTGAAGCTATGGGGGAGGGGGAGTTGTGTTCAGTGAAGGAGAGGCGAGGCCGAGTAACGTTGCGTAGAGACAAAAGTGGACGAAAGAGAGGCAAACCTGCGGCTCCACAAGTATAATTATAATGTAACATAGACTATATCGATATAAACGATATTGTCACATCTTATATCTCGTATGAAAATATATCGATATTTTTAAAAAACTCGATATATCGCCCAGCCCTAGGTGTGCATATGTGTTTATTGGGCCAGTGTAACCGAAAAGCCTTGAACACACACACACACCCTCAGGTTTCTCAGTTTGATGTAATGAGTTCATGGAGCCCCTTCTGTTCCAATTGTAAATGTGAGTGGCCCTCAGCGCTGAGGTTTTAGCCTCACGCACTGTGTCAATACCTCCTCATGTCTGTGTGAAAGGCTCGATGACTTGGCAACCTGCCACTTGTTTGACTTGGTGGGACCTACAAGATCATCCTCTGCTGAGAGCAAATAAGACCCAGTCTCTCCATCCACCTCCCCCACCAGCCCCCCACCACCGGGCTGGCCTAGAAGGGAAAAGTCATTCTGGCTAGCTTGTGGTCGTTGCTCTTCCACATGCTTTCAGACACTGGTGAGAAAACGTTTGTCACAATGCTGGAAAGACAAGAGAATGAACAACTGCATGTAATCACAGGGGGGTGTTGGGTCTGCAGGTTTCTGTCCTCTCCTCACACCTGTTTGCAGCTAGCTGATTAAAACAACCTCAGATCTTATAAACCAAATGTGTTTATGACCTAATATGTGCCCAAAGAACACAAACAACATCCAGAGGATATTAATTGTTGCTTATATACGAGAAACAAATGTGATTTTTGGCTGCAAAGAAACCACAAAATAATTCAGTTATACAGCACCTATCCACAACAACACCCGGCTCACTTTGTGTTAGGGAGGGTCACCTGATCCATCCCAAACTATAAGCTTTTTTAGAAAGCTTATATCTTAAAGTTTGAAGTCTAATCTTAAAAGCAGAGAGGGTGTCTGTCTCCTGAATCCAAACTGGGAGCTGGTTCAACAGAAGAGAGGCCTGATAGCTGAAGTCTCTAACTCCCATTCTACTTTTAGAATCTCAAGGAACCACAACTAAGCCAGTGCTCTGTTGGGATTATATGATACTGTGAGGTCTTCAAGATAAGATGGGGCCTAATCAAGAGGAGAAGTATTTTAAAATTCAATTCTGGATTTTAAATTGCGCCAAAAAAGAGACGTTAATATAGAAGAACACGGATCTCTCTTTCTAGTCCCAGTTAGTTGTCTCATTGTGTATTTTGGATCGACTGAAGGCTTTTCAGGGAGCTTTCAGAGCAGCCTGATGATAATAAATTACATTAGTGGAGCCTATGTTGTAACATATTAAAACACGGGATGGTGTGACACCAGGTAAATACACAATTAGGAATGTGGAGAATGATACTGTCATTCAAATGGAAACCTAATTGCTCAGTGATCTGGTTCCTACCAGGCAAACGTGTGAAGCGTTGTTTTCGGTTTCATGTGGATTTCCAACATGTCATGCTTTATTGTGAGGTGTGCGTACTAGCAGCCATGTCTGTTACCCTTCGGAGGTGCCAGTCGCCTGTCAGTGAGCCAATGTAAGCCGATTAGAGGTGGGCGACTAACAGGTTTAGGCTACATCTGTTTCTTTTTTTCTGCTGCCAAAAATGTCGCTGAGCTCGCCAGCGAGCCATCTCGTCTCTGAGAAGTCCGTCACTCTGACATCACCTTAGTGATAGAATCTAATTTGCTCTTTCATGGGCCTTTATCGTATTTAGAGTTGGCCAAAAAGCCGACTAGTTTTTGGTGGTGATCCCTGTTGGCTCGGATAAGATGTGCCCATGAACAGACCAGAGCTCGGAGCAACCGTGTTCGCCTTTCAAGCAGCCTGACTGAGAATCCTCCCCTTAACATTGCCGCCTGATGAACATCTGGCATCGCATTAATGGCCGTTTCCATGCTTTTACAGCAAGCCAACTATTTGGTTTCCAGTTGCCTCTGAACCTCGAGCCAATACTTAGATTAAGAGGGGTTTGGGGGTGCAAACACCTTTAAAGGTCGTTTAGCAAGAAACGAATAAATAAAAAAACAGGTGCAAAAACTGTCAATAACTGGAAAATTTGAGCACATTTTTGAAAAAGTGGCCCCAACTTCACCCTCACTCATCCTTCCTTAATACCTTGGAGCTGTTACATTACACCCTCCACCCCCCTTAACCAATCTCTCCCTACAGGCAAGACCCTGTTGCCCCCAATGACAGGGGAGCCCAGTTCTGACGGGCTGGTACAGGTGTCAGGAACTAAGCGGACAGATGGCAGGGGCCAAAGGCGAACAAACAACAAGGGTGCACTTCTTTACTCATCTTCTGGTTGGCTGGGCAGCCTGTCGCAGGACGAGCAGCGCCCCCCCCATCCACCCTCTGGTGTCATGTGACCACAGGCTCAGAGACTTCAGAGGGCAGAGCAGGCATCTGATTGAGTCTTCTTTTTTTATGTTACACCTGAGCAGAACCCAGGCTTTTAAATTTATCTGGTCTCTTACAGGACGGTCACTGGAGGCGATGCTCTACAGACGGCCTCAAAATTCTGATGATCGAATGATTTCCTGGAAGTGCAGAGCTAAAAACACCACAGCAATGTCAGTCTAACAACAAAATCCCAAAACAAGACTTACGCAGATTGCAGTTCTAAATGATTTATTTTGTTCATCTGAATGCAAAGCTGCTTTTCTTTGCCTGTGGTTAAGGCCAGACTAACCATATCCGAAACCTTAAGCTTCACTTTCATCTTTGTTCTTGCTCCTTCCTGCCACAAAAAACTGGATGATTTTCCCCACTTTAGTGAATTATCTTGCAAACATTCAAAACTGCTATTTAGAAGTGAGCACAGACACAAAGAAACATCTTATATTTATTTAATTACCCAAATCCTTCCTTTCCTGTCACATGCAGTCTGCTGAACATATTCTAGATTTATAATAAATTATTGTATTTGATGATTCATAGAAAAGGAGTAGTTTATAGGAGAGATTGCACATCTTGATTTTCCTTCCCCAGGACTTTGCTACGATGGACGGTCCAGGCGTGCCAGTAACCGCACAAGGCACCGGAAAAAGACTGAGGTAATGGGGAGTTGTCACTGATATGTTTTCTGCTTCGAGGCTTAACCTCTTAAGATCCATCAGGTCACCTAGGATTAGTGTTCAGTTGATGTCCCCCCATTTTCATTGACGTTTTGCCTGTTTGGAAGATCAAATGGAAAACTTTAACACAAAAAAACTAACCCCAAAATGTCTAACACCTCATTTGAAATGTATCATCTTCTACTTTATATATTTAAAAAAAAAAGGCTATTCAGCATGTGGCTAAAACCAAACCAAGCCCTAGATGAGCTGCCAGTGACCTAAGATCATAGGAGAGCCATATCATTCCATTTATTTCTGAGCAAAATCATTTGTTGTGGGAGCAACGATGAAAGCAGTAGTGAGAAAAATCGCCTGCTTAATGAATTTGCTCTTCACGTCAGGATTGATTTTCCCCTGGTCTCGCCTGCTTTTGTCTGAACTCCTCTTCCGCTCTCTGTTAATTTACCTTCTGCCCCCTTCGTCTCAGACGTGCAGGACTTTTGTTATGAGACCCGGTGTGTGTTTTTCTTAGCGCCTCGTTCAGTTTCAAGTGTTCCTCTCCTCCACTACCGTTCAACAGCTCCCCTTTCACCAACACTGAAAGGAATGCAAACACACATCAAAAGATGCCCTCTCATTCTGAAGATTTCCAGGCTTTGCTCTTCTTACTTTCTTCCTTCCTATCTTTCAGTGAATGCGATCCGTATGCTGGTAGGCTCTCTTTCCTGGCAGCGCGCACACACACACAGTCAGTTTCTCACACCAACTGCTGTCCCACACTCTGCTCACTTGGCAAACAAGGGACAGACGGATAACTGAGGTCTCCAGCCCCTATGCCACCTGCAGACCTCTCTGCTCGGGTTTCTGACGGTGACACTCATGCAGGTTAACAAAACAACTAAAATGAGCCAAAATATGGTTTTGTTTTACATATTTTTGGATCGTCATCACACATTTTGTTTTGGAGCCATGATTAAGATGAAAGACTTTTGATCTTTTTTTTGAGGTATTGTAGACTTTGGATTGTATACTACTCTTCATATTTTCTTATTTGTCACCTTTAACATCTTTAACCCTTATGAGTACCTCCTGATCTGCCATCTTTTTGGTTCAGATTTGGTTACATTTAGGTGACTAAGCCTATTAGATTAAAGTTGTCCTATGACAGGGATAATTCACATAAGCTGAAAAAACTGCTAAACCATTAAGTTTGCTTAACTAAAAGTCAGCTCTATAGCGTGACCAGCGGTGGATAACACTTTTATTTCTTGTTACAGGGACGGTGTCCCACATTTGTATTTGCTCTACTTTATAGAAGTCAGAATACTTGGCTCTAACAAGAAACATGCCGCTCAAAAAGAGACCTGCAGATGTACAGATGCATTCCTATTGAAACCTAAAGATGGTTACCAGACAGAACAGCAGCTCAAATAACGGCTGAACAACTACTGAGACACAAAATGGGAAAACATGGGTGAAGGAAGGCTATTTTATAAGAATCTTTCACGTATGCTTACTGTATTTACTTAATAGTCAATCTGGGGGGAAAAAAAGAATCCATTTGTTTTTTAATTATTACCTTTTTGACCAATCTATATTCTGCATAGTTTGTTAATTACATTACATATAACCTCTTACCATATTAGGGTGTTTCACATTGTCCCACCCACATTTGGTTTGTTGGAATCTGATCACCACACACACCGTATGCTAGCATGCTTCAATAAGGCTGGCTAGCTTGGATCGAACTCACAATCTTTTAAAATGCAGTGACACACAATGACCACTAAACCATCTAACTGATGCCTTGATAATTGTATAATTTATATTTTTACTTATTTACTCTCCGTAGGAACAGAATAAGTTTCATGTTATTTTTAGGTTACGTAGGAATTCTTCAGCTGTCAGATCTAATTTACAGGTAGACAGGTGTACGGTGCACGGAGGGGAAGTGCTGGTGACAGGTTCACCGCAAGTTTCTTTTTTTTTTACTGTGCTTTTGTTGCATCCCCTGCGTATTCAGAGAGCTCACGGCAAAATGTGGACATAAAAACATATGGTTTCCCCCTCTCATGGCCAGCTCTAACCACCTTGGCTGGACTTTCTCCTTGACTCTGTGACAGTTTCATAAGTAACCTTTAATTTAACTTCCCAGATGTTCTCTCCATGAGAGCATTTTTCACTTACCAAATGCTTCCTTCCTGAGACTATTCAGCTCATTTTTGGTCTTGGCTGCAACACTACCTAACAGTAAAATGGCAGTACTTTTTAAACCACACTCTAAAACTTTCACCTTTGGTTCACCACATTTGAGACTGTATTCAGGCAAATGTCCATTACTTAATTGTTTTAACTTTTTGATTTCTGCATGTTGTTTTCGGTGCCAGAGTAAAGAACATAGGTCATGGTCATGTGAAAGTAAAGTCATGGGGTAATGACCCACCGTAGATATGCTTGTTAGGTACTAAATCTTGAGATTATGTGGAAAACTTAGAGTTTTTTGACCAGGTATTATACCTTTATAGTCATAATAACCAATACCAATAAAACGGGTCACTCAACTGCGTTGGCCCTCTTTCTCCCAAGAGTTTATTTCACTTGAATTTATAGTTTTGGCTGGGTTTGCAGCCATGGCAGCATGCTGTTTTCAGTGATAAATCTCTAAAAACCCAACAACAGTTCATCATTTAAGAACTAAAAATCCAACATTTCCCTTAAGAGTTGGTGGAGACCGAAGATCAAAGGTAAACAGGATAAGACTGAACTTTGGGATGACCACTGAATGGTAACGTGGCTCAACTGTAGTCCACCATATAAAATTAAAAATATGAAAACATGT
Organism: Aulonocara sp. 'chitande type north' Nkhata Bay; assembly: GCF_057382095.1. NCBI lineage: Eukaryota > Metazoa > Chordata > Actinopteri > Cichliformes > Cichlidae > Aulonocara > Aulonocara sp. 'chitande type north' Nkhata Bay. Next base: position 31,749,471 of record NC_141359.1, read on the forward strand.
CAGAGTTGTTTTTTTCTTTATTCTTCCCCTATGTAGCTACAAATCTGTTACAAATGAAAAAAAAAAACTCTTAGGATACAATATTACAAATATTTGACATCATGCAAAATGCAGATGTCTTGTAAAACGGAAGATGTGACCTTGGCACCTTTAAACAAACCCTCAACTCCTTTCATAACACCATAAAACTACTTAATGTGGTTGATGTTGTTGTGGCAAAATCTGTACCCCATCAGTGCAAAACAGTCTGTATCAGACTAGGAATGTTTTTGTTGACAGATGATATGCCAAAATGGACGGCGACTACAAAGACCTTTGGGAAAAGACAAGTTTAGACTAGGACAGGACACATTCTCCATGGGTGAATCACTTCTGTGCGGAGAAATGTCTCCCTTTGAGGATTTGAAGCTCAGGTCTGAAGGATCATGAAAGCAGTTGAGACGTGAGAGGCCTGACAGTAGCACGTTATCCATTAGTTTGATTCAGAGGTCGAAATTACCACAGGCTGCCTCACATGTATAGCTTCAGGTCAGCCAAGCAGAAAGGAGACGATTGCCACAATATGCTTTCTCATTGCCAGGGTGAAGGTTGTTTTAAGGGTTAAGCACTTAACTTGGCTGAGCTACTTTAAGATCTTTGCTTTAAGAGCAATTTAACGTGCAGTGAATCAAAGGAAGCCTGCAAATAATTTCTTATATCAATTAAAACCACTATGGCTCATATGTGTGAGCCCTGTTTTCAATCACAGGCATGTAAATCGGGGATTACTGAACTATTTTCTCCATTGCATTCCATGTTTGTATGAATCTACTATCCATTCCAAATGTTTACAATGTGCACAACACACTGGGGGAACCAAATCCCTCACCAAAGACCAAGTATCCAGTGGATTGCAGATCATACAGAGTAATGAGAAGCTAACAACTGATGTAATATAAAAGGCATCTAAAACAGCAGAGAGAAAAAAGCCCTGTGGATGAGTTCTTACTCCACCCCTGAACCTGACCTTTCCTTCTAGTAAAGGCAATATCCTGTGGTTGATCTCTTTGTCTCTCTCAACCAACAGAAAACAGATGTGGAGCTCGTGGCCTATATAGTACACGGTCACCAGCTGGAGGGGAAGATATATGAATGTGATTATTATTTTTTTTTTTTTTTGTAATGGTCCTAACACTGTCAAAGGCACAAAAAAAAAAAAAAAAGAGTTTGGCGCAAATTTAGGTGTCACTCACATTCTTACATTTTCTTCCTGTTAAAAGAGAGTTTTTCTTTCCCACTGTCACCAAATGCATTCTCAAAGTCAGCCTTTGATCGCTGGGGTTTTCACCATATTATTTTATAAAATATATAGTATGTAAAACACCTTGAGGTGACTGCTGTTGTGATTTGGCGCTATATTAAAAAACTGAATTGAATTGTTTTGATCTCTATTGAATGATTACATGAAAAAGGGACAAAAAAATATTTGCCACGCATTCTTCTGCTGTGTAACCTTACACCTTAGCTGCAAAGTGGGAATGCTTTTATTTTTGCAAGTATTCACTTTTTTGCAAGAAGAAATGTCACAGGACTGCCGAATTTATCACAATTCACGGAACAACTATGCCCGCGCCAAACTTCACAGCAAGTTTTTTTTTTTTTTAACATTTTCAAGTTATTTTAGCCAGTGTGGCCCCACCACGCTGGTCTACAACAAGCATGCAAATCATTAATCAAACCATTAACTGATAAGCTGACGAGTTAGAAAGTTCTCATTGCTTGCATATCTCAGCTGAATGAAGCTGAGCTGAGTCTGTATCCATGTAATGTGTGTTTTAAGTCCCAGCTGTCACTGGTGCCACCATGCACACTGCTGAGTCGTGCCTCCCTCTCTGAAGCATTTGGCCGGGGGCCATTCATCCTAAACGTGCTGTTAGCACTCACTCTCGACCACTCCAGCTGTCACTGACCTCGACCACGACATCAGCTAAACTGCCACTCTGCACGTCTGTGTTCGGACGCTCCAACGAGCCAATGTTGGCATTTGCTACACTCAGGTTTCACTGTGGTGTAGCTTCCACGTCGTTGTGGTGAGTTTAGTAGAAGTGTCTGATAGCTGACAGTCTGCATGTGTCTGCATCGGCCACTCATGCCAGCTGCTGCCAATTCACAGTCAAAGCTTTAGTCACAGCAGAGGGACTCCCATTGAAGTTTGCTGTGCATGTGTGTTTATGCAGGCATCCAAAGCAGCTGTCAAAGCGCATCTTCAGATGAGATCCTAGTTGACCAGTAACAGTTATCAGGACCTAAAGTGCATTTTAATTTTTTATTTTACATTTTTCACTAAAACTAATAATTACACCATTAGCTGCTAATTTCCACACTCCCAGTTTGTATTGCAGACTTTCAGTTAGTTACTCAGACATCTCTTCTGCTCCAGAAAGAGCCTCAAAACTTTCCAAGAAGCTGAGAAGCTGAGCTGTGGTTCTCGATTGATCCTTATGTGTAGAAATGGTAGACCGTCCCTTTTCCTGTGTGCTTTTATGTGGCTGCTACAAACTCTAAAAGTACTAAATGTGTAGCTCAAGGTGAGCCAAATGGCACTGTCCTCTAAATGCAAGGATTAGATTTAGTGTTAGAAAAACCACTTTAATGAAGCTGCATTCTTTAACCTAGAGCGTGACCTTCTTATGTCAGGCCCATATGAAAGGTAACATGCGCTTTGCTGTTAAACAACCTTTTTCTGCCGTCTTCACCTGAATTTTTTCACCCTGGAATCCACTGCTGCCCTGCGACCATGTTTTGGCATTACCGAGTTCACGCTCAGAGCAGCCTGACATTACAGAAGTTTTGCATGTGAAACAAATTAGAACAAAAATGGGCCCTGAAGATAACACGGCGAGGTTTTCATCCTACTTTCTCTCTAATGAGCTGATTACAAAACACAAGCAGACCTCTTTTTGGACCCAAGCCACAGAGAGAGAGGAGAGGATGGCAGCAACAGAAACGCCATGAGGGAGGAGGGGGAAGGTTTGGAGGAACTTGCTGAAGACAACCACATGTCTCTATATCCTAGCTCAACTCTGAGCTCCGACTCTTGTCTCCGGCTTCTATCTGAGAGGAGACTGTGGCCTGGCACTGAGTCAGCATGATGTGGAATCTAATATTTCCCATCATATGGAAATGTAAGAAAAGGAGCCCAGCTGCCCTGCCCTTAAGGCTGCGTTGACTTTGTAGCTATGGGAGGGCCTAGTGTAAATCACAACTTACAAACTCCCTGCCCTCTCCCCTTCCCAACACAAACCCCAGAGTTAGGAGCACAAACAGATCCCCCTCCTCTCTCTCTTTGAGCACGATGGCTGCATTTTGCTGCGAGTGGCCTCTGCGCAAACCCCGATCTCTGCCTCTGCATCAGATTAGGGCCAACGGCAAACAACACAGACAATACTGCATTGTCTGTTAGCCTGTGTCAGTCTATCTCACAGCTCTCCACCACACAGAAAAAAGCCTGCTGGGTGTTTAATGAGGAAGTGACAATGATACAGTGAAGGGAAATCAGAAATCCTCCTCATCAATGGCACTAACAGCTGATTCCACAGCCAGTCAGGGGGGCAACATGGACTGAAGAAAGCATGCATGAGCTTGGAAACATTACTCTGCCTTCCCATGTGGTTTCCATTTGTTCACAATAAACAGGACACCATCATCACTTTCTACAGACTCAAATATTTTGGGAAGACAGTTCGACTTAGTCTAAAGATGTGAAGTTCAATCTTTAACCTTTTTTTATTTACAATACGCACAATATGAGAATGCAAATGTCCAATTTTAGTCTGGATATTAAACACCTTGACAACATTTGATTGTGCCCGTGTAAAAAAAACTATTTCCTAAAGTGTGAACAGGTCAAAGGTCGACTATTTCTCTGTGCTGTGTGCTACATTTAATAAAAAGCAACTGTGGACAATATCTGAAGCTGATTCTCTGTAAGGGCTACATGTGCAGAAGAGTGCAGTGCAGTTTAGGTGCCAACTTTCTGTTTACATCTATAAATGCTAGCTACAACAGGAAGTGACCATATCTGAATGAAGTGGTAAGTTTTCACCTGATCATCGCTGAAATGCTTTGCAGTCTGCCTCTGTAGACTGTATGGGAGCATACAGACACAGTTTAATAAAATTCTAGAATTTCACTGGAGCTTGGACTTCTTTGATATCAGTTAGTACAAATAACCGCACAGCAGCCATATTATTGGTCCGATAATTTCATTAAAAATGCGTCAAAAGGCTCAGGCAGCATAAACACAATCCAGAGGTCCAGGTCAGGGACGAGGTGAAGCCTAGCAGACAGCTATCAACTACAGCCATCTGTCAGTCAAAGAGACCACGCCCCCTAATGATGCAAAATATGCAAAACAATTTAAACAGGTGAGTTAAAAATATCACACAATTAAAGCTGTTGCGAAGGGGAAAATTAGCTATAGAGACGGAAAATAATTTGTTGTTCTCATGTGAAGTTGGACATCACATGGACGTCTATGGGCACTAACAGACTGCTGGAGCCTCAAGTGGATGTTAAAGGAACTGCACCTGTTGCTGTTTCCATGTTGGTTTTATTTTTCAGCTCTTGAGGTTACTGCTTGTAGCTGATACAGGCTAATAATGTCTGGTAATCTACCATTTTTCTAACGGTCCAAGCCAGAGACAAACACTTCATCACTTAGTCACAGGACTAAATTAAAAATATTCAGTGTTCGGCTTAAAAAAAACATCCAACCTGTCACTTTCCTTTGTCCACAGAGTTTATCTTGCGGTGAGATAATAGAATAAGTTTCACCACCCCACCCCCCCTCCCTCCCTTCCTGCAAATGAACTGACCTGTGGTGACCTGGGTAGGGTTTCCCCGCAAGACCCCCGCTCTGTGACCACCATTGTTCCTTTGTAAGCTGATAGACAATGATGATGTTAGACCTGAAACACTTTTGGGAAACCAGGCTTGAGATGAGTCAGTGGAGAAGCGTCTGTGAAGAGTTTGACCGGGCTGTGTGTTTGTCCACCGCTGCTGCTGATGACACATCGTGCATCACACCAAGTACAGTGTATACAAGAGTGGATGTGTTTAAGTTTTCCTCCCTCTTTGGAGAGTCTCGAGCTGGCTGAGGTAGAATTACATGATAGAGGAAGGCGATCGTTAGACCCTCAGTTTGGCTCAGTTTCCCTGAAACAACTTATTTCCGCCGCAATCGTGTTGAAGATGAAGGAGAAAGGCTGCAGTGATTGACGAGGTCAATCGGCCTGTAATGAGCTTGTCAGTTATTTTACTGCACAGCCCTTAAAACGGCTTGTTAAAACTACATTATCCTGCATTTTCACATGTGTTCTCACAGGCCATGTGTGCTCCTTTTGAATGTGGCGTGACCTCTGTTTCTGTGCCGGGATTCGAGTGGCCACTCGTACCCGCTCTAGTGTAAAGAGGACGAAGCCCAGCCCGGATATGATGTGAGCCTCTTTAACCTCACGCACTTGAGTCAGAATTGAACGGGACGCCTCGAGGGGAGAGAAACAACAAGTGTTAAAACAAGCGGGGATTGTCCTGCGCCGCCCGCCATGCCAGAAGCAAAGGAGACGGGATTGAGTGAAGGGCTCTACACATGAATGTAAGCGGCCATCTCTCTCTTTCGCTCGCACACTTTCCCCTCCGTCTGAAGTGCAGGCTGACTGTGAAAGATGGCGGTTGCACGCCGCCTTTTACTGCCGCTCTAAACGCCCATTAAAGTCTCATCAATTCATCCCTGCACATTTTAGTCCTCAGCACACCTCCCCACCCCGTCTGTCTGTGTGCTGCGGGTCTCACAGTGAGTCTCATCATCACCAAATCAGAGTGTCTAACAGATTTCATTAATACAATATCAGATATTTCTCACTTGGTCCACATGTCAGCTTTGAGCTACACATTTCATTATGTTTTATTTTCTAAATCATAATCATTAACTTCGGGTTCAGCAAATTGAAATAAAACAAACCAAATTAATTATTTTACAGCATTTTTTTGTGATGGTGAAAATCAGTCGTTATATATTTAATCCCTGCATACAAACCTATACTAACACACAAACACACATCTTGCTCTGTAAGGGGTGTGTGATCGCACTTATCATCCCCTCAATAATGTGAATATTTAACAATTATGTTTTTTTGTCTTTTAAAAGAGAAAGAGAAACTGATAATGAAACTGATGATATCACGTTTTCTATATTTTTAAAAAAGCACAATGGCCGTGACAGACGTGAAGACAGAATTGTGAGTTTCCTGATCTTTTTGACCCCTCAAATTTCAAGTCAAAACCCTTTTTTTAAAAAGCACACCACACAGCGTGAAAAAGAGGGAGAAATAAAACCATAACAGCCACGTCGATATGATAAGCAGAAGAACTCAAAGAAAATATATAAGTAGAAATGGCATAAAAAAAACCCATTAAAGACTCAGAATGGACAAAAATCCTGAGACACCACAGCCTGAAGTGAAAACAAATTAAAACAGAAAGTAATCTTAAGTTGTCAGTTATGGGACTCTCACAGAGACGGTCGCTTCAGGTTTTAAGGCGTGCTCAGAGAAGATTTTAGCAGGATAACTAAAAGCTGGTTTCAAACCGAGCTTCTCCAGAACCTTACAGAGCATCATGCGTGCTGCCTCCTCCACGCTCTGTTCAGGCAGATCACTCACCTAAAGCACATGGAGTGTGAATGCATCTGAAGCTGAGTATTTCCTGCTTTACGCTCAGACTGGTCGATTATTCAAATATTAAAATTTCACTTAGATTTGTCTTCCAATCATAATGAAAATCAATCAATCAAATCAATTTTCTCTTTAAAGATTCAATCTTTTTTGTGCACCTTAGCGCACCTACAGTAGTGTGCTTTCACCTCTCCCTAAAAGCTTAAATCTAATCACTGTTTAGTTCAGCTCAAGCCAAGATGGTTTAAAACACCCTTTGGTCAATGAGATCAACAAGAAATAAAAGTTTTAGAAGGAAGGATGTTGTCTGCAGCAGATTAGGTTTTAGCTTCAGCTCTTAAATTTTAGGTTCTTGGGCCTAAAGTTCAATTTAAAAATTTGAACTTGAACTGAAACTATCTCACCCTGACTCGGTCCAAAATTAATGTCTGAAAAACAACTTTGCAAAGCTGAGCAGGGACAACATGACTCACGGTTTTCTATTTACATTTAGTTCATCAGTCAGGGAAAAGAGCTGCAGCTGGTGACGGACTGCCTGTCAGGAGCCTGGAGGACATTTCCCGGTAGCCCGAGGCTAATTTTGGCTCGCTACAAACTCGAACGGTAATAAAGCAACAGGCAGGCAGGAGTTAACAGGCCTTTCACGACCGACTCATCAAGATCGACTCCCACTCTCGCACACAGACTCTCTCACTACCATGTCCACGACGCTCAGGCGTGCACATGCTTCTGCTCCTCTGCCAGTAATGTTTAAGTTTTTCAAAAGAAAATGAAGGGAGGAGGAGGAGAGAGAGGAAAGAAGAAGAAGAAGATGAAAAAGGCCCAAAGATGCAGTTACAGACTGAAATGACAGTCTGAGGCCAGCTCAGTGAAAACAGGAGCAAAAACACACACACACACTCTGAATATATGGGTGTCGTTCTCAACTATTTTTCATAATCCTTTAATATAATCATTTAGCTCACTTTTGTATTTTCATCTGCTTTTAAAAATAAAATAAAATCAAGTAATTGTTTTGTGTCGATTAGCTAATATCGCCAGATTCCTCTTGACTCTTTTTATTGGTGCCTCCACAGCCTTGGAATTGAGTTTTCTAATCCACATAACTTTCCAAAAGAGGTGTCTAGTGCCTGTTTGATCAGCATACTGTTATTACATATCATATGCTGTAACAGCGAAAAACAACATTTTTGAAATATTGTCATTTTAGAAAATGTGACATGTATTGAAGTATTGATTTATTAACACTCACAATACAGCCTTTCCCTGGAACTCCCTGCACTTGTTTTTTTTCAGTGCAGATCGGGGGGGACAAAAGGCATAATAAACATAAAGATGAATTGGACACCTATTTTTTTTTCCATGTCCCAATTCCCATGGCTATTCTAAAAATTGTAGCCTAAATGGAGTCAGATTGTCAGTCTAAATTGCTTTTTCATTATTTATTTTTCTTCTGCCGATCTACCACCAACAGCCAAGCATCCACGCATTCATCTTCTGGAGGTTCTGTACACTTTCTGGATTATAATCTGGATTACAATCAACTAACTGAAGTGATTGAAGGCACATATTCAAAGATTTGATGGCCAAGTGCTCATCAGTATGTCTGCAAAGTGTTGTCTGACGCTCCCTGCAGCAGTTCAGGGGTTTACACGGCACTTAAGGGAGCAAGCAGCAGCTATCCTTCATCCACAGCAGCTAAATTCCAGTGCAAACATTTTTCCGCTCAACCACAGAGGCCTCAGAAGCCCCACACCCCCCCCCCCACAGCTACTGCATCCCGACGCTGGCTGCACTTTATGCCATCACGAGGTGACAGGCCGCTGAATGGCTTCATTGGTACAGTGCAGACTGTGAGAGGCATTCTCTCTCTGTCTTTCAACTTTTGAGTTTACTCAGCAGGAGTGAGCGGTTGTGGTGTTGGAGAAGGAGGAGGAGGAGGGTGGTGGTGGTATAGGGGTGCTCCTCCCCCTCCTCAGAGTCACTTCACCCTCCAAACCCTCCTTTCTGCCCCTGTACGCTAGACTTCATCGGTATTTGCTTTAAAAAAAAGAAAAAAGAAAAAAGAAAAGTACCCCCTCCTCCTCTTCTTCTTCTTCCAACACACACACCTACGCACACACACACACACACACACACACACACACACACACACACATTGACTCCTTTACCAGTATGTGGTTCATTAAATTTTCTGCAGACCTCCAAAAAAGACAGACACACACACACACACACACACACACACACACACACACACACACACACACACACACACACACACACGTGTTTAGATAGATGTGCTGTGGGGGAGATATCACACACACACACACACACACACACACACACATACACACACAAAACAAAACAAAACAAAACAAAAAACAAGAAGCAGATCAATAAAATAGGGCCTGTGTGAAATGGGGGGCTTCAGCAGCACACGGGGGCTGCAGAGATGAAAGTGACATGGCCACTATAGGGTCTATGAACGGCACAGAGCGGAGCCCCCAAACTGAGGCTGAATGAGCTGAATAGGCTCATCCATTCTTCCCTCCTTTCACTCTCCATAGGCCTGAACTGTTGGAACTCTTCATTCCTCACAATGGCCAAACGCACTAAAACTTTTTCTTTTTTCTTCTCATGCAAATCACCTCAGCCCTGACCGCCAGTGTCATCATGTGCAGCAAAAAAACACACATGAACCTTCTCAGTTTTTAAAAAAGGATCACAAATGCTGCCATCATCTGAACCTTTAAAAAAATCAAAAAATTCTTTAGAAAAAGCTTCATTTTGGCCTTAAAGTCCAAAAAAATCCCAATTTTCCTAAATCTGTGTCTCATTAACATACAAATAAATAAATAATAATAATAATAAAGCAGATTTTCAAATGTGACTTAGAAAAATTCCCACCAAAGACGGGGCTTCTTTCCCACTAACATTTAGGCCAAAGCAAGTAAGAAAAAAGGGGGACTCATAAAAGTCCACCCATGACTTTGGAGATCATTAGCAGCGCCTGTTAGATAGGAGGGAAAGCCAACAGCAAATATAGCTGCTAAAGGGCCCCACAAAGGCGTGAAGTGTTTGTTGACTGCTCAGGCTGCAGAGCAAACAGTAAACTTTGAATCTTTCAACAATAAGTACACATCTCCCACAGTCCAAGGCACTGATGTGTCCACCATTCCTCAGCTCACTGTTTGATTTTTGCTCCTTTGTACCATTACAGGATTAAAAAAGTGGAGCGTGTGGCTGACATCAGAATAACTACAATGAAGCAGGAAAAAAATATATATCAAAGGTTATTTTTGCTTGAAATGAAACAAATGAAAAGAAGATAAAAATACAGTCGACTTTGGGTACGTTAGTGCTAAACTGTGAAAAGTGAAGCAGGAGGATTGGCGCCGGGTATTCTGATCACATCTCTTCCCATATGGATCAAGTTGCAGGAGCAAAAATTTTTTGGATTCCTGTGTCAGATAAGTTCAAAGTGCAAATGAGATGTGAAGCTGCCCTAAAAGCTTCATCTGCCGCTGACACGCAAGGCAGCCGAAACAGAGGAAGAAGAGGAGGAGGAGGAGGAACAGCAGTGAAACACTTTCTAACACAAGAGAGGGAAAAAAAACCCAGCAACATTAAAGCGACTCCAGTTAGCATCTGCACGAACTTCTCCTACCTTCACTGACGTCTCTTTTTCTCCTCGAAGCTCTTCCAGCTCCGTGTTTTTGCCGGGGGTGGGGGGTTGAGGACTGTGCCAGGAGTCGAGATTCCCGTAAACTAGAACCGAGCTGGCACCAGCACTGAGCGACGCTCTCCAGGCTGGACGCAAAACTCCATGAACCGAGTTAAGAAAAGTTTGGAAAGCCGCAAAGTTTGCGCGACATTACACTCCTCTCTCTCTCTCGATCGCTCTCTCTCTTTCGTCTCCCGATTCAGAGCGCAGTGTCTAACTTTTTCTTACAATCCATCTTCCTGAAGAGGTGCGCTTGTGCGTGCGTGCTGTGCTGTGCGCGCTCTCAGCTAACTAACCTCATGCTTAAGTTTCTTCCTTGATGCGCGTAAAAGTTTGGAAGCAAACGCGGTTTGTGTGCGTCTCACGGCAGTTGTTGCAGAGACATGCGGTGCTGTTGAGATCTTCAGACTGCTGATCTGTTTTCAATCCGACCCCCCTCCTTCTCTCTCTCTCTCTGTCTCTCTTCCCCCCCTCACCATCCCTCCTCTCACTCCCCGTGCTCCCTGGTGAGTTGGGCCATTTGCTGCACCAGATGGGCCGGGCTAACTCAATCCAGCAGTTGCAGAAAGCAGGGGGAAAAAGTTAGCTTAAGTTTCAGTTATTGCCCGGTTTTTCACAGGCTTCATCTTTAAGCGTGTCTATCTGAGCCGGGTTTAGACTTCACGCTTAAAATGCGCAAATCTGCATCAGCTGAAGCGCTGATGTTGGAAAAGAAATAAGCGCCTGGTAATTTTCCCTTTTGGGAGCAGTGATTTCTTTGAGTGGGTGGACACATTATCAAAGCGCTCTTTTATCATGAACAAACCAAACGCGCATTCAGCAACAGATACATCCACAGCCTGTAGTTCCAGTCACAGCTTGTTGATTTAAAAAGTAGACAACAGGCAATCTTCATAATTCATGCTTTGTTTACTTCCATGTAGGCTTTTTCATCTTGGTTGGAACCTTTTATTGAGCGGTGCAGCGGGGGCAGCACGGTGCGGACAAACGGCATTTATGATGTGATGCATGTACAGTAGATTTCACCTCACATAACCCAGGCAGTGGCAGAGCGTTCAAAGGCTCATTTTGTGGTTCTTTTTTCAAAATATTAGATGTTCTTTTTTAAGGAAAGTGACGATGTGGAAAGAGGAGACAGAAACTGAGGGAAGCCAGGTCCACTCTGCACAAGTGCGCGAAGTTTACTTTTAATCAAATCTGAATTTAGCTGAAGAGTAAAAAGACTGAACTCTAAATCCTGCTTAAGTACAGATTAATGATAAAATAAATAAATAAAAAATACCCATAGTAACCAAAGTTGAAGGCCTCAATCTTAGAATATATACCCCAGCAGATGTTTTTCCATGTGAGCACCACTTTAATGCTGAAGTGCCTCATGGTGAAGCTGATTTACTGACTTTATCAGCCACAAAATGCCAAGGCAGCATCTTATTTGTTAAAACAAGAGGAACATGGCTCCCATGCAGGTGTCACAAGGTCTCTAAAAATTTTAGATTTACAGAAACATGAATGCAGGACCTAGTGCTTCCCAGTGGAACTTCCCAGTGGGAACTTGGGGAAAGGATGCCAACGTGGCATCCTTTCCCCAAGTTCACACCATGCAGCACCTGACCATCAACATAATGCAAAAGAAAATGAGAACCGTGCTCCAGCTCGCCTCCTCACCTTCCGGTCTTAAGTGAATTTGCGTTTAACACAGGCTTACCAGAAGCTGCAGAGCTCTGTGCATTCTGACTCTTTCACACATGGAGCATGGAAAATTTCAGGAGAATCAGTAGTCCTTTTTCACAGGCAGGACATAGTCTTACTACAGTAAGTGCCTGTGTGGTTTAGGTGAAGCTGCCTGATGGAGCGCTTAATGAAACAGGTTATTAGCTGCTTTATTCACACATCAGTGCACAGACTTTATACCAGGTATCTTGCAGGTTAAAGTCTGAAGAACACTCGATCCATCAGCATCGGCCTTGTCAACATTACTAAAAGTCCTGTTTTTAAAAAGCTGGGTGTTGCAGTGAATGTGTGAAAACAGAAAACAGAAATTATATATATAAACTCATCAGTTTCCCCTTTCAAATAAAATATAATAATAACTGAGTTTTCATGTCCTCTCTGCAGTCTGTGCAGACCATCAAGTGAGTTGTTCCCTGTCTCCACCAGTCTGCATTTGGAAATGTCCCCAAGCAAGATACTGAACCCCAAAGCTCCTGATGCATGCTTTGCGTCAGAATGTGAGTGGCAGTTAAAAAGTACTTGAAGTGCAGCGCGTGTGTGAAGTCTGAGTGGATAGTAAGAGTAGAAAAGTGTTACATAAATACCAGTTTACCAATGAGCTGTCCCCACTCATGACACAGTCACATACAACACTGCACAAATGTCTTGAGCTGTCACTCATTTCTTCATATTTCACTCAGAAAATGGAAAATAAGTCCAGCAGTTTATCGCATGCTTATATGTTTGTATATGTTTCCACTTTGAAACGTGTGCAAACACAGCATACGAGGCAAAAACAGAGTGTGTACAATCCTAATGAGCCTGAAAGTCAATATTTAGTATGACCGCCTTTACAACACAGCCTGAACTCTCTTAGGTAGCTTTCTTGCAATTTCTGTAAGTGGTCTTCAGGAATGGTTGTCTAGTTTTCTCGAAGAAAATCTAAAGCGATTTTATCTCACTGTTGACTATCTTTTATTCTGTTTTCTGTCAAAATGGTTCCACACAGAGACCCTCAAATGAGAAGAGTTACTTCAGTGGGGTCCAGAATGCGGGATTGTCATGTGGTTCATATAGATTTCAGATAGTTCCCGGAAGTGCTGTGCAGGGATTTGGAATATGTGAATATAGGGAGGCAGAGCTCTTCTTTCAGGAATTAGTCGTGAATAAAAACATTGCAATACAATAGTTGGTAATGCCAAAGTGAAGTGCATGTAGTTAGATCTCTGTATATAAATTAATAAAATATTAAAGCTCTAACATTAACTGCAAGTGTTAACAAACCTTTAACTGCAGTTTTGACATAGTTGAGCTGATCATTACAGTGAGAAATCCGGCTGCTTTCATTAATATAACAGAATAAATATTTAAAAATGATTTATTACCTACCTGCCAGTTTTTTTCATGGTGGTTTAAGTAATCCCGTGATAACTAACATGATGATAAGTGTGTCTACAAGCGAATATTTAACTTGGTCAACAAAACAAGGTCAGATTTTGAAGCTTTTTTTTTACTGATTCCAAAATGTTAGATGAAATAATATTAACATAAATTAATTCACAATTAATTATATGCTCCTGGTTATTATTATGTTTGCTAACCTAATCTGGCATCAACTATCATGCCCAAAATCTACAAGTGAATTTGATTTCATTAATTAAACATTAACATTAAACATTTTTTAAAAGTGCATTTTAAACTTCTGTGTCACTATCTCTATGGCATGGGTTGCATATGGTGCTAACTTCTGGGAGCCATTGCAAGATTTTTGAGCCGCCATTGCTGTGTATTAAAAAACAACTAAATACCAGGATGCAATCACTCATCGTGGTGACTTCTTGACTGTGAGCTGACTGCAGGTTTCTGCAGCCTTATAAACAGTACAGCTGCATAATGACTGAAACTTGCAGTGCTGCCCAACAATAAGCCACAAACTCAGTTTTATAACTATATAGCAGTTGAGTAAACAGAGACTCAAAGCTGAATGACTGGTGATGTTAGACACCGACTCACAGATGCATTCATTCTTCATCGGCTTTTCATCCCTGCGAGGATTTCTTGTTTTTTGAGGACCTGTCAATCACAGAGCCCCCTCACACTCACACACACACACACACACACACACACACACACACACACACACACACACACACACACACACACACACACACACACACACACACACACAGTCCATAAAAGAGGCCTTTTAGCATGTTTTCGTGATCCTGCCCTGCCATTCATGTGTGAGAGAAACAAGCACTAACATGGACATCCCAGGTAACCCTGGCCGCACATGTTCAGCTCCAGAGCAAAGAGAACCAGGAGAGACGGAGTCACAGGAGGGCTGTCAGGCCTAGCTAGTTTTGGGGCTCAAGGTGCCACCTTTTGTGGCATTCTCTCTTTGCGCCTGCATCATGCCTGAGTGGCCACTGTGAAAACCAGCCTGTGCACATGAGCGTCCTCTGTGCCTGTATGTGTCCTCAAAAGAGGGTGAATGCCAGTGTCAGGCCTCTCTCCTGTGCTACTACACTCTCACAGGCAGGAATTTTAATGAGTGTTTTTTTCCCCTGATTACAGCAGAAGAATGTAACGGCAGAGATCGAACACCAAAGCTTTTGGACAGAGAATCAAAGAGGGAACAAGTATAAAAGGAAGGAGGTGAGGTGAAGACATGCAAAGGATTCAAAGTCTGACCACAAGATCATAGTTTGATCGTATTAGCTCATGCATTCTTTAGTGATGACCCCTGCAGCCCGTGATGGTGCAGCTTATTATTTGCCCGTGTTTATAGGTCACATGTTGCTTTAAATGAAATTGTTGGCCAATCTGGTGGATTTCAGTTTGATCTGACGGTCAGTGTCTGCGTAATAGAAACTCAGCGTTTGTCTTTATAGCATACTTCTTACTGATAACTTGGCAGGTCGGTGATCCATTGCTCAATCATGCTGCTATTTTGATTTCACTGTTAGAAAAAAATCACTCCGAGATGTTTTGCAGCATTATATATTTAAGATTATTCATCATTACGTCAACTTTTCTGCATTGTTTTACATAATGAAGTAATAAGCCTAAGATCTGTGAAACAAGTCAAGTTAATGTTTTTTAAATACACAGTAAAGGTTGTGGCTAAAACACATTGTCTGATAAATATACAAATATTTAGAAATCTATGTCGTATCAGAGTTAAAATTTCATTATTAAAGAATAATAATAATTGTTTTAAAATTATTATTTGAAAGAAGGTTTCTAATGGTTACCCGTCAGCTCAGTATTAAAGCAGCATAAATTCTGTCCCAGTGCTGAGTTAAAGGATGCTTGACTAACACTGCCATGACTCACTGCACCACCCTGTGGTTCCAAGTGGCATGACACAGGGAGTACATCTCTGCAACACAACAAACCAGCGCAGTCTCACAGCAGTTTTCAAATAGTTATAGTTAAATCTATTGATTTGTATCTCTGAACATACATTTTTTCATCTCCCTGAACATGACTTCTCATCTATTCAGTCACATATGAACTATTTTGTGTTTATGTGCCCAAAATATTTTTCACTTTTTAATGGCCAAAAGTTCGTAGGGGGTTGAGTCACACATTTGACCGATTTTCATTCATCCTTTATTATTATTTTTTTTAATATGTTATTAATTTTGAAAGATGAATAACTTTTTTAATGGTAAACATATGTTGCTTGGTGTAGCCTTTAAAAATTACTTGGTTCGGATTACGCGCTGTAACAATGTGGTTAGGTTTAGAGATTCATCACAGTTGCCACTCCTTTTAAAGGTCTGTTTTCTTGGCTACCGTGGTTACGTGAACCATGGTGCTTTCTCTGGACAGCACATTATACGTTGTTGAAATGCATCAGTTAGAAAGTATCTGTCCACGGACAATTTGTGTCACTGAACATGAACAAATAGACTCACTTTTTATGTCTGTTTCTTGTTTTGTGGGCTGAATTCAGCCCAAATGCACAAATCTTACCTTTACATAACATCATACGTGTTGTCTCTTCTTATTGATAGTTGATAAAACTGGTAGCTGAACCAATGAGCTAAACTGGTTTTAGTTCATGGGCAAAATACTAAAAAATCTAATCCCTATAGGGCAAACAATATAGTCTACTATATTGTTTTATATTACATTATTCTGAATCATTTTATTGCATTTATTTGTTGTTCACCTTTTATTTTAGAATAAAATGAGTCATTTTACGTTAATGAGCTCTTTTGTTTTGTCATATTGTGTTTTAATTTATTTAACTCTTCTACTTTATCCTGTTTCACATGGGGTTTTGTCTCCTTTAACAATGAATTTATCAAATTTCGGGATAACAAAAGTGTCTCTTATTTGTCTCATCCAAACTAAGTGTGTTACATGCAATCTGAAGAACAGAAAAAGTGTAATTGTTCAGATATTTAAAGTGTGGTCTCCTCTCTTTTCTGCTATCACTGAAGCCCATTTTCAACAGACACATCTGTACAGAATATTCAGCATAGTTCACGAAAATGAAAGCAAATAGAAAGGTTTGCTTTGAACAGAGTTTAATGTTGCATTTAAAATCAGTTTATTGCCTTCACTAACAGAGAGGGCATTAAAATCTGTGCAACATGTGACATGTTCAATCCTCCCAGCTCCATAAAACAAGGTGGACTTCATGAGGTACTGGCTTTTAGTGAGGCAGCCCTCTGCTGGAGTACAGGGGCTGCTTTGTCCTCTTATCTGCCATCGCTGAGCTCCTCCTTCAGTCACTGGACCTCCTCCAGCGTCATCTGTGCACAGTCGGAAGATTCAGGTTATTATAAACACACTAATGATGCAAATAAGCTGAGAAAAAGAAATTAAAAATAACACATATTTAACATGTATTTTAAAATAGTTTCTTACTCTGATCATTTTGCTTATGATAGAAGAAATTAGATTAGATTAGTAGGACTAAATTAAAATAATACTGTTTTAAAACCATATAACACAGTATCACATGACCTTGACCTTTTGACCTATGTTTAAATATTCAGCCCTTAATGTGGATGTTTAGTTTTCTTTCTTTTACTGGAACATTTGATGATGGGTTTTTAGAAGCAAAAAGAGCTGGCCAGTATCACACACACACACACACACACACACACACACACACACACACACACACACACACACACACACACACACACACAATGTGTAATGCATTCAGTGAGTCACAATATATGTAGGGAAACTGTGCCTTGAATAATTAGGAAAGTGCTTCCCTCTAGTGGTCCTCCAAAGTGTTGCAATGTTTTCGGTTAAAAATCAGTAGAATCTGACATCAGATTGGAAACAAAACCTATGTCTCAACTGATTCAGACTGAAAATAGTCTTTTCCTAATTGTTGATATATTTTGTGAGCCCATGGGCTGTAGTTAAACTGAGGGTTTCTAAAACCTGAGCTTGAAGACTTGCTGCACATGAACAGAGCAGTTAAAAAGTGGGTCTGAGAATCATGGCAAGATACAAGAAACAAAGAACTGTAACACACTGAAAAGACAAGTGCGTCATCCAGCACAGGAGATACATCATCACTGTAAAATTTGAAGTAAATCTGATGTTTTCAGTTTTGCGAGTCAGTGTTTCTTCCTTTTGTTTTAAAAAACCAATAAGCACAAACCTGAATGCATAGACAGGAGCTTAATGATTGCCCACCCGCAGGTACAGCTGGATCGGACCTGGTAATCTTCCAGTGCCACAGCATGATCGACGGAACCCGCTACCTGTACTCAGTTCCTTCGCTGAAGTAAAGTTTAGAGCGTTTATGTTGTCCTTGTTATTTTGGGTGTACTCCATAGTGTTTAGTTAGTTAACTAACTGTTGTGGAGTACAAAGTACACCTTATACTTCTGATAGAGGTACACAATTGTTTATACTTCTGACTCAATTTTAAGTGAAAATTGTGGTGTGAAAATATATCTAGTTCTTTGCAGCCTTTATCGGGACTGTTAGTAAATCAGCTCTGGATTTCACATGTGGGTGAACCTTGAACCTGAAGAAGCAGCAGTTAACTGCAGTATTTTGGAGGTGTCAAGCACAGCAGTGAGAGTGTGTGTATTTATCTGTGACAAAACTGTCCCAAAGCTACATTGAGGCACCTGGAGAGGTCATTTCTCGCAGTCCCTCTTTGGGAATCCTCATTACCACAGATCTCAAAGTGGCTGTGACAAAGGAGAGTCCGTCCGGAGGTACGAAAGCTACAAAACAACCCTATAAACTGAATGGATCTGTCTTAGTGGCCATTTCCTTGCCTTGGGTGGTAAATCGCAGGGTTTGTCGCAGGGAGGTTTATGTTGTTTGTGCACAATCTGCCACCACTTCAAAGCTGTGGGAGGGGAGCGAGAGACGGGGGAGGGAGGGTGTTGCCCCATTTCAGTGAGTCACGGTCAACCTCAAAGGACCCGGTCTCTAACATCCGGCCCAGGCATTTTGTTGGCTCAACTGGGAGAAGTGGTGAAGAAGATGTCATTGTTTGAGGCCATGCAAGTTCAGCAGGTGGAGACAAGTCATCTTTATGTTTTAAGACTTCAAATGCTAAGCGAGCTGCCACAGGAACAATCACTTTCGGATATGACTCTGTCTGGGACTTTCCTTCACATCCCCTTTGAGCACCATGAGAAAGTAGTTCTGGCCACTTGAGGTCCAGACCGGTAACCACAGATTGCCGCTGATACAGTAGCTGTAACTGTAAGTGGAGCTAATTCTGTGAATCACGACCCGGTCTGGCCACCCGAGTCACGGTAGCGTGCAGTGCAGAGCCTGTGAAAGAGCACCAACATACACGCTGACCACTAATCACACATGAACAGTCACTCTCATGGGAGGAATCGGTGAGGGAGTTCTGTGATGTCGCCAAATGATCCAGTAAAAAGTCCCACTGCTGTTACGGTAAAGAGGAAAATCACACATTAGAGGAGGGTTTACAGCTGGAGCCAGAGTTTTTTATAGAAGTAATAAACGTCATTTTACTGCTGTAGCTTGGTTTAGGTTCTCACTTAAGGGTTGTGTTCAAGTGTGAGCTGCACTATGAGCGGTCAACACAAGGAGGCATCGGTGATCAGTTTTTGCAATAGCTGTTTCAGTCACTGATTCAGAAAATTATCTGCCAGTTGATTTTTATGTTTTGATGGTTGTAGGCCATAAAAAACATGCTATTGGTTTTTAACAGATAATTATAAAACTACTAAAAAAGTATTTTTATACACCATCTCTGAATGTGTGAAAACTTTCTGTTTTTCCAATCTTGGAACTGTGTTGCTGCTCTATGCACACAAAGTGTTTTTATTCCCAGTCATTGCCAAAATTTTGGCTGTAGACAATCGGGAGAGAAATATGAAGTAAAAATTTTTATTTTTGGAAGGTATTTGCTCCTTTTTTGTTATTAATGAGGTGTGGGCGGTTGACATCTTTTAGGTTCTGAAGTGGGGCGTACATGGAAAGTTTGAGACGCACTGCTGCAACTCTCCAAGATCCACAACCAGACCAGCATGCCTCTGTAGTTTGAACTTTTCCCCCTTTTTATAGAATTTTTCCATACTTTGTAAATTAAAAAGCTTTTATCAGCATAACTGTAATGCCAAACTTTATTAGATTTCATTTAAAATGTCCTAGTTTTGAAAAATTGGCCCATTCATTAGATAGCTAAAACTAAACCCAACCCTAACTCAGATGGGCATCAATAACCTGGTTGATTTTACCTCTGTGAGATCTAACCCTAACCCTGTGTTATACAGAATATTTTTTTATTTATTTAACTTTTACTTATACAGCTACTCCCATTGAGACTCAATGTCTAGTTTACAAGAGAAATCTGTGTCAGACAAATGTATTAAAATTACAAAAATAATAAATTAGCTATAAAAAATGAAAATAAAAATTGTCTAAATAAAAAAATATGTATTTTTTCATCTTTAGAAATTGTTCCCCTAAGACATGCTATCCCAGGGACAAAAAAATATAATAATATTGGTGCCTCACAACAAGAAGATCTTGGGTTTGAGTCCAAGTGTCCCCTGGGGTCTTTCTTTGTGGAGTTTGTATGTTCTCCCTGTGTCTGTGTAGGTTCTCCGCAGGCACTTGAACTTCCTCCCACAGTCTAAAGACATGCATGTTAGGTTTAAAGTGGGTATAGGTGTGAATATGACAGTGAAGGATAGCATGTCTCTCTTCATCTGACTGGTGACCTGTCCAGGATGCACCCTGCCTCTTGACTTAGGACAGCTGGAATTGGATAAGCCAAAAAAGATGGATAGATTGCATTAATCATAATGATAATTGTAACTGACATCCCTGAATGACTTTTTACAGTTTTTCCAAAAAGATCCTTGTCTTTTTTCAGTGTTAGGTTTGGGTAAGAGCTATTACCAATGATGGCTTTGATCTCACAGAGGTCAAGTGTGGCTGTTCATCTGTTCATAACAGGTATCAGCACTGACCCCCTTAAGGGACGGTCAGACTACACATGTATGAACAAGTTAGTTTTGAGTGCACCCAAGTTAATATGGATGGATTTCTAAATGCTTACATGATCGCTCAGCTTCACTTTCAGCCCAAAGGGGATGAAAATAAGCTCAAAGAGACAATAAACAAGTGCAGAGATGGAAAATGATCACATCGAGTGACTAAAAATACATGAAATAACAAAAAAACCCCAACCAAACAAAAAAAGCCAAAAACAAACAGTGTCCAAGTGATTCAAAGTGATTAAAATGTGATAAATTAAAAATGATTAAAAAGGGAATCAAAACGAATTAAAAAATACACAATGACCAAGAATACAAGTAGAAACAAGTAGAAGTAACATATAGAACATTACAAAATAAATGATAATATTGCTGAATCACTTCTGTGCGTATCTAACTAGCGCAAACACTGCTTAGAAAAACTGCAGTAAAAGGAACAATCATCTGCCTTGTATGTGAAAGACCTCCCTGCAGTTCTTACTGATCTGTGGTGCTGATATGAGTGAGGCACATCTTTACCAGAGGCCTTTTTTTCAGAGATATCCGCTGAGTTTTTCCATTCTGTGTGGTGATAGTTGTGCTAACAATAAAGCAGGAAAACGTCCTGGTTGGTCTAAACTTGCATCCTGTTGTTCTCCGACTAGAGCAGTCTGCTTGAAATTAGACCAACCACACGGGCACATTAGCATAATGAATTTATCAGCTGGTTGCTTCTTAAGGCTTTCTGCAAGACTTGGGGATTTTATCTCTCTATGTATCCATGGCTCAGGGGTATGACTGAGATGCAACTGATAATATTTCAGGACCTCTAAGGCATCTGTTCAGCTGACATGGCACACTGTGTTGTCATTGTGCAGTACTTCACTGTCTCATAAATCACCTAGCCATTGACCTATGAAGGGCCTTTCATGGTCTGTCTTGCATTTGGGATCGCTGCTGAAGAAATGTGAGACGGCGGGCATGCGTTGGGACTCCACTTGCAGCTGCCGATGACGAGATAACGCTCTGTGGCTGTGTGCGTCACTCTCTTGTCATGACACTTTGAATACTATCAGCGCTCTTTCAAGCTTGCCCAAACACAGAGGGTTGGTTTGAGGAACTCCGGCGAGGGATCAGTCCAAAAAGATGCAGATCAGATCCAGATACACATCTGTGGTCTGAGCATCAGAGAATAAAAGGACAGCAGAGGAGGGGAGAGGAATAAACTCTCCCTCATCTCTACATCGCTCTCCCATATCGGCCGCTTTTTGACTTCCTTTTTGTAACTCTTTCAGTTCTCTGGTTGCCTCGTGACTTTTCTTCTTCTGCCCATCTTTATGATTTGTCCCAGATATTTCATATTTTGACTACTTAAAAATAGATTGTTTTTTTAGTCATCCAATTCATTCTGTTGGCTGAGGAGATGCCAAGCACTTCAAATTGCTCTTGGCGTCCTTAAATGGTGAAGAATCTGTTATAATCTGTTATAACAAAGGTTCACCATAAGTGAGAGTACTGTGGTGATTCATGTCCATATGTCTGTTGAATTAGGCAACTTCTAGTGGAACCTAGGCAGGACCTAGGCACTGAAAATTATTGTGCCCAGTATTTCGAAGCACTGATACCTACACACACCTTGTCTGTATCTCTGTGACACTAGCCACTTCTGATGCAATAGAAGCATCACACACTGCTGGAAAGGCCTCTGTAATCAATTATATTTATATTAGAAAATGTTAAACAGTATCTTTACACAACATTCATGATAATATTTTCAATTTGTTTTGTGAGTTGTGCATATTACAGAAAAATCTTCCTGTTACAGGGACTGCTAGCCTTTGACATTAAACTGTAGTTGTGCTGTTAGTTTTCTACTTTTCCAATCTGAACTTCATGCAAGAGCTCTCGGACACCTGTCCGAATGGCGGTACCTAAACACTCTGCAGACGTATGATCAAGGCTATTCTTTTTGACATGTCTTTCCCCCTTTATTATAACCAGCTTGTGATATATTACATAGTAAACCTCTATGAGTAGCTAGCTTGGTGCTTCCTCTCAAATCAAAGACCCGTGTGTTTTTTCCATATGACCAAACCGTCTGGGAACCTCGAGTGTCCAGACAGACAAGGAAATTGGACTTGGACTTAATGCCTTTGACTTCTCTCTGAAATCTGTGCCTTGTGGTCTCCAGAGGTCCACTTGTTCTCTCTCAGATATGATCCAGTTGCCATGACTGCCCCCTCCTTGGTTCCATCTGCAGCCCTTGTCATATAGGGAGGTTACAGTTAAATTCAAGAAAAGCTCACAGGCTTGGGTTTGGGGGATGGGGACAGAAATAAGGGGTTCATGTGTGCCACATCTGAGAGCTTTAATTCCTCATATGGAGTCTCATAAGGGAAAAGGTCAGAGGTTGGGGAGTTTCCCCACTGTTTCCTGCTTTTGTTGTGGGCTCTCGCTTTAGGTTTGGTGATTAAGTAAAGGTGCTTTGAAGTACCATTAGATGAGCTTAAAAGTGACAGAGTATTGGGTGACTGGTATCATTCTCAGACGGGCGAGTGATGATGACAGACAACAGGCCTTGTATTGTCAACAGTTGCAGGTCTACTGTAAAAACACCCTTTAGCATCTGATGGAGTAACAAATGGGATTTGCTTCAAGAGCGCACTTAAAACCTCCTGAGTCAAAGCCCAAATGACCATGCTTTGAGTCTTATGTACACCTGTGCAGACAGCCATTCAACTAATGATGTTTGGGGAACATTTCCATTTGAAGTATGTAGGTGAAAAAATATCTTGAGGGATTATTTTGAGTGATGGCAGAGAGATCAGCCTGCAGTGACTTAAGCACGCGGTATTGGTGTCTGATACGAATACACAAAGCAAACACAAGCCCCTGATCACATTACCTACATGTGGCATTTTGTGTGTTACCAGGTATTTCTTTTAACAAAAGATCTTTTATAGTGAGAAATTAGTTGCTTTGAAGCAAGCAAGTTATTCCCCTTAAAGCAAGAAGCCAGAGTGAAGGGGCAGTTTTGAAATCCTCAAACAACTTGACATGTGGGCCGCAGACATCTTTAAGACCAGGAGCATTGTCTGGGGCATCGTCTGGAACTTCATGTAATTTCTGACTTAACCGTTTCCACTGTCCTAACCCTATTTACCTCATCGCCGTAGTTGCCGACAGGCTGTCCAATCAGCATGCACGAGGGCCACGGGAAGCTGGACGACCTCATTTAGGAATCTTAAGACCGTTGCTTGGCAAGAGTCACTGTAAGTCGCTCACCTGAGTGTCATGTGTCTGTGTGTGTTTGTGAGAAAGTGGCTTCACGCTAGCTTTAGCTGTTGCGTTTACTTTAGCCTTAAAGGGTCAGAGGGTATTTCACTTACCTCTTATGGTATCCAAGCAGCAACCTCCAGGGCTGGAAAATTCAGTGACATTACTCCAGTGTCCAGAAGTGACCTAGTGCTTATGGACATAACAGCTCAGTTTATTTGTGGATATTGCTAAAGCTTAAAGTTTAGCTAACAGCTGGATGATGGCAGAGGCAGCTATAGCGTCTAGCTGTTTGCTAGGCTTCCTCTCAACGACTCAGGGTCGCTGAGGAACTGGACCTCTGTGGTGCTCTTTGAAACAATTTCAAATGAAATGGGTATTGATAGCAAGTTTTGTGGATAATCTGAAGAAGTTTTTGCATTGCTTTGTTAAATGTTTCCTAAGTAACTATATGACACTTTTTTCCCTACAGCTTTAGAAGACTGGATTGACACTTAGCATATTTCACCAGAGCTCATATTTTCCACTGTGTTTTCCGGCTGGAACTGAATATTGTGTTACAGTAGAACACGTAGAGGCAAGTCAAAATGTCAACACATTGACTTAATATTAGTTGCGTAGCAATATTCATCTAAACACGAGCCACCTCAAGCTGCTCGTTGACTGTGGCAGGAAACCAAACCATGGAAAATAAAATGAGGGGAATCCAGGAGGCCTGGCTGAGAGAGACAGAGACAGAGATTTAGTCCTTCATGCCTTTATGGAACCCTGCTCAGATGTGTGAGCAGAGGACCCTCACAGCTCCAACTCAAGTTCTAGTGCCTGGAAAACAAACAGTGGTGTAAGATTAAAGGTAGACAGAGTGGGAGGGGTCACCGCAGTATTAAAAATGAACATCTACATTCAAACATATTGGAGGCGTGGTTATGGATCCAATCATGGAACTTAAAATTCATGTGCAGCTAATAGAGGATGCAGGAAAAAGATTAAAGTTTAACAAGCACAATTTGAAGCTTAAAGAAGTTCAATTTCAAAGACATTCTGATATTTTTTCACAAGTGGAGCAACCATAAATGATATCAAAGATAGACAATTTTAGAATTGCAAACTGGATGAATTTTTCAAGGTGCATCCATTCACTGTATGAGAGCATCATGTAGACAAAGATACTTGGTAAGTAACATACAAATAAAATCTTTGAATTTCATTAAGCAAAACTGGAACTCAGAATTCTGATGGCCTGTTAGAACAATTAACCACCACCAAAAGGCTCCAACAGCATAAACATGGTCCTAATTATCTGAGGTGAAGCCTAACAGATAGCTAGCAGCTACAGCCATGAACCATTCAAAGAGGTTACAGCCCTAATAATGCAAACTTTAAGTGTTAACACAGTTTATACAGGTGAGTAATAAAAATACTCTCCCACTGTACAATTATTATGAAGGGGCAGATTAGCTATAGGGGCTACAACAGTTTTATGTAGCAGGCTGTAAACATTGGCACCAGATGCCAAGATGCATCAAATGTTTTCTAACAAGTCTGATTATCTGAAGAAACACCTTTTTCATTGTTTAAGGGAAGTCCTCCTTGTAGCATGTGCCTTCGCCATTGAGGAATTCAACCTGGCTCATCAGTGAATGAAACTGGAACCTTCTGGCTACCCAGAAAGCTGCCCTGCTTTACAACTACAAGTGTAATCACAGTAATCTTCCTGAATCCCATTATAGCACTACCAGTCTAGACAGCATGATCTCTGCAGTGTCCTAAACTCTGCAGTCATAATGGCAT
Source organism: Aulonocara sp. 'chitande type north' Nkhata Bay (assembly GCF_057382095.1). NCBI lineage: Eukaryota > Metazoa > Chordata > Actinopteri > Cichliformes > Cichlidae > Aulonocara > Aulonocara sp. 'chitande type north' Nkhata Bay. The sequence continues at coordinate 31,775,150 of NC_141359.1, forward strand.
CAGTGAATACTGTACCATCTCTCACACACTTCCAAACAGACGGCCCTCCATCAGCACACCCACCGCCAACTCCCAGTCCAGTAATCCACCTAAATCAAACTGCAGAGTAACCCTGCCTGATATCATTCAGAAGGGACAGAGGATTTACAGTCTTTCTAAAAATATTGAGCTGAATGAGGGGAATCCATCGCACTAAGCTGTATTATACTTTTGTCTGTGATCATGCTTTGCCTTCATTTTGCCAACTCTGTTTTCTTTCTTCAGCTTTTCACCTTCCATCTTCTCTCACTTTGCTTTCTGTTTTTTTCAGCAAAGTAGAATGATTGTGCCTGAACAGTCTGATTTATGAGGCGGGACATGTTCCAGACAAACACGTGGATTAGAGAGCACAAGGACACATTGTAACCCGAGCACAGGCAGATGGAAATGTTGTTTTGGATTTCCTCCGCCGAGCTGAAGTTAACTGTCCTCATGAACACGGCCTTCTGTTTTCACTAATGATGATGATGATGATGACGGTGATGCTGTTCTTATATTGAGGGCATCACCACCCTGACGATGATGAGTGTTGAATGTCCTCAGAAGGAAGTTCAAATATGTGATCTGACTAAGTCCATTTCAGGACTCAGCTACTCTTTTATAATGCTGCTGTAATACTGCAGATTGAATGTCTGTGTTGATCCCTAATCCATAGTAATTCAGGTGATGTCATAAGGTCAAAAAATGCATCCGGCAAACACTTTGGCCTAGTCACACTCCCATTCAGATTTAACCATTCCAGTTATCCACACATCCATCAATTTTTTTGCCTCTTGTCTGGATCCGGAGAAGCTGATTTCAACTACTTAGATACACAAATGTATTCTTTCAGCCACTAGCTCGTGGTCATAGGAAAAGACATACAGCAGGGCAATAGATGGACCATAATCCACAGCTTCCACAGATCAGTACAGCACCCACATCACTGCAGATGCTGCACCAGTCCAGATCAGAAAGGCTCTGAGTCAGCAGTCTTGTTTGCCGGGTTTTGCTTCAGGTAGTTCAGGTCTTTAAACCACCTCTCCCACATTCGAAACTCCATGAGAAACAAGTGTTAACTATTCCAGTCCTTAATATGCATCATGTAACGCACTAAAGCAAATTGTTTCATCTTGGAATGTTCAGTGTATCACATACTTGGGTCTAACTGTGCTCAGAGAGAGGAATGGCAGTGCAGCAGCCATATTTTAAGATGGAAATGAAAATTTAGATGTGAAGCCCTGATAGTGGATGGAAAAGAACACCAAGGTTTGTGATTCTAGCTAAATGTAGCAGCCAGTTTCTATTTTTGAAGATTACAATTTTTTATTGAAATCTGTATTTTAATTTGGTGAGTGAAATTCATCAGGTGTTCATCTGGAACAAATCTAAGATAAGCTTAGTGGACACTGTTAAACACAACATTTGAAACAGACTTTTACTGCTCACTATTCGTTCCATATTTTTATTCTAGAACTCTAACTTTGTATGATTCACAGCTAAAAAATAATGATAATTTATTTTAGATCTTGATGCCATCTATTATCCTGTTCATCCTGTTTGAAGGAACCTCCTTCCACTTTTAGGCAACTTTCTCCTGGCTAGCTGCCCTTCATTGTCAAAGCAGTGGGTGGAGTTTCTGTGCCTGAGATCACCAAACTTGGGTCATCCCATCTCTTTGACATCATGTTAAGCCAGAGTAAAACAAACAAACAAACAAAAAAAAACCCCAACCCAGCACTTAGAGCAGTCTGAAGCTTGAGGAATTTAAAGAAAATTAATAATCCCTTGCTAAATACAGGCAGCAGTGTAGTGTAGTGTAGCAAGCACGTATAGCACAGTCTTATTGTCTCACAGTGTGACTTTATGCCCGGTGATTATGGACCGCTTATTATGAGGGAGGTCTTGGACAGAAATGAATGGAAGATGTAGGAAACACATGAGCCTGCCTGCACAGTGTGGCCCGGCTCCATGAAATTTGATCAGGTGATCTCCTGACTGCTATCACTTCTGATGTTATATTAAAAAAAACGAAAAAAAAACCCAATCACTCATCATCCAAAATAAACTCACGTCTCAGTTTCACTTCTACGTTTCTTTCTACATGCAAGCTTGCTTAGTCTTAATGTGTGTGTCTCTCTCTTTGTCTGCTTGTCGCCACTGGCGATCCTGTCATGTTCATCATGCCAGCTGTACCAGAAACACTGGACTAACAACAAGCTCACACTACCAATTAAGTATAATTAAATGGATGTTTTGTTTTGTTTCTTATATCACCTTATGACTAATTCCAGGAGTTGGTGTCTGTTGCTTTGTCTTTCTTCAGTTATTGGATAAAACAAATTGCTGCTTAACTGAAACATTGTCATCTCTGCACCTTAATTCAAATAAACAAGACCAAACTTGCATCTTTGCAAAAACTTTGCAAGACAATCTGTGTAGCTGCTACTATTTAAAAAAAAATCCACAAGACATACCTCTAATTAGTGAATACTGGATATTATATGAATATTAATTATTAATTAGTAGTTTACAGAACACACAAGCACGTTTGTTGTTCATCACCTGTTCAACCCTCCACACTGGGCTGCCTGTGCTTCCCTTCTTTTTTCCCTAAAATGAAATTCAAACTGAAGTATCAGTTATCAGTTTTGACATATTGGAGAAGATCCAGCTTATATCACACGCTACAGTGATATATTACTCAGAACAAACACCTTGTCATAACTGCAGTCTTTCTACAAAGCTGCTTTTTGCTAAAGCTGGATGTTAAAGGTCAGTCATGAGCCTTCTGCAGAAGAGGCTTTTTGTTCCTCTAAATCATCTGTTTGAGCCAGCATGAATATTTATGCCTCTGCTAGAGGGCCTTTTATTATATAAAATCTTTCCTTAGTGATTCTTATTCATTCTAGTCTCCTTGGCATGTTTTCAGATTACACTAGCTTCAACTCTAAGAAATTTGAGAGCTTTTTAAAGTCTAAACTATTTGGATTCGTGTCATATGCCAAGATCTTTTGAATGTTTCCCTGAATGCCGCATAATGATACTTCTTGGCATCCTTTGTATTTTTGAAAGTCCTTTAACAAACACTAGGGTTACAGTTGACTGAAAACTGAATGGAGTGACCCATAGGTATCTGCAGCCATAGCTGGAGCTGGTTGAAATCTGTTACACTACATGAAAGTGCTTCAGTGGTGCCCTTATTAACTCCTTAAATCTGGGATACACTAGAACAGCGGTCCCCAACCCCCGGGCCTCGGACCGGTACCGGTCCGTGAGTCGTTTGGTACCGGGCCGCGAGAGTTGAGGCTCAGGTGTGAAATGTATAGATTTCAGGGTTTTTATTGTTTTTCAGCGTTATTTTGTTATCGTTTGTATCGTTTACTCGGTTTTCCTGGGTCTTTTCACATGTGTTATGAATAAATTTTCTTTTTTTCGGTACCGGTACTAGTTTTATTTTGTTGTATTTATCCGTGACACCTTAAAGGCCGGTCCATGAAAATATTGTCGGGCATAAACCGGTCCGTGGTGCAAAAAAGGTTGGGGACCGCTGCACTAGAACATCCTGATCTGAATGTTAAATAGTTTGTAAAGTTCACAAGCATTACTTTGTAACACTTTCTTCTCATAACTACTTTTTTTTTTTTGCTGCTGACAGAGTAGGGGGTGGATGTGGCCACTGTGACATCACCCATTGGCTAATGAATTATTGAAGTCCTGTTATGAAACTTCAGTGTGAGCATGGAGACCATCTTTTAGCCCTTTTCCTTTAGTATCTACTTGGTTTGGTTTGGCTTGGCTCGACTCAGTTTTTAGGGTTTGCCAGTAGGTGGGAGGACCTGATTCCAGGTACTTTTATAAGACCTACTTGACCGGGGTTTCAAGCGATCTGAGTCGATCCGAAAATGTTTCAGTTGACTAGTCATTGGGGTCAATTGATGAGTCATGAGAGTGTCTCCTTCACAAAATTCAAATCTGCAAAACGCAGCACAGTGGGAAATGGCTCCACAAAAACCACCACAATGTGCATGCTCATGTGCATCTTCTGGATAATAATTTAGAAAATCAACTTCATCTTTTAATCATTATGAACTGAAACTAGCAGCTGAGGCTGTAAATTCATCAGTAAAGTATTGAGTGTGGTCACAGAGCAAGTGAGCTGAGGATAGTTTACAAAATAGACTTCTGTACAAGTAACCCTGGACTTCTGTACGCCTGGAGTCACCCTCTGGTGGCTGTTAAAAAGAATACAAGCTTTGGGCATTCCACGTCGCCTTCACTTCTCAGATCATGAAAAAAATGACTGTCTTTTATACCTTATACATGCTTTTAACTTGGATTCAGAAATACTACAAAAAAGATAATAACCTATAATAAAATCACCAAAGTTAAGTGAAGGTTGGAGCATAACTGCTGTATTGTTTTTTTTATTCCAGCACTGATAATGAAGTGGAATGTTTTTTTTTTTTTACTAAGTGCAGACTCTGCAGCAGGCTATGTTTCCACATGTAAATAGCCTTCAGGCAGCATGAAGCAGCACCTTAGCTACTTAACTGTGAAATATTTAATATCTGCAAATAATTCGATTTCATGTCATGGTGTGTTTTGTTTATAAACAGGCCAGTTGTCCAAATGTAGATATTCAATTTCAATTGAATTGACTTGAATTCAATTTTATTTATATAGCGCCAAATCACAACAACAGTCGCCTCAAGGCGCTTTATATTGTACCGTATATCCTATAATAATAGATACAGAGAAAAACCCAACAATCATATGACCCTCTATGAGCAAGCACTTTGGCGACAGTGGGAAGGAAAAACTCCCTTTTGACAGTAAGAAACCTCCGGCAGAACCAGGCTCAGGGAGGGGTGGGGCCATCTGCTGCAACCGGTTGGGGTGAGAGAAGGAAAACAGGACAAAGACATGCTGTGGAAGACAGACAGAAGTTAATAACAGGTACGATTCAATGCAGAGAGGTCTATTAACACATAGTGAGTGAGGAAGGTGACTGCAAAGGAAAAACTCAATGCATCATGGGAATCCCCCGGCAGCCTACGTCTATTGCAGCATAACTAAGTGAGGATTCAGGGTCACCTGATCCAGCCCTAACTAAAAAGGAAGGTTTTAAGCCTAATCTTAAAAGTAGAGATAGTGTCTGTCTCCCGAATCCAAACTGGAAGCTGGTTCCACAGAAGAGGGGCCTGAAAACTGAAGGCTCTCCCTCCTATTCTATTTTTAAATACTCTAGGACATACAGTGTGGTAATTAATGTTACCATTCACCATGCTCCCAGTGACTTTATCACTGGCTTGCCTTTGTATGTATCTGAAAGACTCTTCAAACATGGAGCTAGACTCTTCATGCATTAGCCCAAATGTAGTCAGTCTTTGGAGCATTGTAATTTAGTCACGACAGACTCACGTCAAATACATCTGCTCCTGCGTCATTAAACACCTGAATGAAATGAAGTCCGATTCTCCTTCCTACTTTTTCTTCACTTTGTTTTCAACTGAGATAGGGAAAAAGTGATTAGGAAAAGACATGGGTCATTTTCAAGCATGCCTGCAGTGTAACATTTACTAATGCATAAATTCTCTCATAATCACTTGTGCTCTGTTTCTGCTGTTTAACCTCCAGCAGTGTCCCAGCATCCAGCTAATCCAGTATGGTCCGCACTCTTCAATCTTTGCTGAGCTGAGTTTGGTGTACAGTGGGGCAAAAAAGTATTTAGTCAGCCACCGATTGTGCAAGTTCCCCCACTTAAAATGATGACAGAGGTCAGTAATTTGCACCAGAGGTACACTTCAACTGTGAGAGACAGAATGTGAAAAAAGAATCCATGAATTCACATGGTAGGATTTGTAAAGAATTTATTCGTAAATCAGGGTGGAAAATAAGTATTTGGTCACCTCAAACAAGGAAAATCTCTGGCTCTCACAGACCTGTAACGTCTTCTGTAAGAAGCTTTTCTGTCCCCCACTCGTTACCTGTATGAATGGCACCTGTTTGAACTCATCATCTGTATAAAAGACACCTGTCCACAGCCTCAAACAGTCAGACTCCAAACTCCGCCATGGCCAAGACCAAAGAGCTTTCGAAGGACACCAGGAAAAGCATTGTAGACCTGCACCAGACTGGGAAGAGGGAATCTACAATAGGCAAGCAGCTTGGTGTGAAAAAACCAACTGTGGGAGCAATCATCAGAAAATGGAAGACATACAAGACCACTGATAATCTCCCTCGATCTGGGGCTCCACGCAAGATCTCATCCCGTGGGGTCAAAATGATCATGAGAACGGTGAGCAAAGATCCCAGAACCACACGGGGGGACCTGGTGAATGACCTGCAGAGAGCTGGGACCAAAGTAACAAAGGTCACCATCAGTAACACACTACAACGGCAGGGAATCAAATCCCGCAGTGCCAGACGTGTTCCGCTGCTGAAGCCAGTGCATGTCCAGGCCCGTCTGAAGTTTGCCAGAGAGCACATGGATGATACAGCAGAGGATTGGGAGAATGTCATGTGGTCAGATGAAACCAAAGTAGAACTTTTTGGTATAAACTCAACTCGTCGTGTTTGGAGGACGAAGAATACTGAGTTGCATCCCAAGAACACCATACCTACTGTGAAGCATGGGGGTGGAAACATCATGCTATGGGGCTGTTTTTCTGCCAAGGGGACAGGACGACTGATCCGTGTTAAGGACAGAATGAATGGGGCCATGTATCGTGAGATTTTGAGCCAAAACCTCCTTCCATCAGTGAGAACTTTGAAGATGAAATGAGGCTGGGTCTTCCAACATGACAATGATCCAAAACACACCGCCCGGGCAACAAAGGAGTGGCTCCATAAGAAGCATTTGAAAGTCCTGGAGTGGCCTAGCCAGTCTCCAGACCTCAACCCCATAGAAAATCTGTGGCGGGAGTTGAAAGTCCGTGTTGCTCGGCGACAGCCCCAAAACATCACTGCTCTCGAGAAGATCTGCATGGAGGAATGGGCCAAAATACCAGCTACTGTGTGTGCAAACCTGGTAAAGACCTATAGTAAACGTTTGACCTCTATTATTGCCAACAAAGGTTATGTTACAAAGTATTGAGTTGTATTTTTGTTATTGACCAAATACTTATTTTCCACCCTGATTTACGAATAAATTCTTTACAAATCCTACCATGTGGATTCATGGATTTTTTTTTCACATTCTGTCTCTCACAGTTGAAGTGTACCTCTGGTGCAAATTACTGACCTCTGTCATCATTTTAGGTGGGGGAACTTGCACAATCGGTGGCTGACTAAATACTTTTTTGCCCCACTGTATCTTTGCAGGGAGTTTCTCTAGATATTCCGCGTACACACGACAATCTGTTCCACATGAGGAGGCTTAAATGAAAACTAAATGATGGAGTTGGATATCTTGCAGTGGTCCCTCCCCACGTGCACATGTTGGCATTGCTGAGCCCTAAAGTACCACTTGATTTAAAGAGCTAAGCAGGTCTGGAGGCATGCCAAAGGGGAGCTCCGATTGCAGTGTTGACATTGCTCATTCTCATCCTTCACCTGCTATCTATTAGCTCTGTGCTGGTGATACCAGGGCAACAGAAAATAGTTTCTCCTACAGTCATTTTTGCCTGGGGCTGGTTTCACTGTGTTGGACCTTGGGATGTTTAGTTGAAAATTAGAGTGGGGGCCCTCCCGGTATCAGTGGTGTCATGGAAAAACTCACTTGTTGTAGTTACAGATTATACAGTAATTTCTTAATCTTTCCACAGTCAGTGACACCTCTGATAAAAATAAAATACGTATGTCATCCAACATGAATGTAGGCCTTATTTTTTCAGCCTTTTTTGGAGTACAGTGCTTTTCATTTAATACATTCTGTCTCTTTGTTCCAATCGTGTGAGAGGCCAGAGAGGTCCTTGCTGTGAAATGGAACTCAGCTTATATCGCCTATATTGTGATTATTTGGCTTCTTGTTCCTTTGTGTCCCTGTAGTATCCATAACATGTGAATTATAAAGGCATTGTTCTGTGTTTTGGTTATGATGTGACACATATTTCAGATTTCAATACACAGTAACTCCTCATGTGTCATGGTAGTGTTTATTACCCCCCTGAGGACCAGCAGGTGTAAGCTTTCACACACAGTCACACGGAGAGTCCATGCACACTTTTATTATGTACAAACACATATAACTACATTTATGGATGGTCACATGCACTCATGCACACACACACACACACACACACACACACTATAACTTTATAAGTGTCTATTTTCTCGTTGTCTCATAGAGGTTCGGATTTAATTAGAGTTTAGAGGTTAGGATGAAATTGTGGTACCTCGTATAAGATCCCCAAACCAAACAAAGGTCCCTGAATGCTAATCTTAACACTAGTTTTACACTTGCAACATCGGTCAACCTAATGTTTGCCCAGACTAGATAAAATTGAGTTTGTCGTCCTCAGGTTAATAAAAAAATCACTCGGGCTGTGATTAAAAAATATTCTTTAATTTAATAATGTGGTTAGCCTACTCAATGTAAATTACACACGAACAACATTAAGCTATTCACACCGAGAAGAACGGCTGCTGCTGCCATCATTATCCGTCATCATTTCTGCTACACTGGCAGGGCTAGGGGCCAAGACTCTCCTCTTCGGGTTCTTGGGGTATGTTGCTAACTCCGGGTCCGATAACAGGCACCACACCTGCAGTAGATGTGCTCGGTATGAGCTCTTGCAGCAAGCTATCAAATACAGTGCATTCCTCGGCTTTTAAAAAAACACTATGCGTCGCCAGGTGTTTAATCAAATTTGAGGTGTTACCTCCTTTGCACAGTATCACATTTAAGCACTTGTTGCAGGCTGCTGAGTTTACATCTTTTGCTGTGAAGTACAGCCAGACTTTTGACTGCTTCGCCTTGGGCATTTTTAATCTTTAGCTCTGCTCTAAAAGAACGTACGTACCTGGGCCTGCCTACTATCCTTGGAAAGGTAAAATGATTGGCTAGAATCCAAAGTGTATGACGTCTCAAGAAAAAAAAAGCACAGAAATAAAGCACCAAAATGTGTGCTGCTTTTCGGTCTGGTTACTACCGTTTATGTCAGAACCGATACCGGTACTCATCCTTAATGCAGACCAGTTGCTGGCCATCCAGCAAAGCTGCTAGCTCGCTAGCTAACCATCTCCTGTGTCTCAGTTTGCATACTTGCTTATTTGAAAGCATAAATACAGGGTGGGCCATTTATATGGATACACCGTAATAAAATGGGAATGGCTGGTGATATTAAAGTCCTGTTTGTGGCACATTAGTATATGTGAGGGGGCAAACTCCTCAAGATGGGTGGTGACCATGGTGGCCATTTAGAAGTTGGCCATCTTGGATACAACTTTTGTTTTTTCAATAGGAAGAGGGCCATGTGACACATCAAACTTATTGGTAATGTCACAAGAAAAACAATGGTGTGCTTGGTTTCAACGTAACTTTATTCTTTCATGAGTTATTTACAAGTTTCTCTTTGTTCACAGCCATTGACATATCGAAGAGATTAACACGTGAGGAGCGGATCGAAATTGTGTTGATATCTGGTGAATGCAGTAACCGGGTCATTGCAGCAGATTTCAATGCAAGACACTCTACGAGACCACCCATCTCCCATACTACAGTTAGCAAACTGCTTGCTAAGTTTCGTGAAACTGGTTCAGTGTTGGATTTGCCAAAATGTGGACACAAGAAAACTGTCACTAATGAAGAAACATCAGTGGCTGTCCCAGCTTCATTCAGCAAGAGCCCACAGCGTAGCAAGAGCCCACAGCGTAGCAAGAGCCCACAGCGTAGCACTCGCCGCATGTCACTGGAGAGTGGCATTAGTCGAACATCCCTTCGGCGGATATTAGCTACTCACAAATGGCACCCTTACAAACTCCAGCTACTGCAGCATCTCAATGAGGATGACCCAGATCAGCGCACAGAATTTGCAGAATGGGCAAAACAAAAATTGGAACAGGACCCTCAGTTCACGCACAAGATTTTGTTCAGTGACGAGGCAAACTTTTATGTGAATGGTGAAGTTAACAAACAAAACCACCGCTATTGGTCTGACACTAACCCACATTGGATGGATCCCTCCAAGACTGTTGGAACAACAAAAGTGATGGTTTGGTGTGGTATATGAGGTACAACGATAGTGGGTCCATTCTTCATCAATGGTAACCTCAAGGCCACTGGACATTTGAAATTGCTACATGATGATGTGTTTCCCTCTTTATGCACTGAAGCTGGCACGTTCCCTGAGTTTTTCTAGCAAGATGGTGGACCACCACATTATGGGTGCCAGGTCCGAGCATTCCTAGATGAACAGTTTCCTGGAAAGTGGATTGGTCATCATGGGCCAGTTGAATGGCCCCCAAGGTCTCCCGATCTGACCCCCTTAGACTTTTATCTTTGGGGTCATCTGAAGGCAATTGTCTATGGTGTGACGATACGAGATGTGCAGCACCTGAAATTACGGATACTGGATGCCTGTGCTGGCATTTCTCCTGCGGTGTTGCTATCAGTGTGTGAAGAGTGGGAGAAAAGGGTTGCATTGACAATCCAACACAATGGGCAGCACATTGAACACATTTTATAAGTGGTCAGAAACTTGTAAATAACTCATGAAAGAATAAAGTTACGTTGAAACCAAGCACACCATTGTTTTTTTTGTGACATTACCAATAAGTTTGATGTGTCACATGGCCCTCTTCCTATTGAAAAAACAAAAGTTGTATCCAAGATGGCCAACTTCTAAATGGCCACCATGGTCACCACCCATTTTGAGGAGTTTGCCCCCTCACATATACTAATGTGCCACAAACAGGACTTTAATATCACCAAACATTCCCATTTTATTACGGTGTATCCATATAAATGGCCCACCCTGTACATTCACACTATTAAATAAGATAACATGAAGTGATCTACAAGCACCCAGATTGTGTACTCAAAACGCTGACACTGTAGTACTGTACACGTTTTGCACTCCCAGTGGTTGCCATCTTAACTACATAGCAGAAAGACAGGGGAGACCAAGCAAATATGTTATCCTGGTGGAAGCAGCCATCAGAAGGTATGTATGTAGAAATGATTGTGTGGGAAAATCACAGCAGATCAGCAGTTTCTGAAATACTCAAACCAGTCCATCTGGCTCCAACAACCATGCTATGTTCAAAGTAACTTAAATCGCCATTATTCCCCATTCTGATGCTTGCTTTGAACTTCAGCAGGTCGTCTTGACAATGTTGGATGAAAGGCAACACTACCAAAAGCCATGTACTGTACAACATGAAAGCATACCAACGGAAGCATGCGAATTGAGACACATTATTTGTTTTGCTTTCTCTCTAATGTGGTCTCTATTTAAATCATATGTGAAGCCATATCAGTCTTCCTTATTTGTCTGTATGTGTAGTTTGTGACATACTGGCGGTTTTCTTGATAGGAGACACTGAAGCATTTGGCGCACCAACTTCACATTCTTTGATTTCTTTGCTTTCTTTCTTTTTTCTTTTTAATTAATTCATCTTGAGTCGTTCACATTAACATCTGGTTAACATTTAGATACATTCTAACCAATTTAAACATAAAAAAATGTTTAACAGAGGAAAAATCTAAAACTTCTGTGAAGTCTGACTTTTTGAGTATGTTACTAACTACATTTACACAAACCGGGCAGAAGATTTCAAGTTGCAAACAAAAGTTTACTTTGTTAAAACGTCTGTGACAGATGCCCAGTTGCAGCTGATTATTGCTATTGCTTTCTACTGAACCTGAACAGTACTTGTTTCAGTGTAAACAGCTGCACATCATATTTTATTGACCAGAGTCAGAAGATGTTTTCCTGCTGGGTTTTATTAATTTAAATGTGGTTCCTAAAGATGCACAGTGGGAAGAGATCCAACATCTGTCCTTCTGGGGGAGAGACATCATAAGTGTGATTAAATCTCTCTGAGGGACAAAAATGTAGCTTCAGAACTTTTGAAAAGGTGTCACAGGCTTGCGTGGTGAGCTGTTTAACTCTAAAATATGTAAAGGTAAAATAGACAAAGCAGCAGCCCGTCTGTAAAAGGGTGGATTAGCTCATGTACTGTGAGCGCAAAGGCAAAAACCCTGCTCTCTGTCTCTTAATGCTTGTTCAGTTGATTTTTACATTTTACCAATTCTGCATCATAGTAAACAACAATTCATGTGCCCTGTGTTCCTTTTTTTTAGTTATTGCTTTTAATAGCTTTATTTAATTACACTTTTTTATTTGCATAGGCTAGAAAAAGCTGATATACATAAAGTGGATACAAGTGTGATACTAGGAAAACCTGAGATATTCACATATAAATATAACACAAATTACTGTACACATAATATATTTATAGGGAATGCTCTTTAGTTTTCAGATTTATAGAAAATGTGTTTCTCGAATAGACTACATTCACAGTAGACAGATTTTAAACTTGCTCAGTGTGCTTTGCTTCTGGCCAGGTGGTTAAAGAGTAATCCAGCCTTATGAGGAGAGCGTGAGCGAGAGTCGTATGCTGTCTGGACAGCATCCTTGGGACTGGCGGCTCTGCATGGCAGGTCCAGACAGACCTAGAGAGAGGATTTGGTCACGCAGGAGTGACAAACTGGAGCACACTGGGATCTGTGGTCCTCAGAGTGAAGTCTTGGGCTTTAGCATAAACCTGAGCTGACCCAGCAACGGTTGTTGCTACATCCCATTGGTCCAGCTGCAACTTGCGGTGAGCAGATATTGGGTATCAGCTGTTGTGTTGGCAGCTGCTAGTCAGTCACCACCTGTCTTTCTGCTGGATTGGCTTCTAGAGTGGCTGTGTGGCAAGTTCTTGGACTGTGTGTGTTTGGAGGCAGGTTTCACAAGGAAGATTTTTTCTTTTCCTTTAGCTATTTTTCAACTCCACCGGATTATAAAAAACACTGGAGCAGCAGCACTTAGGGTTTCAACACATACCCGGTGAGTGGAATTCTTTTCATAGCAGTATGCATAGTGTGTTAAGTGCTGGTTTGACCAATGCAGACCTGAGCCACTGCATTGATTCTACAGAAAAAAATAAATTAAAAAAATTGAAACGAGCCATCAAATCATGTCATTATAGGAGATATAAGTTGGTTACTGTTGCTAGACTAAGTGCCTTTCTGGCCTCTTATGACTGGAATACACTGTTAATAATGCTAAGTTGTCTGAATGCATGCATCACCTTCTGGCTCTGTTTTCAACCAGTGGCACAGCAGGTGCTGTATAGACACCCCTTATTACCCAGCCTTAGTTGATTGCTTGTAATGCCTGAGTGCGTATGGCTGAAAGCATGCGCTGGTGTCAGTGGGAATGCCCTCTTAATGGGGCCAGCAATCAGGCAGCCGTCCCCACTGAGCCAAAGGAAAACACGCTGGAAACATGCGGCATGTCAGTGGCTCATTAAGGAATGGAGCAGCGTTTATAGCACCGCTGAGAGGAACAGTAAATCACTGTGCTCCCCTAGAGCGCTGAGTGGAGGGAGTCCTGCCCTCTTAAATGCACCAGTCACTGTGCTCCACACACTACTGGCCCTGTGTGTGTTTGTGCTCAGAAGCAATGGCCAGAGGGCCTATTTTTACTTTCATGTTGTACGAAACAACTGGTATTAAGAAGTATAAATAGTATCCCTGTATTGATGACAAAGTTTACATAGAGTGAACGCTGGCACCTGTGGGAATCTGAATTAAAATACATTTTTGTACTATATCTGACAATAATGACAAGACTGTTTAATTTAATTTGCATTCACAGCTTATAAGAAAGTTGTGGCGTGTTGAGCACACAGCAAGGTTTCTGCACGCTGATGTATCGACCCATTTACGGTCTGACAGTCTCCTGTGATGGATCGCACTCTCATCTTTTTTTGATACCCCTAAAACTATTGATTGGTCATTTTCAGGATCACCAGCTTTCTATCAGCACTGTTAATGTGCATAGTATAAGCTCAGTTTTAAATAAATAAATAAATCTTCCACAGACCAAGGCTTCATTGTGAAAATTAAAATTAGCATCAGGATCTTGAGTCACACTCTGTGGCTGAAATTACTCACTATCAGATGTTTTCTTGGCTGAAGTTTGCTCAGTTCTTGAGAATCTTCTTTCTGTTACATGATGCCGTTTGTCTCTGTTCATCAGGGATCCTCAGCATTTAACCCTCATTCCCTTTATAACTGTGCTAATGTGTTTATATTAGAGTTACCATAGCGATGTCCTTAAGTGTATGTTTGGTAGATGGTGCTCCATAGTGAAGCGGCAAGTGAAATGTTGGTGGTTTGCTCCAAACAGAAACATGGGGTCATGTCGGCAAGGCTAGCTGATGTAAAAGTCTTCCAGCATAAACATGCAGGGCTACCTGCTGTGGTGACCCCTAGTGTCAAGGGAGCAGCAGAAAGTAACCTTTATAGCAATATAGCACATCATTATACTGTAAACCAACCCAACTTCACAAAACAACTTTGCTATTTAGCTTTTGTGTCTTTGTTTAGACCTCAGTGATCATTTAATTGGAACAGAAATTATTTTAATGGGATGGCAGTGTAATGGCTCAAACTCGTGACTCAAACACTTGTGTTATCTCCAGGTATGTTTACTTCCTTGCACAATATGAATCCATGCTTCTTAGGTTAACTGTTGATGTGAAATGTGCTGTAGGTGTGAATGGGGATTTGTCCTTGTGTATTGGGTCTGCGGTAGACTGTTCAGGGTGCAGCTACCTATGTCAGCTGGGGTAGGTTCCTGCCCAAGCAGTTAAGAAAGTCAATAGATGGATGCATGGTACGTCAGTGTTTACCTTTGGGAACTGAAAGAGCGTTTGGAGCTGTAAATGGCTAATGATGTCAGACTTAACAGCCACACAAATTCCCAGTGATAATGACAAATGAAGGACAAGGTTATTGCTGTTTGCATGCAGCCGAAGTTGTATGATTCAAGTTCACCTTTATTTAGACACAGGAAGAGAGGTGAGAGCTGGGAGAGAAGGGAGAGAAATCTCAGTGCTTCTTGGTTACTTCCAAAAATATCATGCTTTTCTTGAATTCCAGCTATCAGTAGTGCCTTGGACAAACAGGTTCTCTTGGTAGCTTTTGGCAGTAAATATTTAAGGGCTACTAGATAGACTAAATGATTACAAAATAGTAAACACAAATGTTACATGTTTACTGATGTATTAAGATACATGAAGATTATTTCAGAAAATTGTCTAAAACACTCATATGGAAAGAAGTTGTCTTGACCTCAAAACCATGTTTAAAGTTAAACATTTAAAGCATTTAAAGCTGTTTCTAGCCTTAGCTTATCTGAACATAAAAATTTGAAACATTGTGCTTCACACTTTGCAGGTCAAGATCATTAAAATAACAAAAATAAAATAAATAAAAAACACATCATACATGCATTCTCTTAATTTTTCTGGAAACAATTTATCAGACTACTTCTGAGCTATGATGGGGAGGAAAAGCTAAAGCACAGAAATATTAGCTCAAAATGGAAAGAGTCATACCAAAGATTTAACCAAAAACCCCATCTTCTGTTTTTTCTGTTAGATCCAGTCTGAACATAACCTTTCTTCTGGCTCTGCTCCACTGGATTTGTAGAGGAATCAGTCTTTGAAAGAAAAGGCACAAACACTTCAATTCTTCTGACTTTAGCTCTTGATTAACTCTTCCAATTAGATAGCCATCGGCAGGACTGGGGCCCTGATACAATCCAAATGGGATATTGGACACACAACCAGAGTGAATTGTGTCATTGTAAGGCTGATAATGACTGCCTTCTTCCATACATTAAATGTAAGTCAAGGGGGGGCCCTTGAGGCCCCTGGTGGCCTGTTTTTGCATTCTCTTTCAATGCTTCTCTTTCAATCGTGTACAGGCTGCACCATTAAACATTTACGGAGGCTGTTTAAACAGCCGTTAATTGCACATTAAGTGTGATCTATGCTCTTGATCACACACAGATCACTCTCTCTCTCTCTCTCTCTCTCTCTCACACACACACACACACACACACACACACACACACACACACACACACACACACACACACACACACACACACACCTATCTATGTATGTATATATATATATATATATATATATATATTTAAATATATGCCATGCACACTTGCAGCTGAAGAAAAGTCCGCATGCTTGGACATGCAGAATTACACATCCACACAGACACACACTGAAAAACAGGCTTCTCTGTGTGTGTGCATGGACCCACACGTAGATCATTCACATGATGCCATGCAATGCTGCATTCCTCCTGGGACTTATCAGGTGTTCATATGTAACTGAAGTTGTAGATTCCTGTGGGTTCCTGACAGATATGCATATACAGTTTTTCTCAGTCGCTTTGGTGCGTTTCTCAGATCAGAATTGAAATTCTCATAACTATTAGTTCAACCTCCACAACACTCAGTCATTTGTGCGCATCATAGTAGCAATTTCTCCTCTCTCTGAACAAACTGCAAATGATTTTGGACATGAATCAGTTGCTTCCATACATTTCCCTGCTGCTTTCTGACATTTCCATTTGCTTATGTCATGTCAGTCAAAAGTAATCATACCTATGGATGCTAAATAGTCGTTCCCAATAAAACGAATAGTCATACATCCATTGCTTAAGTCATCACACACAAAATTGTTGAACTAGTTATCACATGCCAAATATTGGCCATCTGTCAAGCAAATCCTATACCTTTCTGTATCATTTTTCCTGGAAATGTCTCCGAAATTGAACAATTGATCTCAGGTGAATTACAGCTGTCACTCATGAGGAGGCTCTACCAAATGGGTGATTTTATGTTTACATGTATTCTACAGTGAACAAGTGACTGTAGCATATTTTTCTTTTGCACAATTCTGTAGGATTACAAACACTTCTACACAATGGAAATGTGAAACGTACGTATTCAGTGTCTTAGTTACTCCCAAGACTCCCATAACATCGACAGTGACTTTACTGCACATTTCAGATGGCTGTACAGGTAGGCCATAGTGCTGTCGTCAGCATTTTCAGGTGTCACCAATTGTTTTTGCAATGGGAAACACTGAAATTATAAACTGTCATAGTGGAAACATGACAATGCCATTTGACTATCTTGTTCATAAAGATGGTGTCAAGACTTTTCATTTTGATGGCACTGACAGTTTCGTTGACATGGATACTTGCTTTTGAGGTATGGATAATCAATTCTGTGCATGTGACGTGCTTTTGCAGGCTATCCACTAGGTTTTGCAGTTTGCACTAATTGTTTTGGGAAATGCACTAACTGCTGTGCAAATGTTAATGGTGTTCTGAGAAACGCACCAAAGCGACTGAGAAAAACTGTAACATAGTGCTTACTTTGGCAGATATTGAAGGATTGTCACAAAGCAAAGTAAACAAAGTAAAACGTCAGCTACACTTACTTTATTAAGTACAACTTGCTAGTACCAGGATGGAGTCACTTTGGCTTTCAGACCTTAATTCTTTTAATGGCAAAAATTGCCACCAAAAGGTGCTGGAAATATTCCTAAGAAACTTTCATCCATGTTGACATGATAGCATCAGAATTTTTTAGCTGCTTAGAGACCAGACAACATTTTTCCAATCTTCTGTTGTCCAGTTTTGGTGAGCTTGTGTCAACTGGAGCCTCATTCTTGTTCTTAGCTAAGATTTAGGGGTGTCACCAGGATTGGTCTTCTGCTGCTGCATCTGCTTCAAGGTTTGATGTGTTCTGCATTCAGAGGTGTTTTTCTGCATACATTCGTTGTGATGAGTAGTTACTGAAATTATCGTTGCCTTCCTATTAGCTTGAAGTAGTCTGGCCGCTCTTCTCTGACTTTTTTTCACGGCATTTCTCCGAGAAAACTGCTGCTCACTGGATATTTTCTGTCTTTCAGACCATTCAAAGCTTAGAGATGGTTGTTTGGGGAAAATCTGAGCATATCAGCATTTACTGAAATGCTCAGACCAGCCCATCCAGCACCAACAACCATGCCACATTATAATTATGTCTACATGCCCATCCCACTGACTTGCTGACATTTGATTGGCCGATTAAATATTTGCAGTTATGAGCAGTTGATAAGATATACCTATTATAGTAAGCATGAGTATATTTCTTCCTACTTAGAGAGAGAGAGAAGGAAAAAATGATTCTTGTTCTTCCTCCTTTGTTTAAATGCATGATTTCAGGTATACTGTAAAAAAAAATTGTAATATAAAAGTATTTTACTGTGAATTTTACAGTTTTGTACTGTTCTTCTAGAATATCATTAAATTTACATCAATAGAATGTGATTTTAAATTTCAAATGTAAATTAATGTAAAATCACTGTAAATGTAATAAAACATAATTTTCTTGTTTTTTAAATGTATTTGTCTGTACATATGCATATTTAGATTGTTAAAATACATTCACAAATGTATCATAATTTCACAAATATTTGTCTGTTATTTGAAAGATTGAACTGTTAAATTCAAACGTAATGCTATGGAAAAATATATAACTTTTTTTTTTACATCAAATAATAATAATTATTATTGTTATTTAGGGCGATCGTAGCTCAAGAGTTGGCAGTTCGCCTTGTAATCAGAAGGTTGCCGGTTTGAGCCCCGGCTCGGACACTCTCAGTCGTTGTGTCCTTGGGCAAGACACTTCACCTACCACCTACTGGTGATGGCCAGAGGGGAATTATGAAGTGGAATTGTAAAGCGCTTTGAGGGTCTCGAAAAGCGCTATATGAATGCAATCCATTATCATTTAAACCAACTGTTAACTGTATATTTCTGTACATTTAAGTATTATTATTCATATTGCCGCATTCATTGACCTTGTTTATAGGTAATTTCATTGTTTAATCACATTAAAATGTTCCTAATTTAATGTTTAAAAGCACTTGAAAAAGACAAAATCCCATGTAAAATTAGGGCAACAAACTGTATTGTCATTACTGAAAATAACCGTATTTTCATGAGAAAGTTATTTTCTGGTATTTTCTGGTATTATTTTGGCGCCCCAGCTGCCGGAATATTACTGGGTTTTTTTGGGATTTTTTTATTTTTTTACGGTGTATAGTGGGTGTGGAATTGTCTGTATTTTTCACACCTTTTCAAAAATCTTTGGAAAAAACCTACATTTTACTGCCTTTAAACTGACATCAGCTCTTATATCAATTGTAATTTCAACTCTAATATCAAAGCAGCTTATATTACCATTGAACCGAGATGCAAATTTCACATTTATTTTCTGCAGATCCTTAACAAAAGCAGGAGTAGCATTAATTGTAAAGCATCTGTCCACTGATTAAAACATTAGAACATTTTTTACCATACACACTTACATTTGGCAAAACAGATCTTTTCAGGACTAGGAATTAGGTGTCACCTTCAGCTTAGCTGGGGAGGGGTTGCTTCATTCATGAATAGAAACACAAGTAATGCTAATTGCCTGAGTGTACAGAATTCATTTAAGCTAGTGAACATCTTCTATGACACACAATCTGAAACCTAAAGCACTTAACCTAATGTTTAATGGTGATGTTATGGTAATTTCTAAAGACAAATTTAAGAAAGACAGCACAGGTTTCTAAACACTAGACAACCTGTTAATATCC
Organism: Aulonocara sp. 'chitande type north' Nkhata Bay; assembly: GCF_057382095.1. NCBI lineage: Eukaryota > Metazoa > Chordata > Actinopteri > Cichliformes > Cichlidae > Aulonocara > Aulonocara sp. 'chitande type north' Nkhata Bay. The sequence goes on from NC_141359.1 coordinate 31,794,833, forward strand.
CAGATTTACCAAGAATTTTTCATGATTGATTTTGACTGAAACAGATTACTGAGGCACTTGTGAGAGAGTCTCTCTACTGTCCTGGTGCCCTGCTATTGGCAAGACCATCTATTTCTTCTTCCTGTTTTCACTTGTTATTTTGCGGCTAATCTGGTCTTGAAACCTCTGTCTGAACAGACGAGATCTGGGGCTGTGTAAAGGATGCAACTGTGACTAAAACTGTGACCAGGCCAGATTAACGTCCTCTGTCTCTTCGTCAACCCAGACACAAACGTGATGTAAGGCTAAAATCGTGCCTGGAGCGTGTTGTAAAGCGTGTTGGCCTGACTAATATGGAGTTAGCCTCCTTTCGCCACTCTGTAATTAGCAGTGAAGGCAAGTTGGGAGATAGACTGTAGGTAGACAGGAAACGCAATGAGGTAATGAGGCTGGTCCCTGTAGGGGTCAGAGGGTCGTTAATGAGGTGAGGATGTTTTGCTGTGTTGACGACTCAGGTGCCGTGTGGAAATACCAGGAACACTGACTCGATGTGTGAGAGAATAAAATGGGTTGAATCGTGGCCAAACTGAAACCAGAAAAACCTGGAATATAAAAAAATCAACCAAAATAATCACACTTTAAATAAGCATTGACCAAAATGTATCGAGAATAACAGAATTTGTCATGTGTGTGGCTTTATTTTCATGATCTGGGCCAGGGTTGCAAATATGGTAATAAGCCTGTTCACACAGTTGAATTGGCAGCGCTCGCAGTTGTTGTTGTTTTGGTGTTTTCTGTGGGCCGGGGCCAGGGTGCCTGCCGAGGCGCTGGTGTGGACAGCTGGCCCGTCTGATCCCTCTAGTCTGCTCTTAAATTGGTTTTAGCGGCAGCACTAATAAAGCTGATTATCTGTGTGGCTCAAGGGCCCACTAACCCTGTGACACTGCTGGCAGCTGGTGGGACCAGAAGCTCGGACGCCATCCGCACTGCAAAAGAGGAGCATATTAATGAGAAACTGTATCATGAAAGCATTAAGACTTTATTTTTGTGTGTTTAAAATATGCAGAAACAGTACATCTCTGGCATTTTACGACACACATTGTGCTTTGGCTAATTTTATTGAAGCCAGTGTGTGTTTTTATGACAGCTATAATTAATTCCACTCATTATAGTGAATAGACTTGAAGCTAATGTACAATTTAAATATTTTTTGAGAGCTTATTCCCTTCTCCTCATCCTCCCTCTCCTCCACCAAGCCAACCCCACCCCCTTTGCACCTGTCCCCAGGCCTGCCTGTTCCCACTTTGTTTGGTAAATTTAATGCTCATAAACTGTGGGCATTGTGCATGTATGTTTGCCTTTAACCATCTACCATGGTTATGTTCAGCATGCTGTTGCTTCCTTTTCTGCCCGCGTGCACTCTGACATATGTGCTTTTCCACTGTTGAACATGGGTGGAGGGGGAGTGAGGGGGTGTCAGCCTCTGTTAGAGCCTAATTGTTTAATGTGTTAAATGTGTGCTAAACGACCACGTGAGGTGCAGGACACTGACAAGTGAGCACTGGATGCCCAGAGAAAGCACTCAGAGAGAGAGAGAGGGAGGGAGGGAGTGGTGGTGGAGATTATGGTGTTTTAGCATTCATATTGATTAGTGTGTGATGTTATTTTGGAAGGGCAGCAGGGGACAGGCAGCAGGCGGCGGGGTTATTTCAGTCGAACATGAGAATATTGCTTAAAAGCAGTATTCACACGGGACATTCACAAACAACTTGATTGCGGTGAAAATCCAGATTATGATAATAGCTAGATTAAGGCCTTTACATGATTTGCTGTAGCCACAACAATAGCTGAGCCATTATCTGAATAGACAGGCGAGAAAGAGGATTTTAAAAGGAAAATTTAGACTTGCAGTTTTAATAAATTATTTTATGGAACAGCTGATGGTTAACTATATAATTTTTATTTTTATACAATTATTGAATTTAAGTATTTCACTAATATGTGTGTGTGGTACTCAAATGGTATATAACAGAACTTTATGCATTACAGTTTAAAAGTCTTGATATACCCTAGGAAATGGGAAATGGGTGCAGTGATTTATTGAAACATGAACTGAACTCTCTCAGCCAAGCCTGTAATTTTTGTAAGTAGTCTTCAGGAATAGTTTTCCAGGTGTCTTAAAGGAAATTTAAAGCTTTTCTGTTGATGTTGGCTGCATTTTGATCTGTTCTCTGCCAAGATGATCTCACACCGCTTCAATAATGTCGAGGTCCAGGCTCTGGGGAGGCCAATCCATGACTGATAGTGTTGTTTACAGTTACTTTTATAGCATTGGAAGTATGTTTGGGATCATCGTCATGCTGAAAACTTACGGCACTGTAGATATTTTTTTAAAACCTGAAGCTTTTGTTCTCCACTTCTCCAGTTAACTTATATTTTTCCAAGCACTCACTGCACACCATGTTGATATATGTCAAGTTTTGCGCCAATAGCTCTTTGGGAATCACCTTGTAAGCGCAAAAATATTATTTTATTCCTGTCAAACTGTTTAGTTTTAGGTACCATTCAACTAAAGTAATGAGTGCAGGTGGCCGCCCCTCTCTGAAACTGGTTCTACTGGAGGTTTCTTCCTGTTAAAAGGAAGTTTTTCCTTCCCATTGTCGCCAAAGTGCTTGCTCATGGGGGGTCATATGATTGTTGTGTTTTTCTCTGTATGCATTACTGTAGGGTCTACCTTATAGGATTAAGTGCCTTGAGGCGACTGTTGTTGTGGTTTGGCGCTATATGAATAAATAAAATAAATAATAGAACAAATGATGTGTTTTTAGGACATGCTGATAGCAGCTATTTAAAAGTTTATCTTGTTCATCTATTGAGTTACGAGGCTTTTTTATACATGAATGATTCATAGGTCAGTGTTAAGTGGCTTAATGAACAAAAAAACATTCCTTTGAAAATGGTCAGGAATGGACTGGACTGAATATGAGGGAAAATGCAGCCAATGTCCAAAAATGATGAATGCATGACATTTTAAACAAACTGCAGCCTCTCAACAGTCAATAAAAGTCAGGTATTGTTTACTAAGCTTTCTAAAATAATCAATCAAAGTGTCCATAGTAATAACTCCATGTAGGTAACAACAGAGAATGTGTGCTACTTGTATGACTTACACCCTTGAGAGGAGTGTGTTCTTCGTGAATGGTTGTCTTTGAGTCACTAACCCTGCTCCCATGAGCATTGCCATTTCTCTGGTTTCATTCGCTGAGAGCAGCTAGCCTGAACTGGCCAGGGGCGGGGGGCCTCCTATAGGCTAACAAAGTGTTTATGAGCAAATGTCTGTCACCTCACAGGAGAAAGAAGAGTTATCATGGGAGAGAATAATTCTTTCAGCTGAAGCGACCTGTAAGCAGAGTAAAACCTTTTGTGCTTGTGTTGCTTATCAGCAGAAGAAGCATCTGTCTTCTTCATATCTGAGATCAAAAGTAAAAAAAAAACCCTCTGCAGTAATTCATGTTTGATATTATGACTCAGTTCTGGTGACCTCTCCACCTTCTCACGTGCAGACATGGAAAGCAAAGGAGAGCAGACCACACCTCTGCACCCTTCCATGTGCAGGCATCAGTGATAACAGATATGACACCGATTCAGACACAAGATGAAAGGAAGAGCTAGGGTGGGGATGGGTTGCTGCACATAATGTTCAGCAAAGACCAAAAAACAAACAACAAATAGTGTCTGGTGGAAAAAAGTGACATAGCAATGTTTTTCCAAAAAGTAATCGTCTAGATCAAATTACTCAAAGAAGCCATATCACTTTTGTTTATTTCGTTTTTTTGCAGGGCATGAAATATGTAAAAGGAACATAAAATTAGTTTTTGTTTTTTGTTTTTAAGGCCAAGACAGAATCGTTGAGACCTCTGTATATGACCTGGGGTGTAGAAACTGCAGGTATGGAAAGTTAAATGGCGCACACTGAATGAGATGCGACAACTTTATGTGTAGGAGGGTATCGGCTGATTTGCTGAAATTACAGTTGAGTTTCACTTTGTGGCATGTCTGAACTAATGTTATGCTTGATTTGGTAAACATACTTGTAGCAACCACTGTAGATGGCTCCTGGATACCTAAGGTGAAAGGAACTACCTGTAGACCCTGGGACAGGAGTAGAACACAATAGCTAGATTATATAATTTGCCATAAGTTCCTAAAGCATTCCCATAACAGACAAAGGCATCTGGGCTATCTTGCATAGCCTGCTGATACTGTTACCCACAACCAGAAACACCAGAGATGTGACTGCCTCTTGTAAATGATGTGATTGTGGCTTTCAGTGTTTAGTAATTTCTGCCTCAAGACAATCTATGAACTGTGCTCTATGTGAATATTTTTCTCTTTCTCAAGAAAAAAAGAATTGCAGGAAGGTGTTGCTTATGTGGCTGAAATGGCCATACGAGGAATATCCTCTATCTATGACATCACATGCATCCAAAACTAGAAAAAACTGAGATAAACTGAATGTTTGGAGCAGTCTGTTAACTTACTGAAAGCTTTGATCATGTGTAATATGATCATTTGAACAATAGATCTATGAAGAGAATCGAGAAAAGTAGAATAGCTCCTCTTTAGTTTATCACCAGGTCTACAGTATGTTCCAGCTTTGTCATGGTGATGAGGTCTAGGGAGTGAGAATTCGATCATGATGTTTATTCACAGACGGTCTGCCTGTCCCGAGAACAGGAAAGGTTGTGAGCAAGGAAGGAATATATGCTGCTTTTACAATAAGCAACCTGTTGAGTTTGGATGGGCACCTAATTAGCATCCTTCCTGGCAGCCTTGATGAGGAAGTAGCGCAAGCATGTCCAGCTGGGAGGAAGCTTAAACCAATAAATGCATAGTGCCATTTGGAGGAACATTAAGGCTACCTTTATTAGCCTTAAAGCACTGTATTTGAGATTCAGAAGAAAATTGGTTATACTTGTATTTGAGTACATAACTGTGCTGGAGCAAAATGCAAGTTTTTGTGTGTATTCAATAGAAGTAACTCAATGATTCCTGAAAAATCTGAAATTGTAATAATTTGCAAAGTACATCTGCTGATTTATCTGGGTATACCGACCTCATTTATAATAAATTAATAAAATATCTAGTTCAACTAAATCAACTCATACAGACTCATATTTCATTTGCACAAGTATTTGAAGAATAAACCCATAAAAATAAAAAAAACTTAACGTTCTAATTCAAGCTCATCTTCACATTGACCTCTGGACAATTTTTATATTTGTAGTGGTTGTCCTGCTCTCTGGTGTTATATCGCAGTGAATCTCTTCTTTTGTGTTCTTCAACTTGAATTTGATTTTGAGAAAGTTTAAAAAAGTCACTGAGAAGCAAATCTGATGTATTAGGTTGGTGGGAAAGCTTGGCACTGCCTGACCCTAAGAGGAAGGATTCACAGTGCGCCAACCAATATACGTCGAGAAGAAAATAATGAAGAGTATACTTCTGGTCTCAGTCTTCCCTGTGACATGCTGTGTTCTGGCTTGAAAAATCCTTATCTAAAGAGTGCTTGGTTGACCACCTGCAAAATTTGCAAACTCTCACCATCAGTAATGATCCACTACATGAAATTCAGACTAGTCTTAGAGAAAAGTTGGTTGATTTCTGCACAACTTTGAGGTCTGTGGTGAAATCTCAGAGGCCACGGTGCATGTGGTCAGGACGGGACTGCCAGGGAGAGATCTAAAGGTACAGATGTGCTGGAAGCTGTCTGGACATTCCATAAAGATGACCTTTGAACAGAAGACTGGCCAAATTTAAATCGGGCAAGGCTTTTTATTTTTATGGACTTGTTCCCAGAACTGTTTGATCACATAATAATCCACAGTAGGGTAACCTCAGTAGACTGCCAAACACCTCTGCAGGACAGAAACATTTGTAGTGCAAACATCACTGTTTTTTATACTTACCATAAATCACTATAGTACTCCAACAGCTTAATTGCATTTTCTTTTTATTGTTTTTTTCTTACCTTTGTGATTTTTGGGGGATAAAATCTGTGTGAAAACAGATTTCAACAGTTCTCACACGCTCAACACATGTGACCATTGTATGATCCCTCTGTCAAGGTGACTGTAATGGAAACTGCAGCCCAGTCAGGAGTGAGTTGGTAATATGGCACACATCTGGACCTTTGCACATTGCTCACAGCTAGTTTCCTACCCTGAGAGAAAGAGGAGCCCCTAGCACAAGGAAAATACTTCAAAAGGCTTAAAGACTTCAGAACATTTTGGAAGTAAACAAAAAAGTGACGCAGGCGGCTGCACTGTAATTGCCTGGTTCCTTTGAACGTTGCCCGGACTTTAAACTGGAATGTGTTAGTAGAGGAGCAATGAGTGTAACTTGGCCTGGATGAACAGTCTGCCTGGCACCTGACTTGGGGGGCTAGCATAGCTGAAAGACTGATGTCTTCAGAGAAGAGCAAGACATGTTGAGCCAACGCATTCTTACTCACACCATCTTTCAACTCTTTTGCCTGGTAAGGAACCCATAGTGTTACACTTGGACACATTGGAAGTCCCTTTAGGAAAATGTGGAAGATGGTGCTGCATGGTACCGAAGTAAAAAAGGAAGTACAAAACCCACCCAACTCAGGCTGCGATCGTGAATAGCATGCCAATTTCCTTCACTGGGTTAGGACATACTAAATAGACACGTTTTCATAACATTTACATTACATTACATTTCAAATAAAGTCTCATTCGTCTTTTCAGTAGAAAATTCTTCTTCTTCTTCAAAAAGCTTGACATTAACCAAGCCGATGATCTGGTAGGTTTACTTAATTTGAAAACCATCCATGAATATTCTATGAATACTATGAAGTTGCAACTGATAATTATAATAATTATAACTGATAGTGAGAACCTGCAGACTGCGGTTTATGCCATGCTTTGCTACTTAACTTTCACTTGCTGTTTGTGGTTAGATTCAGGCAGTAAAAGCATGCTTATAGGTGTACCCGGTGTGATACACTGTGATGTCAAGTTTCTGTATGTGACTTGAAAGTGACACCAGTCTCACTATTGTTGCTAGAAGTGCACCAAGACACAAACACTCTGTGCTGACAGAGAAACCTGTTTTACTTTTTAGTTCTAAGGGAACTTTTTTGGGAAAAGGTTGCAGAGCTGGGAGTAATTTCATATTCATGTTAAATAACTATATACTCAAGAAAATTTACCTACCTTCAATTTTCTCCCACTTTTTGCTCTTTCACACTAAAGTAATACAAGGACAGCATCCACCCTGTAACTATCCTTCTGGATTCAGCAACCGATTGCAAGTAGTTGCAGTCACAACCTGGTTGCTCAGCATGCAACACCCTCAACTGCTTTTAACCTGAAGGCAAATGCAGAAGGTGCCTGGTTGAAGGCAACTTGTCTCCAAACAATTGTGGTCCACCTCAGACCACTGTCTACAAACTGGGGTCATTTGTAGACAGATTGGTGTTGGTGAAGGTTTGCAAGTAGTTGTCGTCTAATTTATAAACACAAACAAATTGTCAACATGTCACAGTCAGTCTTAATCATTCTGCACCAATGAGCATAACTCGTCTGTGATAGGAAGACTCAAAACAAATGGTTGCCAAGTGGTTGTATTGTGGAGCATGGCTAACACACATAGAGACAGACATTCATTTCTGTTCCCACAGCCTACAAACTCAAACTCAGTTTACCGCAGAGTGAGAGAGACATGATAGAGAAATCTGACTCTATGTATAATATCATAGCACATGTCTCACTTTGCACTAATGCCTGTAATAAATATTCATGAGTATTATTGAAAAGATTAAAAAGTGAAGCATACCACAGGGAATTTATTTGTCAGGCAGCATATCATAGAACCTTTGAAGCTACAAAAGAATTTACTTTCCACCAGTACTTGGTTATGAGAGTACCTAGAGCATATTTCTTCTCATAATATTATTTCTGAATGTGAGTGTGTTAGCAAAGAATGTGCTCCAGTTTACAAGTTTCATCACTTAGAAATGATGATATAAACAACTGAACATTCTTTGGCTGTGAGATTTGAGATGATGAAGAGAGAAGTGGAACGTGTTTTCTTTGGACGATTAATCTGGAGTTCAGAAGAATGACATGGGCACGGACCTTGTGTTTTCAGACGTTTCTCTGCTTTACTTCATTTTTTTGGGTTTGGTTCTAGAAAGGCTTTGGCAGCTGTCAGATATAAAAATATTGAATGGGGGGAAAATCTACTGGCTGCAGATACAAACAATGAAAATTTGAGGTGATGCTGAAGAAAACCTGGTGGAGAGAAAGGGAGAAAGTGAAAAAGGGAGAAAGTGAAGCTCATCTATAAACCAAATGTATGTAATGCACTACTAATCAACAAGACAGCCCAGATTCAAGTCAATGTTGCATCAAGAGTAGAAGTATTAGGAGTCAAATATAGAGAACTAGTATAACCCCAACTCCAATAAGTTGAGATGCTGTTTAAAATATATATGAACACAGAATGCAATGACTTGCAAGTCTACAAATTGTGCAACATTTTCAGAATAATGCTGCGCTCCATTAAAAACAGGCATGATTCTGTTATGGAAATCATTGCATGGGCCCAGAAACACTTATGAAATCACTGTCTGTGAACACTGTTGCTATCCACAAATACAGTTTAAAGCTCTATCATACGGTGGCCCTGAGAGGCCAAACGGACTGCAACTTAAGAAAACACCAGCAATAAGGAAAACGCTGCAAAAGCACACAAAACACAACGGAAATGGGACAAAAGAAAATGTAAATAGAGAAAAAGAAATGAGAAATAGAAAAAACAAAAATGGAAATAGAAAAAAACTGATTTCCAAAAGAACAAGGGAAGTGTTTCTGGGGAGACAATAACCCGACGGACCAGTTGCAGGAACCAAAACATGCTAGGTAAGTGTGTTTTAATCTCATGATTCATATAATACTGATTTTTAGGCTAATAGTTAGGCTAACACACTTACCTCTCATCTTATCTTTCCTCACAAAACCCATTGATCCTCCACTTCGTTTAAGTGTCTCCTAGCGCAATTCTTAGCATATTTTGGTTCCTGCAACTGGTCCGTCATGTTATTGTCTCGCCAGAAACACTTCCCTTGTGCTTTTGAAAATCTGTTTTTTCCTATTTCTGTTTTTCCTATTTCTGTTTTCTTTTTTCCTTTTTCCGTTTTTGTTTTTCCTATTTCTGTGTATTGTGTGCTTTTGCAGCATTTTTCTTATTGCTGGTGTTTTCTTGAGTTGTAGTCCGTTTAGCCCTTCAGGGCCACCGTACTATCACGCAAAAATGAAACTGCCATTTTCTCTGTGCTAAACCTCATGAGTAAAGTAGAGAACTGTTCCCTACCAATTCCATATGCAGTAGAGAACCGCACATTGTGCTTCTGGAAGGGCATCATCAGCGCTGAAAGGCATACAAAGGTTTTAGAGCATCATATCCTCCGCTCCAGATGAAGTCTTTTTCAGGGAAGAGCTTGGATATTTCAGCAGGACAATGCTAAATCACATACTGGACCTATTGCAACAGCATACCTTTTGTAGAAGACTCAAGGCTCATGAATGGGCCCGCCTGCAGTACAGACCTTTCACCAACGGAAAACATTTGGAACACCATGGAATTAAACGTATGACAAAGAAGACCCAAGACTATTGAGCAGCTTGAATTCTCCGTTGGGAATTTTCAAAAGGAATAAGAAAACATTCTTCTCCCAAAAGTCCAGCAGCTGGTCTCCTCAGTTCCCAGACGTTGTTAACGGAAGGATTCTAGACAGTGGGAAAAATGTCTAGCATCAAGTACAAAATTAGCTCATATTTTTGTTAAAATGGTACATTTTCTCAGTTTAAACATTTGATGTGTTTCTTATGTTCTGAATTTAAAAAAAGACTTGCAATGTAAACCACTGCATTATGTTGTTATTTAAATTTTACAGAGCATCTTAACTTTTGTGAGAGTGGGAGCGTATGATACATATATTAAAAAAATAGAATAAAAAATGGAGAAATAAGCAGTTGTAAGCTTCCAGGCAGCTGGACATGCTGACAGGTGTAGGTAGCAGAGGTCTGAATAAAACTGGTTACAGGATGACATGAATGCAAAAACACATAGGATATGAATGATGCAACCGACTGTGGTAAGTTGGAAGGTATGCACTGTGTATACTGTGAGGTGATTTGGAAATGAGAAACACATGAAGTGTGTTTCACAGAAAGAAAATCTGAAGACATCTGAAGGGTGGACAGAAAGTCACTCGACACAGTGTCAGTAATTGAATTCAGTCCACTGTAGAAATCCACAGCAGATCATTCTTAACATTAAGATTGTAAAATTAGAACATATGATGTTTTGGGGGGATACTTGTACTTTGAACGTGTAGTTAATGTTTTTATGGGGCTTCTTTTAAATGGTAAATGGCCTGTATTTGTATAGCGCCTTATTAGTCCCTAAGGACCCCAAAGTGCTTTACACGTTCAGTCATCCACCCATTCACACACACACTGGTGATGGCAAGCTACATTGTAGCCACAGCCACCCTGGGGCGCACTGACAGAGGCGAGGCTGCCGGACACTGGCGCCACCGGACCCTCTGACCGCCACCAGTAGGCAACGGGTGAAATGTCTTGCCCAAGGACACAACGAGCGAGACTGTCCGAGCCGGGGCTCGAACCAGCAACCTTCCAATTACAAGGTGAACTCCCAACTCTTGAGCCACGATCGCCACGATTCAAGTCTTTTAAGTCAGACTTGAATTATTTCCTAAACTAAATCTAAGAAAAACATTCATAAGATGATTTTATTTAAAAAAAAATAATCATTTTTTTTCAGTTCCAGAGATGCCTTTATAGCAGAAAACCATTACCAACATTACCCTCAATATTAGATCCTCTCCACCAAACCTGTCAGACAATCATGTTTATTATCTACACACCTCTCCACACAGATAGTGTGCAAAATAAACCTCAGTGCCTCTTAATCGATTACTCTCTCTGTGATGAGTGGAACTTGTTGTATAGTCTTGCAGTTGCATAAGGGCTTAGCCATGGTTAGGGTTAGGTTGTATTTTCACCAAATGCTCAAGATGCTACGTTCCAAATGAACTTTCATGTGTTTTTTTTTATGTTTTTGTGTGTTTTAAGACTTCAGGTATTTATGCCAAATAGGTGACAACAGCATATGAACCTAACTTTAATGTTAAACAGGTCACTAGTGCTCTGTCAGTCACTTTCACTGCTCTGCACATGGTACACAGCTATGCATAGGTGACAACAGCATATGAACCTAACTTTAATGTTAAACAGGTCACTAGTGCTCTGTCAGTCACTTTCACTGCTCTGCACATGGTACACAGCTATGCATAGGTGACAACAGCATATGAACCTAACTTTAATGTTAAACAGGTCACTAGTGCTCTGTCAGTCACTTTCACTGCTCTGCACATGGTACACAGCTATGCATCATCAAAGAATTCACTTTCCCCATCAGTCACTCTCACTATTGTTGGTCATTGTAAACTGATGTTGCTGTGCATGTGGGCATACAAACTGGAATTTTAGTGCACCAGTCCATTCAAGTTCCTTGATTCTCACTCTTGCAAATGTCTCTAATATCAGGAGTCAGCTTCAGACTCCAGTTGAGATGACATCTAATACTGTTTGAGGAAAAGACCGAAGGAATCATACTGTTACTGTTTCTTACTGTAACCGTTTGCATAAACAATTCTAATGTTTCAGATTTTACTCATAAATGTGTGATAAGTTGTAACTCACAGAAGTATTTAGCATTTGGAAACTAATGTAAATATCTTGTGAGGCTTTGGGACAGCTTTGAGCATGGGAAAATAACTGATTATGTCAGCAGGGTTATCTCAGTCAGCCAGCTCGTGGGATGGATAATATTGTGGCTGCAAAAACTACAGATATGTAAAGCAATGATATTTGACGTCAGGACTCAGGCCTCTGACAAGGACACAGATATGAGGGGTGGGCTACAGACGTCTGCTAAACCCATTGCTTTTATAATCTTTACCTTTGACAGGCTCAAGTGATATCGTGAGCGATATTTCACTTTATTTATACAATGTGCGTACGGCAATAAGCAGCGCAGCAGCAGACTAAACTAGATGAAACATTTTCTCAAGCTCAATGAGGACGTTTGGAGCGTAAAATAGGACATGACCCTGACACATTTAGTGGTGCAGTCTGAGGAGCGATACAGCTGTTGTACCGATGATGAGGATACCTGTCAAGTTTTGCTCATACCTTTACTTCATTCTATGCACGAGTAAAATCGCTTGTATTCACAGTGGATCACTGACTTTTCCTAACTCTTAGATCATATAAATACTTGATTTTAAATGATTAGCTTTTATTGTGAAATGAAAAATAATGTTAATGTGCAAGTTTAATAAATTGAATTCAGTTTATGTTTCATTTTCTTCACACTCTGTTGCACATTTTAATACATAAAATATTTATTTCAAACAGCTGACTAGCAGAGCTTTGTTTTTGATCCTGAGGTCATGACCTTTCAGGTAGTGTCCAACTTACTCACCTACTTGAATATTTTAAATTCAAATTCAAATTTTATTTGTCACGTACACAGTCATACACAGTACGATATGTAGTGAAATGCTTGGACAACTGCTCGTGACCTAAAGAAAACAAAAAGGAAAAGGCTATGAATAAGATAGGAAATAAATATGAAAAATTAAAAAGGGTAAATTTAACTAGGAAGGAATAAAATATAAATTAAGGTTAAAAATGAAATAACTGTACAACACAAATTAGAATGAAGGGTAAATTTAACTGGGAAGAATAAGATAAAGATAAATATATAAATTAAAGTTGAAAATAAAATAACTGTACAACAAAATACACAATACACAATATAGAACTATATAAGAATGTATGAAGAAATCTAAATATAAATAAATATATACACAATAACAGCAGCTGTACAAGTATTAACCGGAAATGAAGAATATAGTGACCAGTGTTGTGCAAAACCAAAGTCCAGAAAGTCCAGTGTGTGTGTAAGAACCATATGTGTGGGTCAGTACTGTGTGGTGGTGTGATTGAGAGACCGTATCTTTTGAACCTTTGAGCATGTATCCAACATTGCTTTATATTGTCCACTTACTTTCAAATAAATTTTTCCCTTTCAGGATTCGTTATAGTTTTTCTTCAGCTCTCATTATTTATGCTGATTTGCAGAATTTCAATCTATTAATTGTAAAACTTGATGGCCTACTTAAAGGCACTCTGAATCAATTAACCACTCTAGTTTTAGCAGTGAGTAAGGCACTGATAAATGAAGTTTTTAATGGTTTGAAAGCCAAGGCTGTATAGTGCTTAAAAGGAGGGTTTTGGCCTTTCAGCACCTGCTAGAGAGCAGCCTCCACTGTCCATCTGGAAGAGCAAGAGATATCTTCATTGTCAGCAAGGAGAACACTTCCTATCAGTTCTATCAGTCTGGAGAATCTCTGGCCTCTAGTAAACATGCAGTGTTGTTTCCTCCTACAAACAGATGTAATTTCACAAGCTACCTCCATCTCTTCAGAGCACCGTAAATCTCCCGGGTCCTGCTTCAGTATATGGGAAGTTTTCATAGCCCCGTCCTCTAAAAGCAGTTTCATAACAGCTACAAATGGCACAGTAAAAACAGGACAACCGTGTTACTGGGCTGTAGTGACAGACAGCATCCAAGCAGTTTACACTGGACTGGGACGGACATAAACACACTCTCTGCCTCTGTGCTATCCGCTCTGGGTATCCCTCTATCCTTTCTGGAGTGGTTCTCAGCAAAACTCAACAGTAGTGGAGGGGTCAGAGGTTAAATATGTGACCTGACCTTGTCAGGATGTGTCGTGGGGTTGCCGTGACGAAAGATAAGACTACACTGCTGCCCAGGCCCTGTGATTTTTCTGAAGCCACATCAGGAACCTGGACTGTGTTGGCCTCCTGAGTATATATATAAATATCATCAGTCTGCTATGGAACTCCCACAGCACTTATCTCCACAGTGTATATACATATATATAGATAATATGTGAATACATGTCTGTCTAAAAGCATGTAAACCACAGTTAGCTTTCTCCATATGGTTTTAGGGTAGTTACTCTTGTCCCTTCTGTTTCCTCTTTTGGTCAATACTGCAACCTTCCTGCAAACTCAATGCATGAAACTCTTGTTGGCCACCAGCCGCTAGTAACGTTCTTCCATAAGCAAGTCTCCCCCATGGGAGATGTGTTGAGAAGACCGATCATTTCTGGGTCTTAGACAGAGCATGAAAATGATCTGCTGCACATAGAGTTTATTGCTTTTGATCATTCCCAAATCTTATCCCTCATTTAAATGTTTATAGTGACAAAACACAAATACAACTTTATGATGTTCAGTTACAAAAACAAAAAAATCCCACAAAATACAGTAATAATTAACTGGATAAAAATATAGAATGTACCAGGATACACATGCGTTAAATATGCTACAAAAAATAGGCAGTGACTGCCTCTACTTTTTTCTTACTATTTCTTTGCCATATATGATATGATAGAGTGAAAGTGTGAGATTTGGATTTTACAACACAGACAAAATAAACAAGCTCTTCTTAAAGTTGTTGAAAACTCTAATAGAAACAGGCAGGATAGTAAGTACACAGTCACATTTACAGTATACATACTATATACAGTATATATACAGTAATTTATATAGGTATAAGCTGCTTCAGAGCAATAAAGACGTGCATGCAGACCTTTCATCCTTTACTGCAGAAGTTATGCATGTTCACCTTAGTGTTCTCCCCTTCAGTCCTACAAGAAAAACCTGATTTTAATCTCGTTGTAGAAAGAAGGAAATCTAGAAAGGTGAGCAACAGCCGGTGTAAACAGGTCATTTGAAGCATTCATTTGATACAATAAAAGACCAAAGAAAGTGATTTAAAATAGTCTTCAGTCATTTTTTTCTGGTCTTTTTATTGTTTTTATTAAAGTCATCATTAGCGGAATCAGTTTGACCTCTGTTATATCGAGGTGTATTGTCTCATACCCTGATACTACTGCTGCTGTGTGTTGTTAGCAGCGCTAGCCTTGACCTTGACAACCAAGCAGCCTGCCATCACACCTCATTAACATTAACAACAGTCTTCCTGGTGTGAACTGTTGGCTATGGGAACCTTCTGGACTTTTATGACTCCAATTGGCTGTCAGGTTCTAACATGTGGATAGAGGAAGTTGTATTATCTTCACTGCTAGGCTAATGGTAGGCTGCATTCATGCTAGAAATGCCTCACAGTGTGCAGTGGTTAACACCCACGCCTCTGAACAGTGCTGTATCAAATTCTGTCACACCTTTTGAGAGACCGTTGTCAGAACTTGCACCCTTGTACTTGGAGCACTTAACACTCTTAATACTGATGATAATAACTGGGCTGAAAAGGCAATAAAATGTGTGAATGGTGGCCTTTTATTATCATGATGAATACTATAAAAAAGGCGATTTATTTTTAGCTCTGTGTGGCGTAGTATTGAGTAATTTGATTGCATTTTGAAGTTTTTCATCTATCTATCTATCTATCTATCTATCTATCTATCTATCTATCTATCTATCTATCTATCTATCTATCTCTCTCTCTCTCTCTCTCTCTCTCTCTCTCTCTCTCTCTCTCTCTCTCTCTCTCTCTCTCTCTATGGAGTTTAAAATTCACACTTCATGTAGCAATTCTTATATTGCTACACTATCAGTTTGAGATTAAATAGGGCAAGCAGGCAATTACACACAATCTGTTTGTGATAATACAACAGTTAACTGTGATAAATCTGTGAAACTTGCAAATCTCTTGCTATCTATGAGCACAGTAATTCACATTAACTAGTTACATTCAGATTCTAAACAGAACCTTTATATTGGAATATAACCGGTATATCTGGACACAAATCTATAAACATTCAAACCTACGGTCAATTTAAAATTCACCAGCTAACATAACTCCATACATGGCTTGACATGACAGTACCAAGAGAGAACTCACACTGATCTCAGATCATGCAAACTCTGCACAGAATGGCCCCAGGCTGGATCTGAACCCAGGGTTTAAACCTGGAACCTTGTTGCTAACTACTGCACTGCTGCCTGTCTGATCTATATCCTGCAAATCAAGTCAAACAACATTTTTTCAACACAGGGCATCTCACCATTGTGTACAAGGTATATTCTGGTGTCTGTGCCTTAGTACCAGCTGTATCCATATTAGCCACTGAGGGATAACGGTCCGTGTTACAGACCTACAAAGTCTGTGGTAGGAAGTTGAATGATTGTGACAGCATGAGCTAAGTTTATTAGCCAGGTTTCCCTTGCCTTTGATTTTTGTGATGTTCTCATACTAAGACTAAGGACCTAAAGTAGTTGGTTAGGGTTAGGAAAGGACTGGAGTTTGGCTTAAAATATGCCCTTCCACAAAGCTGGCTGTTCATACTGAAAAATGACAAGTTGGGAGTGACATCATCGCACATTGCTGCAATGGACGCCTTGTTCACAACTGATACACAGTAGACTGGCTCAGTAAACTCTTTATTTGTCATAGTAAATAGCGAATTTTTGGACAGTTCATTGACCTGTAGTTGCGAAACTGAATTCTAGCTCCTTGGGAAAAACGTGCAGCTGAAGATCTGGATCCCCATAAAATGATCTTTGAAAAGATCCTGCTGGAAGCAAGCTGTATTTTCTTTCAGAGTGAACTGAGGTTAGACAATACTCACCAGTGAAGCTTTGTGCAAAAACTGTTCTTTGCTCCTGGGGTGTAACAGGATGGCAGAGTTGGCAGAGCGTACTGTCATGAGTGTTTTCTCATGATGTTGGTCATGTGGGTGCGGAGGCCAGAACTGGAGGAGAAAATATAGAAAATGGGACAGAGGGCAGGGGAGGGAGTATGTCAGAAGAGGGTGGTGTACTGTGGGGTGGAGGGGACTGAAGATTGACTGAATTGCAAAAAGAGAGTGAAAGAGGGAGAGGCAGAAGGGAAGAATGTAGGGAATGAGTGAAGGGTAGAAAAGAAGAGGAAATAAGTAGAGAGGGAAGGAACGGACTGAGAAAAGGAATGAGAGGGTGGTATGGAGCTATAAGTGGCAAGAAGAGAAGCAATGTAGGGATGTTGAAGAAGGCACATGGAGGTAATAAGAGGTTGGAAATAGGATGGAGGTAGTTCAACATACTTTCAGGCAACTGGGACGTGTGCTCGTAACAGTTTCTACATAAAGGCACCCTTATTATATGTCAAAAAGAGCCAAAAGGGAACCCAGTAAAACAAACAAGGTAACCAAAGCTTATTTTCTCTTTGGTTATCTCCTCAAGGTTAGCTAGCGTTAAAGCAAGGCTAAAAAAGTGAAAGCAGAGAGGTCACCATCTGAAAACCTGACAGAAGGAGACTCTGGGGGAATGCACTGTACTCAGCTGAATTTCAAGAACCTGCTGAGGAAATGTAAAAGATTTTAGTGGTGTTTAAAAGAAGATAGCACAAATGGGGCCCTGTTGTAATCAGCCCTGTAGAGGAGAAGTAGTTGAGGTGGGGGGGTTGTGGAGGGCTCAAGAAGCTTTGAAACACCGGGTTTCGGGATCAGCCTTCAGCTGTAAAAACCATGAAGGCCAAGCCTGTTTTATTCTGCCATAAAAAGGGCCTCCTGCCGCACGGTGCTGTGTACACAAACACCTTTTATGTAAAGTCACCAAACTAGATGTGATGTTATTAGGAATGCACAAAAAATTATATTGTTTCCACTTCAAAGCGGAGGGAAAATCTGCTCTGAGGAAATTAACTGCATGCTCATAAATGTGAGCTTTGAGTGAGAAGAACAGCAGCAGTGGCATTTATGCCTGTGAGCTGACTTTGTTTATGAGTTTGGCTGTTAAAAAAAGGAAAAAGGAAAAAAAGAAGAAAGAGATTTAGTTTGGGAATGCACCATGCTTTACTTCATACATTTTTTAGAGTGCTACCTGTGCCCACATGGCAGCATACGGTGACCTTCAGACCAGGCTTCAATGTTGTCACAGCCTCCTGAGTCATATTAAAACTTAAAGCAGGGAACATTACTATAAATACTACATAATATAATGGCTAGTTATGCAAACCTTACATTACCTTACCTTACAGTGGGGATGTTTCCATTGAAAGCATCTAAATTTAAAAATCAAATATACTACAAAAGTAGTATATAACATGTTTTTTTGTCTTTGCTTTTATTGGCTAGTTAGGTTTAAGCACTAAAAATAACTTGGTTAGGATTAAGAAAAGATTGTGACTTGGGTTTAAGCTTTAGTATCAAACCTGATCATTGATCATCTGACACCTTGTAGTTACAAGAGCAAAACAGCAGCTTTGACAATTCAACACGAAGTGAGCTTTTGAGTATTAGTGATTCAAACTTTTTTTACTCTTGGATATGATGCCCAGTATATACCTACCTGCTGTTTAAACAGTGTTTGCAAAGCTTCCACAGCAGAACTAAAACTTTGATGTCATGCAAAATGAAAAACATGCATCTCTACTTTCAGTCACCTCCATAATGGCTGAAATGTATTAACACCTAAATGACAGATTAATGTAAAAGTCCCCTCTGATCATTCTCATTAAGGGAAGTAAAAAATATCTACAGTTAAGCTACGCTAGCTTGCGGAGACTGCTGTTTATATTTGCAATAAATAAAATATATATATTGAATTGAATTGAATGATAGGGTAGAGTGCTAACTTACTGGATATCTTGGTTATCAAACAGCATGCATGGACAGAGGCCGATAACAGCTAAGTAATGCTAAGCAACTGAATACTAATACAACAAGTGAATCACTCGAAACTGCCAAAACTGCCAAACATCTTGTGTATGTGTAATGTTAGTACAAGGCACCACAGCAGCCATATTAATGGTCAGATAATTACATCAAGGCAAAGTTGTGTTGAAGTGAAGCCTAGGAAACAGTTAGCAGCTACAGCTGCCTTTGTCAAAATCCACCTGTCAGTCAAAGAGGCCACCGCCATTAGTACTGCAGTCTCTGAGCTTTACGAGTATCCAAATAATTGAGTTGCATGTGTTGAAAATAAAAAAAACTTGTTTGGTACTTTTTTGTGGCAGTCTAAAAAGGTAGCCTAAGGGGAGTGACTCACTGCCACAATCTAAAGTGGACATCAGAGGAAATGCAATATGTGACACTTCCATGTTACACGATGGATTGAGGTTGCTGTTGAGAATAAATGTGGTGCAGCTCACAATAGTTTCTGTGGTTTTTGTCTTCCTCAATATGTACCCACTGGGCTCTCTTTATAAACCTAACCGCACCTCCCTGCTCTCTCTGACAGCTGGTTCTTCCATTTGCTTTCCACTGTGGCTATTTTAACGAGCATGTACACATTTCATAGAAACAGTACTTCTTAGATTCTACAGCATAGCCGTTGGTGTCTTTATGTTCTCATTTCGAACTGTTAGCCCATTAGACTTTTATACAGGAAATATCCCAGCAATCATTTATTTGCTGTCTCAAAGGTCTGAGGGAATGTTTCCAAACATTTAAAATATTATTATTTTGAATCCATATCTCTTTTCTTGGAAAACTGGGATTTCTTCCTATTAATAAAGTTGAATCTTAAACACACAATCTTAAAAACAATATAATTGTCCCAATGTTATTGTTTTTGCAGATTGCTTCTAACAGGATAACATTTCCTCCTAAAAGCAAAGGTTGAGGGAAATGTTACACAAAAGAAATGTTTGCACAGCAGACCTGGGGATATACCTTTGTACAATGTCAGGAAGAGGACATTATGTGCCCTGCAGCCAGTCTAGTGGAGTGTTTCAGTGGTTTGAGATAATGTTATTGCTGGATTTGGGCAGGAACTTTAAAGCCATCCTGGGTACTTTGACCTCCACCTGGACTTGGACAGAGCACTTCTTGGATTAAATGGTTCATCCAAAATAAATTTTTCTTTGACGTTAGCTTGGTTATGGTTAAATCTCAATTACCACTGAGGCATAAAAATAAACAGAAAAAATCCTCTGTATGTAAAAACTTGATCCAACACAGATGCTTTTCTCTTAGGAAAATGTCATCTATGGACAATGGTTGTTATTCCTACTTTTCCATTACACTTTAACACAAAGAAATACTTCTGCAGTTTCAGTGATGAAAGAGTCTCTGATTTAAAGTCCTCCTGGCTACTTTTAAGCTTTAAGATCATTTAAAATTAAATGTTTCTTCGTGACCATAAATACTAATCTGCTTTAAAACTCAGTACAGGTACAGAGACTGATATCTAATATCTCTATGCAAGTTGGGCATTTAAAGATAAAATAAACAATTTTCAGTAACTAAAAGAAAGATTTCAAATGAAGTCACACAAATTTTGGCATCCACCTTTCTTTGATTTACCCACGAAGCTGGATGTTAATCAGTCTAACTCTAATTTGGCCGCCGATGACCTGGATTGACGATTGAGACAGCCTCAAGTGGACAATACAGCATCTACAGTTTTTTCCACCATCACACTGACATTCTTTAGCTCTCAATTTTGTCGCCACTTGGTGCACGTATACACCAAGTCAAGGATCAGAAAAGGAGATTAAGGACTTTTTGAGTTCTCTATCACTATCTGTGCTTAACCTCACCCTTGACTATCAAAACATGCAGTTTTTCTGCAAAAAATGAATCACATTAAAACATTTACATTTTCTTCCACAAAATACCTTTTGATTTGAAGTTTGAATCATGACTAAGACTGTTGCTAGGTAGAAGCATGTTCTATTTAGTGTGATTTTCTGTAGTCAAGCAGCAGCATTTGCCATTTTTGAATATTCCAGAGTGAGAGGCCCAAGGGCTGACATCTCTTTTTTTCATCATATGATTAAGCTCCCAGTGCTGTGTTTGGATGTCCCCTCTCTCTCTATTTTTTCACAAACTGCATATTTGTGTGTTTACTTCCAGAGGGCTCAAAGCGAGGAAACCCTTCCAGATAGATCTGCAAGGGCGTAACCAAAACTCAGGGGATAGCCGACAAGTGAGAACACGTCCTGTCAGAGAAAAGCAAGCTACCAGGTGATGTCCTCATGGACAAACACGTGACTCACATCCATGTACTGTAAAACTATACATGTCGATGTAATGAGCAACAGTGTAAATAAAGGAGCAATAAATTCTCTGTTTCCACGCAGATGTTTGCACTTGTTCTTCTGGAGTGTAAAGATGTTTGTGTAACACTAAAGAGTAGATGAAATGTGCTTTAATTCAAATGCCATCACACTGTTTCTGGACCAGCTCTAATCCACTTTGTTGGTGTGATTGTTCAGCTAAGGTTCAGCTGAGATTTGTTGCTGTGATTGAATAAAGTGAAAGAAGATAAGCTGCCTTTTATATGGTGACAACAGTACTATTGTACCAGCTGGCCTGATGCAGTCCAATGACAACATCTACGTGTGTGATGTTATTCAGGACAGAGGCATACCAGGTGTTTTCTTTATAGCTCTGAGTGTAGCCTCATCCCAGGTGCTGTTCAAAGGCCTGCCACGAGCTGAATAGACAGCATAATGTGACAGTACAGGACTTTTCCCTGAGCTGAATTAAGTCCACATATACAAGAACAAATCAAAGCTAATAACAACCAAATCTGAAAGACTTCAGTGCAAATATTGTTTGTTTTTAATTTATATAAAACTGGTCCAATCCTGGGACTGGACATAAACTACTACAGTTTCACCAAAGCTGCTTTCATAGGTGTCCTTTGCCATGCTGCTGCATTCTGTTTTCCTCTACTTTTCCTTGAAAGACAGTGTATCTCAATTCACTTCATTTTCATTCAGTGTATTGATTGAATGATCAGTTGAATTGTGATTAAAATTAAATATATAAAATCAAATCAAATAAAAAGACATGTTTCTTTTTTAATAAACTTTGATGAAGTCACTTTAGCTCCTTGAATTGACTGTAGTTTTGACTTCGTGCCATATAAATTAACTTGATTTTGACTATTTTTTCAGTTTGTGATCTTAACCGAGATTATTGTGACCGAATAAATGGATGTTCATCTGTTTTGATAGCTTTTGAATATCAAGCGTTGGCTGCTTGGTTAGAATTGGCATACACTCTGGGTCAAGGCTTTTGTGTTAACACCACAGGTAACAAAGTTAACATGTTGCCTCAGTAGAATTTTAATGTCGTGTGTGGAGTTATGAGCGAGTGTTACAAAATAGGGTTATAGTGATGGGTTACCTCAGACTGTAACCACGATAACCAACTCATGATTCAGTAGTTGTTATCATATAAAGTTTAATGGCAAACTTGATAGGGTACCAAGGTTCTTTAGATCCATGGCTCACTTACAAGATCAAGAGTTTCATAGTCAAACACATGTTCAGAGCACTACAGTCCATATATTGTTCCTCCTCAACCATATATATTTGGACACTGACACAAGCTTTTTTTTTTTTTTTTACCCGTTTACTGAAACATATTTTGATTACAGTTATATAAAAAAGTAATGTGTAGACTCACCTTTTGTGGGTATCCACATTCAAATTGGATAAAGGATTTGGGAGTTTCAGGTCCTTAACATGTGCAGTCCTTTTTTTGAAAGATAAGATAAGATAAGATAACCTTTATTAGTCCCACACGTGGGAAATTTGTTTTGAAAGAGAAAGAGACTGAAAGTAATTGGACAAATGATTCAAGGGGGTATTTCATGGGTAGGTATGGGCAATTCCTTTGTTATGCCATTATCAATTAAGCAGATAAAAGGCCTGGAGTTGATGTGAGGTGTGGTGCTTTCATTTGGAAGATTTATGGTCAAAGGAGCTCTCAATCCAGGTGAAACAGGCCACCCTTAAGCTGCGAAAACAGAAAAACATAAAATAAATTGCTGCAATATTAAGAGTGGCAAAATCTACAGTTTGGTACATCCTGAGAAAGAAAGCGAGAAAGCACCGGTGAACTCGGCAACGCAAAAAGACCTGGAGGCGTGGAACAGCTCATGATCCACATCATACCACATCATATGGAAAACACGGCGGAGGCAGTGTGATGGACGTTCAAGACTTCAGGCTGTCATTGCAAGCAAAGGGTTTCCAACCAAGTAATAGAAATGAACATTTTTTTCACTTATTAAATTTTTTTTGAGCCCCTGAAATGAATGGATTGTGTGTGTGTGTTTAAAATGCTTTAGTTCCTCACAATTTTATGCAATCTTTTTGTTAGCGAACAAAATTAAAGCTGAAAGTCTGCACTTCAACTTCATTTAAAATTCATTGTGGTAATGTACCTTTGTACAATGTCAGGAAGAGGACATTATGTGCGCTACAATCAGTCCAGTAGGGTGTTTCAGTGGTTTGAGATAATGTTATTGCTGGATGGGGGCAGGAACACCCATCCCGGGTGCTTTGACCTCCACCTGGACTTGGACAGAGCACTTCTTTGATTAAATGGTTCATCCAAAATACATTTTTCTTTGACGTTAGCTTGGTTATGGTTAAATCTCAATTACCACTGAGGCATAAAAATGAACAAAAAAATCCTCTGTATGTATGTCACCTATAGACAGGGACTTTTATTCCTACTTTTCCATTACACTTTAACACAAAGAAAAATGCTTTAGTTCCTCACATTTTTATGCAACCTTTTTGTTCAGTGAACAAAATTAAAGTTGAAAGTCTGTATTTCAACTGCATCTGAGCTGTTTCATTTAAAATTCATTGTGGTGATGTACAGAACCAATGGGCTCTGTCCAAATATTTATGCACCTAACTGTATGTAATGCATTCCCAGCAGCATACAGCCTCACCTGGCAGTTTTGGGTGGCAAATAGAATTTCCCTTGATTCCCTGAGATACTTCTGTGTGAGCTTGAAGGAAGACTTGATAAGGGTACTGTGGTGAACATGAAAGAAGAGCTACACAACGGGAATTTCTAAAAGTATTTTCTTTTCTGTGAATTCCCATTTCAAAGTTTCTTTGTAGTTCTATCCTCAATGCTTTTCCCATAGATCACATAACACATTCACTACAAAAGATGGGAAAAGTTCTGTGATTTCTTAAAACGAAGTTCAAAAGTATTTGTTTTTTATAACAAAACCAAAGATTGCGCTTCATCTTTTCCGACTTATTTGATTTCAAGTTAGCATGATATAATTTGAAAACACCCGTATTTATGTTCAGTTTGTTATGAGCTATCATGTCACCGTCACCTGATTAGATAAACTGCCATATTTATAGAAGCATATTTTCCATCTGCATGCCATGTTTGACTGCACAGTTATTTTGATAAGAAGATTTGTTCCTTCTTGTCTCCTGTATGGTATTATAATTATGTTGTAATCCAGCAAAACAAACAAAAATACGTAAGTAAGATATGAGCAGATACTGTAGTTACAGGTCAGCTGCGTTCTGTTAACAGTTTGCAGACATTATCCTGTCAGAATTTGTGTGCTGCAAAAAGCAGGGATTTCGTGAACTAAGTATTAAATACAGGAATGCTTGCTTATGTCAAACTTGCTAAAAAGTTTCTTATTGCTGTTTTGTTTACATTATTAGTCTCATTTTTATTTGAAGAATTTCAGTCAAGATGTATTTTTCAGCATAGCACCGAAGCAGTGGCAGTGAAGTGTTACAACCAGTAAGTACCAATGATCTTCGGCCTCTGACAGTAGACTCATCTCTGTGCTTGTCCTGTTAGACCTCAGTGCAGCATTTAATATCGCTGACTGCACTCTCGCCACAGAGATTAAAACACAGTGGATATTAAAGGAAATGTGGTACAGTGGTTTGGATCATATCTATCAGATAGACTCCAATTTCTTCGCTTGCAAAGTTAGTTGTGGAATTCTACAGGGTTCTGTGCCAGGACCAACATATTTTTAGCTTTAATTACCTTGGCAGCCAGTAACACCACGAGGACTCTTGGAGTTATTTTTGACCAGGGTATGTCCCTCAATGTGCATATTAAACAAATATGTAGGTCGGCTTTCTTTCATCTGTGTAATATCTCTAAAAGCATAATTTTTCAGAGTGATGCTGAAGTGTCAGTTCATGCATTTATTACTTCTAGGCTTGACTATTGTAATCCATTATTATGAGATCACTCTAACATCTACACAAAAAGCCTTCAGTTGATCCATAATACTGCAGTGGGAGTACTAAGTGGAACTGGAATGAGAGAACATATTTCTTGCATATTAGCGTCTCCTCATTGACTCCCTTTTACAGCCACAATTGAATTTAAAATCCTTCTCCTCACATACAAAGTCTTGGATAATCAGGCTCCATCATATCTTAAATACCTCATACCACCTTATTATCCTAATAGAGTTTCTGAAAATAAAATGGATGGGAGAGCCTTCAGCTATCAAGCCCCTCTTCTATGGAACCAGCTCCCTGTTTGGATTCAGGAGACCAACACGCGCTCAACTTTTAAGATTAGGCTTACAACTTTCCTTTTGATAAAGCTTTCCTTAGGACTGGATCAGGTTAGCCTGAACCGGATTTCTGGGGTTTTGTCTCCAATACACTAAAATCTTAATCTTACAATGCAAAGAGCCTGGAGGCAACTGCTGTGAATGGGCACTTGAATTAAATTGACTAGAAATGAAGGTGAATGACTGCTAACCAGGAATATTTGAATGGTTAGTACAGCTGCAAAGAAGCAGACTACTGGCTCCAATCTTCCATTACAACGAGCAGGAAGCAGGAATAGTGCTTGTACTTAAGCCTGATATACTGTGCGTGTATATATCATAAAGCATATTAGTGTTAACAAAGGGGACAGACATGCTGCTCTGTCAGTTTAGTGTTGAAGTGGTTCTGTCTGATGTACTGCCCTCAGATCAGCATTGTCATTCCACTGTGGTCTGCTAATATTAGAGCTGCAGTGAAACTCTGACACTGGAAATATATTAATTCTGGATACAACTACTCGATACAGTTATTTCATGTTCTCATTTTATTCTTCCAGTTTCTTCTGTCTTGGCTTTTTCATCACTCTTTTTACACTGTAAATGGAAACAAAGCCCTTGTGATTTTACTTGCTAATATTGAGGTATTCCTTATGATACTGTCATTTTTATCAGCATACTGAGGATTGTAGTTGTGAGACTTGTTTCATTTACTAATTGTGAATGCATTTCAGGTGTGGAACACTGCTGTGGCAAGTGAAAAAGACTGTTTACCTTAAAGTCCTTTAATACATTTTGAGATCATCCATTCGCTTCCGCTTATCCTTTTCAGGGTCGCGGAGGGCGCTGGAGCCTATCCCAGCTGTCATAGGGCGAGAGGCAGGGTACACCCTTGGACAGGTCGCCAGTCTGTCACAGAGCCAACACACAGGGACAGACAACCATTCGCACTCACTTTCACTTGCACATTCATACCTAGTGGCAATTTGGATTATCCAATTAACCTATCCCCACAAGTTGCATGTCTTTGGGGAGTGGGAGGAAGCCGGAGTACCCGGAGAGAACCCACGCAAACACGGGGAGAACATGCAAACTCCACACAGAAAGACCCCGGCCTGATGGTGGAATTTAACTCAGGACCTTCTTGCTGTGCGGCAACAGTGCTAACCACCGTGCCACCGTGCTGCCCCATTTTGAGATCATTATTTATTAAAATATTAAAACAGTTTACAGTGACTGTGTGGCCAAGAACAATGTCAATGTTTAGCCAATAACAGGCTGCTGTGATTTATTGACTCCCGGTCAGTTCTTATGTCCAGAGTTGTAGTACATTTGTTATTAAAACCAGTGTTACTGTGACTGTGTGGTGTATGGGACACACCAAGAACAATATGTCTAAAAAAACAAAACAAAACAAAAAACTAGGCCCCTTATTGTGATATTTTTGGAGTCTATTTATTATAATGTTTGCTAAACTAATGTTGTATAAAGTGCTTTAACTTTGAAATAAGGTAGAGCTCCCATACTGTAATGTGAAGTTGATTTCACTCACCGTCTTTAAATACTGCACACAACTATAGAAAACGCCATCATTTTTCACGTTGAGGAGGAGCAATACACATACAAGTATATATGTTTTAATTTAAAAACACACAATTTGGCATTTAAGCAGACTAAAATTCAAAATCGAATTCTCTCAAACTTACACAGAAATTCCTACAGAAATTCATCACTGGTTTGGCAACCTGTCCAGGGTGTACCCTGCTTATTGATCTATCCTAACTGGGAGAGGCTGCAGCTGTAATCCTGAACAGGAGGAGTTTAGTATATGGATGGATGGACAAACAGACTCGGACCATCTTCAGAATGCCTTTGATGGTTGTTTGAAATGTGATTGCACTCAAAATCCCCCAAATCCTTCTTAATCAAGACATCCAAAGCTATCTGGTCCTCTGTAATACAGCAAGTGCCCCCTAAACCTTAATAACTGGTTGTGCCACACTTGGCAGCAAGAACTGCAATCACATGTCTGTTATAACTGGCAATGATCGTTCTCCTGCTGCATAACCCAATTCTTCTTCAGGATTTTCTGGTGGAGAGAAGAATTCATGGTTGGATCAATTATAACAAGTCATCCAGGTCCTAAAGTGACTGTTGACATAATGATCTTTTTATGAAATGCTGTTAGTTTTCGCACCAGATATAATGGAACTCAAATCCTCCAAAAAGATGAACTTTTATCTCTTTGGTCCACAGAATATTTTCTCAAAAATCTTAGGGATGATCAAAATATTTTTTTGGCAAATGTGAGACGAGTCTTTTGTGTTATTTTTTTTGTCAGCATTGCTTTTCATTCAGAAGTTTTTCTGGGTTAGGTTTAGGTGGAAACTACTTTTTCCACATATAGGGCTAGGTAGATTTGAAGATGTTTCCCTTTAATGAACAAAATAATCATTTGAAAATGAATTTTGTGTCTTCTTGGATTATTTTTGACCAGTATTATTGGTTTTATCTGAAACGTTTAAGTGTGAAAAATATGCACTAATAAACGAATAAATCAGGAAGGGGAAAATTTTTTACGACACTGTCCAAAGTCTGTTTTAGGAGGCTGAGGAGTGACATAAATTCCAGGTCTGTCAACCAGGAGACTCTGGTTCATACTACATTGGGACCACTGTGTTTTACACTTTTTCACTTCCATTTTCACTGGTTGGGTTTATGGACAAAAAACTGCAGCAACCCAGAATATTACAATGAGTGAATGACAGACCCACTTCACAAAACCATAACCCAGTGAAGACAACATGCTGCATACATGCTGCTACACATGTGACAATTAAAGAACCTTGAACCTTGACAAAATGCCACTAATTGATGTCCCATGTATGAGAACAGGCTGCACATGAAAGGATGACATCATATTGCACTGAACA
This sequence comes from Aulonocara sp. 'chitande type north' Nkhata Bay, assembly GCF_057382095.1. Classification (NCBI taxonomy): domain Eukaryota; kingdom Metazoa; phylum Chordata; class Actinopteri; order Cichliformes; family Cichlidae; genus Aulonocara; species Aulonocara sp. 'chitande type north' Nkhata Bay. Next base: position 31,823,208 of record NC_141359.1, read on the forward strand.
TAATACTTGCTGCCACTAGAATATGGCTATGGAGGACAACATGGAGGATGACAGTATGTTGACAGATGACAAACCAAAATATATTTCTGCTTCACGACAGTGCACGTTTGGTGGATTTTCACTTCTCATTTTTCTGCAGTAGAAACCAGCATAGCTACATAGTTACTGATGCCTCCATTGTTAATACATGCAAATTAGCTAGACACAAATCAAGGACACTTGCAAATGTCAGTGAGGGCAGCCTGTCCTAAGGATCTGATTTGGGTGCAGATGGAACAAAGCCTTCAACCGGAGATATACTTTTTAACCACTTTTTGCATAAACATTCATCTGTGTCATAAATATAGCTAACCTCCATACCACTTGTGTTTTTGTATTCCAGTAGAGACGTTTCTGAGTTAGGCACCACGTTTGGACCTAATCTGAGATATCAGACCCATATGTGCTCAATTTTAATTCATAGTTCTGAATCACCAGCTACCACAGGAGTCTGATGACTGAACACTGCACATAATTCAGACACTATTCCCACTCCTTTTTCCATCCTGTAGTGTTGCATGGACCTAATCTTTTAGGATTTGCTTCCATGTAATTTTGGAGGTTTTTGTGTCAATTCCTAAAATAGTACTGAGCTCTTGCCAGATATTTTTTTAGAACTATATTTATAACTTGGCAAACTTTTTGCTATCCTGTCTGGTATTGTGCCTATGGACTCCATCACATTGCATTAATTTATAAAGTCACAGATTGACTCTGGGAACAGTAGTGTTGTGGAGGTTGGCATTGCCTGGATTTGCATGTGTTGAGTGTAAAGGGTGGTCTGTCTTTATGTGCTAATCCTCAGATAGAGTGGGGATCTGTCCGTGATTTATCTCACCCTTTAGCAGGTGGGATAGGCACCAGGCCGTAGGCAACCATGAATTGGACAAGTGTAAGAAAATGGATCAACGGGTAGCTAACACTTTAAAAGGATACGGGATAAGAGAGGCAGCTATCTCAAACACAGAATTAAAAGCAAGCATACCTCTGATGTTAATGTTGTTACTGAAAGGCTATTTTAAATGAAGGTTGGTAGGTAGAGATTAAAATGGCTTTAAACAAGGGGATTAAAAACTAACACTGACATTAAAATATAAAAAAAACTGTAAGAATTGCACATATACACAATGCATATATACTCACCTGAAGTATTGATAGGTATTTTTGATCTAAGTTGGAAGAATTTAATGTGTGTATTCCTTAGTTCAATGGGATGCCAATCGTTTTTCTGCTGTAATGACTGGTTTTAGATTGTAAGACCTTCTTGGGCTTCCTCCAAACATGCTTTTTATTAATCCCGGAGAGAAAAATCTTGCCAGATTCCACTTAGCTCACTCCCATGTCTGCAAACAATTAAACTATCAAACAGAACCATTCCAAGAGGAAGTTAGCCTATTATTCTGAATTACAGTTTAAGAGATTGTATTTCCTTGTCTTGTTTCCTTGACACAGTGTCTCATGTGTCCCTGATCAGCACATCACTTGTGGTTAATCAAGCTCACATTCTACTTTGACGTGCTCTTCCTTTTCTAATGGGTAACTTTCAAACTTTCAAAGCTTTCAAAATATTCTGTCTGGCCACTTTCCAGAGAGCCAAATGAGTCTACTGTGCAGTTCAAAATGTTGTCAATAAAATCATTTTTAGAGAGTTTTATGTCTTATGTTGAGCTGCAAAATCTTTTGAAATCTGGGTTATAAGATCATATACAGTTTTGATCAAACTGCTTGCTGGGAAACGTTTTTGTTCTTGCACTGTATAACCAGAAATGTTTACCAGAAAGCAGCAGGATATCCCCAAAGCATCAGGAAGGACATCCGCAAAACTAATCAACCCTAAACCGCAGAGACCCCTAAGTGGCTGGATTCACGTATCCTTATGGGTTCACCTCAGTCAGATCCTGTATCTAGCAGGGGTAAAGTCCACTAATCAGGCTTTAAGTCATCTTTATTGACCATGAATTAATTCCAAGGCCCCCCACACATAACTTGACCGAGATGGGTGTTTAATGGCTTAATGATGGAGCAATTAATCCATCTAAGAGCTTTCTTTCTCCATTTTTGACAGACCCCTCTAATGTTCGCTGTTTTGACTTTAGAATTTTAGTATTTTTACCTACATGAAAGATGTCACTTCAAGGATGTGTTTTTAAGACATGTCCACCACTGTGATCTAAACTATAATAATTACAGTAGTTAAATTGATTGACATGAAACCTTTAAATACTTTGGTAATCTTGTATTACTGTTTGTATTTATCCTGTAAAATACCCCAAAATCTACTGGACTGACTGGCATTTGATGTACATATTACTCTGGTACCAGTGTGAGGTGATTGACAGATTTGAGTAAAATATTAGCTTTTAGACTGTCTATTTGGAAATTGGAACACAGATCATGATGAATGTACTTTTTAAGGTCAAAATTTCAGTTTGCCCAATGCTGACACACTCAAATAACCACTGGATGTTAATCCATAGACCTCCATATTTAAAATGTCTCATCTGAGCATTCAATAATAAATAAGTTTTGGTCTCTGCACTTAATTCCCTATACAGAGTAGTTTTCTTGTAAATGTATTTTGGGGAAATATTTTATTAAAGTCTAAGATTAATATTTTTGGGGGTGTGGCCTCTTTGACTGTCAGGTAGATGATTACATTTGTAGCTGCTACCTGTCAGCTTCACTTCAGCTAGAGTTCCTGAACTGGACCTCTGGACTAGCTATGGAGTTAATTGTACTCAAAAACCAGTCAAGAAGTCTGAGCTCCAGTTTTGGTGAGTGAAATACTAGGATTTTATTTGGATGTTACTAAGCACAAATTAGCAGATATTTGTGTCTTTGCGAAACACCCATACAGTCTACTGATGTAGCTTGAAAACTAAGCTAGCTAGCATTACCCGGCTAGCTTTGCTTATGGGGCCAGAAGTGTAGCACACCACATATAGCAGAGTGTGGTGTGCTAAGGCAAGACATGGTCATAGTAATGGTCAAGTTAAGGCTACAAAATGCAAAACAGTAAATTAATCTGCTTTAAATTTCCACAGGAATCCATCAATTACTTGATAAATGTCTGTACAAAGTTCATCTCTAATCCAACCAAGCTTTCCCGAGTTTTTCTGATGACCAATGTTTTAAAGATCTGCTTTAAAATGCCTTAAATATGATTAGGTCAGAAGAGGAAAGCCAACATGACAGATGTGTTTCTGTCTCATTAATCATTAAAGTACCCCAGTGTGTTAGCTATGTCTACTTCTACATTAACACACTGTGTCAACAACAATGCCACAATCTGTTCCTGAAATAGACATTTTCCCCGAATCAATTCACTCAGTATCTCAGATTGGGGAATGGAGTGGTGGGAGGGAGGATGCCAGGGAGGGAGAGATGGGATCAGAGCTGGATTAGAGTGAAGCTGTAATTTACTGACTGAGAGCTGGGAAAGAGCTTCACATTATCACCACCTTTTTTTTTCTTTGGTGATTTGAATTCTTAGAAGTGTTTTGCTTTAATGTTGAGCTATAGCATGATGGTACATGCTATAGCTTGGCAATCTTGTTCAGCTCAGTGTCTAATATTAGTGTCAGGAAAAAAACAGACCATATGGCACAATCTTGAAGATATTTCACATTTTCATCTTGAATTCAACCTTGCTCTATAAGTCATGTTTTGTTACTGGGCGTTACGTGACTCGAAAATCCTTTTTTTCCCTCAAGGCTTACAGTTTGTTAAGTCTTCAGTTAAGCATTTGTAGCAAATACCATTAATGATTTGTTTTGACATAGGCTAGAAGCTGCAGGTTGCAGAAAGAAGTAATATTTAGAGTCACATGGAAGCCAGTTTACTGGGAGTCTGGGAGTTTAAGGAGATTATGATTATATTTAAACTTGTAACAGCCATCCGGCCTATTTGTGGCCACAGGAAGTACAGTCCTGTTGCTGCTATCTCGATGCAGATGCGAGCAGCTGTGCATCTTTCCTGCCGGAGATAGAGTGAAAGCACCTGGCAGCTTAAAGCTCTGGAGTTCAATCCTGATAAACAAACAAGTAAGCAAAAGGGGGCAAATCACAGTTAAGCCCAGTAAAGACGGATGCGTTTGGAATAACCCCAGGCGGCAAGTGAACCAAAGAGATCCTGACCCAACATTAGGGTCTCTGGGTTTACCAAAGTCCAAGGTCTTGGCTTATATGGGTATCCACCCAGATGCTCCAAATGTTGCTGCTGCTATTCTGGCCAGGATTTGAAAGTAGGAAAGAAACTTCACCTCAAAAATAATCAAATATTTGCAGTGAAGTATTTTATTGTTCTTCCATTTTTTTTGTTCCATCCCATTTGATCCAGCTCTTACTTGACTCCGCTTCCAGCATGTTGTAGGGTTTAAGGAAAACCTCAGTAATGCAGTGCCTTTGTCTGGTCTTATGCTGCCTTGTCCTTCTTTTGAAATCTTTTTTTTATTCTTAAGGCTCCCCCCCTCCTCACAGAGAAATCCACAGGGGTTTTTAACCATCCCACCTGCAGAGAGAATAATATCCTAAATCCATATTAGTGCTCTTTCCCAAAAGCTTTGGTCAACAGATGGTTTACCCAAATCCCCTGGACCTCCCATCCAAAGCCCCCCAGCCCCATTTGACTCTGAGCTTGGACATGTGTTGACAGGGTCCCTATTATATTAAAATAATGACTCCGGGAGTCCCTGTCATATGCAATTTATGGCTTTATTTGTTTCTAAAGCCCTCTACAGTACATATCTAAAATAAGTTCTCCATACTTCATGTAAATAATAATTATACATAAACACACAATCGGAATGCAGCAGTCTGAAAAAACAAAACTGAGGAAGTGTGACTATTCATGATGCCATAAAAAGAAGCCTTTTCATCAGGTATGCTGCTGAATTTCCTGCAATCAACATGTTTTGATTCACACTTCACTGCTGATTTTTCTCAGCTGGCTATGAGATAAGCAGTGAGGATTGCTGTGCCAGAACCAATTAGGGCTAACCCGGCGCTGTTCAGGAAGTGTCCCTGCTGCTGGCTTTTGCCGTGCTCGGTCATTAAGCCCAACAGGAGTGGCTGGTTAATTGTAATCCTTCTGTGCTGGAACAACAGCCACACTGCCGTGAACCCAGTTGAGTCCCCCCTCCCATCAGAAAACAAGTTAGTTCAAGCTGCTTGTCATGTGTCAAATGGCTTTGCCGCTTGTTGTCCCAGGAAACAGCAGCGACCAATCAGGAGTCATCTCTAAGAAAGAATGACTGATAATATTAATCCTACATAAAAGAGAAATTTCAGAAATGTCAGCTGATTTTTTTTTTGTCCATTTTGCCAACATTTGCAGGGGTTTCCCTCTAACAGCGATTAATGGTTAAATATCATACAGGAAATAAGACAAATTCTCTAAAAAAAAACTTATCAAAATGTAAAGTTACTACAGGGAAAAGGAGAGAAATCAGAGAAGTCAGTGAACCAATGAAATTGAATTTTGTTTTAATTACATCATACAATCCCAACAACAGTCACCTCAAGGTGCGTTACTGTATTTTAAAAGGTAAAGACCCTACAATAATACATCGATAAGGAACTTTTCAAAGACCCATCTGAGACGCATGGTAAAGAGGAGCGGCATCCATAGTCTAAACACTACACAACAAATAAAGAAAAGATGGGAGAGATGGCAGATACCAGTTATCCAGTTCAGTGGAGAAGCACAAAAGCATGGACAATGTTTTTGTGGGAAAACATTGCTCAGTTCTCTATTACCCCTCACATGAAAGCATGCCATGATAATGGTAAACCTTTATGCTGGAGGAGCATAGCTCTCAATCTGCCATCTTACTCTCTGGGTATGTGAACACTTTCAGAATAAATAATATATAATGGATCCTTTATTTCTCCAGCTAAAAGTCTCACTGAAATAAAAAAAACAAACCCTGCTTTTCAAGAGTGGTCTGGGCATGAAGGCAACATTACTGGAGAGAGCTTCATCAGGCTCTGCCTATGGTCCTCAACACAAGCATACCAATACAAGGCCTTTTTTTTGGATGAATAGAAAAGTAGAAAAAGTAGAAAAAGGTTGTCACTGAAAGATGGCTAACTAACTAAACAGATGTGCCAAAGGACACCTGGGGGGAGAGGCTGATTTCTCTTTAAATATGACCTTAAACTCAAACCCACAACTTTCTCAAGGTTAGAGGTAGGATTAGTGTTGAGTTTTGTGCTAAATAAGCACATATAGGAAAATGTGAAGATGTTACATTTTAAATTAAGTCATGCATTTATTTTAGCAGCACAGATTTATTGTCAATGTTTTTCTTCCTTTTTCTTCCTTCTCAAAGTGTTGAGAAAAAATGAGTATTCCAGATCTGAATGAGTTAAAATAAGTGATTGAAGGTGATCTACTAATTAATTATTTAGTTGTTTTTTTTCATTACGTGTGTCATCATCTCCTTATTGTGAACTCCTTGTTTCTAAAATATCCAAATATGCACGGCCAAATTAGTACAGATTAACTTTACCTAGTATATTTTCAAAATAAGAAAAGTTGCTTGTACCTTCTCTTATTTTTTTTCTCTCGTGCTTTGCACACCTGTGAACTGTAATACTGACATTTTTTTTCTTTAAAAGATTATGCAACACTGCCTTCAAGATGGCCATCTTTTCTCCTGCAGTGCTTACCTACAGTATCGAGTGCAGCTGAAAGGAATGTCGTCTTGGTTTACGGTCTTTCTGCCTTTCTGTGAGGTCCCATTTGTGCATCGTAGGGAGGAATGTGAAGAATGTCAAGTCTGCAGTACAGAAACCTTACAGGGAACACATGACTGAGAATGACTGACGCTCTGACTGAAATCAGTATAAAATATTGTTGGTGATTCTGAGCCTAGATGGAGGCCGTACATTCGACAGAAATGACTACATTTGGAAAACGACATCATCTCTTGTGTTACTTTCCCAAAGCAGTTCAATCCAGCTGATGTTCCACGGACAGTGACTAAAGTTCCTTGAGTCACTTTTATTTTACTGCCTGCGTTGACTCTCATATTGTCAGATAGTTTAGAAATGTTAGGTATGTAGGATATTTTCACTCTAGCTATACTCATTCACTGCTCCCTATTTAATGAGTTAATTGGTAGAAATCCTCCTCTGAGCAGGCTATGGTTACAGTAAATCACCCAATTTACTTTCAATAAAATCACCCAATCAACTCCAGGAACTCTGTCGTTAGGAGTGTTCATGGCTTCCTCCAACTTTAGTGTCATGGTTGTGAATGTTCTCCTTGCATGTGTCTCTTCTAGTCAAGTCAAGTCAAGTCAAGTTTATTTATAGAGCACATTTAAAAACAACCAAGGCTGACCAAAGTGCTGTACAGTAAATACAGATAAAAATACAATAGAACACAATTTCATAAAAACACCTCGCTGATCAAATAAAAAATAAATAAACAAATAAATTAAACCTTTCTAAAAGCCAATGAAAAGAGGTGAGTTTTAAGAGCAGTTTTAAAAGTTTCTAGGCTTTTGGAGAATCTGACGTGAGGAGGTAAACTGTTCCACAGTCAGGGTGCAGCCACAGCAAACGCCCTCTCTCCCTTTGTCTTTAATTTATACCTGGGAACATCTAAAAGCATCAGATCGGCTGATTATTCGGCTATTCATTTTTTAAAAACAAAAGCCTTTTTAGCACCATTTCAAGCACATTTTTCTGAGTGGCTTTGAAGCGTGCCGCATTATGTGCTGTAATTTGTTCCTGGATAACTTGTATACATGTGCACTGCAATAATTGTATAAGAGCAATTGTATATCTACTGTACCACAAAGAGTGTCTGGTTACACTGCTGGTGTATTCTATACTATATCTCTATGAGCATGCACAATGCAGTGTGTATCCTATGTTATGGTGTGTGTGAACTTGATCCGTTTGATCTCTGACCAGAGATGTTAACACGGCATGGGAGTGTGACACTCCTAGTGTACCCGTCAGCATGGAGTGTCAGGTCACGTGGCCTGTGCGTCCAGAACTAGCACGCAATCCTGTGTCAGCTGCTGTCAAGGTGCTGCAGGTGCTTTCTGCACTGGCTTTCCCACACTGAAGGGCACTGGGGGGCATGGACACCTTAGCTGCCTATTCAACCAACACACTGCCTCGGACGGGCAAGTGGGGCTGGGCTCCTCCCCTCTCAATAGCACGGGGCCGCTCCTCTCTCCTTAGTCCAACAATGGCCGCTGCTATCACTGCCCAGCAATACAAACCAGGGCGGGGACCCGCCAAGTGCTCATAAAAGACTCTGTCACTTTGACACAGGCAATCAGAGAGCTTGCCTTTATGGAAACCATGGAAAGAAAAATAGGGCTTTCTCTCAATCTCCCTCTCTTTCCTGCTCACTTTCCAATTCAGAATTCCTCCCTGTCCTTTTGTCTCGGGGCTCACCTGTGCCTGATGTGACATGTTGAGTATATCAGTCCGGTTGTGCATGCTCTCTGGCCTGTGTCTGACCTCTACCACAAAGCAGACGTTCAGGCAGGAAGATTCTGCCCTTATCCAGCTGTTTTCAGTGCATCATCACTTTCCCTTTCACACGCTGTCAAAATCATTTCATTCACAATTTCAGCATTGCTGTGATTGTCCACTGATCTTTGACCCTGTTCTTGGACCTGGTTCTTTAAATATCAACATGAATTTTTCTCTCTGTCTTTCAGACCCTCACATTGTCCCTCTGGATGTCCACAGCGTGTTGAAGTTTCTATCACATATCCACTAGCTCTGCTCCAACATGGGGAATGACTCCGGGAGTCCTGTCCTCCCTGTTATTTTCATTTGGGTGATTGCTGAGCATGTAGATTAATCGCATGAAGCACTGAACACTTCTCCTTCACCCCTTCTTCTTATTCTCTAATCTGCTAATCTGTTAATCTGCCACTTTTACATGCCATTAAATTTTGTCTTCTCTCTGTTATAGTTCTTTTGTTTTAGTCTCCCTATACTCTCCTTTTTTCTCTTCTCTTTTACCTCACCGCACATTCAACCACAGCAGACTGCTGCCCCTCCTTGTGCCTGCTTCTTTTGGAGATTTCTTCTTGTTAAAAGGGAGTTTTTTTTCCACACCACTGCAAATGCTTCTCATAGGTTTGATAAAGTGTCTGAAGACGTTGTGAATTGTCTCTATATAAAAAAATTGTATGTAATCTGTGATCAACACTTTGTTCTTTCTTATTGCTTCAGTAAAATTTTGATAGAAACATTTTGCTAGAAAAATAATGTTTAAAATGTTTTAGTATTTTTTCCCTGCAAGTTATATTTTTGCTCTGCATGCTCACCTCTTTACAGCTTCATTAATGGCTCACTCTCTAGTGTTGACCATAAATAACATGGACGTAGCCACAGTGAGGTCACCCATTGGTTATGAAGCCTTGAGCTGAGCATTTTCACTGTCACCTTCTTGGTGTTTTTTAAGCTGGATGTGACGTGTCAGTGGTTACTGTCAAACTGTGAAACTGAGCAAACCACAAGCCCTAGATGATTCTCCTTCTGAGCCTAACGATTAGCATGTCAAGTTTTTATTATGAACTGAAAGTGGTGAATGAGCCAGTGAAGTCAACAGTGCTTACTGAGGTCACAAAGCAAGGGAGCTGAGAGCCAATTTCAAATAGATGTCTATACAACAGGAAGTGTTTTTTTTTTGTAGTCATAGGAGCCGCCCCCTGCTGACCTTTAGAGAGAATGGAGGTATTCTGGTTTGGCTTCTCTTTTTAAATCAGCAAGCTGCTCCCATCTTTTATACAGTTTGTGGTGCTGGTATGATCAGCATCTCTGGCTCCTCCCACCATTCATAACAGTTTCACATTACACAAGTTGTCAGTTAGTAAGTACACCTACTGACTTTTACTACAACGTGTCTTTCTTTACTGAAGTTACTTAGTTTCTTTTTAATTCAAGTCCAAAGTAATAGAAATAGGAAGATCTATTATGTGAAAGTATACATGCCACACCATAAAATGCTCTGTTAAAATGCTGTCTATGTATAATTGCTCATTACATTTGTTTAAAAATCATTATGATGTTGATTTTTTGTAAATTAAACAAATATGAAAAATCACTTTAAGGTGGCACTGGTTGTTTCAGCTGTACTTGTCTCATGCCTTCTAACACATGTTCATTTTCCTTATATAAGTCTTAAGTATTAAATTGACTCTAATAGCTGTGTTGAAATAGGCTGGAGTTGATGTTCTTTCTGCATACCCCCCCCCCCCCAAAAAAGGCTCCCTTTCTACTATTTCAAAATTTAATTCCCTGTAACTTGCTTCAGGCTCATTAAAATCATCATATTCTTTACTGTGTGGCTGTAGGAGCTCAATCCAGCCCTGGAATTATAATTAAATACTCACAAACATGCCTTCATGGAGTGCCGCCTTTTCCACTTTGAGTGATTTATCTTGTTGTACTTCAGAGCACACTTTTACTGTCAGGAATGTACAAGACGTTTTTGGCATTCACACTCAAAACATTTTTTTTTTTGCATCGAAATCATCATTATTCTGCCTGACATATTTGGTATCGTTGGAAGCTTTGGGATCAGCACAGAGCTGCATGTTATTTACTGACATTTAAAGTGAGCTGTGAAATAGTTATATAATGTACGTGCAACAACACGCAGGAAGCCCCTAAGCGCCTGAAACAAGGTGGAAGCAGAACCTCAGTAAATAGATTTCAGATATTCTTTTTAAAAACTGTTTAGAAATCTATAGTATTAGGAATGCAGCTGGGATAAATAAGGCTCTGGCAAATTGTTGCACCGGTCGAGTGTCTAAGTCACTGTGTGGAGATAACAGAGATGTCTTGAGTGCACGTGATGGATGTTTTTGATCGTTATTGCAGCTGCATATCGAGTGGAGATTGAGTATGTCTTTATCTATTGATAGGATTTATTTACTGATTGGAGTTGCAGTGAAGTAAATAAGAGAATGACTGCATGAAGTTGTTCGAATTCAGTTTGGCTGCTGATAAAGTGTGATACAGGCTGCTTCTTGCTTCAGCGCCTTCACACTGTGATGGCAATACAAGTCTGTTTCACATTTTACTATTAGGGATATGAAAAACTGCTTAGTTACTAACAAATGAGTGAGAATCTGGAATGATATTTCCGCTCATTGCTTGGATCAGAATGTAGAAACTAAAGTAAAGCATTAGACTGATCTATGGGTAGTTATGAGCCCTCACTGGTTCTGTATAATAGCCTCCATATAATCCTGCATATAGAGGTTCATTTGTGCACTTGATTCATGAAGGTCATGTGGTTTTTGGGAATAAATCCAATGCTGAGTGGTCTTTCTTTTGAATTGTAGTTGTCCCTTTATCAGCTAACATTCCAAGCTAACCACTGGCAGATTTGTGGAGCTGACTCACAATTAGCAAAACCAAGTCTCTATGGAAAATACTACCTGCCAAATCTTGTGTGTAAAGTCAAAAAGTATTGATTTCAGCATAATATTGTCTATAGGACATCATACTGAACATATATATATATTAGGGGTGCAACGATATTCGTATCGATATTGAACCGTTCAATACAGTGCTTTCGGTTCGGTACGCATATGTATCGAACAATACAACATTTGTAATTTATTTTATCAATTTTCCTTCTGACGATGCTGTCTGTGTTGAGCGCTCAGTGAATCTGTGTTCAACTACTCCGCCTAGGCTGCACTGTCGAGCGCAGATCCACTGAGCGCTCAACACAGACAGCATAGTCAGAAGGAAGAGCGCAGGGCAAGCTAGCGAGACAGAAGTTAAGCTCTCCTTGCAACAGGCAAATTGAACGTCATTCAGATCTGGCGTTTGGAATTATTTTGGTTTTCATGTGACGTATGACCCTGAAGGTAAGCGAGTCATGGACTAAAGTAAAACAGTATGTTGAATGTGCCATGCAATGCTCAATTACATTGGTGTGAACTAGTGTGTTAGCGCAGTTAGCTCGTTAACGTGTTGGCCGTCTAGCCCCATGCACAGAGTGATCGGCGGTAGCTCGTTAACGGAGATTTGCCGTGTTGTGGCGTTAAGGTCATTTCAACGAGATTAACCTGAAAGCACTAGCGGGAACACAACGAATATGACTGCACATTTACACCGACATCATTGTAGTGCAAAGACAAGTGGAAGCAGACAAAAAAAAGCAAGCATGCTACTAACTTTAGCCGAGTCATTTAGACAGCTGTTAGCACATGATTCTCCTTATGCTGCTGAGAATATAGCCCAGAAGAAGCGGATAGTATAGCTTTTATTTTGGAAAGAGACATTTCTCTGTAATAAACTCTCTTTTCCAAAGATGAGTGATTCCTCAATCAGATACAGGGCTTGCAATATCGCTAGCCCGACGTCCCGGAGCTAGCAATTTTTTCAGTCGGGCTACCAAAATCTATCTCTTCCCTGCCCGTCGGGCTATTGTAGGAAAAATATATGTCAATGCTTTTGCATTCTTTCGGAAATGTAGCTGGGTAATTATGTCATTGGCATCGGTGAGCCACTGTCAATATGTGACATATTGAAGTCGCGTTTGAATTTGCGCTTGTTTTTTTGCTTTCACTTTGCAATCGTGCGAACTGTGTATAGAGAGCGACAGCACTGATCTGTGAGTGATGATAATTTGTGCACCAATTCCTCTGACATCGTCTTATTAATCGTTAGCTTACTATGCAAACATGACAAGTGAAATCTCCCGCAGCTTAAACATGTGAGAGGTTGATCGCGCAGAGAATCGCTGAGCTTATGTGAGTGAGTGTGTAAAAGCATTTCAGTTCTGCTGAGCCAAATAAGACAGGTCAGGGTGAAGAAGTGACAGCCAAAGAAAAGCTTACCACAAAACGGAGAAGTTATGACAAATCAGACTATAAGGCAAAAAGAAAGTGCAGCTTTATGGTTTCATGGACAAAAGAATTTCTGTGGCTGCAATATGACGAGCTAAATAACCAGGGCTGCACATAAGTGGCCCGCAGGTGCGCATTCGCTGTCAAAATAAAAAACACGCACAAGGGTTAGGGTTAAATTTAAAAACTGTACTTTTGAGTTAAAATATATATTTATAATTTTAATAAATGACAAATTAAAAATGCATGAACATTTTTTTGTATCGAAAAAATATCGAACCGTGACACCAAAGTATCGAACCGAACCGAACCGTGAATTTTGTGTATCGTTGCACCCCTAATATATATATATATATATATATATATATATATATATATATATATATATATATATATATATATATAGGTCCCTCATCCTATTCATGTAGCCCCTTCCGCTGGGGTTGACCGAGCTGACCGAGCTAAGATCCTGTGGGACTTCCAGATACAGACGGACAAAATGGTGGTGGCTAACCAACCGGACATAGTGGTGGTAGACAAACAGAAGAAGACGGCCGTAGTGATCGATGTAGCGGTTCCAAATGACAGCAACATCAGGAAGAAGGAACACGAGAAGCTGGAGAAATACCAAGGGCTCAGAGAAGAGCTCGAGAGGATGTGGAGGGTGAAGGTAACAGTGGTCCCCGTGGTAATCGGAGCACTAGGTGCGGTGACTCCCAAGCTAGGCGAGTGGCTCCAGCAGATCCCGGGAACAACATCGGAGATCTCTGTCCAGAAGAGCGCAGTCCTGGGAACAGCTAAGATACTGCGCAGGACCCTCAAGCTCCCAGGCCTCTGGTAGAGGACCCGAGCTTGAAGGATAAAACCGCCCGCAGGGGCGTGCTGGGTTTTTTTTTTTTTTATATATATGTATGCTCAGTATAATATAGTGCATCTTCTAATTCGTAAAGACACGTGCATGCTTGCGTGCACACACATGAAAGAAATAAAGAGCAGATGAAAGTATGTCAGGTATTGTGTACTGGTTCTGTAGAGTACAATAGCAGGATAATATGTGATAGGATCTTGCAGGGTTGCATTATGTTCAGGCTTTTGTTAAGTACAAAGTACTGCCTGTATAGTATCTGCTGCATCTGTGGATTACCTTTTAAATGTTTGATTTAGAGCACGTGTGGAATTTCACCATAAGCGGGATTTTTCTCCCTAACAAATATCTTTTTGCAGTGACTGCCGAGCTGGCAGAGAGTATGTTAATTCTTCTTAATGCTATTTTTTATTATTTTATTGGTGAAAACCTGATGACAAAACATGATTTTGTCCATGCACCTCTGGCTCTCCCAAAGCTCATCAGGATTTAATTCATACACAGATTAATATTTGTGATGTGGCGTGTTTCATCACTGTGACCCTGTGAAGAATGTAGCATTGGAAACATTGCCATGCTTATTTACACTCTTGCAATAAAACCATGCAGACCTGAGTCCATAAAATCCCCAATTTATGCCGCTCTCAAATTGCTACTTGCGAGCATCATCAACTACTGTAACCTACAGCAAAAAACAAACAAAACGCCTGTGCCCGTTTTAGGATCATTTAATAGATCCAGTGATAGATTTATGAGGACAGGAGTGAAAGCTCCACTCTTGTCTTGGCAAAGTTTCAGTTTAAATGCAGTCCCAGTATCTGTTCATTATTTCATTGTGCAGCCTAGCCACCATGTCTCATGTAAAACTCAAGGGAGGCCATAAAGCAGCTTCTAAAACAGCACCTCACTGTACACGTCTAACACTTTTGTCATTTTCATTAGGGGAAAATGTTTTTCTACAGACGCTCTTGAGGCTCCAATGAATGCCTTGTATGTTAACAACATCCCCCGTGGCACCACCATAAAGGTTACAAGTGTTTTCCTGTTGGTGATTGCGCGGTTAATACAAACCTTTATTCATTTTGATTCCCTGACAAATGTCTGAGGTTGACTCCAGCATCATGCGACTGTTCCCCTTTTTAAGGACACAGACAGCTGTCTGTCATACTTGTTTGCAGTATGTTCCAGCATTCATTTGGTGATATTAATCTTAGACTGCGCACTTCTCAGGCAGGAGCCAGACTGGATATACAGTACACTGTGTAGCTCACAGTCACATTCAGCATAACGACCAATAAGCTTGTTGGAAAAAAAGATACATTTGTGCTGCTACTCCAGTACAGACATAATTATCGTAAGTTATGCTGTTATAATTGTTTTCAAAACCTGCCTTAAATCTTAAAAAACACATTATAAAGCAAGGATGACGGGCAGCTTATTTGTGTATGAACTGAAGGCTGCAGCGAGCGGTTTGAGTCCAGTTACAACTTTACGACAACCAGTCAATGAAATGCAATAATTCACAAATTAATGTGTTTTTCTCGACAAGAGTATAGTCAAGGTTATGTAAAGAACATGATATTACAACAAATAAACTTTATAATTCCAACATCAGGCTTGGGTTGCGTTAGCTTGTTCCCAACAATTCAGGGAAGGCTGCGACATTGCGTGAAAGATTTTGACCTTGTTGTCACAACACATACAGCGCTCCAGAGTGTCTACTCTAAAATGAAAAGGTGAGTAAGTAAATGGAGTGAACAAAATCCATCACGCAGTCTTGTTAATTATTATGGAAGCTTAAAAGCAGCTGTAAAGTGATGGATCTTAATGGCTCTCCTGTCATATGTCATGGGTTCTTTCCATGTTTATGCAAAAACTCTATGTGACTAAGTTTCTTCATGCCCTCTGTCAGTCATGGATCATGGCACAAAGGCAATTCGAACCATCTAAGATGCAATTACAAACTAATTACAGATTACCCCCTCCCTGCCTCCCCCTCCTTCCCAGCCCTCCCTACCTTTCCATAATCCTTCCTCAATCCCCCTTACAGCTACAGTAACTCCTCCAATTATGTGCTCCCCCTCATGTCAGCTCAGAGGAGATTGTTTTTATTTTACATTCACAGACACATGTTGTCATACACTTTTAGTTTGACAGACGAGAGCATGAAGTTGACAGAAAGACATCATTTTGTGGTAGTGGGGATTTTGTGTTGTGTGCATGTGTTGATGGTGGATATTGTGCTTTCCCAGTGAAGCATGATGCTGGACAAAAGACTGTTTACTCTGGGTAAATTATTGAACTTGTGCAAATGCTGTGGGGCCCCATATAATCAGTGAAGACACATCAGCCTGGGAGGCAAACAGCAAGACGTCTCAAAGAGGAGGTTTTATATCCTCTTTCTATTTAAGGTTTGGTTTTGGTGAAAACTGGAGTGCAAATATCGTAGCAGAGTATGATTTCAAGGTCAAACGCTCTTGCTACAATTCAGCTGCCCACAGACGTTTATATTTCTTCAAAAAACAAGCTAAAAATGCCCGTGATACACAGCACAGCATTGTGTGTTTACATGGAAATGTTCTCGGTTCTGTAGACATCCTTGACAGAATGTATACAGTCTGTAGCCACCCAGAGATTGGATGCTTTTGACTGCATACCATGCATCCTCGTTATATATTATCTGCTTCACATTCTGGTTGTGTCTACTGACTTGTGCATGCTGCGTAGTCAGCACACAAAGCGATAGAAGCTCCCATGCTGGTCTTCAGTGTCCTTGTTTGTGGATTACGCCCAGACATAGTTATATTTTACAGACTTCGAAAGTCTGCAAGGATATCTGAAAGAATTAACATCATACATTCTGGGAGAATCTTCAGTAGTTATCTACAAGAGTAGCAGAAAAGCATCAGGGCACAAGTATATATGTATTCCTAGTAGAGACTTGACTCAGACACCTCATGTTTAGGTTCTTTTAGTAACAGAAAACAGTGGAGCTGAGAGTTTGAGCTAAATCTGGACACATTCTTTCTCACATTACTCCAGGAGCAAACACACTGGACACTATAGGTACACTAAACAGAAGCACATGGTGTGCTACTCCTATTGCAAACAGAAAAAACACAGGATGCTGAAGCAATTACAGCAAAGATGCAATATCCTAAAGTACAGATATACTCTGATAGTCTGAGGATTAGAGCCAGTGACCTCTAACCCTTTGGCTGCAGTTGCCCTCTCTCAGAGCATATGTCCGCACGTCATGGCTCAGCCCTGCAATACATGGTCCATCCCAGCTGAAGACAACAGCCAACACTGGTGCCCAATCCCCATCGTTTAACACCGTTTAACTTAAGTAAGCAGATTCCTTCCTGGGATCATCACCCATCACTGTTGCAGAGGGATCCTCCTATGTAACATGGAAGAAGCTGGCTGGGGGGTTGGGATGGGCTGTGTTGTTGACCTGAGTAACCTTGTTGACCCCTAGACCCATGTCTCCTTAATAAGTGTTGCCCTCCCCAGTGGTAACAGAATGGTCAAACATTATGTCAAGGGTAATTAAGGTCCAAACGCTCCTGACCCTGATCTAATCCCCTTTGAAAGGATCTCCAACTGTTTACTGTGATTAACAAGGACTGCTGGACTGGGAGGATCTGCCCGGTGGTGAGAAGGCTTTATTGGGCCCTTTTTTTTTTTATCACCACATAAAGTTGCTTCCAAGAGCTTCAGAAGATGTCCACAGGTCCCAGAGACAACAAGTCGGTGCTTTGAGCCGCTATTGAATATTACCAGCCAAATGGTCAGGTGGTTTCAGACTTCGGAAGCTATAAAGGGTTCTCTCATGTCGGTTCATGTAGGCAAGCAGAAATGAAAGAACAACACAACAGATACTAAGGGTTTTTCCAAATGACGCCCCTGCATGACTGGGCTGTTGTTCAGACTTTTGGGGGAATTTCAACAACAAAGCTAGTTTTGATAAACTGTTGCAACATTTTAATTCAATGGACACTAAATATTTCCCAGTGTTTTATGTATCACAAATGTGGAAGCTGGCCAAAGGACAACAGAGATAGGACACGTGGGATATTTTCCAAACTGTGCAAACTAAATCCAACACACAGTTTAAGAAATCTGTTGAAACCCAAGGTTTGGACAGGTTCAAACTGCCATGGATTACCAGACCATGGATCAAACAAAGACGATGCTTAACATACCAGGAAGTTGCTGCAGTTAAAACTGTTTTTTTGTTTGTTTTTTTTTGGATTGAACATCCACCACAATCCTGGCAAACTGCTTAAAGTTACAGTTGTTTCATAATCTGGATGATATCACCTTTAAATCAAATAATTTACACGCATTTTGGCCTTACAGCTCTTTCTATCCATTTCGCTGTCTAAAAATAGGTGATAATTATTAATGAAGCAGCAGACACCAACCTAACCCTAACATTATGCAGGTCGCCAGTGACCTGGTGGATGCTCAGGGGTTAATAAGGATGATAAGAAGAAGCATACATGCTGGCTCAGTGAGGCGTGCGTAACAACCACATCACATTAGTCTGGTTGTGGGCCCCTGTAATAGCCCAATTCCCCAACAGACCCCACACCCCACCTTGTACTTGTGGCCTGACAAGTACTGACCACTCGCACACACATTGCCATCCTTCCAAGGGGATTCCAAAATGACAGACTGTTCTTGCCATGTCCACTAACGGTCACTCTAATGCGCTGGAGGTCACAGGATTAGTCTTAGGGGGTCATCTTCACAGGGCTGGAGTTTTTAATATGAATCTTACAACGAGGCCAGTGTCCGAGGGCAGGAGAGGTGCTGGGTGATGATGAGACAGCCCCTCCCTTACCCCTTTCCCCACAATCTAAACCTAACTCTTCACCCACTCCCTCCCTCCCACCTTCTTGTAACACCACCCCCCAACATACACACATATTCGCACACACACGCACACACTGGCCTCCCCATGAGGACAGCAGCACCCCATCTAGCCTTTATCTCTGGGGGCAGCGTAAGTCATGCAGAACTCACGAGAGGAACATGCTGAGTGTGAGCTCATCGGATTAGGCCTCAAGATAGGGGCAGGGTGCCTCTGAAAGCAGCAGAGTGGCTTCCTCTGTCTCATGTGCCTTCCCTCCACAGCCAACTTTTGCACAAACACAGGCCTGAACGGGAAGATAAATAAGCTCAAATCCATCCGGCAGCCACAGCTCGGCTTGAAAGAAAGCCTGGAGGAGAGGGAACACTGCTAAACTCTCCACCCTGCCATGAGCTCTTCTGGATGTTTTCCATTCTTTGTCCTTTCTTCAAAACAGAAAAAAAAGCATAAACAAGGATGCATCTATATCAAAGTTATTCCAAAGAGGGACTGAAAAACAAAGGCATCATCAAGGAGTATTCCACATCTCAGTGCTAATTTGTGGTGATATGCTCAAATGGGTTAGGCCAGATGAAATATCAAAAGAGTAACAAAGCATGATAATACAAGCCACGGGTGACTGTGGGTGCAGATATGGCACAGATCACAGATCAAAGATGACTCTGGGAGTGTTGAATTATCCCTCCTTGAATTACATCAGATTCTGAGATGCTCACCATGCTTTGTTAGATGCCCAAATGCCTGAACAATTTGACTCTGTTACAGCTTCGACAGGAGCAGTGTTGTGTGATGAATGGGGTGAGGCGCTAACCTTTTGAAGTAATAAAACAAAGCAAAGTAGGCTGATGCATGGCCGTGTGCCAGAGTTTTAGCAGAGGGGGGCAGAGTTGTGGGGGGAAGAAAAGCGCATGATCGCTAACGGGAGGCTTTGATCACGCTCCCAAACAAACGGCCAGATAAAAAGGGTAATCAACACCTTTGGCCACAAGTCCAAATTTGCTCCTGCCAGTGTCTATAAATTACCCGCCATTAAAGACAAACATTTGGCATACATTTGGCATTGTTACACCACTACTCATGGCCCAGGCAGTGACATGTGGAGGGCATAGCCTATGCTGAGAGTTTTCAGTTACGCAGGCAGGCAGGAACAGCGAGTGGGGGGACGGGGGGCAGTTTCTAGCTTCTCGACCTTGTAGCTGAGAGTTGGTTAGGATCAGTGGCTGCCAAAGAGCAAGCAAGATGAAGACCATGGCTGAATAGAGTGGGGGGTTTACACCTTAGTCTCTGAGTCATGACCTTTGTTCTCGTCAATGTGGTTTATGTTTCCCTGTGCACAGTCTCTCAGGCATGCTGCTCCTGCCAAACGAGGGAATCCCTCAGGCTGAATATCGTACATGGATCTTTCTTTTTGCGGCTACTCAGTTTACAATTGTCCCACTGTCTTCATAACAAATTATTATACAGATTATATGTTTGCAAAAACTTTAGGTTAAACAGTTATACCTTTCATGCTGAGCAGCTAATCTTATTGTGCCTTGAGACACAGGAGATGCACATGTTTGGGTTTTATTCTGTTTATGTCATGCCAATTATTACAATAACTAGTCCTAAAACACACATGAGGAGACAGAGACACAACACAATGAAAGCTCGTGCTTCAGACTGCTCTGAACATCAGTTTCACAGAGTCTTTCTTGGTCATGAGGGGCAGCCAATCAGAAAAAAATGGCATCAAGTGGGAGGAGTTACATGGGGTGAACGGAGAGCTGGAGCCTAGTCTGTAACCCTTTGCAGGTGACCAGTCCATCACAGTCAGTGTATTATTTGTTATTTAATTGGATTAAAAATGCTCCAAAACACTCCCCTTTAAAGAATGACTCAGTCTAAATTTGGAGTTTTCAGGGGCAGGGAAAGAGAAACTCACATGTTTGCTAGTAGACTATGGTTTTTGTCCTGTTTGACACTTTGTGAGTTGTAAAACAAATCCTATTAGTTACAAAGTGTCAAACACTGTAAAAAATACAGCTTTGGGTTGTATCGTGGTACACTGGCTGGCATTGATCGTTGTGCGGTCGTTGTGTCCTTGGGCAAGACACTTCACCTGTTGCCTACTGGTGGTGGTCAGAGAGCCCGGTGGCGCCAGTGTCCGGCAGCCTCGCCTCTGTCAGTGCGCCCCAGGGTGGCTGTGGCTACAATGTAGCTGCCATCACCAGTGTGTGTGAATGTGTGTGTGAATGGGTGGATGACTGGATATGTAAAGCGCTTTGGGGTCCTTAGGGACTAGTAAAAGCGCTATATAAATACAGGCCATTTACCATTGATCATCTGACAGCAAGAAGGTCCCTGGTTTGAACCTGCCAGCTATCTGGAGCCTTTCTGTATGGAGGTTATATGCTCTCCCCGGGCCTCTTACCCTATGACAGCTGCCATATGCTCCAGACCCCGTGACTCTGAATCGGATAAGTGGTTACGAAAAGTATATATTAATATATTTCTTTTTCCCCCTTCATGTTTTAACCCTCTCAGGCTCAAATTAAACTTTTTGTTGCTAATGCACAACCAAGTCCTGCAGTGGTACTTCTGAGTAAAAAAAACTCATAAAATATGTATGTGGGGTAATCAGGTTGTTAGTTTTTAACTGTTGCAAATCAGCAACGCCTGCCTTGAGAGGGTAAAATTGGAATTGAAAAAACAGAAACTAGAAGATCCTTTAAAGTGTTTTACAAGCATTGTGACATTAAAGTTCTACATGCTCTCCACTGAGGAACACCAAATAGCTGAAAATTTTATGAGTGTGAGGGTTAAAAATGTACCTCATCATCACCCTCAACAAGTTACCGGCTACCTGGTTGATGTTACGCTCTTCAGTGCTTGCATATCTTTAAATTCTTTGAAGAGTAAAGATAGAGTAAAGAGGCAAGAAAGTAGTACATACAATAAATATCTTTTAAAGCGTTGGGGGTTTACTGTTTGATGCTTGCATGAACCTGTCCTGACTTCAGTGCTTTCGAGATTATATAACTGACCTTTGTCAGGTGTGTATCAGCATACAGTAAATCACAGCACTCTACTTGAACCTTTGCAAATATTAAGCAGAGCCATGTGTGAATGTAGCCGTGTAACAGTGGTTGCAGTAGGGTTGAGCTAATGGGTAGAGCTGTAGGAAAACTTGGCATGAGATGAGTGTGAGAAGCGGCTACAAACAGGAAACATCCACCAAACTCTTAATTTAAAGTTTGTTTAGCTCCTCATCTCCGCTGCTTCAACTTGTCGTCTTCAGCAGTTCCTGTGCAAATTTAATATCGAAACCTAAATCAGAGGAAATGCTCTCAGCGTGCAATCTTCTGATGATTAGGCTCAATTATCAAAGCCCACAATAGAAGCCCAAACAAACAAATTTAAAGATATTTATGTGTGTTCACAGTAAACAAATGAACCCTGGCCACAGGCCATAATTGGCTTTAGGAATGTGGCAAGCGCTTAGCTTCCTTGTTGTATCATCCTTTGATTATTTTGGTGGATGAGGAAGAACAATCTGCTTTTGCTTTGTGCTGGCCTTTATTGTCTTTTGTGATGATGGGAAACAGAATTGGAACAGAATTGAATAGACTCTGATACATGAAAATATTACTGATGTTGATGGACACTGGTGTTTTCCTGCTCCCATGACCAATTTTAAACATAATGCCTCTATTGTTGCCTTGTGTAAATCTGAGTGCCAGCCTTTAAGCCTGCTGTTTTCTCATGGGCTTTGAATGACACAAAAGTCATTGTTTTTGTGTTGCGACATTACTGTGAACAGGCTCATCTGGTACAGAGTTTATAGTTTACAGGGGGGGAAAAAATTCCCACTCTCAGGCACTCATCGATATGTCACGTCAAGAGAAAGCAAAGTGTTGCTCGAGTATGTTCCAGCTGATTTCTGTGTTTAAATCCAAGCCCTAATGTTTGGGTTAGGGATTGTAATTTTGTAATGACTGTTTACATAGCTTTAGGGCTGGCACAGAGACAGTGAGAACAAGCTGGGAACACCTCACGCACTGCCCTTTAGCTGGAAGGGTCAGCATACACATTCATATATACATTAAAGCTCTTTGAGTGTTTGTGCTGATGTTGTAAATTTGTTACCACCGCTATATTACATTACATATATTTGGATGAAGTAGTGTGGTCTGTTTGGGGATTTTCCTCCATGTCACAGTAATAAACATGCTGTGGAAAAAAGTTCCAGTCTCAGGACACTTACACTGATAGCATCGCACACCAAGTGCTGCAGTCTCAGCAAAGATTCATATTTTGTTTGTTGTAGATAAATTGGGCTTTTGTAAATAGAAGAAAGTGCATAGGTGAATGAGGCTTGCAGTAAGAATGTCGTACAAGTTGTCAAGTAGTGTAGAAAAGCTTTATCTAAGCATAAACTTGACCTACCTAACCCTTTATACACTTATACACTGATAGATTCAGAGTATAAGCGTATTAGTTGTATAGTATAAGTGTACCTGATTCAACATGCAGACTAGAGGAGCTGGGGACAGAACCACCAACCTTCCAATTGGTAAATAACCTGCCTACCTTCTGAGCCACAGTTGCTCCATCTTTGAAATAATCTGTATGAATCCAGTTGGGTCTAGAATGCAGTGCAGGGTTCAAAAAATGTTGTCACAGGGTCACTGGGATGTCTGACAGAACATCTGATCTACAAGGTTTTTGAAATTGGAAATTTCCTCTTATCTGCTCTTTAGTGCAAGGACGAACGGGATGAGCACCGCCACAGACCTACAAAATGACCTCCAGCAGGCCACCAAACAATCAGAAATAGACTTCATGAGGGTGGCCCGAGGGCCTGACGTACTGGGCTCACTGTCCAGCACCGTGGAGCTCTATCTGCATTTACCATAGAATAACAGAATTGATAGGTCCACTACTGGGGCCCTGTGCTTTTAACAAATGAGAGTGCATTCACCCTGAGAAAGGCTCTGATGAACGCTATGTATACTGTCTTTTACATTGTGTGGCATGACCGGTTTGGAGGGACGCACAGGCCTCTACAGGCTAGGCCAGGGTTCCCTGACTGCCATTCAATATCAGTATAAAATCCTTGGACTTATTGTCAGACCTTACGCCGTAGGTAATTTGTTACCTTACTTACCTTACGAAACTTTCTCATTACTCTGTAAAGTGACCTCAGACGCACTGTCACACAAATACTAGTTAACAATAAAACCTATAAGGCTCCAATCCCACAAACAAACACAAATCTCTATCCTAATGAGGACACACATACCATCTTTCTTTTAGTTTTTACGTATGAACATGTATGAAAGCCCAAACAAGCCCAAAGAGACTTTAAAGTGATCTGCACAGGGGCTCCACTTAAAAAAAAAAAGAACAAGCAGAAACTGAAGCTTCAACCGTGACTGCTTGTCACTGCTTTTTTTACATGTTGAAAATCAGGCTTTGGCTGTTGGGCTGGGGTTGACATGCATTAAGCTTTAAAATCACGCTTTGTTCTTGGCTAGCTTTGTGCTAAGAGTCTGTTAGCAATATAATGTGGCTCTTTCTGTCTTGGATGCAATTTCCGCTTTGGCATTGCAGTCTTGTGCTTTGTGGAATAAAAATAAAAGCGATGACCATAATTATACTCATCAAAAGTTGTATTTCTGTCCACCATTTTCACCACCGTTTTCCTCCTCCTGCACACAAACTGAAACCAGCTGATGGCAGCACAAGTGCGCAAAAAGAAAAAAGCACTTTTGTTATATTTTTTTCCCCTTTCTAGCGCACCGATACCTGAAAACTCTTTGTAGCACATGTAACAACATCCCTAGGAAGTGGTAGCACTGACTGGCTCCCACAGTCACCAGACCTAATTACAATCATGTTTGGAACATCGTGTTTTGGTCCATCTGATGTCACTATTTTGCAAATCAGACTTTCCAGGAGCTCAGTGAGCAACTAGTCCAGATCTGGGAGGAGATCCCCCAGGACACCATCTGCTCTCATATTAGGAGAATGCCCTGATGTTCTCAGGCATCCATACAGGCACATGGGAGTCAAATGAAGTAATGAATATAATTGCTGCAATGTAATTTCTTCAAAATGGACTACTTGCATCATTTTTTCATTTGGATTTTCAGCGTTTCTTTGAATTCTTCTGTAGGTCAATAACTTTCATTTCCACTGAACAATGTAGCCTTATCCAGTCAATATCAATAATGACGTCCAGCGTGATTTTTTTTCTTGCCTATTGAGATCTGGGGTGGTTGTGCCTCAGGTGGCAGAGCAGGTCAGCCACGAACCAGAAGGTCGGTAGTTTGATCCCAGGCTGCTCCAGGCAGCATGTCAAATATCTTTGGGCAAGATACTAACCCCATGTTTGCCTACTGGTGGTGGTCACTGGTGGCACCAGTGCCCGGCAGCCTCGCCTCTGTCAGTGTGCCCCAGGGCAGCTGTGGCTACAATGTAGCTTGCCATCACCAGTGTGTGAATGACTGAATATAGTGTAAAGCACTTTGGCGTCCTTAGGGACCAAGTAAAGCGCTATACAAATGCAGGCCATTTACCATCTAATGTGTTTTCAAAATGTTCCTTCAGTTTTCTTGAGCAGTGAGCTGCTAAAAGATGACATTTCAGACACTACAAAGTCCTCATTAGGATAGTAGAAGGGTGTCACATGTTTGTCAACCACGAGACATGGATTACTTGCTGTTTTGATTCTGTTTCATACCTTTTTTTGCTTTTTTCTCACTTTTTGCTTTTGTTTTCACGCAGTGAAATGTGACTGTGGTTTGGGTTAAATATCACAGCTGCAACCATGCGTGTCTAACTAATAACATAACTCTGTGTGTCAAGGTCCCTTGCCAAAGGACACCTTAGCATATCTGTGAGAAATGGCACTATGACAGTCTGAGAATGGGAGCAGGCTGATATTTGCTGTAGTTTAAGTCCAAGTAAATGGGGATGAGGAAACTCGTAGCTCTGACAAGGATGCAAAATGGATGAAAGCCAAATAGGTTAATAGAGGCTTAATTTCTGACAGTGTTATGTGGAAAACAATGCAAGAATGTTTTCTTGCATTGCGGAATTTCTCCATTGTTGGAAAGCGTCTTAAACCAAACAAACTATATGTTGTCTTGACTTTCAAACAATAAGATGTTGTATTTGAGTTTGGCTCAATTCCAAAATTAGAAAGTCAACCCAAGTTGTGGCAATCAGGGAGAAAAAATATAGTTTTAAGTTACATACATAAAAAACTTGTTTACATGTCGTCGTCCCCCCCCGTAAAGTTCTTTTTGCTTGTCTCCAAAACATATGGTGAGGATTCGTGGCTCAGGTTGGGGTCACAGATGATGACTTAAACCTCAGAGGGTTCGTGAGAAAGAAAGTCTTTGAAATGAGCTCCTCTTTAAACTAAAAGGCTGCTACCAGTTTCATAAAAATCTAACATAGCCAAAGCATTTTGGTACACAAGAGCAGACATTATGTTCACTTGAAGTGAATATATAAAAAAATGTGTACAAATGTTTCAGAAAAGAATTCTGAATTTTTTTAAAGGAATCAGATTTTTCTAGAACCTTAAATCACGCTTGTATCATCATCTAATAGCAGTGTGGATCATCCAAAGCTGCCTTCAAGCCAACACTAGTCAAGCCTCTGATGACAGACGCTGCTGTGTGCTGGGCATAACCTCACATTAAAGCTAATCCTTAAATGTTATTTTATGAGATTACACTTTTCATGGAGCCTGCCATACAGTCCTCACTCTGCTACATCACCTTTCAAGAAATGAATAAACAATCTATGCGTTTTATCTCTTGCTGCCTCTATTAGCTTTTTATTTTAAGTGCAGGAGGTAGCCTACAATAGTTGTTTTGTTAGACATCGCCAGTGCAAATGCATTTAGGGAAGAGATGATTGTGTCTCACGTTTCCTTCTGTGGAAAAAAGGCGATCCTTAACATGACCTCATTTACAACGTGTCGTAACAAGACTGGAAAAAATAATTTAGGCCTTACTTCTGATGTCAACAAATGAGTCAGTTCATCATTTTTTTTTATTATAAACCAGTTTTGAGCAGGGAGATTTTGAAGAGAGCTCATTTATCATTTGTTCATTTCAGGTGTGAGTTACTCTTGTATTAGATTGGAAAAAAAAGTCATGTGACAGAAAATGAGTTCGTTCACAAACCCACGATTGCTGGTATGATGCCTCCTC
Source organism: Aulonocara sp. 'chitande type north' Nkhata Bay (assembly GCF_057382095.1). NCBI lineage: Eukaryota > Metazoa > Chordata > Actinopteri > Cichliformes > Cichlidae > Aulonocara > Aulonocara sp. 'chitande type north' Nkhata Bay. Next base: position 31,850,057 of record NC_141359.1, read on the forward strand.
GGATCCTCACATACATCTATACGACTGACGGGTCATCTTCACTCTGTTTATCAGATCATTCATTGATCAGCTTCACCGACCTGTTGGCGCAGTTAACACGTTAGCGCCGCGTTAACTCGTTAATAGAGATTTACCATGTTAATGCGGTTATGGCGTTAACATCATTTTAATACGATTAACTAGACAGCACTATCCATCCATGTTTTTTGAATTTTTATTTTATTAGTACATAAACCCAGCCAGTGAGTGAAACTGAAAGTAAAATAGCAAGAGTGAAGCTAAACATAAATTTCTCTAACCTCTGAGTTATCCAGCTAAAACCCTCCAACCTCAAAATTGCACTGGGGTATCTCTCGGTTGAGATAATTGAAAGAGGAGATATTTTCCGCAAGAGCTGTGATTCTTAGGGGTACATCAGTTGCCTTGGGAGAAGGCACTGCCTTAAAGGCTGAAGTCAGTGAACAAAAGTCTGCAGAGTATCATAAAAACCACAAAGCAAAATGACTGATTACAGACTTATGCTGAAAAACCTGTACTGATCTGTGGCTGTTTTTAGGTAAGTAATGCCACTTAAATCCCTTGCAAAGACATGGATATCTTCTTTAAATGCGCCACTGCATTTCTGAGGAACACTTTCATGATGTAGGCTGAATCAGCGAAAGCAAAACAGACATTTCATTGTTCAAAGGTCTGATATGTTATTACTTTCTGGGCAGTGATGCAACAAAACTGCAAGGATGAATTAGTAAAAGAAGAGGAAAAGAACTCGCAAGGGAAAATTAGTTTGCCTGACCTTTCTCACGCTGCGCCGCTGTCACCTCATAATTTCCCATATCATTGAACAGTACCATGAAACAGTTTATCATACATCTCACTGGGAGTCCTCGGTTTTCATCGTCCCCTCAGGAGGGATCACAAACCACAACCCAGTCTTGGTGCAGGTGTGCGACCAAATGATTCCCCCACACTTTCCCCAGTATATGTCTGTCTCTAGCCCTTCCTCACTCGATCCCCATGGAAAAGATTTGTAACTGTCCATTACTCAGCGGGGCCGCAGGGTCCTGCCTGCTGATCTCTCCAAAGCCTTTACTGGCCAAGGATATTTATTTAACATTCACCAGCATTGTTCCTGCCATATGTTAGCATGAACTCCAAACCTGACCTGATAGTTCATTAAATTTGTAGTTTCCTTCTGAAATATTTCTGCAAAGTGTGATAGGAAAAACCCTCAAGCTCTAATGTAACGTTAACGTTATGAGCTCAGTTGTTCACAGACAAAAACAGCCACACCAGTCATTTGTTCAAACACATAATATGAGCGACAGTGTGTTGACGCTTTCCTGAAAACACCCTCTGACTGTCATAATGGTAATTACTGTCCTCCTGAAGGCAGAAATTACATGACATAACACACAGAAGTCAGTGCGGTCTGTCAGCAAAGTGTGCAACTTTTATACAGACCGAGGTATGTGTCAATGCTTTTTTTTTTTACATTAAAGTATTTTTTTTTACCTTTACTAAACGTGTTTTCTGACCTGCCAGAAACTTTGCCTTATCCTGCAGAAAACACGCTTAGTGGACGTAACAAATAACCCAAGCAAACACTCATCTGTGGCCATGTTCAGTATGCTGGGGCTCTTTTATAGTTTGTTGTGTACAACAGAACTGTGTCTCTTTATTTGAGTAAAAATTACATTAACATTCAAAATTCTGTAAGTATATTAGTTAGAATGAGCAGGACTGCATTTTCTGGTAAAAGTTGTTTTCTGCTGCTACATGTGCTAAATTTAGTAGATGTGACAGGTGGCTTGAAGATGATCCCTTTTTTCCTCACACTTGTTTTAGAAGAAAAGACGTGTGTGGCATTCTGCTTCACGGGAAGAACACCCATCAAACTGTCAGTGAATGATTTGCTTGGGTTTCAGATATTTTTCATAGTAGCTTTGAGTTCTGTGAAACTGCAGTTTCACGGCTGTTTCTGCAAAGGCTAGCCTCAGGAGTCTTAGATCTCTACAATGATAAACTTTGAAACAGCATTTCGGTACACTGTATACTGTGTATACTACTGTATTGACAATAAAGCTCTTGAATCTTGAATCTTTAAACACTGTAAACATGCAAGCCAGCAGTACTAAGACTCCAGATCTTCAAACCTTTAACTTGCTGCTCGATCCAGCTGGATCCTGCAGCAGGGGGAGAGCTTTTCATGTTTCACCAAGCTCATTTAGGCTGAAGAGCAAAAAAAAAAAAAGGACTAATCTTCCTTTTGTGGGCCACTTGTAGTCCATATAGTATTGACTGAGACTGTTTGAGAAAGCTTTGGTTAAAGTAAAAGGTTCATGTGAAAAACCGAAGGTCTGTTGCAAAAGTGTAATCTCAAATTAATTGATTATTGTCATTGGTTTATCTTTGATTTCTATGTTTGTGTCCACTGGCCTGTACTGAATGGTGGGTGCTTTTTGTTTCTTATGTTATGTTTGTTATACTTCTTGCCCTCTAGGCTAGATCTCTCCAATTAGACATTTTAGCTGGATAAATAAAGGATAGATCTATATAATACACAAAGATCCTTTGAGTCATTTTTTCCAAGGGAAAACAACGAGACCTTAAGTCATTGCTAAATAATTGGTGTACTGGTAATTTGATGTTAAAGATGTGTTCTCTGACCTCAATTTTATATCCCTCTGGACAGAGGCCAGGAGCACAAATTCCCCCATTCTTGGGTATTTCCATACACACTGGTAAAATGGCCTTTAGTCAGTCCTGAAATGTTGGAAGGAACTTTGCAGACTAAAATTTCTGCTTCACTGGAAAGTTTTTGGTTTTCGTTAACTCAAGAAAAGGATAAGAGAGCCCAAAGTCACGGCTTCCAAAATATATTGTCATGGATTTGTTTAACTTCAGATGGGCATCGTGGTCCACTGACACACAGACAGCCTTTCCTTGTGAAGCACTCAAAGATCACTTAACAGCCCTCACATGTCATTCATGTGCACAGAGAACTAACAGCCATCGATTAGTGGATTCAGGTGCACTAATTCAAGCATAGAACAATGTGGGTACTTGAGGAATAATAGCTGCTGATCTTCAAAGTAGCTCAGCAGTTTGATTCCTCAGTGTGTACTTTGTTTGTGTCACAACACAGGGAGGCGTTCTGGGCAAAGTGAAGACTCCCAGCTGGATCTGGCAACCCATAGAACCAACATAAAACCCGTAAGAAGGGGATGAAAGAGGGGTTTAATCCGTCCTATTCAATGTGTGCTGACAGCACACATCGAGGGTCTAAAGTGTGTGTTCGATGAGGGTAATGGGGGTAGGTTATTATCTAGCCGTCAACCTGGGTAGTTCTTCATACACAAATATTGTCCAGACACTTCAGAGCTCAGTGTTTGGATCAGGATGTAGAGGATATGGCTATAAAAGGCTGGTGTAACTCAGGGGCTGGAGAATCACATTAAGGGTTCAAATTCACTGATCTATATAGATTCTTGAAATTTTAACATTAAAATTCGAAAGATTCAAACTGAGATTATAACGCTGCTGAAAATTCCTTCCACACTGTGCATGAATTAAGTCTCGGTTCCATGAGGAGCCCTGCAGCTGGATCCATTTGTGATATTTCCAAAAGAACTTCAAGATGATGACTCCCTATTTTTCTTACTTAAGTTTCATTGTGTTTGTCAAGTTTGGGCCAGTTTTGCTATGGTAAATAATCCTTCCAAAAATCCCTGGATCCAAATACGGATATGGATTTGGATAGACTCCGAAAGAAAGTCTTCCTTGTCCTTCACACATAGAAACAAGATATTAAAAGTTAAAAAATAAATCAATAATTAAAAATTAAGACAGGAAAACACGATTTTTTGTTCCTTCTAGGTATGGTTTTGCGATCTCTTTGTGGTCTTTTTTAAATCAAGTTTTTTTGTTTCTCCCAATGTGGCAATTTTCTGTTTCTTTCTTGACAGTTTGTGTTTCTTTGTGGTCATTTTGCATCTCTCTTTGATTGTCTTGCCTCTGAATGCGGTCATTTTTCATTTGTTTGGTGATTCTGAATTTCTATACAGCCCTTCAGTACCTTCATGTAGTTTTTTTTTTTTTTTGTCTTATTGTGGTTGTTTTGTGTCCATTTAGTCTTCCTTCCCATCCACTACCTATCACTGGGAATCCTGTGGGAGGAAACTGTGGGGAGAATGATATTTTTATCACGTCTTTGCTCTCCATTGGAGTTCTCTACTCTTTAGTATATCACTGGTATGAATTTACATATATCTTGTCAAATTTGACAACACAGATTTCAACAGATATGAAAAGAGATCGCTGAATGAAATACAAACCCACCTATTTTCAGTGTGCCACATCGCTTTGTGATCCTCAGGGGAGATGAGTTGCTCTAAATATTAGCCGTATTGTTTGGCATATCGTGTCACGGTTGACTGCTCATCCACCCCTTTCAGACTTAAGAAGAAAAAAAAAAAGCTCTGATGTTTTTCAAGCTATCACTGCCTCGTCAGCCAATGATCCCGCCTTTCATTTGAAGGCATGGAAACCTCAGCAAACACGATGCTGAGCGTTCAGGCTTGATTGATGACTTGCTCTTATTGATACAGTCTCTTACATGTGGTTTGGCCATTGTAGCACATGTGGTTAACCAATAAAGAACAGATCTAGGTCAGATGCAAAGAGAACATGTAGATTATAGGCTTTGGTTGCTGTTCTAATTCAACTCACTGCATTGTCATTGGCTGGTGAAATGACTCCAAATGACAGTTATATTTTTCAACCTGTCATTATTGTATACCAGAGGTTTTCTGTCATCCTTCATGTTTCCAATAGCAGAAGCGGAGTGAGTTTTCTCATGGTATACAGCAGCTGAAAATAAACAGTTGGCTTTGTGAGAGGACAGTTTTTATTTCAGTAGCCATAATCGACACTCTTGTTGCTAATTATAAATCCTGCAGACATTTCAACTTGTCTTAACAGAAGAAGTACAGGTGTACTTTATAGCATTACATGCATTCCACTTTAAGGGTTGTCAGGATCTATTCATTGGAACATCAAATAGAACCGAATCATTGCTAATGTTATTATTATCACCTTTGCTATGGCAAGACAAACTCTTGCAGCACACATGGAAAATGTGCAAAAAGGTGCACCGGCGTGGTGAGCTCTGGGAATACAGCAGCATTGCTACAAGACGTCATTCAGGAGAAGAAAAAAGCCAAAAACTCACAAAAGGTTCAGGCCCATGTTTAGATTCCCATCCATCATGCAATACCATCAGGGAGGTGATCCGTCCCCACTTCATTTTGCAACATGACAGTGTGCCCAAACATGCAACCAGAGTCATTAAGAGCTGTCTTCAGGCACAGGAAAAACACAAGTATCTCGCAAAACATGGTCACACAGACACGCAAATAGTGATTTGACTTGTGTGATGTAACTCATAAATAAGAAACTTTCATCACATGATTTGTGACAACATCCCAGTGTTTCCCACAGAATACGACTGGATTTGTTGTGGTGGCGGGGAAGGGAGAAAAAAGCCCCTCTCACACTTTCTTCAATGAATTGATAAATCTTTTCCTTCTTCTGCTCCCTTTAGGGGTCACCACAGCAGATCGTCTGCCTCCATCTCACCCTGCGCTTTATAAACTTCTCTGTCACACCAACCATGTACATGTCCTCTTTCACTGCATCCATGAATCTTAATATTGTGTGACAACAAACACAGTTTTCGTGTCAGACTATAAACAATATAATTGTGTTTGATTTGACACAGGCCAGTCATCATCCTCACCAGTCTTTGAGTCAGGTCTCTGAGGGAGAGGAACATTTGACTGAATTCAAAAGACTGTATTGTATTCACACTTAAATGTTGAGAGTTTGCCTCTCTTTGGCGTTAACGAGAAAAAACTTAATGGAACAAAAAGAGTGAAAAAAGCTCTCTAAACTGAGGGAGTTCAGACCGAATAACCTTTTAGTTTCTGACGTCACTGTCCAGTCTGGGATTGTGTTCCCATTAGTCATTTTTTGTTTGGACAGGCAGTTATTTACCTCGTGAAAAACACCCAGACTAGACTGAAACATCTCTGAACATAATTTTGAGTCAGTGAGGAAGTTGAAGCAATTGACAGGTGCAGCTAAATATGCTGCTGCAGTTTTTTTGTTTCTGTAAGTCTGGCACAACAAGATGATGTCTCCATCCAGCCACTCAGTTCTAACTGAATGATTTTGCAGAAAGAGTGTTAACAATGAAAACGTCTGGAACACAACACGCTTTCATGACGCAAATGCACTAGTACCAAAGCTGTTATTCTCTTAATGTCCACTTGAGGCTGTCCAACTTTACATCAGAAATAAACATGTTTGCAGCTTATCACAAAAAACAGTTTTGGTCTCTTTATTTAATTTTCCTTCATAACAACTGTGCAAAAGTTGATTTTTTGTAACTGTTTAAATTGTATTAAGGCTTAAGCATTATTGCATTATTCAGTTCAATTCAATTTTATTTATATAGCACCAATCATGACTACAGCTGCCTCAATGCTCTTTACATTAGAAGGTAAAAGACTACAATATTAGAACGAAGCACCAACAATCAGACAAGCCTTGTGAAAAAGTACTTGGTGACAGTAGGAAGGAACAAACAAAACAAACAAACAAGCTTTATTATTTGTCACATACAATATCATACAGAGTACAATGTGCAGTGAAATGTTTTTGTGTCCATGCACGTAGCCGCACCATTCCAGGGCTTGGTTTAGCATGGGGAGTCTAGCCAGGACCCTTACTGGATAGGAATCTAACTTGCGACTCGCGCTCCAAAGGTCTGTAGTCTTACCACTACACTATTCAGCTGTAACTCACTTTTAACAGGAAGTAACCTCCTGCAGAACAAAGATCAGAGAGGGTCAGCCATCCATCTTGACCAGTTGGGGGTGAGGTAAGGGAGAAGAGACCAGAGAGGGACAGCGCAAAAGTCAAAAGAGCTTACGAATGCAGTCCAGTGAAGATACCATAAATGGAAGCAGGTACAAACTGCCATTAAACAGTGAGTCAGATCAGAAAACCTTACAGTCCTGACTCTGCAGAGTGCTGCTTCAGACTGTTCTTGACTCATTGTTGATATTAGCGCTCTTGCCTAAGCCATCTGCAATAGCTGTCTGGATGCCTGAGGATTTTCAACATTCAAACACCCACACTTTAAGCTCTGAGGTTATCACGAAAAATTAATGATTTAAGAAGTTAAACTTTCAGATATTTAGAACAGATATTTAGAAAACCTCTGATTCTCAGCACTCATTAATGTTGACCTGATTTTGAATATTTGTGTTGTAAATCAGGTTCCCAGCACTGTTTGATTTATTTATTGATGACATATTAACTGCATGCTCATGTATCAACAATATTCTTTGCTAGGTAATAATTGCAGTGGCATGTTTAACAGAAGAAACATGTTGTGTTGAGGCAGTCAGGGAAAATAACTGGCCATATTTGCTCATTTTTTTATTGACACTCAGGTTGGGATCCAGTTATTTGCTGCTTTTGGTTGTAGGGATGGGCAGCAACCATGTTCCCTGTGTGTATGTGAGTGTGTGCGTGCATCTGAGCATGTGTTTGAACCTGATGCATTACTGACAGGAGCGGGCCTTGCTGCAGCAGCACGCTATTGTTTTCGTTGGCAGAGATTAGCGGCCCCCAGGGGCCCGTGCCACAAAGAGAGCTCTGTTACCCACTAGAGTGCTTTATTGTGCTCCAAATTACCCCTGTGGAGAGGGTAAAAAACAGCATGGCAAATATCAAGCATGCATAATGTCACCGAGCGAAATGACAGCTGCCTGGTCCATAGATTCCTTGCTGTAGACTTTACCCGTGTTGCTTGAAGAGATGTGTAAGCGTGATCGTAGAAACACTCATAAACTCATAAATTTAACTAATTCAAATCCATGGATAAGATTTTTTTTCTCATTGGAGCTTCCTGCAGTGTTTCCACTTTGTGTTTAATGCCACCCTTTTTTATCACATCAAACTGAAGAAACCACATGGTTTTGTGCAGCTTTTCTCCCTCTTAAAAGCTTGTTGTTGTTTCTTTTTCTTCATCTAAAGCATGGATACAACTTCACATCCTCAAAGTCCTCTAAGAAAGCTCAAACCTCTCAAAAAGACAAATGAGGTCATGTCGACAAAGAGCAATAATCTTCTTTGCTCCGCGGCCTACGAACAGGCCTGTCAATTGGATTCATTCTCAGTATCCAAGGGGACTGGTTTTTAAAAGTGTCAAGATCAAAAGGCTTGACTGACAAAGCACGCTTTTTATTATTGCAGTGGCAGCCCATAAGCTTTTAATGTTGAAAATTACAGTAATTAAGTACATGCTGAACAAGCCTTGGATCTTGAGGGAGGCTTTGAGGAGCAAACCACAAATAAAAAAAAAACAAGCCCATAGCTGAGATGAAGAGGGTTGTATGTAAATATGAGCCCTTTGTACTGGTATGCAGTGCAAAGTCTCGCCTGCGGTGGCTCTTATCATCCCGAACAGCATGGGATTCATCAAATTTAACGTGCCTTCATGGTGTCTTTGGTTTCAGAGGAAGGAAGATCCAAAAAAGAAAAAGAAATTGTAATAAATGAGTCAGTGGGTGAAAAAAGTTAATAAAGAAGGTGAAATGATGTGAGACATAAAAGCAGCATGATTAAAAAAAAAAACCTTTCCTGTTTGATTAGTCATCACGGAATAATCTGACTGACTTTGCCGGCAATAAATAAACAAGTCAGAGAAAAGATTTTCCCAGCGGTGATCTGGAATCATGTCAAGGCCACATAGAGTCTACAGCATGTGACGGTTTGTTCCTCCCTGTCACTCATTGGGATGTTTTTCAAACTACAAGCTAGCTGAAGCTCGTTTATACGGCATCCAGAAAGGGATCAGAGGAGACACAAACACAGAGTTTAATAATGCTTCATCTGAGAGGAAACCACTTAATTACTTATTAAATACTTTGGGTTTATTCTCTACTTTTTAGGGACAGTAACAAAAGCACTCCCATAATAGAAAAGATGCTTTGTGGTAGATTTAGCTGCAAACTCTGGGTAGAGGCTATATAAAAGATGGATCCAAGGAGCATATATTCTACATTTTAATGCTTCACTGTCAACAGCTTCATGGCTGCCATGTTGGGTTTACTCATTGTTTACTCATCAGCTAATGCAATCTAGCAAGTTGCTTCCATGGATTCTATTGGTGCATCACACATAACCATACACATAGGAAACATGCAAATAGAAGAAAATTCTGGAATTTCACTCAGCAAAACTGCAACTCCGACTTCTTGAATGGTCTGTTCGTACAATTAACTGCAAGGGGAATGACTCCAGTGGCCCCTGTGACTCAAGTGGAAATTGAGTGCATGAGTTTTGTCTTCATATTTCAGAGAGTTGTTTCCTTGGCTTGTCAACACAAACCAAATAGGCTATAAAATACAAACCCAGATGACAGGATACAAAAAGAACACTATATTTGAAGCTAGATGATGAACCAGTACTGATCATAACCCTGACATTTAAATATTCTAAATTTATATTTGGTAAAAATGCTCTCATGATAATTTTATAAATAATACTCAGTGTTATGGACCCATTTCGCAGTTTTCCGTCTTTCAATAGTTCCTTTACTGCAGCAGCAGCAACTTACCTCTACACTTCACCAAAGCAGGGTGAAGTGACTCCTTTTTTCTTTTCTTTCTTTTTTTACTCTTGTGAATCACAGAAGCACATACCAAAATCTATGCATGTTGTCCAACACCTGAGGAGTCTTTTGGAGTCCTCAAAAGGCCGGGCTTCCTTTAGGAATTCGACATTCATAGTGGGCAGGTGACCTTGAACATCATCTGTTTGAGCAAAATAGCTTAGTCACTCTGTTGAGAGAAAGAAATTTAAAATCAGAAAACACTGAAGTTGCAGTGATGTTGAACCTAAAAATCTCTAACAAGATATTTACAGTGAATAAATTTAACACCATACATCTTTGATATACAGTTTGCGATATACATTTTTTCACCTAAAAAACTTCAGTGTCATGGTCCTGAGTCTGACGACTCAGTGTTTTGTGTTTCTTTATATTATTCTATGTTCTTGTTTATTCTGTTATATCTTTTGTTAAGGTTTGCCATTTGTTTTTTTCTATACCTGCCTGCTCCCACTTCTCTGGGTTCCCTCTGTCTGTCCGTGGTGTCACACTGTCTGCTTGTGAATCTGTCTGTTAAGTTCAGTGTCATGTCTGGTTCTCTGTGTCTGTGAGCTTCCTGTTTTATTCTGAAGGTCTCTGTCTCATGTGAGTGTGTTCAATTTACGTTTCCCCTGTCCCGTTAGCTCTGATTTCCCCCAGGTGTGTTCCCCTCCTGTCTCTCATCCCTTGATTACTGCTGTGTGTATTTAAGCCCTGTGTGATCTCCTGCCTGTTGCTGGTTGTCTGCGGTTTTCCCCCTCCTCTGTCGTCCTGAGTGGTTCTCCCTGCATCTCCGTCTGTGTCTTTAGGTTTCAGGTTTGTTTTCTATGCTTAGATTTTCCAGTTTAGGTTTACTCAGTTCTGTTTTTTGCCACCCTCGCCAAGCTTCCTCACATCAGAAGTGCCTGCACCTTGCGTCCTTCAATAAATTCCACACGGCTCACCTCGCTGACCGTGACATTCAGGTTGCATTCTAACAAAAAAGGAAGTTATCATTTTTTTTTAAAAATTGTGCTTCATAATCTCTGCTCAGCATTGCATTTAAAATCTTAATTTTTCCTCTCTGAGTTACTGTGAATCACATGTAATTACCTTGAAATTACATTTCAAAACGAGCACTTGTAGTTTGTAGCCACCCACCATGGCATAAAACAGCATTACTGTAAAATCCATCCATCCATCCATCTTCATCCGCTTATCCGAGGTCGGGTCGCGGGGGTAGCAGCCTAAGCAAAGAGGTCCAGACCTCCCTCTCCCCAGCCACCTCCTCCAGCTTGTCCGGGGGAATACCAAGGCGTTCCCAGGCCAGCCGAGAGATATAATCTCTCCAGCGTGTCCTGGGTCTGCCCCGGGGCCTCCTCCCGGTGGGACATGCCTGGAACACCTCGCCCAGGAGGCGCCCAGGGGGCATCCTTGCCAGATGCCCGAACCACCTCAGCTGGCTCCTTTCGATGTGGAGCAGCAGCTGCTCTACTCTAAGCCCCTCCCGGATGGCCGAACTTCTCACCCTATCTCTAAGGGAGAGGCCAGCCACCCTTCGGAGGAAGCTCATTTCTGCCGCTTGTATCCGCGATCTCGTTCTTTCGGTCACTACCCACAGCTCGTGGCCATAGGTGAGGGTAGGGACGTAGATCGACCGGTAAATTGAGAGCTTCGCTTTTACACTCAGCTCCCTCTTCACCACGACTGACCGGTGCAGCGTCCGCATTACTGCAGCCGCAGCCCCAATCCGTCTGTCGATCTCCAGCTCCCTTCTCCCATCACTCGCGAACAAGACCCCGAGATACTTGAACTCCTCCACTTGGGGCAGGAACTCATCCCCGACCCGGAGTGGGCACTCCACCCTTTTCCGGCTGAGAACCATGGCCTCAGATTTGGAGGTGCTGATCCTCATTCCCGCTGCGTTACACTCGGCTGCGAACCGCTCCAGTGCGAGCTGGAGGCCCTCACCCGATGAAGCCAACAGAACCACATCATCCGCAAAAATCAGAGATGAGATTCTGAGGCCACCAAAGCGAAAGCCCTCCGCCACTTGGCTGCGCCTAGAAATCCTGTCCATAAAAATTATGAACAGAACCGGAGACAAAGGGCAGCCCTGGCGGAGCCCATCACCCACCGGGAACGAGTCCGACTTATTGCCGGCAATGCGAACCAAGCTCTTGCAACGGTTGTATAGGGATTGAATGGCCCGTAGCAATGGGCCAGACACCCCATACTCGCGCAACACCTCCCACAGGACGCCCCGAGGGACACGGTCGAATGCCTTCTCCAGGTCCACAAAACACATGTAGACTGGTTGGGCAAACTCCCATGCACCCTCAAGTATCCTCGAGAGGACAAAGAGCTGGTCCAGTGTTCCGCGACCAGGACGAAAACCGCATTGTTCCTCCTGTATCCGAGGTTCGACTAGCGGACGAACCCTCCTCTCCAGCACCCTGGCATAGACTTTCCCGGGGAGGCTGAGGAGTGTGATCCCCCTGTAGTTGGAACACACCCTCCGGTCCCCCTTCTTGAAGATGGGGACCACCACCCCGGTCTGCCAGTCCACAGGTACTGCCCCTGTAAAATCAATCAAATAAAGATAAACATTTTCTTTTTCTAGATGTGATAAAAGTTGATTATTGCAGCTTTTCAAGGGGAAAAGAATCACGTGTGACGCTAAAAGAGAAACATGCTCTGTGTCGCGTAGCTTGCAGTGCAGTGTTGGTAGTTGCCCTTTGAGTGGCCAGCGCGGTGAAAGGCTGGTGGGCAGGGGTGACTCGGCCCTCTCCCTATTGTTCCTGTAGCTTGGTATTCCTCTCATAGCATGCCCCAGGCTCTAGAGGATGTGCTTTTTAAAGATCCCAGGCCCTCCTAATGGCCTCACTCAACTCTACAATACTTACTTTTTAACAAAGACACCCCTCGGACTGAATTTCTGCCTCTTTCACCTCTGAGCAGATGCAGTGTTTATTTACAGAAATTACACAGCAATATAAATGACAAAGCTCTTCCCAGATTATATATTGTATTAGTTTTAATCAAATTCTTCAATTTTTCATATATTCCACTCTTCCCCTCTCCTTTCACCCTTCCTCTCTCAGGCCTCTCTCTTTCCTTTTTGCTGAGTGTCCCGCTCAGCTGGCCAGCACCTTTTCACTCTTTGCTGCAGGAATTGTCCCCTGCATGTCAAGTGTAGCCATTAGAAGGAAGGGTTTGGATGAGAGGTGCTTTTCAGGTCCCCGTCCCCCTCACCTTTGAATGGAGACAATAGAGCTGTTCTTTATGTCCAGATGACCACACATACACACACTGCCAAGAAAGTTTCTAGTGTCCTGCAGCAGCAAGGCCCCATACACTAAACTCACGTTTTAAGGAACGGGTAGATTACATAATAAAGGCACGATTGCTCTCGTTGTTGTGACACAGGCATCATCACTGTACTAGAAGTCAATTTCCTGATAGGGCTTACTGTAGTTCGAGCTTGGTTCAAATACAAAGGAAAACAGTCAAGTCAAGAAACAAACAGAGAGATTGTGCTTTTCATGGAGACGTTCCTCAAATCAGGCCAAGATCTCTCTTCTTTTCAAAAACCTAAATAGACTAACAAGCTGCCGAATTGCCTTTTACTTTAAAACATCAAAGAGAAGAATTTTTTGATCTAATGCACAAATGAGCTGGTCAATATTTTCTGTAATTTACCAAACTAACAGTTGAAAAATGTCTGGAAGATAAACATGACATTGTTAGGTTTTGTGAATGTGATTTAGGGTAAATAAGTACTTTATATGAGAAGATTGAACAATGAATCAATAATGGAATCAAGACATTGTCTTTCAGACACTGTAAAATGTTGGCCCATCTATCTACCCAGCCCACCTCCATGCACAAACTTTCTGTGTGATGACTGTCTCCTCCAAGTAACTTGAACTTGGTTATGTGAAAGAATATAGATGTTTCTTTCACCTTGCAAAATTTCAGAAAAAAAAAGTAAGATGACATTTTGACAGCAATACAAAAGCCTTTTGGGGAGGAAGCTGAGGAAACGTGTTGGAAAGTTGATTGGTGACTTTGACATGAACAGTCTATTTGTATCTCTACTCAGAGATCAGAGATTTCTTTTACATTCACCACAACCTAAACCACCACAAATGGTTCTTCCATTTATCACAGTAAATGGTTAATTAATGAAATTTTTGCTTTATAGAAAAAGACTTTAAGTGGAGCAAGGAGGAGATGGTGCCAGATTCTCCAGATAACATCTCCGCTTTTTTCAGATGATCGGGTTCTGTTGGCTTCACCCAGTAATGACCTCCAACTCACACAAAGGGGGTTTTCAGCAGAGTGTGAAGCAACTAGGATCAGAATTAACACACAGAGGTGTGAGGCATGGTTTTCAGTTAGAAAAACAGTGTTCCCTACTGCGGATTCTGGAGAAGTTTCTGCCCTAAGTAGACAAGTATCTTTGGGTCTTGTTCATGAGTAGGAGAGTGTAGAGCAGGAGATTCACAGATATACTGGTGCATTATGTACAGTGATGTACATAATGCACAAGTATTCTGAGGTGAAGAGAGAGCCAAGTGTGAAGATGGACCTGTCAGTTTACAGGTTGATCTGCATTCCTACCTTTATTTACATCTACAAGCATCAGCCGTGACTGAAAGAATAGGACTGAGATAGGATCAGGATGGAATGAGAATAGATTTACAGCTAGTTCAGTTGGTTCAGTGTCTGGCCAGAATGTCTCTTGTCTCACAGGTAAGGTATTTTGGCCATGTCAAACTAAAAGGAACCTCAGTGAGACCCAGGATATCCTAGAGAAATTACACACAGTTACAGAGGCCCAGTGAACAATCATTCCGATCTGCTGCATTTAAATATGGTGCATTAAGCTCCTGTGTAACTGTCCATAAAAAGTGATTCGTGAATGAGACCCTCACCTTGCCGTGAAACAAGAATCCAGGTGCTTTGATAGAACGCGAGGGTTTGATGCCCTGTGAATGAGAATGAGCTGTTAACCATTACTTTAGACACAAGTAACCTTGCAACATTCCTTTACTCTTCCTTTCACTCTTTCAAACTCTCACTGTTGTTTATACGCTGTTCTTCCTGCAAGAGAAATGATTATGACACTTATACTTTCAGTGTCTATTCAGTGTCTATCCCTTAATGCTGTCAGAAACTTCATGTTGTGTTGTGTTTATTTAACCTCTTAACACCAGTCAGGTTGCAGATGACCTATCTGGGGCTAGGGATAATGTTTGGGCGAGGGGCTTATTGTCAATGAATTTTGACCTATTTGGGGAAAAAAACAAAAAAATGCTTTTAACAACAACAACAAAACGTTTCCATTAATGTATGTAGTTTATTTGAACGAGAACATCTTAAGAAGATTAAGACTTCTATGAAGTCAAACATATTTTAAGTTTCAAGTTTATCCAAAGCTTGCATTCAATGCGTTTTTCAAGGTATAGTACTATATATCATTTGCATGTTACACCACTGTAAAAGGCCACTGGGATCAAGGCCAAGACATCGTGCTTGGCAATCTTAAGCCAAGCCCAGAAACTATGAGGAAGCTTCTGGCCAAGAAACCTAAAGCACACACTCTGTAGGGACACAACACAAACTTGGCATTGACTGCATTCTCCAGCAGCTCCTCCTTCACGGGTGTCAGGACATGTTACTTTCTCACCTAACTTTTTCACAAGTGAAGACCTTGACAACCTTATCTAAATACTTAAGTGTCTGGCTTTAGACAGATTGACTTACAGGAAGTTTTAAAAAACATGAAAACAACCTGTTGGGTGGGGGGTGGGAGTAGGGGTCACAGCACCATTCGGCAGCACCATTCTCCCCACCACAGGTTTGCATAAGCCCCGTAATGGTAATGCCCTGTACAGTCCTTCAGCCCCCATGCTTGCCTCCTTGAGTGACAAAGTCACTCATACCAGCGGATTAGTAAGCAGGAGCCCTCCGCCTCTAAATGGTTGCCGGCAATGTGCCCATGATGGACGTGCTGTGGCATGTAGCAGCTAGCTCTAGCTCTCTGTCCCACCATCCTCCCCTCCATCCATTCTTCACCTCTGCCCTCCTCCCCTACCTTGTCTCTCTTTCTTGAGTAGTACGGATTGGGTGGGAGGGTTCTCCTCCCCCTGTAACATGAAGAATGTCAAGATAATCTTCAGGTGGTTGGTACACACACCGCCTAATTTCCCAGGGCTGATTGCTGACCTCTTGGGCTAATACATCTGAGGCTAGAAAAACACAGCTCCCAAGGAAACATAATGCCACCCTTTAAAAATGTGCAGGCATTTTAATGCACCCCGCTGCGAAGGCACAAACAAGCCCTGCTGCTGACGTGGAGTCCAGCTGCATATAAACACAGAGCTTAGGCTTTGCACTGTTAACCCTTCTCTTTGTCTTGGAGACCGTTTCACTTTGGCGCGTATAAACAGAAGCAAATAGAGGGACTGGTACGATTATCCCTATCAGATGGAGTACCCCTCCTAAACTACTGGCATGTACTGTAACACTAGTGGCCATGTGTGCAGCTTTTTTCATTATATGATGTTTCAGATCAGATAACTTTTGCTTCCCTGTTGCATAAATTTTTGACTTGTTTTCATTCTTTTTTTCAGCAGGTGTAACCGAGTTTGCTGAACTTAAACAAAGTGAAATTAAAATTCAAAGTTTGTTCTACTGAAACTTAATTTAACTTATTGGAAGAGTTGATATTTTAACCCTGAGCACATAGCTGGACTGGCCATTGGGCATACCGGGTATTTGCTCGGTGGGCCGATGGTGATTTTTTTGTTTCTATGGGCCGATGATTTTTTATTTTTTTGGGTAACGGTATAAACAATGAAAGGTGGTGGATTGGCCAGATGCTGGCTGCTGTGTAAAAATAACTCAGTTGTTTGGTGGTGGCTATCGCGGAGCTTCCACATATTCAGTAACATTAGCAAGTGGTGGAGGCCAGCAGGTGGAGAGAAAGGGGAGGCAGGAGGAGGGAGAGACCCGAGGCGGCCGAGTGTCAGGTGAACTGAACTTCGGGTAAGAAGTTATGACCTCCAGTCTATCTGGGTCAGATATAAACCAAGTTTAGGTGGAGTTTATTTTCGTTGTGCTGACTTTTTACAGTCAGTTACAATAACTCGTACTGCGTACTAGCTAGCATGACGGAGTTTTTATACAGCTGGGTGGGTGCTATGATATTACTGATAGTGAACTTTATTTTATTCATAAGGTTAATAGAGTTGCCAACCGTCCTGTAAAAAGACGGAATCGTCCCGCATTCAGAGAATATATTACGCGTTTCGTATTGAGCTGAAAAGGAGCACAGTTTGTCCTGTACTTCGGCTAGGATGGAAAAAGACACAAAGGTGGATTTATTCTGTCTTTACGCTGCACAGCTGCCTCTTCTTCTCTCATTCTCCCCCCTCCCTCTCCGGTTTCTTCTTCAATCATGAAAGTGATCAATGATCAGCTGATCGTCTTTTCTCTCTTGTTTGTTTATCGCCCACTTTGCGCCAGAAAGAAGAAACCAGTGGATGTCGCGTCAAACAATAGCTGCACGTTTAAGCTTGATCAGCTGTTGTTAGAATTTATTTAATATTAATTTCTAGTATCAGCTGATGTTTGTTGGAGCCACAGCTGTAAAGCTGCTGGTCATGATATCGGTTTGGATATCTGGTGAGAGGGAAACATGAAGATGAAACCAGGAGATGTCCTTACTGAATCATCAGAGCTAAACAGGTGATGGAGAAACAGGTTTACCTTTTAGGTGACATGAATGAGTTGAAGGGAAGTTATGAACTGTTTCTGAGAGACAAATAACACCAGGATCCTTTTTTACGCTGACAGCTGCAGGGGGCCAGGTAGGGCATTAACAGGGAAAGGGGGGCACAAAGAAATACCTTTCTTTCTTATTCTCATTTAAAATGTCTCGCTTTTATTAAATAATTATCTGAAGCTTACAACAAGTTTTTATCTGACGTAAAATGTATAGAAATCATACATATACCAACAAGACAGTTTATATCACTGTCACAACAGCGTCTATTTTCATTCAAAGGCTTTGTGGCTTTTCCTATAATACCTGGGGGGCCGGTCTCTAGTCAAAATGCCCCGGCCGATTTTTTTGTCCCAGTCCAGCCCTGCCTGAGCAACAAAACTGTTTTAGCATCTAGAAGGGCCAAAAAGGTGATTTATCATTTATAAAATGTCTTATTACAAACAAATTACAATCAAATCAAAGCCTATAAAGCTGAAATCACACCTATATTTCACACATCTTTTCATTAATCCTAACCACACCAGTGGTAAAAGAAGATGTAGGATAGAATTAGCTTGACAAACCTATGGCAGGAAAAACTTTTTGTGACTAAAAATTGAAATATTCACTGGAAAGCTAAATTATTTCAGATTTGGTGAAGGGGTAGTGACTCTTGACAGAGTCCAAATGGGGGTTTGTACCATGAAACAACTTCAGCATACTGAGGATATCTTCCCCTTATCTTGCTTCCCAGCCTTAACTGCATCAACAAGGATAAGACATCACAAAAAGCCGGTTAAAAATCTCATCAGTCTCTGTTTTTTTCATGAGCTATGAGAAAAAAATCATAGCATGAGCCGTAAACCTAACCCTCTATACTCTAATCTAAATATGCTCACTTTGGGATCCAAAATAACTTACAGCGGTGTTACAAAATTACATTAAGGGTTCATGATGGGGCATAAAATCCAGCGAGTCACATAATAGTGCCTGTTTTATCAAATTAATTTTTAATCAGCCAAGACATAACATGTTGAATCACAGAGGTTTCATTCCTATCGATGAGTCGCAACTGCAGATTGATCCTAAGACCACAAAATGACTTGTTAAGAGTAAGACACCAAAAATAATCTTTCCTAAATTTAAAGGGGCGGGTGATGGTTTAATTGATCTACTCCATCCTGTTTTCCTCCCCCGAGTTGAAGTATTTTGCATGAGTCAATGCTGCTTTATTGGACATTTTAGGAAGGATCATTTCTGACTGCCAGGGTGGTTAAAGTCTGGGTTTTCCCAGCTTTACAGTGGCTCATTCTACCTCAGGGTCCTCCCTGCTTATTCATTCATTGTTATTTATTTGTACAGTAAGCAACATTCCGATTTAATCACAATAGGAATTTGAGTGTGGCAAAATCAACCAAAGTCTCCACCACTGATGGAAAATTATATGGAAGTGTCTGTGGTTACTGTTGTGAGAATCAGTACACATGCAGTCATTACAATGATGGTCCATTGATGAGGCTGGTATGTGCTACAGGTGTGATTAAGGTGTCTGGGTTAAGAACATCCAGCTGATGCCAAATAAGGCACACCTGCACCTTTTGTTAGTCGTGTGTTAGTCCTGTGAGTTTTACAGGATAACCATATAAGGATTGCTTCCTTTACAGCCTTCTGACTTGAAACGTGAGGTCCAGCCAACCTCCTGTGTGTATGACTTATGAAATGACTGTCTGTGAGCTGTCAGCTTACTGGGGAAAAGGAGGGGGAGAAACAATTAAGCCCAGCCCAAGCTGTTTCATTTTTGCTCAAGTAAGTCAGTAGTTTCCAAACTGCAACCTCATCCGCTCTATGTGTATGGGTGTGTGTGTGTTACCAGACAAATTGCCTCAGCCGCCTGAGATGAGGTGGAGCACCTGTATACTGACTCAGTCATTCACACACAAGGCTTATACACATCTCTGTTTGTCTGGATGTGGGATTACAGCCAGCTGTCTTCTATAAATCAGTCAAACCATCACAATAATAAAAATCACTGATACATTCAGTAAGAGGTGATTTCAGAAACTTTTTTATAGCCCACTTTCAGTTTGCTTTCTTGATTGCTACATCATGGTAAGCAGTGACATGTGCATCCTGAGTAAATCTAATTATTGCACAAATACAGTGCAGCACGTGGTTTTAAGCCACAGACTGTGAAAAATTGGAAATGTCTGGGTCTAAATACATTGTAGAAGAGCCTTAAACCTGAATTTTTACAAATGGCAGGAAGAGGGAAACTCCAGTGTTTGCAAGAAGAACTCAGACTAAACAGAAATCTCTGAGAAAGTGAGCTCACTGCTCATTTGCTCTGTCCCCTCAATAAACACTTTCCTGATGCGTTCCATCCACCCATCAATCCATCCAGTCAGCTAGCTTTAAATGTTTATCCAGGTTTGGGTTGCAAGGGCAGTCCAAGCAAAGATTCTCCCTCTCCCTGGGCATCTCCTCCAGCTCATCTACGCAAACCACCGCTACTAAGTTTATGGTCTCAATCTTTAGTTTCAAGTCTTATCAATTACAAAATGATTTTGATTTTATAAATGATAGTCCTATTGAAGTAAAGGTGTACATATAAA
Source organism: Aulonocara sp. 'chitande type north' Nkhata Bay (assembly GCF_057382095.1). Taxonomy (NCBI): domain Eukaryota; kingdom Metazoa; phylum Chordata; class Actinopteri; order Cichliformes; family Cichlidae; genus Aulonocara; species Aulonocara sp. 'chitande type north' Nkhata Bay. The sequence goes on from NC_141359.1 coordinate 31,870,149, forward strand.
AAAAATGTATAAAAATGATTTAGGGCAGAGTGACCTTATGAATGTGAAGTTTTCAAATCGATGGTGGGTACTAAAATGCTCAGCATAACAAACATCACAGACTAATGGGTGACCTCATGGTGGCTTTGACTATGACTTCTTATTCCTAGTAATGTGAGCTGTAGGTAAACTTGGATGACCTGGTTCAGGATTTGCCTTGCAAATGTCCTTCCTCACTTCAATCTCAAGATCTGACAATCATGAAACTTAAACTAAATTATTTTTATTATTACTTAAGGTTTGCTTTGACTTTGACTTTGACTTCATTACTTAAATCACGCTGCTGTTATTGTGTATATGCTGCTGTTATTGTGTATATATTTATTTATATTTCTTCATACATTCTTATATACATACATTCTTATATACATACATGTATATATACATACATTCTTATTTACGGAAGTAGCAGTATGCTTCGTCAATATGCTAGCGGAGGAGATTATCCCCACTGCGAGAGTCACCACATTCCCAAACCAGAAACCGTGGATGGACAGATCGATCCGCACTGCAGTAAACGCCAGGACCGCCTCCTACAACGCGGGTCTCGCCACTGGCGATATGAGCGCCTACAAAGCGGCCTCATACGGCGTGCGGCGCGCGGTGAGAGATGCCAAACGCCGGTACCGGGAACGTGTGGAGTCCCGCTTCCACCAGGGCGACACACGGAGTATGTGGCACGGACTACGCACCATTACGGACTACAAAGCCAGGGACACTGCGCCGATCAACGCCGACTCTGCATTCACCAACGAGCTGAATCGGTTCTACGCCCGTTTCGAGGTTAGCCAGGCGGCTAATGCTATCTACCGCCTGACTACCGAGGACAGTGACGTCATCAGCGAGAGACCGGTGACCAGCATCGCGGAGCATGACGTCCGAGCGGCACTGAGGAGAGTGAACACAAGGAAAGCGGCGGGGCCAGACGGCATCACCGGCCGTCTGCTGCGCTGCTGTGCTGACCAGCTAGCAGGTGTGTTCACTTACATCATCAACGAGTCCCTGGCGAAGTCTGTGGTCCCCACATGCTTCAAAAGATCCACCATCATCCCTGTGCCCAAGAACAGCAAACCCTCATCCCTGAACGATTACCGGCCAGTTGCACTGACCTCGGTAGTAATGAAGGTGTTCAAGAGGCTGCTGAAGAACATCATCTCCTCCTCCATCCCAGACACCACAGATCCGCTGCAGTTCGCCTACAGATCCAACAGATCCACAGAGGATGCCATCGCCCACGTCCTACACACCACTCTCAGCCACGTGGACAAGAAACAGGGTAACTATGTGCGAATGCTGTTTGTTGATTACAGTTCAGCGTTTAACACAATAGTGCCCTGCAGACTGTTCACAAAGCTGAGGGATCTGGGACTTAACAGCCGTCTGTGTGCATGGGTGTTGGACTTCCTCACTGGCAGAACTCAGGTGGTGAGGGTGGGCAGGTGCTTCTCCAACAGCATCACCATCAACACAGGAGCACCTCAGGGATGTGTCCTCTCGCCACTGCTCTACTCCCTCTACACTTCAGACTGTGTGGCCACCCACGGCTCCAACACCATTGTGAAGTTTGCTGACGACACAGTGGTGTTGGGTGCCATCTCCAACAACGATGAGGCGGCCTACATGGATGAAGTGAAGAATCTGGCATCGTGGTGCCAGGACAATCATCTCCAGCTGAACGTCAGCAAGACCAAGGAGCTGGTGGTGGACTTCAGAAGGGGTCAGCACAGAGACTACAAGCCCATCATCATCAATGGAGCTCCAGTGGAGAGGGTGCAGTCCTTCAAGTATCTTGGTGTCCACATCTCCTCAGACCTGACATGGGCTGCCCACATTCAGGTCTAGACCAAAAAGGCTAGGCAGCGCCTGTATCACCTACGACAACTGAGGAAGTTCAGGGTCTCTCCAAAGATCCTCAGGATTTTCTATACAGGCGCTGTGGAGAGCATCCTCACACAGAACATGACATCGTGGTTTGGGAACAGCTGTGTGAAGGACCAAAAAGCTCTCCAGAGAGTGATCCGTACAGCAGAACGCTGCTGCAGGATTGCTCTCCCCCCGCTTCAGGACACCTACACCAGGAGATGCCGGACTAGAGCAGCGCAGATACTGAAGGACCCGTCCCATCCTGGCAACAAACTGTTCCAACTTCTGCAATCTGGTAGAAGGTTCCGCATCTTCCGGGCAAGGACAGAGAGACTCAAGAGGAGCTTCTATCCCCAAGCCATCCGTGCCCTAAACACACACACCCGCCCGCTCACATCATCTATAATTGACTGAGACAGGACTCTCTTCCAGACACTCTAAACCAAGGCACAATGTACATTTCAATTCCTTTAACTTTAAATATGTTTATATTGTCTATCCTGTAAAATAGTCAGATGTCTATTCATATTAATGTACAGAATTCACCTGCTTGCTGCTACTACTGCACATTCACCCAGTGTATATACTATATGTATGTATATATATATATAATGTTCTTCCTCTACACCCCCCCCCCCCCCCCCCCCCCCCCAATTTATGCACATGTCGAGGAGCGTGTCAGGCTACATTTCACTGTATGTTATACTTGTATAACTATGCATGTGACAAATAAAGAACCTTGAACCTTGAACCTTGAACCTATATAGTTCTATATTGTGTATTTTGTTGTACAGTTATTTTATTTTCAACTTTAATTTATATATTTTATCTTATTCTCCCAGTTAAATTTACCCTTCATTCTAATTTGTGTTGTACAGTTATTTCATTTTTAACCTTAATTTATATTTTATTCCTTCCTAGTTAAATTTACCCTTTTTAATTTTTCATATTTATTTCCTATCTTATTCATAGCCTTTTCCTTTTTTGTTTTCTTTAGGTCACGAGCAGTTGTCCAAGCATTTCACTACATATCGTACTGTGTATGACTGTGTACGTGACAAATAAAATTTGAATTTGAATTTGAATTTGACGTTAACAACTTGACACAGTTTTGATACTTAACTGGACTTTGGCTCAGTTACTCTGGACTTATCATTGGCATCACATCTGTAATCTTGGCCTTTATTTTTAAATCAGCTACAGTTTTAAGTTTTTTGGGTTTATTTTTTTCCCTCATTGACAGTATCAGTTTAAATAACTAAACATTGGCCAAAGTTAAAGCTTCCTTTGTTATAAATTGTGCTACCCTAGGTTTTTACAATGTCTGTATTTTGCTGGTTGATGACACACATCAATTTTGTCCTGTCCTGTAGACACATTAATGCATTGCATACAGTGATAAAAGCCAGACACCATGCTGTGATCCAAGGAAATTCAGGAACAAATGAAAAACAACGTAATTAGGATCTCTCAGTCTGGAAGAAGGCTATAAAACCATTTGTGAAGCTGTGGGACTCCATTGAACCACAGTGAGAGCCATTATCCACAAATGACGAAAACATGGAACAGCGGTGAACCTTCCTAGGAGTGGCTGGCCAACCAAAATTACCTAAAGAGTGCAGCAACAACTCATCCAAGACATCACAAAAAACGCCAGAACAACATCCAGTTCCCTGGCCCACTTGCTTCACTTAAGGTCAATGTTCGTGACTCCACCATAACAAAGACTTGGCAAAAATGGCCTGCATGGCAGAGTTCCAAGGTGAAACCACTCCTGAGCAAAAGGACCATAAAGGATTGTCCCAGTTTTGCAAGAAAACATTGTGATGATCCCCAAAACTTTTGGTAAAAAGTAGCAAAAGTTGAACTTTTTGGAAGTTGTGTTCTATTATATCTGGTGTAAAAGTAACACAGCATTTCAGAAAAGGAACATCATACCAACAGTAAAATATGGGGGTGGTAGTGTGATGGTCTGGAGCTGTTTTGCTGCCACAGGGCCTGGAAGACTTGCTGTGGTAAATGGGACCATGAATTCCGCTGTCTACCAATATATCCTGAAGGAGAATGTCTGGTCATCTGTTCATGACCTCAAGCTTAAGTCAACAAAACACACAAGCAAGTCTACCTCTAAATAGCTTAAGAAAAACAAAATGAAGACTTTGGAGCGGCCTAGTCAAAGTCCTGACCTGAATCTGATTGAGATGCTGTGGCATGACCTTAAAAAGGTGGTTCATGCTCGAAAATCGAAAATGCAAAGATGAGTGGGCCAAAATTCTTACACAGCACTGTACAAGACTCATTGCCAGTTATCACAAATACTTGATTGCAGTTGTTGCTGGTAAGAGTGGCCCAAGGTTTAGGGGCCAATCACTTTTTTACACAGGGCCATGTAGGTCTGGATTTTTTTCTCCTTAGTAATAAACACCTTAATTTAGACACTGCATTTTATATTTATTTGTATTATCTTTGTCTAATCTAAGGAGCTTGGAAAGAAGAGCAACTGGACTTCTTTAAGTTTCTTGAAGACATTTCACGTCTCACCCAAGAAGCTTCTTAAATTGTAAGTCCAAATGTTGGAGAGTCCCAGGTATTTAAGCTCTAGTGGGAGTTGTCACTTAAGAGAGTGGTTGACCCACTATTGGTCACGTCCCTCATCACATGACAAAGGGGATGCCTCTTTGGACAACAGTCTAAGCGCAGATGCTCAGACTTTTCATCAACCACACAGCTGAAAGATGTAATAGATAGGATTTTTTTCACCTTGTGTAGTACACATCCAGCAGGATCCTCGTCAGATGTACCAGCCACCCTCACTGGTTCTTTTTGTGTGGAATAAATCACACAAAATGTCAGTTGTGTCCTATTTGAGAGCCATCAGTTTTGCTTTGTTTGTACTTGCTGGTTTGCCAAGGAATTTCTCGTTTAAAAGTAGTGCTGTCAGCGTTAATCTCGTTAAAATGATGTTAATGCCATAACCGCATTAACACGGAAAATCTCCGTTAGCGAGTTAGCGCAGATCGCCCCGTGCGTGGGGCTGGATGGCGCTAACACGTTAACGAGCTAACCGTGCTAACGCGTCGACGGCATGCAGCCACAGGTACGAAGCGATCTGCGCTAACCCGCTAACGGAGATTTGCCGCGTTAATGCGGTTATGGCGTTAACGTCATTTTAACGAGATTAACGCTGACAGCCCTAGTTAAAACACATCTTTTCATTAAATTAACCTCTTAACATCCACTGGGTCACCAGTGAAATTAGTGTGAATTCTATCAACATGTTGAACAAGCATAGTTTTAGAAACTAGACTTTCCAAATCAAGACTCCTACATGCACTCTGGCCTCATGCTTCTTCTGTGCTAACAATTCCCCTTGGAGATATCAAACTCGTAAAAACTGCATATAAACCTAAACCTAACAATAAACAGGTTACAGGGAACCTAATGGATGTTAATAGTATGCATGACATGGTGCTTCAGGATAGCTGCAATGTTCAAATGGGGTCATAACCAAATGTCCATATGTGACAATTTGAGAGTGGGACCTGTCTCATTATTAGTATAAGTGATACTACAACAATATCATCAAAGGACACCTTGTGTATACTTGTCAGATGCCAGTGGTTTGACAAAAAGGCAGTATTTCACATCCTGGGAATGATCTATGCAGACAGAAAGACTGCCAAAGTGAATTCAGTCCTAGCTACACTATTTTTTATTGGCCACAAGTGTGACTGATGACAAATTCTTATTAAAGTGTGAGCTGGTGACTGAAAATGGTGAGGTGGTGAGAGTCCGGTGTGTTTCTGCTCATCTAAAAGTGTTGGCTTTTTGTTTTTGTTTTTTTGGCTGAGAGAGGTGGAAAAATAAAAGAAACCATTTAGTACAAAAAGAGCACATTCCAAACAGGTCTGCAGTGTGATCAACAAAAGAGAGGGAGGGTGTTAGCTTACTGCTGCTGCTTAATATGTTGACGATACCCCTTGTGTAAATCCCCGTGGCTTTACTACTGCTTGGTTAGACTTAAACACAATCCGTCCCTGTTATTGCAAGGGTTTCTCAATGAACCCAGCTCAGATAGAGCTACAGTTACCACTGATCCCAGCGGTGTTGAGAAAGCATGCAAAGCATCTGGGTCTGTCCTGACGAGAGCCCTATTAGTCATGGTTAATAATCCTGCTAGTCTTATAAGGAATACTTGGATGAAAAAACCCCGACCAGAAATCAGAAGGGAAGATATGAGAAGAAGAGAGGAGACAAAAGAGCCATATGAAATAACGAGTGGGAAAGAAAGCTCAAAAGAAGTGAGAAAAATAGTGGAAGTCAAAAAAGAAGGGTAACAAGAAAGTAAAAATGAAAGAGAAGATGTGACTATTTTTAACTTGGTGATAAACAAAGAGATGACAGGAGATGTTAAACTGAAAGATTCTTCTTCATCCTGGCGTTGTTTCCGCTGGTGCAGGGTCCGCTCTTCGGCAAAGGTTTCTCCGTTAAACTGAAAGATTAGAGACAGAAAATGGCAGTGCAGTGATGGAGTATAATTTGTGGTTGAAAACGTGACAAGTGCCCTACCTATTGATAACCTTTCCCATCTTATATAAGGTTAGAAGACAGGGAGCGAATGAGGATATTATTTTTAAAATAGAATGCTGACTCTGCCCGTGTGATCCACTTCACCCGCTGTGCCATCTGACTCTACCGGCCCAATCTAATCAGGTCACTACAAGCAGCCTGCTGGTGCAGGACCAGGCCACTTCATCCTTACCTCAGCTGATATGCATGTGGTCAGAAGGAGGAAGTGGCTGAGATAACTGAGGTGTTTTTAAGTCAGACAGGCATGAGGTAAGGCATCAGGAATCTCTTATAGGGCATTACCTCAGTCTGCAGGCCTACAAAACGGGGTTGTTGTGGTGGCTATGTATTGAAAAATACACACACACACATACACACACGCACGCACACACACAGACACACCCCTGGAGGTGGTACCTATTTTAGGCAGCAGGGCTTGGATCATTGTCATTTGGATTGTCTGCTGTGGTGGGTGAAAGCACCATGACTAATAATTTCACATTACGAGGTTGGCCAGGTTTGGGTGTAATTAAAAGTCATGTCTGCTCATGTTCAAGCGTAAAATGTGTCAATATATGAGGTGATTTCACACCCAGATTTGTCTTAGTAGATGTATCGAGGATACAAAGTAGTGCAAAGTAGGCAGACTGGAAACAAATCAAAAGAAAAAATAATGCAAACTTTAAACCTTGAATCTTGATTTTAAAAGAATAGTTTTTGCCTGTTTGTATGTATTTTATATGCTTTTATTTTGAAATGATTTTACTTTCTACCCGCATCGTAATAAAATTAATTATTCACACCTGCTCACTCTGCATGAAAGATGGAAGGCAGTCACAGAGCAGGTACAGAAGTGGCACGAGCATGAAGACAGCAGAGCGTCAGCAGAGCAACAGGATGGACAGACCACGTGTTTCAAGACTGTTACATAGCTATGTTTTAGTTTTTATAGTTTTCTGAATGGCTTGGGCAACCATTATTGCAAAAAGTCACCCATGTCACCCCAGTACAGTTGCTACGAAGAAGGAAGATTACAGCTACAGAGATCAAACTTCTTTATAGCAGACTATCAGTATGTTTTGGGTTTTCTTGTTTGTTTGTTTTTTGGGGGGGGTTTGCCCTTTGTTTGTTCCTCCTACTCACAGACAAATGCTGTTTGAAGACATGACTCAGGATCTGCATTGAATGGATGAGCATACTTTCAAAAGATATTTCCCTCATTTTGTGTTTCAGCCACACATGCCATATAATAGAAAAGATTCAGTGAAGGATAAATCAGTGAGTTCTTACTCTATCGGACGGCATAAAATACTTACGCCCACTGGTGTCATACAGATGCTCCCGTGACGGTGCGTTCAGGTCTTATTTAAATGCTATGTTCACATAGCATTTAAAGCTTCACATTGTTTTTTGCTTTGTTTTTACTCGCTGGATAGCTTCAGACACTAAAAACTACATCTTAGAAAATATCTGATCAAGGTGTTGTGAGTTAAAACACACAAATAACCTTTCACGGTGAAAAAATACTCTCACGCAGAGTGTTTAAAAATGATATGAAGGTCATTGGGCAATTTGGATATGAGATTTGCATTTCTGCATCATGCCCTGATGTCAAAGGACTCTTTCTGTGTAACTGGAATAAAAAATAAGCTTTCACAGTACAGACACCTTTTTATTGATATTCAAGGAGGAAGCAGACCCAATTAATTCCACCAAAATGCCCCCTGCAGAATAACAGAGCCACTCTAGCCACTAACTGTAGGAGGCCCAGACTTGGATTTTTCCTTTAAATTGTTCACAGGAGTAATAGTCTCTTTCTGTGTGGCTTTCTGGCAAAAGCCCAAAGGAATGTTCAGTATGCACCTGAAAGATTCACCAATAAAAGTATTTAGGAGACATTAAATTGAACACGATGACTGCCTGGTACAACAGATGCCTTTGTTGTGTGTACCACAGAGGAGCGCGGGCAGGGATCCGATTCCACCACGGAAATCTGAGATTAAAAAAAAGAAAAAGAAAATATGTGTAGGGAGAAGAAAGACTTTAGAGGGTGGGTAACTTCAGATAGTATCTCCTGCAACATGTGAGCCATCAAAGACTGTGTGTGGCACACTCGCTCACCCAGATCGTGAGTTAAGGCGCCGGAAAATTAATTTTGATCTGAGTGATATCCACGCCCAGAGAGAAGACCCCACACCCCAAACCATCTCGTCTTCTTTTCTCATGCTCGATGTGCAGTGGCTCGCTCACAAGGCAGCTAAGTCAGCAGGAATGTCAATATATCAAGCTCGCTGTCCAACGTGTGGAAAGCTACGTGAACTTGTTCCATTCGACAGCAAGAAAAACGTTTGTCTGCGACTGTTCATCGCCCAGAGATATGACCGTTTTGTTGTTTGCGTTTGTGTTTCTCCTTCACCTTTCATTTTTTTTATCTCTGCTGGCAGCTGGCGCCAAGAATGTGTTTGAAAGAGTGCTGCATTGTTTTCCTTCACACCGTTGGGGAGGCCGTCTCAACCTGAAAGCTGTCAGCGTTACGTGGCACTCACATTCTCACTCACTGTCTGCAGCTCGCTCGCTCATGCGCACTCATGTTGTTGTTGTGTTTTGCACACTTTAAAGAGAACTTTAAAGAGGTGAAGATAAAGGGTGCAGGTTCGGTTCAGGGAGTCAAATGTGTTTAAAGCAGGAGGCATTTATTATCACAAATATACAACATTTGTCCACACAGTAGTTTATACACCACTCTGCATTTAATATTAGTTATTATTATCTCTTCCTATTTCTTCTAGTTAAAAGGGAGGTTTTCTCTCTATTAGTGTAGGGTCTTTACCTTACATGTAAAGTGCGTTGAGGAGACTGTTGTTGGGATTTGGCACTATATGAATAAAATTTTAAAAATGTAAATACAAATTACATTGTTCACCTAGGATGGCATGGTGATGTCGCCTCACAGCAAGAAGATTCTGCATTCAAATCCAGCCCAGGGCCTTTCTGTGTGCAGCTTCTCCCTGTGTTTGGGTGGCTTTTCTCAGGTACTCTGGTTTCTTCCCACAGACATGCATAGCGTTGGGTTAACTGGTGTGAATGTGTCTCTGTGACAAGCTTATGATACTAAACCTGTATTCAGTGTTACCAGCACTCTGGGCGTGTGCTTTTGCTACTAAGACACACATATGTGAGTTTAACCTCCTAGGATGTGGCATCCACATATGTGGACATCACATTTTGGGACCAAAATACTTTTCTCTACAAGGGCCTGATATCCACTTATGAGGACATTATACTGCCACTGTTCTATCAAAATTTGAAGCAAATGCCCTCATATGTGGATCTCATTTTTCTCAAAAACAAAAATCTGGTAATTCTTTGTTTTTACATTCTTTAGGTCCCAATCAACCCAAATAGCAAAGAAAAATTTAAAATGCATGCATGAAGGAGTTCGGGTCTTAGAAGGTTAATCTTACAGGCGATATTTCATCCTATTAACTGTCAAGCAGCCAAGCTACTCTTTAATGTCTGTGTTATCTATGATACTCTGGACAGGTCGCCAGTCTGTCGCAGGGCTGACACACAGAGACAAACAACCATTCACACTCACACATTATGGGTAATTTAGACTGATCAATTAACCTATCCCCACTAACAGTGTGTCTTCAGACTGTGGGAGGAAGCCAGAGTACCTGAGGAGAACCCACGCAAACACGGGGAGAACATGCAAACTCCATACAGAAAGACCCCAGCCTGATGGTGGAATTGAACTCCGGACCTTCTTGCTGTGCGGCAGCAGTGCTAACCACCGTACCACCGTGCCACCAAAAATATATTATATAGCATGTGGAAAAAAACAGCTATGGGCTAAAAATAACACAATTTGCTGTTTCTATATTGGTCTTGCTACAGTCCGCCTCTCACTATGTAACAACTGAGTTAGTCTTAATTCTTAATCATACCTTCTCAAAATCTGTATTACAAGTACAAAAGGTGTAATATTTGAAAATAAGCACTGCAAGCTTTCAGTCAAAATAGTTTGAGATTCAATTTACAACAAAAATCACAAAAAATTCATTTCTTTATTACGTTAATAATATAAATAATAGATATAATTAATTAAATAATTACTTTTATTATAGGTTTAAAATTAAATGCAATACAATACAATAAATACAAATATAAAAATATATTGATGATTGTGTTTCTTGATAAATTCTATCATAATTCTTTCTTAATGTGTCTTAATGTATCAATTTATATTGTGGCTTTTTGTTTATTGAAACTTAATGTTAATATTAAAATTCAGATTTTATATAAATAACACAACAAGTTCTTAGACAATATCTTGAGGCTGGAAAAAAAGGTCAGGATTTTATCACCTCTAATGGAGATTAAAGCCATCCTAAGGATGGTGGGTATAAAACCTTCCTTACCATCCAACAATCCCTTTGTAGAGGGTACGTGGGCAATCAGTACATCCCCATTTTCTTAAAACATTAATACTCTTTTTTTGTGTGTGACTGTAATACAGTTTGGATGACTCTTATTTAGTTCTAAATTAGATGAAATATCAATAATCTGCGAGTATGGTTTCCAAAATGTGTTAACATATGTGTGACACAATGTCTCTTTGGTGTACAAACACACAAACACAGTTGAGGAAATAAAACACAAGCCTCAGTTGTTTTTCTATTACTGAAACATCTGTCAACAGATCCTTTGTACGACCTCATCGGAAAGTCCTTTTAGTGTGGAAGAAATACAACAAAGACACACAATCTCTGACACACAGCAGGGGATGTTAGTGCCTTGACATCCATCCAACCATAAACCAGTGACAATGCAGCATCAGAAAACAAAAAACAGTTAATTTGAGGCCAGCTGAACACTGGCCCCAAAGCCCCGGGCACATTGCTTGTCACATACAGGATGACGTTAGGCATCATTTTCAGCATGCACAATTAAAGTTAGCAACAGGTGAACTTTAATCTAAACCAAAGCTTCTTCCCAAACCTAACCGAACAGCCAGTAAAACTGACAGCTGATAAACTTTGAGCAGACTTTATCGCATGTGTTCTGTCGGCTTCTTAAATGATGACACATTTAACGTTGCCAACTTTCAACTCACCTGGAGTGAGATCATAGTTGGGGGGTTGTGTGGGTGAACTGGACCTTTAAATATTCCACAGGTTCCTCTGTGAATAAGAGTAATTTTATCTATTGATTAATAATCTTGACTGGTCATGCAACACAGAGCACCTGTATAAAAAAGCCCAAAGCCGACTGTACTTCCTCAGGAGGCTGAGGTCTTTTAACATCTGCAGGAAGCTCCTGAGGATGTTTTACCAGTCGGTGGTTGCTGGAGTACTTTTCTATGCTGTGGTGTGCTGGGGGAGCAGCACAGCAAAGAGGGACTCATCCAGGCTGGAGAAACTGATCAGGAGGGCTAGCTCTGTGGTCGGCATGAAGCTGGACACTCTAGTGACAGTGGCAGAGAAAAGGACATTAAAGAAACTGATGGACATTATGAACAATGCTGGGCATCCTCTGCACACGGCCATAAACAATCAGAAGAGTCTGTTCAGTGACAGGTTGCTTCTCCCCAAGACAAGAACTAACAGACTTAAAAACTCCTTTGTCCCACACGCCATCAAACTGTTTAACTCCTCTCTGGAGGGGAGAGGGAGGGGAAACAGGAGGACAAAGGAGGGGGGAACAACTAAGCTGTAGTGCCTCTTCACCTCACTGTACAATACCTTGTGCAATACTTTTTGTAAATAGTCAACAGTGCAATAGACTCAATACTTGAAATGTGCAATTCACTTGTATTTTTATTTTTTATTCCTATTTATTCTATTTATCCCCTTTGTATATTTTATTTATATTTGTCTCTGTATTTATATATATGTGTGTGTGTGTGTGTGTGTGTGTGTGTGTGTGTGTGTGTGTGTGTGTATATATATATATATATATATATATATATATATATAACAATTCTGTAACTGTAACTTCGGTCGTTGCTGTGCTTTTTGGAAGTCGAATTTCCCAGAGGAACCCACCCGAGGGATTAATAAAGTTCTATCTTATCTTATCTTATCTTATAATCTTGTTCAATGTGTATCAATATATGGGCAATATTTCCCTGTGGGTAATATTTATAATATTTCATGTTTCCTTTATCTCTGACAGATCATCTCAAATGAGATTGTTGAGAAATACTCTGCAGTAGGAACGCTCTGTTGGCTCTTTTAGCCATGGTTCACTGAAAACATCACAATGGAGTGAATCGAAGCAAAGCCTCTAATGGTAAAAAAAAAAAAAAAAAAAAAAGCCAAACAAACAGATACATTTTTCACACAACTTTGCGTTCTCCTCACCACATGACAGGACCAATTCCTGTAAAGACTATAAAAGGTCTTCCCAGGTGAAATTGTTTGCAAAGACTGTGCTGCAGCAAAAACCCTGTGATTGCTCTGCAATGAGCAGGTTCCCACAGATGTCAGTAGTTTGTATAAAAGATGCTGACTTATTTGTTAACACTCACAATGTGCTAGAAGTAAAAAGAGCAAACTGGAAATGAAGTTTTGCCTTACTGCTGCAACCAACACATTTCAAAAAGTGCAGCTTTTACTTTGAAGGGAAACATACAGTGAATACTGCATACATCGCAGTATTCACTGTTTCACTAGTATTCAGTGAACTACCGTATGCCTATTGGTGACCAATTTCATGTTAACAACTTCCAGCAACCAGTCGCTGACTCACATGTAGGTCCATGTTAATGGGACCTAAATTTGTGCTTACTTCTATCCCAGCAAAACCTTGTAAATCTTCTATTTTTAAACTTCATTGTAACACCTTGGAGAACAGCCATGCTAAAAGAACTGAACAAATTTGGACCTTGGTGTTTAAGTGGAGCTTCTGTGATTCTTTTCTTTTAACTTTTGAAGGAGGATTTGGGAGATGGTTGATGAATCAAACTTAATAAAAAGACACAGGATGCCTTGAACCGGCTGACCCCTGCTACATGAACTCCAGCAGCTCATTTGATAATCCTTACATCACTGACTCTACCTTTTTTCCTTTCTAATGGCCACCATCACCACATCCCACCAAACATCCAAACAGCTCAGGTAGGCGTTCTCTCTCGCAACAAAGGGTCCTCTCTTCTCTGCTTTTGATGTCATACTTTTTCTGAGTCTTCTTGACTTTGACACAGGCCACCACCCCCTCCACTCTCACCCTCACGTCCTCCTCCCCCCTGCATATTTTGGTGTTGTGTTTTTGGTATGCTCATGAAAAGGCCCGCAAAGTTGGGACAATAGGGCACCTGCCGGAATAATGAGCCCTCAGAGAAATGCAGCTGGGGCTGAGAGTCATACAGGAACGCTGATGATGGCCTCGCTTTTAAGTGGTCAGAGATGATCCGTAGCCACACCTTACATCCCCTTGGCTGGAATTTCCCCTCTGACACACACTCACATCTACTAAAAGGTGTACAAGGAAGTAGTGTTACAGATAAATTATCATAGATTTTCCATGTATATATTTTTCCTTGTTCAGTGTTAGTTAAAAATGAGTACAATTGTTTCCTTCTGTGAGTGAGTTCAGCATCACTGCCTGTCTATCAGCCAAACACAACACTACGTCACTGAAATGTGGACTGAAACTATGCTTCTTGGAAACAAAAGCCAGACTGTTTATATACTGATTCTTCATTTAACTCCCAGGAGTGCATGTGACATTAGTCACATGGATTCCTTTCCCTTTTAAAGGTTTTAAAAAGCATCCTTCATCGGTCTAAAATACCATCAGAGAGCTAAATTTAACTGGCCAAAAAATCCAGGGGACAAAGGACAGGAATTGTCCAAAGGCATGAATAATGAGGGGCAGAAGAGGAGGACATGGATAGATGGAGACTAAGTGTGGGGGTGCCGGTTATTGAGCCACATGGTGTGTTCACACCAAACACATTTCAGGCAGTTTATTCTAGCGTGAACTTCTTGAACTTGGAAATGTACCGCAGTGAACAATGAGATAATTAATTATCATGTAATTACATCATTACTATGATTTTTTTTTACAGCAATCATCTATTACCATGACTTAACAGTAAGCCATCAGCTGATCAAAGGAGAGTGAAAAGAATAGAAAAATGTATTAAAAACATACAAATATATACAAAATATCTAAGCTGACCAAAAAGTTATTTAACTTAAAGAAAATTTGTATGGATTTATTATTAATGTAAATGATTTTATTTGATTCATAATGAATATACTTAGAAGGTTTAAATAATCCTACTAATATAAACATACATATAAAATCTAAGCCACCTTGATATGTCCAGTTTCAGTTCATCTACCTACTGAAAAGGACAATTTTCAGAAACTAGATGTTACATGTCAAATAAAAATATTTTGCACTTCCTAGTTTTCCATTAAACACCATCTCGTTGGTTCATTTCGGCAAAAATTCTTTAAAAAAGGGTGCATGTGAGGTCTCAGTCATGACCCGAACATTAACCCTAACCACCACTGTTTACACCCCTTATCTTAACTGACATTTGTTTGAAGCCACACTGGTTTATTTTTTAATGCTCTAATTCTAGGTTTCTCTTTCTGTTTCAGTTTAACTTAGACTGCAATCAAGGTGGCTTGTTCTTTCTTGATTGCTTGTTTGTTTATTGTTTTTATGCTGAACACAAGCTCTATTGGCCCCTGGTTGAAATGGACTGACTGGTTGCATTGCTATTGACTCTTCACTCCCTTACTTTTTAAGTTGGTGGACTGAAATGGGGAGAGGCAGCAGTGGATCACTAAAGGTCGCAGAAATGCCATCAAGTCCAAAGTTTTTCTATCCTTCCCAATCTCCTCCTCTTTGTCATCCCCTTTATCGCTATCATTCTTACTAAAACTGACCCGTTTAAAGTTAGATATCAGTAGATTGCAGGTTGTCAACTGAATTATGTTTTCTTACTCCTGCTAACTGAAGTGCATAATCCTAGCTCTGACGGTTGCTGTAGGACAAACAGCTCTGGGCACCATTGCTCTGTAGTGAGTGTAGGCTGTCAGTCTAACTGGTATCAAAATCTATTTCCTCTGGAAGAGGCTAAAACTTTGTGAAAGGAGTCCAGTATGAGTTGATGAGTCAGTTATGCTTATTTCTTACTTCAATGATTTTGGCTGCTGTTAGCTGCTGTCAGTCCCTGTTAGCTGCTGTTAGCCGGTGTAGAGAAATCTTCCTTTCATATGGCTCTAACATTGTTGAACTTGGACACTTGAATAAACTGTCATACAATGTGAGAGAGTTATTGAACTGGTTATCAGAGGGAAAGTGTGATTTTTAGGAGTGCTGGGCCTAACATTAGCTGCCATAATATTAGCTTATAACCAGCTGTTGTGGCTGTTTAGCTGGCTTGTTGTCAGCTGTCTGGAAATATGAGTGTCACCTGTTTGATCTGCTGACAGTAAGTGCTTGTGACAACCTTGGGAACGAATAAGCATGTTTATGCATGTTTTTGCGTATTAGAGACCTAACTTAGGAGAACAGCTTAGGAGATGAGGTTTGTGATAAAGAGGAGGAGGGAGATTTTTATCCAGATGCCAGTCATATTATCATTTTCCTCTTGTTTTTGCTTCTTTACTGAAGGGGATCATATCCTGTGTATTTTTAATGGATTCATGCATCAGTTTGGTGAAAGACATAATTACATACTAATAAATGTATATTTGAGAGCATGCTTTTCTTTTTCTTTTTTTGTTAAAAAAAATACTTGTTGTACCTTCAAGGCTTAACATTTTGAAAATTAAAGGTGTGGCCTCTTTGACTGACAGGTGGATGGCAAGCAGGCACCTGTAGCTGTTAGCTGTCTGCTGGACCTCTGGACTGTGTTTGTGTTGCTGGAGCCCTTTGGAGCATTTTTAGTAAATTATCTGACCAAGAATATGGTTGCAGTTTTGGTGAGTGAAATTTTAGGATTTTATTTGGATGTTATTTTGTCTGTGTGCAGTACTTCATGCTCTCATCGAAATACATTTCTGGCTCCAAAACACAAAGACCACGCTGTCTGCTTCTAGCTTTTCCTACAATCTATGGTCATATTAATCTGCTTTTGCAAATTACTCATGGTGTTGTGTTTCAGGTTGTGTTGCAGATTATTACAAATTTATGCTGAAAGGAAACATAGCAGAATCTAAGACTGTACCCTTTAGTCTCACATATCCATCCATTCTATCATTAAGGTGGGCAACACAGACAACAACAAATGAGGGCTTTGTTGCCCCTGAGTTTGCCTTCAGTACTCTGGGAGTCAGGAGGTCGGGATGGTGGAAGGTGGGGTGAGAAGGTGAGAAGGTTTAGGGGCTGACAGCGAGACAGTTTGGGGGGCAGGCGGAGAGTTGGTGACAAGGCTTCAGTTGTTCTACTGATCTGCTAAGAAACAACCCTGACATTATGACATTGTGGACTCACAAAAATACACGCCCTGTGCCGCGTTGACCTCTTCACCTCCTGCTCAGCAGCAGCCAGAAGAGAGAAAATATAATCACTGATCTGGTAACAACACTTAGAAGCAGTGTTAATGCTGTTTTCCATTTGTAAAACCAAAAGTCAGAGTTGGTGCTCCTGTCAGTCAACTTAAATCCTAACCAGCACTTCCATACTGGTCGTTCCCGTGTCACCTTTGGCACAGTAAACTGATTACATCATTTTGATTAACCCAACAGAAGGGCAAAAAGTAGAAAAGAAAAAGAAATCGAGGCTGGAATATCTGGATTAATGAAGTTTTTGGGCTCATTAGTGATCACAAATATGCTTTCAAGTTGCAAAGCCTTTTCACGGCTGCCGTAATCCTCCTGTGAGAAGGAGCTCCCAAGGAGCACAGTCCATGTTGCTCCAGAGGTCAAAATGTCACTATTGTATTGTATTGTATTGTATCTTTATTTGTTTCAGACATATAAAACAAAAAACAATATATACACACTACATATATTTTCATTTACAGATACGAATATATATGTAGATATACACACACACACGTATGTGTTCAGATAAACAAAAAATATATAATGAAATAAAACAAAATCGTCTGACATAATGTAACAATGTTTGGTCTGAAAAGGAGTAGGAAGAAGTATGAACATACTTATTAATTCCTACCCCTGCTCAACATCTTATTGATCCCACATAATTCACCTATTTACCTCACCCTACAACCCTATGGGTTGTAGGGTGAGGTAAATAGAGGCAGAATGAGCCTCCTGTCTTAGATTTAATGGCATATCTCCGTAGAATAAAAGTCCCTCTAGACAATATCTTGAGGCTGGAAAAAAAGGTCAGGATTTTATCACCTCTAATGGAGATTAAAGCCATCCTAAGGATGGTGGGTATAAAACCTTCCTTACCATCCAACAATCCCTTTGTAGAGGGTACGTGGGCAATCAGTACATCCCCATCAACACATGTAATGCATTCCTCCAGACCACGGAGACAAACACAAGCAGAGGAATTCCTGGCCCCGGGCGATGAATAATCATAAATTCATTAGTGAATGCGGCCAGGGCTGATTTGGAAGAATAAGCGCTGCTATTGCGGCGATAAACCAGCTGACCCTGTCAACTTGGCAGCTGTCATGACCTCAACCTGTGACGGTTTTAGATGTGGGAGGGCAAGGAGGACAATATTTGTTTAAGCTGATAGCTCGGGGGTTGGAGAGGCTGCACTTGTGTATGTGCATGTTTGTTTAAAGGTGCCTTTGGGAACGTGCGTACAGCTCCAGTGATTATCGATGCCAAAAGCCTACAAAATACGCACCTGTAATGTGATTTTAAGGGAGCGAGTGTGTGGCCCAGAATGCAGCTCTGCTTTAATGGCCTGCAGCTCCAGCTTGGCGTCGTTAACATTCCAGCTGTGGAGATTTTGGCATGCACTGGAAAGCATGACAAGACAGCTACGCACCTCCCTGCTCTCTGCACACGTTGTCAGGTTCCTCCAGTAAGTATTAAACAAAAAAAACTCTGTGACAGATCATTTCTCTTCTTCACCTGTCAGTCATACACCATAACACTGATTTGTTTTCATAATTTGTCTTTATAGAGAAATGTTCTCTTGCTCTTCAAGGTTATTCTCACTCCTACGCGGTGTTCCAGGTAAAAAAGTTACTTACACTGATCCCTCCCTAACGTGCTATTTGCCCTGCAGGTAAACAAATCTCATTGCGCTTCCTGGCAGGTCCTAATAGACACATTTAGAGCAATTATCTGGCTGATGTTTTAACAGGGACATGTGATGTGTTGTGATGGAGGCTCTGCAGAAACATTATTTGAAATCTTGCCGTTGGTAGGTGTTGGCACAGACAGACAGACATTCAGGCGGGCAAGCCTTGTGCTGTTGCATAAAGTGTTGACACATTGTAGCAACTGCAGACCTACGCTGGGAAATAGAAACATTGTGATGCAGAGGGAAACAGGTCTGATGTAACAGCCTGCATGAGCATGTGCACAAGTATCCTAAACTAAAACAACACGCCGTGCAGACAGATGACAAATAAGCACGGCAACAGACTCTGCAGCCAAGGAGGAATCGGGCAGGTATTTGAAGGTTTGTCCGCTGGCACTCGCTGTGGATGCCACTGAAGCTGTTAATCATGCTTGTAATTACTGTTCTACAGCTCCAGCTTATGAGAGACACTTGGTCCTGGCAGGCGACAGCAGAGAAATGTTTTATGTTTGAACCAGTGGAGACAAAGATTGAAATGTGCTCATGTTTTTCTTGCAACTTCAGCCTCACCCTTTTGTTTAGGTGGATATCAGCCTAAAGCACAGAAAAGACTAAAGCACAAACCCAACACTTTCACCCAGGGGTGGAGCCATAGGGGGCCACCCGTTACCAACAACAGTGAAGTCAGTTAGGGGGCCACACACACACACACACACACACACACACACACACACACACACACACACACACACACACACACACACACACACACCATAGAACTGTTACAACTAGAGTGTTTTTAGCGAAACATTTAGGTGAAGAAGTTTTTCTACAGGAAGAGTTTTTCTTTTATTACTTTGAATTTTCAGAATAAAGTTGAAATGTGGAGGAAAAAAAAACATCTGGTCCATCAAATCAAAATTACTATTTTGACTCTATTCTCATCATTTCAACTTTTTTTCTTGACATTTTGACTTTATTTTTGAATTTTACCTTATGACTGGTCCCAATGCTCAGCAGATTTAACAGCAACAACAGCAACAACAACAGCAACAATAGTAGTAGTAGTAGTAGTAATAA
Organism: Aulonocara sp. 'chitande type north' Nkhata Bay; assembly: GCF_057382095.1. Classification (NCBI taxonomy): domain Eukaryota; kingdom Metazoa; phylum Chordata; class Actinopteri; order Cichliformes; family Cichlidae; genus Aulonocara; species Aulonocara sp. 'chitande type north' Nkhata Bay. The sequence goes on from NC_141359.1 coordinate 31,889,910, forward strand.
TAATAATAATAATAATAATAATAATAATAATAATAATAATAATAATAAAATATATTATGAATGTTGTCATTAGGCAAAAACAGTCACACTTAAAACATGATGCAGAAAGGAAGTTAAAGTTACAAAATATTTAAGAAAACATTTTATTTTACATAAACTGTACAGATGACATTTACTGGACTAAATGTTTCTTAGACAGGAACTAAAGTAGCATTTCTTATTAAATAGAAAACTGGAACAAAAAATAGAATTAAAGATGAAAAATGAAATGTTGCTCATTGTACAAAACAGAGAATGAAAATAGAGCTAAGACAGGAGAATCAAATGTCGTACCCTGATGCGGTGGTAGGCCTTTTACAAATGATCACAAACGGTATTTTACACAGTGACCCGGCGGCCTTGCCGTCCGAGCACTACAGCTAAAATCGTGGCCTCTTTGGTTCCATTAATTAGTTAAAATACATCTGAAACAAAATTCAAATTTACTTCTATAAAAATAACTTTTCAATGGCAGTTTTTGTTTCGCTAAATCCGCAACTTTTCAGTGCAAACGTCACAACAATCATTCGCTTTGGAAAGGAAGCGAAAGATTACATTTCAAGTATTGATAAAGAGTTGAGGACTGAAGAGAGAAAGAAGAAGAAGAAGAGAAAGAGAGGGGGAGAGGATTCAGTCTAATAGCATGTTGAGTATGGGTATAGGTTACTATACATTGCATAGCTCATGTGGCACTTATTCAGCGATAGGACAGGACACTCAGTACCCCTTGGAAGGCATTTATTTATACAAGTGCTATTCAGGGTGTGCATTTCAGTTTCTGCAAGTGCTGCACTGCACTGTGGTGACCCACTGGGCCAAAACTAGAGTCTCCAAGTCTGCAGACTGGCTTCTGCTGAGCCTCAGGGGGAAGGAGAAAGCAGTTCTCTCTCTGTCAACACAAGAGTGACGGCCACAATAACGCCAGCAGTGGCGGCTGCAGAGGTGGCGGTGGGGGCTCAGTGGAGGACTTTGTTCTGCCGCTGCGCTGCTGTGAAGGCTGTAATCCTGCAAGGCATTAAGCGCTGCCAGTTTAACTCCACCAGAGAGGACAGCCAGACTGAGTCTGTCTGCATGGCAGGGAAGTGCTGGTGTTCTGAATTGTATAAGCTGATGAACTGTCAGTGCTTTGTAAAAACACAAGTCTGTTATGTGCTCAGAGTACTTCAGAGGGTTGGAGGAGCAGGGCAGGGGGCGTGTGGGCAGTGAAGCCAATCATGTCACTTTCCTTAAGCGCTTGTTTTGTTTTGTTTTAAATCTTCATTTACGAGGAGATGACGGGCCATTATTTTTTAACTAGAAATGGCAAACTAGAGAAAAGTATCATTTGGTGATAAGCGTTCCCTTCTCGTGCCGCCGCTGACCAACGAATGGGCAGAATGCGGGCGGCAAGCGTGTCGCTCACTCTGATAAATACACACGCCTGTGCTGACACGTGCAAACACACGTGGACACAACAGTGATACTTGCTTTTGCTAGATGGTACCAGTGTGTGTTGCTTGCACATACAGTAGGTATAGATATATATGTGTACCGTACAATAACATCCTGTTTGTACAAAAGGCCTTCCTGACAGTCCAGATAATGACGGGCCAGTGTGGACTCAGGCGCAGCCACACTCGTCCACGATCATATTGGGCACGTCCCTCTTGATGATGTTGTATTCATCGTCAAAGTAGAGCAAAGACATAGTACTGAGCTTGGTGGGGATACAGCAGGAGTTTACTGAGCCCGGGCTCATCCCCCGCATGCGGTACTGATTAACTACCGCAGTGTGGAAGGATGAAGCTGAGCCCGGCACGCCTGCCATGTAGGCCGGACAGCTGCCCTCACAGTAGTTACCGTAATAACCTGCTGGTGCAATGATCCAGTCGTTCCAGCCAATAAGCCGGAAGTCTATGTAGAACTGCTGTCGACAACACAAGCCCCCGCTGGTGCCATCACAGTCAAGCCCCCGCTTTCTAATGCGGTGCTTTCCATCCAGCTGTCGTGCACGCACCACCAGGAAGGGCCGGTGGGATGGGTCGCCGGGGTCCACCAGAACAGGAGCCACTCCAGCTGTCTCACAGTCCTCACAGTGGATCTCCAGGTCCTGTCTCCGGCTGCCCTTCCCAAACACTGCCCGTACCGCCTCAGATAGCGGGAACGTATGCCAGCCGCTGCGCTTCAGATCCACCCGCTTCTCCACCAGAACCCAGCGACCTGTTCCCCCTCCGCCGCCTCCACCTCCTGGGCTTCCTTCCATTCTGCTGACAGCCGTGGCCTCCTGGTAGTGGATCTTGACTGTCACTTTCCTCCTGATGCCCTTCTGAGGACCACCTGGAAGTATACGGAAATACAGCCACATGTTGGCCTGGGACACGTACAGGTTCTGGTTTCCCTCGTTGGAGATGAGGAAGTACAGGTTGGATTTGGAGGGTGTTTGTTCATCTGTTAGCAAGAGAATAAACAGAAGAATTTATTACACAGAGGTAGAATTTTTAAGAAGGTAGACGACAGTCTCTTTTAGTCAGTTCAGTGTGCAAAAACAAAAATAAATGTCTGACTCAAATCATAGGATCCAAAGCTGAGGACCTTTCAGCAGCATTATATTGTTTTCAGTTTGCTCAGTGCTTATGAAAATGCTTCAGCAGTTATCACATGGCTGTAGTTTGTAATTTCAGTAAGTGATATCACATCTGATCCAAGAGAGATAGGCGAACATGTGACAGCTTAATCATCTTCTCGACAATTGAGCATGGGTCGTTGAAAGCCATGACAGGCTGGGAGGTCTTTGTTGTGCTTAAACCAAGCGCACTTCTGTGGCTCGAGGAGAAAGGTTACTGACCTACAGACTGTTTTCTACGCTCACACAAACACACAAACAGAGAAAGCCCCTGAGAAGGGCACAGCTTTGTTTCCACAGATCTGTTTTCCCCTTGTTTTCTCTGTTAACTCTCAATGACTGCATCAGGTGACCTCTGTGGTAGCTCCTGATAGGCCAGCGGTAACAGGCCAGTTCTGGGATCAGGCCCAGTTGGCTTTAGGTCCATTTTTGTAAGTGACAGGACCAAAAAGAAAAGAGAGCGAAAGAAGGAAAAGGGAGGAGGAAGATGAAGGGAAGGAGGAAGGATAGAAGTGGAAAAGTTGGGAGGGTGGCGGGCATGGCTAAGGCCTGCGGGGGGTTCACTGAGTTCGCTGTTCGTGCCCAACCCGAGCCCCGCCTCCCACCCTATGCTACCCCTTTGCACCTCCTTCCAGCGGGAGCACCCTGAGAGTGACAGCACAAAGCCCTGTGTGAGGCAGTGGGAGAGCGCCGCGCTGCAGCCCACCATTGAAACGCGTGGCGTTCCAGCAAAAAGCATGATGAGGCAAAAATAAAAGCCATTTACATGACACTGGCCACTTTCTACAGCAGCACAATGAAGAGATCCTGGGTGTCTAAAGGTGGCGCTGGGCTCTCTCTGGCACTACTTTTTTTTTCAGCCCAATGATGTCTTCCAAATTACCCTGAGGTAACTAGAAAGGTTTCTGTTTCAGGAGATTTGCCACAATGTGCTCATGCAGAGCTTTGAAAGCAGCTAAATTACTTTGTTTGCCCACTGATTAGTGTGTGTCAGTGTCAACAGGTGGCCACCAAAGACGGGCCTCCTCTTTAAAGCGCCTGGTGCCTTTTCCTCCATTAAAGTGCAGCTTTACCTTCACACAGGGGCCTGTTCAGACCAGCTCTCCACTTTCTAGTACGTCAGCTGGTTGCTCACACAAACCCACCCATCCCCACGGTAAGCAACTCTCCACACAATCAGCCTGTGGCTAAAATATGACGGTGCACAACGAGTACACGCTCAAATCGACGCAAAGCCAGCACCGTGAAGGAATCAGCTGAACAGCAGCTCATGCAAAGACCCCTCAGGGCTACAAGTAACTAACCTCGCCTCAGTCATCACCGTACGTGCCTTGACAGCTCTGAGCTCAGAGAGAGACGGGCATCACACAGTGACAGGCTGCAAAATAAGACGTCTGTATGATCATGTCCCATTTTGATTCCAGGCCAACCTATTCCCCAAAGAGATGAAATTCAGGTGTAGTTAACATCCGAGATCAAGTCATTGCTGATATTGAGAAGTAAACCTAAACCATAACCCACCAACATAATACCTTACACCAACATAACCCTAACACTGTATTCTCATTTTCCTGTCAGACAGTATTCTTTTGCTTCATTTGGCTTGTGTCGTATGTATTAACCTTCCGAAATGCAAGTGCAATATAGGTGGTAACTCAAACCCCACATTTTGGAGAAAGGTAAAAATGTGCTTTTTCTTTTTTTTAATTTGGAAAAAACAAAGCATGACTATTCTTCAGTGTGTGTAATTTGGAATTATATTTGAACCAATTGCAAAGAAAATAAATAAATAATTTGATTGCCTGGGTGAGAATTAGGGTTAGTGTTGGGATCATCACTGATGATGGGTAACCCTCTGGGGTCTAAGTCATCATTGGTGATAACCCTAACCCCTATGTTTTACAGAGGAATAATGAGACGTTAGAGAGACTCTTCTGGGGAAAATGTAAATAGTTTTTCGTGTGTTTGAGTTACAATTGTTATTTTCTTTGTCCCTTAACTGACAAAACTTCAGAGAAGATTTGAAAATAAAAATTGTGTTTGTTATACAAGTATTGTTACAGTTTTTTTTGAATAAATAACTTAATTACATGATCAAACCATATGGTACTATGACTAAAGAACAACTAAACAATGGGAGAGGGAAGAGAAGGGTTATAAAGGTTTGGGACAGAGAAAGAGAAGGGATTAAAGGTTAGGATGTAAACGGGGCTAGGGACAAGTTGGGAAAAGTATGCACAGAGGGGTTTAGGTTTAGGAGTATTCAGAGGTCACATTTGAAATCTTTTGCCAGAACAGTTTGAGGAATTTTTACACGCTGGATATCACTGAGCTGCTTTTATGCTGTAGCTGCTCAGGATCTGCAGTAAGCCTGTGACTAAGCTTTAATTTCATTACTCATGAATCTGTCTTTAAATTGGTTTATCAAATTTCCCAGAGTGATATGATCAAATCACAATCTAAGACATTTTCCCAAGATTGGCCAGTAAGGAAAGTGAATCTTCAAAACTGAGATAACCATGGTTAAGTACTAAATTATTAACGGTTTTCTGCTAGTTAGTTCGTGTTTAATTCATTAAATGGTGACGTTCTGCCTCAAATGGAGAAACAGTAGGTAATAAAACTGATGAATAAAATCATAAATAAACCAATTTTCTGAACACAACAGTTCTATTTTTTTTTAACTTCTTAACTAGGGGTGGGCAAGAAAATGATAAAAATAATGATAATAACATTTCCTTAATCACAATCTGAGATATGGTTAAAATAAAATTGATAAAAAGCAGCTAATCTTTGAGCTACTCAGCCGTACACAGCAGTATGACAAGAGTGTGAGTGACATGAAAGAGAAAATGACAAACGTTAACAAAAACAGTGTCATCGACACAGACATCGGGCGTTTTCCACTAGAACATCCGAGGATTCCGGTGGTCTGTGAAGACATGTTGGCCATTTCAAATCTGACAAAGAAGCAGAGCAGCATGCGCCACAAACTGTTCCCACAAAAGCAGGCAACACCATGAATCGTTTATACAATCTGAAGCAGTGGCATCAGTGCACAGCTGACCTTTTACCTTCAAAATGCACACACAATCCAAGACTGTATACAAACCAGGACTCTTTCTCTGTGTAACATGCTTTTACAGCAAAAGCCAAAGAGTGTGACACAGTGACATCACAAATGCATTACATTGTAAGACATTACGGCAGCAAGCAGAGTGGAAAATGTTGGATTTAAGCAGCGGATCCTTGTTATCTGGCTCCCTGATCATAAACATTTAATATCTATTAATTAATATGTATTAATCCATCCATCCATTCGCTTCCGCTTCTCCTTTTCAGGGTCGCGGGGGGTGCTGGAGCCTATCCCAGCTGTCATAGGGCAAGGGCAATATCTATTATATTTTATATAATAGCCTCATATCTGCACTTTGGAGTGAACAGAAACCTTTAGGCTTCACAGAAATAGTGATTTGTTTTGTATCATAATATAGATCAATTTCAACTGATATGAAAAAAAAAAGATCTTGATATGATTTTTTTTCCATATCCAGCCCTGCTTTTAACAGCTACCTGGGTTATGGTTACATGAACTTATTTTGATGGAATTTTCACTTAGTTGCATAGTTAGAGGGAAATAAAACTCACAGAAAAACTGCAAAAAACTGCATTTTGACAGAGCTGATCTGAAAGGTCATGTCTTCTAGTTTCTGAAGTAGCTAAAATGCCACCAACCCCTAACCCTAAGTGGTTGCCCTGTGACTTTGTGGATGGTAAAGGGTTAAAATCCACAGGAAAAATCGGCAATGTCACGACAACTGGCAGGTTTAATCTGCCACTACAAAGGCATGAATGGACTTCTGCTTGATATCAAAGGTTTTCAAGTGCTGAAATAAGCCTGAAACCACAGCGTCTAACGTAGCTTCTACCTGTAGACAGGTGGCATATGTCTGATTCTCTGAGTGGAGCATTAACAATCACTCCTTCAGTGTCATGGACCATATAGATCCTCGCGCTGTAAGAGCATACATCTGAACACTGCATGACTTATTTCAGCTGAGGTTCTTTAGGAGGAATGAACTGTTCTTTTCATGCTGTGTTACAAGCAGCTTGGAGCTGGCCTGGACACGCCTCGCCTGACCCCACAGTGGAAAAACGTTGTTAGTGATTATCAGCAGGCAGGACACCTGGGTGGGCTGTTTCAGCGTGTCTCCACCTGCGCTGCCGAGCCAGGGAGGAGGCTGTGGATGGAGGCAGGCAAGTAGGCAGGTAGATAGAAAGCTTCAGAGCTCATTACTCAAAGATGCTGTCGACAAGACCACACGGCGTGGCTCTAACGTGTCATATGGCCGCCACCCCTCAGGCCTCAGCTCTCAAGGAATTCCACACAGACCGAGGAGGCGTGGACGTGAGACTCTGGACTCTTGACCAGAGGTTAAAGCCACAAATGTGCTGGACCTGCTGCTATTAAAGCTTTACCACAGAGGAATTTTTAATCACTGTGCATAAATCATTTATAGGATCAGGAGCTATACAGTAGCAGCCGATCCCACTGACTGAAACACACCCCGCTGAGTGAATGTGGAAAATGGCTGGAGCAGGTCCAGGAGTGCCATGACTGACAGCTCCTCATGAAAGAGCAGTGTCCTGCAGTAAACCTGCCAACCTGATCCTGTGGAGGAACTACTTAGTGACCTCCCATAATGAAGTCTTAATTCTGAGTTTTGGACCACTTGTCACAAGTTCACTGGGTCCAAGCAGTGGCAGCGAGCAATCGAGAAGCGCCCATCTGAACTTCTCCATCCAGCGCTTTCTCTCTCGCCCTCCCTTCTTCTCTGCCCGTGTTCCCCGCTTCGCTCCTGTGGATACGGGACACCGAATCCCTCAGTGAGGGCCCACGGGAGCATGTCAGGGGAGAAGAGAGATTGGCATCCCCTCCCTCACCTGCCCGAGGCCACTTGGCAGACTCTGTACCACTGTGCTACCGGAGATAAGGCACTGCGGTTAACCCTGCGCTGACGGGACACAAGCTGACCCCACAGAAAAACAAAGCACACAAACACCTATCAGCATCCATTTACTGGCTCTCTGTTGGCTAAACAGATGCCAACTTCACCCCCCATCTCGCCTTGTTCTAAAACAACAATTCAGGCTTCCTCATCTTTGGGGAGGGACAAACTCCCCTGGCTTCAGAGCATTCTGGAGACCTCGCCTCTAAACCGTGCCCTGGCTGGCAGCATCCGATCTGGGGGGCCTCGAGCCAGCTGGCCGGGAGGCAGACGGGGTCTAGGGAGCAGGGACCCGAGCCAGCTCCATGGTACAATGCCACACAAAGGCTCAAAGGTGTGAGGAAGAATAGAGCGAGGAAAAACACAGAAGTAGAAGAAGAAGCAGCAGCAAAGGAGCCCAGCGAACCTTTAAAGCTTTGCAACGCTGCAATATGGGCACACACACAGACACACTAACAGCACCAACAGTCCCATCACCTCATCCAACCCAGCATGGACTCAGATGTCTCATACATTATTCTGAGCAATTTCTTTTGTTTTCGCTGCTGTTTTTCTTCTCCATGTTGACATGATGTGAACACACAGAGCTCTTATAATAATTGCCCGGCCTTTGTTGCCTTGTCATGAGGGCGCTCAGATCATTCCCAATGGAAGGCAGGAGCTCACAGTCCATTCAGGCTAATTGTAGCTGCAGAGCCAATGGGAAACCTGTGTGTGTGTGTGTGTGTGTGTGTGTGTGTGTGTGTGTGTGTGTGTACAAAGCATCTTATTTTTGTGAGTTTAATTTTATGTTTCCTTTCTCTTAAACTAACAGTTTGTGCTGGAGACGTGGTACTCACAGCACCAAGTGACAATTATTCCATTCTGTCGATGATTTTGTTGTGTATATGTGTGTGTGTGTATGTGTGTTTTTGAGGCTGTGTGTCAGGGTGTGTGCGCGCACAGGAGGGTGTGTGTGTGTGTGTGTGTCTCTTTAGACTTCTGAGAATTAGTTAGATACACATTCTTAGAGGAAGGGATAAATGGCCAATTGAGGGACTTTGTCCGTATTTAAAAGAGGGCTTTATACATTGGAGTATTGAGTGTGAGCTCAGCTTTGAGATGAAACTGGATTCAGAGGTGCTTTTTTTATCCCCTAGACAACACAGGGGGTAATTTAAGGACTCTGTCTTTGGTTTCATTTCTTCTGGATTTCCAGAACAGGAGGATTTAAATCAGCAGCCAGTGTGACGTAATAAGATGATGAAAAAATGACGGCTGCACCAGATTCCGTGTTTATGGCTGGTTTATGGCTGTTTGTTGTGGCTGCCTCTGCCGCTTAAAAATAAAAAATTTATATATATATATATATATATATATATATATATATATATATATATATATATATATATATATATTCACCTGCTAAGGATTGTCAGTTATTAACTCACCTGGTGCCATGCTGCCTGTTAAGACTCAAAGGGTGAAAGAGTTCAGGCAAGGGTCGAATTAGACATGTGCAGTGAATTATTGATTAGTACCTGATTCTGCGAAGCTGATGATCTCAGATGTCTCCGCCTGAACCTCGTTGTTGAAGGCAGCCTGCCCGTCGAAGCTGGGGATCTCCACCCGGCCGTCCTCTCGTACTTTGCCGGCGTGCAGTCTCCTCAGCGCCGTCACCATCGCAGCCTTCGGGATGGGATGGGTGATGTTGGGTCTCTCTCTCATCTGTAGCCGGTTCAGTATGTGCCTCTTTACCGCCTCCAGGAAATCTATGTTCATGCGCTCCGACTGATCCGGCCCCCTGAAGCCGCAGGACGCGCACGACTCCTGGGGTGAGCTTTGAGTCTCTGTCCCGGTCACCGAGCTGCTGCGCACGCACAGCACGCACGCAACTAAACAAGACAGTGCCACACTATAAAAGCTCATTTTAAAGTTTATTCTACAGTCCAAACGCTACGAAAGAAATTGTGAATCTTTTAAAAATGCACACCGAAATTTAAGCGACTTTTCATTTACTAAAGTTCCGGGAGAAATCATCCAGTGAATAAATCCACTGAGCATGTGTTTGTATTCCAGGAGACTAAACGATTCCAGTCATTGTGCTTCCAGCTCGTTATCCAGCAACAAAATAAAAGTTCATCTCTGTAACCGAGAGGCGCGCACGACAGTTCTGATTGTTGATGCGCTTCTGTCAAACCACGCTGCGTTCAGACGCGTAATCTGCCAAAACAAAAGAGCACAAGTGTGAATAAAACCCCGTACAGGCGGCTCCTCTCCATTCAAGCAGCCTGCGGAGACTCCTGTCCCGCAGCTTCAAGCAGAACGCGAGCGCTCCGTGAGTCCCGAGTCTTTTTGTGTGTGCGCCGTGCGCGGGTGAGGGTGGCAAGCTCCCGTGCGTCCTGCAAGATTATGCTCAGTGAGACCCTTTCCTCTCTTTGCAATCACGACAACAGGGGCTCCGCACACCCAAAGTTTTTATACAGGAATTCGTACACCACGTGGGGATTTCCACCAACAGCGCGCAAGGGATTATTACTACGTCTAAAGATCCACGACTGTGGGACATGGTTTTATTATGGTAACACGGAGGCCCCGGAGCGGTTGCATAATTTTTTTTCTCCCTCAGGTCTTGGCAATATTTGACTTACAGCCTTCAGTGTGGGTGATCACTTGATATCCAAATGTAGGAAGTTTTATAACGGCCCCTTTAGCAGAGGTACCGCGCACAGTCAGACCCCCGAAATTAGTCATTTTAATTATTACTTTCTAAAGATTTTTAAACGTTTTAGGTTTAAAGCATCAAACGTGTGTTTCCACACAGGATTCGAACTTCACACAGATTACAGCCCATACAGAACCATTTTCAGTATCTTTGATTCATTCACTTGTGTTTGTGAGCTATAGAAAAAAATAATAGTTTTAATCAGATACATTAAAGACTGAATTTATATTTCACTGCAACCTTTAAAAAAAGGTGGATGGAACCATAAATGAAATCAGGAACTTAAATGAGGAGAACGCAGGGCTGATAACCACACAAATTATCAGACAAACAGCGCCATCTATCGACAGAAAGACCTCATTACACACTGCTGCTATACACAAACAGAAAGACACTCCTAAATTTAGGACTCCTTGTCCTTCAGTAAATGAAGGACAAGGAGCTCTCTGGAGAGTTCTGTGATAAAATCCATAGTTGAGTTATCTTCTCCTCGCCTTCCTTTGAGTATTTCTAGGAGAAAAGTGGACTCAGTAAGCAGTGTTGGGGAGTAACGGAATACATGTACCGCCGTTACGTATTTAGAATACAAAATATGAGTAACTGTATTCCGTTACAGTTACCGTTTAAAAAGGTGGTATTCAGAATACAGTTACTTTGTTGAAATAAATGGATTACACTGCGGTACTTTCCTGTTTCATATTGTCGCGGGTCAGGACTGTTTGAGTTTTGTTTGACAGCTACGTTCTGTCGTTCCAGGCGGCAGCGTTACGGTTGCCATGGTTACAGGGCGACGCTCTCTCTCTCTTTCTGCGACTGTGTGTTTCCTGGGTGAGAGAGCGCCTTTTCGTTGTTGTTGTTGTGCTAAGCTAACAGGCAGAATGCTACAAGCATAGCTCTAAAGAATGTAGCATCATGGGCAGTGTAGTCCGTGCTGCAGGGAGAATGGACTGCCATACACGTTATGTGTCTGTGAGCGCGAGGAGGGAGAAAAAGGGGAGTGGAAAGGTACGAGTTGTCGTCGAGGAAAAACGGGAGCTGGAAGCATGTAAATATAATAATAACCACTGCAGCCAAGAAGAGTGCCTGACGAGCCCAGTTGTAAGTAAGCTATTAAGACTCGACTGTACACCGTGTTCGTGTTTTCCTCCGAAAACAATAAGTTCCGTTGGAGCAGTCTTTCAACGCCTCTCTCTGTCTCTCGCAAGAAAAATTGACCCACACAACAAAGTAAAGCTATTTTTCGGCTATGAGCCGACAGGGACCCCGCCGTATTAGTCAGAGGTCCCTTTACTACAGTTCGGAGTCGCGGACCTTCAGTAATAGTAATAAATCACACAGCAATAGTACATTCACGTTGTTGTAAAAAGCACGATAATATATTAAGTAATCCAAAGTATTCAGAATACGTTACTCTCATTGAGTAACGTAACGGAATACGTTACAGAATACATTTTGGGGCATGTATTCTGTATTCTGTAACGGAATACATTTTAAAAGTAACCTTCCCAACACTGTCAGTAAGTATGACATGCCTGCTGCCAGTGTACCAGTGACCAATGAAAGTCAAGTGAGTGGCTGGCCCTTAAAAATGCATCCTTTTAAGGCCCTAGTGTACAAAAATGTACATGCCCCAAAAAGTGCTATAAAAACTTTATATATTCATATTTTTTTTCACTTTAAATTGGTCAGTCTTTTAAAACTACTTCTCCCTGAAATATTCATATGAAGTTTTAATTATATTTTCGTTGTTTTAACCCTTTAAATCCCAGTTTTATTACATGAGCGCCCTGTTTTTTTAGCCCCAAAAAACAAAAAACTAAATATTTTCCAAAAAAAACATTTGAGGTAATATTTGATTGTTATTATAATTAGGCCTTTAGATGGACTAAAGATTGGCACCAACAGTCATTTCGATCGCCTTTTATTTTTTTTGCAGGAGCGCATTTCATAAAATGCACACACTATCGGTCCTAATCGACCACGCCCAAAAAAGTGCTATAAAAAATTTATATATTAATATTTTATTCCACTTTAAATTAGCCAATCTTTTAGACCTACTTCTCCTTGAAATATTCATGTCAAGTTTTAATTACATTTCGCGGATTTTAACCCTTTATATCCCGGTTTCGTCACATGAGCGCACTGCTTTTTTTGCCCCAAAAAACATAAAACTTGAATATTTTCCAAAAAAAACATTTGAGGTAATATTCAATTGTTATTATAATTAGGCCTTTAGATGGACTAAAGATTGGCACCAACATTCATTTCGATCGCCTTTTATTTATTTTTTCAGGACCAGAAAATGGTCTCCAGGCGGCAAATGCTCCTCCTCTAGGCCGAAATAAGTGCATCGTCCCGGTGTAAGTCGCGACGATCACCGGGGCACGATCACCAGGGACTGCTTTTTCCAGCCCACACGTCCGATACCACGTGACAACAAATACGTCATTTCCTGTTGACTAAAAAAAAAATGCACCCTCTCACGGTCCTAGGGGCCGAAAATGGTCCCGCCTGATCAGCGGGCGAAGCCGCTGCTGCACGCCGGAAATGAGGCTTCATTTCCCGCAGGTCTGTTTAAGCAGCCCACTGTTTTCCAGCCCGGGGTCAAATGTGGAGCAAGGGCGCCACCCGGTGGACAAATAAAAAATTACAACTCTAAGGCCCGTCCTGCAAAACGAAACGGAAACACAAGTAATCACCAAGACATTAACGGTAATAATTCTGCAGTGAAAAATAGCGTTTATAATGGAAGTCAATGGGGCCGCAAACGGCCCCTAGGGCTCTAAAAGGATGTGTATTGTTAGCTTAGCCACTGAAGCTAATTTAAGGAAGTCAGACTTGAATTTTGAAATGAAATTATGCCAAACTTTTTTTTAGAGAATTTGGCTATATTCTATTCAACACAGTGCAAATGGCTTGTAACTGAAAAACTACAATGTACAAAAATTGTCCCAGGGCCAGCAGGGGGTTAAGTATTATCGAAATGCCTGTTTGGCCCTACAGCTGTCAATGCATGTATGTAGAATAGTTCTAGTCATCTAGTCATCTGCAGCCTCAATAGCAAACTAGGGTGTCCTCTCGGCCATCGTCCAGAATACCTACCCTACCATCCTAAAAGTTTATACTTCAGTTTAAATGAGTGATTCTCTAAAATTTCAATTGCATGTTACTGAGCATCACACTAATCTGTGTGATGCTTCCATACAGTCTATGATCTTTCTGGAGCCTCGGGCCTCAAAATATGTGGAATTCTACTCCAACAAAACATGGCGGATACTTCGGAGCTTAGAGACTGAAACCAATGAGTGACATCACAGCGGCTGTAAGGTCCATGAGCAGCACACAAGGAAACATACTGCCATGTCTGATGCAAGAAAAACTATACCCGCTGGCAGAACTCCAGGAAAAACACCAGGCACTGCTCTTTACTTGATACGCCCACCGTTGCAGTGATGCATGGTGGAGGCAGCATCATGCTGTGGAGGCATTCCTCAACTAGTAGATATGGTTGCTAGGGTGATTTCAGCCAAGCATATCCACAGTTTGAAGGTTAGATGTTCAACAGCGATTTCTCCAGGGACAGGAGACTCCCCATCCAGCCCAACCAAGCTTGATATGATCTCCTAGGAAGAGTGGGAGAAACTTCCCAAATCCAAGCGTCTGTACACACTCAACCAAGATGTCCACAATGTAACTGCTGTCAAACAGGCTTTGAAAAAACTAAGAGTCTGAATATCACATCTGAAATTTTAGCTTTTAATGCTGAATGCATTAAAAAAATATATAAACTGGATTTTTAAAAATGTCATCTGTTTTTGTTTTTTTTAAATATAATGATTAAATGTAATAATCCATTTGTAAAGGGATGTTATAATACTTATAACACTTGATATTTTATACTTCACTCTTTTGGTAATAACCTCTCAATTTAACTACATAAAAAGAAAACATCAGTGTTGGATTGATTTCATCGGGTCTTTAGAACTACAATCCCCAAAGGAAAAGGCACCTGCTGCTCTAAATGAGGGCCAGTATGTTGCACAGCAGTCAGATTAGACTGTGCAGCCTTTAAGTCCCAGTAAGAGTGCCTGTTGTAGTTTTCAGAAGCTTCTGTGTGTCATATGTGGAGCAGCAATGTAGGTCAATAGGTCAAAAGAAATGAAGAGCAGCAGCAGCGGCGGCGATGGATTAGAGCAGCCTGGTCTGCAGCATAATAGCTGATTAAGTTACTCTCTTTTTTTTTCTTTTTTTTTTGCCTGTCCCATTTGGTTCTTTACCTGAGCGCCCAGCCCCGGACACCAAAAACCACCAACGCACCAACCCCTGAGGGCATCAGTTACCCGCAGGGAGTGTGGTGAGGGGAGATAGGCCTTTGGAGGGCCTGGGAGTTCCCAGAGAGGTGGAGTGTAAGACCCAACCTGACATAGAAACACAGACAAACAGGCACACACAGACACAAACATCCATTCCCACCCTCATGCACACATATACAAATACTCAGCACTCACTCAACGTAGGGATAGACATACATGGACACTGTACGCACAATCACACTCCCCAAACAAACTCTATACCCCAGGTCCAGGTACCCTCACCCCTGGAGGGGGAAACGGCACCTAGACCCAGGAGATGTTACCTTTTCCCCCGGGGTGGAGGCAAGCAGACCGCCCCAGGCTCCGCAGCAGCGGGGAGGCCCCGCATCCCAGATCCCAATCGGACGGCCAACACCTCCTCCCAGCCCCCCCGCCCCGATGTCCAGCAGAGAACAGGGGTGTGTGATCTTTTGGTAATAACCTCTCAATTTAACTACATAAGAAGAAAACATCAGTGTTGGATTGCTTTCATCGGGTCTTTAGAACTACAATCTCCAAAGGAAAAGGCACCTGCTGCTCTAAATGAGGGCCAGTATGTTGCACAGCAGTCAGATTAGACTGTGCAGCCTTTAAGTCCCAGTAAGAGTGCCTGTTGTAGTTTTCAGAAGCGTCTGTGTGTCATGTGTGTAGCAGCAATGTAGGTCAATAGGTCAAAAGAAATGAAGAGCAGCAGTGGCGGCGATGGATTAGAGCAGCCTGGTCTGCAGCATAATAGCTGATTAAGTTACTCTCCTACAGGTGTACTCACGCAAAGCCAGAGTAACCCCAGAACAGATGTACTTCAGAGAGAAAATAAAAGTTGGATCAATAAAGGTCCACATGAACTCTATTTAGCATTTTATTAATGCTGAGATTCTAGGCAGACCCAGTGTTCAAATTCACTGAACTTCTCTGTAAAATCAAGTGGAAATCCAAAGTTTCTGAGGTTTACATTCTGACTTCCCTTTTTTTTGGTAAACCCAGCCTGAAGTCCACAGATATTTTTCAAAAATATGTAACTTTTCATTTTTAAAGAGTGGGTTTTAGCAAACCTCAAACATGAGGATTTGTTGCACTTTACAGGGACAATTTACAGAAGTGGATTAAGAAAAACATTTGAAGCCTTGGCATTTCTAACAGGACATTCTGGGGAAAAAGAGGGTCAGCCATGAAACATGTTTAAATTTAGAAAATCATAAAAGTCATAAAAGTTCAGTGCAATAAAGCGCCAATGGTCATATAGAGATCTTTTTAGACATCCAGTAACTCTGAGGCAGTTACATTAAAGTGTTACACATTACTCAAAAAATAAAGCACAGACAGCAAACAGGACACAACAGCACCATTGTACAAACTACATCAGTTACAGTGAAGGTACGGGAGCCCCTCGGTGACAATATTTGCATCTAATGTAATAAAAACTTCAGATTTTCATGACCTGCTCAATCCCCTTTAAACAGCCATGAATTCATGATGTAAACGACAGTTCTTTTTAAAAACAGACACACGTTTTTTGTTTTTTTTAAAAAGATGAAATCAAACCCATCTGTGAGTCCAAAGGGATTTTTAGTCAGAAGTGAAAACAGACATAGGTAAGCAGTTCATCTTCTGGAGCTCGTTGATGGAGTCTGTGGAGATGTGGCGCCCTCTTGTGTAGTGTAGCTGACATTACTGTTAGGTGAAAGCATTCGTTGATTGCACTTCAAACAGATTTAGAAGATTGTCAGGCTGACCTGTGTTCAAATTTCTGAGCAGGTGAAAACATTTCCAAACGGTCACAGCTGTGGGGTCAGTAAGAGGAGCTGATCAGCGGGCAGGTTCAGTGTTTCGAAGTTTTATCACAATTTCCTTTTTGTTTTTGTTAAGTTTGTGTCCTGGCATAAGGACGCACTCAGCACACTATTATTTTACAACTCACTAATATTCCTCACTGACCTTTAGGTGACATTTCGATGTACTTTTGCAATACTTTTTATTTGAAAAAAAAAAGAACCCTTTTAGAGAATTTGGTATGACTTTGACACTCTTCAGATATTTGAGTGATCTATAGATTTTCTGTTTCTGTCAAAAATCTTGCCGATCTTCCACATCTGCAGCCCAGATGTTTGGATTTAGTTTGAAAGTAAAGCATGGAGGTAACAAAGAGTCTGACTGTGAGGTCTCCAGTGCAATATGTTGTTTATCAAAGTATTGCACAGTCGCCATCTTAAATAATATAAGCATACTGTAATTCACTCAAACATACGTTCAGTTTACTTTTTGTACTTTTATTAAAACAAAGAAGTTGTTTTGTAAGAAGTAACAGATGGGAATTGTTTAAATGTCCTTTTCATAGAACAGGTAAGAATTTCTGTCATGAAGCTATATTTCTATAAAAATATGAGAACATAAATGAAACAATTTTGGTCATTTTAAAAGGAGCTGTGGGAGAAGCTCAGCTGACGAACGAATGCAACACAATTTCAAATATTTTTTACTCGAGTAGAAATATTCTTAACTCACTCAGACACACGTTCACCTTTGTTGGCACCACCTGAAGGGAGTTTGTGTATTTTGAATGAGTATTTCTTAGCAGGTTTGCTCATTACAGTTGATTTTTTGTTTGAAAGTGTTCAGCTTTAGATTAGCTGTTCTGTCTCATGTGATGTGTGGTATTGATCGTGGACAGATTTAAGGAGGTCAGAAGAATAAATAATCCATCACAACACAAAGAGCTGACTCACTCTTTAGATGTAAGTACCAATGGTAAATACAGACACTCCAAAGCCTTCTGACACTGCAAATACTTATTTTAATGTTAATTAAATAATGCTTATTTTTCATTTATTTCTGTTTTGCTCTTTTTTCAGTTCATTAGATACCTGAGTATAGCTGTTGCCTATCTGTATGACCACAGTGTATCCATCTTCTGATGGCTGCTTCCAGCAGGATAACATGATGTGCCACATATCTGGTATCTGGTATCATGAAGATGACAATGAGTTCACTGTACAGCCACTGTGTGATGCTGTCATGTCAATGTGGAACAAAATCTCTGAGGAATGTTTGCAGAAACTTGGGTGAATCTGTGCCATGAACAATTAACTAAAGTAGGTCCACCCTGGTGGTAGCATGGTGTACCTAATGAAGTGTACAATGGGAGTACAACCAAGAATAAAAATGCACTATTCTGTCTTTATTAATACAGGAATAAATGACTGTGAAATTCTGGGCTGATGCTCACTAAAGATCTGATTCCAATACCTTCCCTGTTCTTACAGAAACTATAAACAGATACACAGAACAGATACTGTGTTTTTTCACATTCACTGTTAACAGGACACAGCTCATGCTAATGCCATTTCCCCAAAATTTACTTGAATGTTGCAAAAAATGTAAAAATCAAAACACTGAAACTGTACAAAAGTATAAAAATATTTCATGTTGTTTTCTTTTTCACAGAAAGCTAGTAACACCTATTAAAACCTGCTTCTCGCGCAGAGAACAGAATCGTTTATTCAGTCAATCATCGTCACCTGCCACATGGAGATGGGGCTGGTTCTCGTACAAGGTTTTCCGCCGAGCACCAGCAGCAGGTCGGGCAGATGCTGAGTGATGTCTCCATCCTTGTCCTCCAGCGCCTCCTCCTCTGAGCAGCTCCATTGTTTCATGAATGCTTTGTTCTCAAATGTCAGGCAGCTTCCAATACGCTGACCATCTATCTCTATTAAGGCCTCTCTGCTGGTCTCCAGTTCTGAAGAACTTCTGTTGGCTTCTCTGTCTGGAGTGAAAGTCTCCAGCTCTATAGCGTTATCTGGTGCTGGGAAGCACTTGTTCTTAAACGGCTTGAGTTTCCCTCCCAGTAACCTGGGCTGGAGTCCTGAGTCTGAGCAGAAGCTCTTGCTGGTGCTACTGGTTTTGTAGCTGGGACCCAGACCAGTGCAGCAATGGTGAATCTTGTCTGGGGGGTTGGAGCCCGGGAGTGTGGTGAGCTGCATCCAGGTCTGAGTGATGAAGCTGTATCTCCACAGGCAGTTCTTTGGAGAGTCCTGGGTCTCGCCTCCACCGAAAAGGAGCATTGAGTCTTTATAGGTGACAGCTGAGTGTCCTGTGAGTTTAGGAGGGCCGTACCTGAGAAAAACAACCACAGGTGGTGTTAGCAGGAAAGAGCACACCAAATGATGCCAAATAAGTTCAGCAGTCAGTGCTAAAAACATCAGAGCTAAACAGACCGGTCAGACAGGAAGTGCTGGGAGCACCAGGAGCTGTAATCGATAATCTGCTGATCCATGTGTGATCGTATGTGTGATAATATTTCTATATGGCGTGTTGTGCCATGTTACTTTATTAAAATTACCCCTGGATATAAAACACATCATTTGCACTGTTAAACCTGGGATGATAAATCTATTTCTGACAGATGTGTCACTCATCGTATTTAAAGGACGGACATCTCTTTTTGTTGAACACCAGCTGCCTTGACTCCTCTCCTTGTGTCTCTTCCTTGCCTCCTCTGCTCTCTGTGGTAGGGAGGGGCTAAGACTAATACGCTAAGAGAGGAACTGAGGACACAAAAGAGGGGTGAGGCAAATGATCTGTGGAAAAACATCTTAAAGTGAGGTGTTGAGTTTAATACTGACTCTTGTGTGTTTTGAGGACACCAAAAAACTGACTGCAGATACATCTGTGTGTCACAGCAGACACTACAAGCTTCCTGCCCCCTTTTTCCTTTCCTTTTGCCAAAGCTCTTTTCACACTTTGGGAATTAAAGCTGATATATCACAGATTAGAAAAACAGTGAGTCTATTTGTGGTACGTTTGTCACCAAGAATATGCAGACAGTAAAATTTCCCTTTGATCTGGATGCAAACTTGATTTCCAAGTCTCCTTCATCAGTTTCAGAGCTCTAATGCGCAGTGATTTCTGTGACGTGCACCTCTGATAATGTCTTTGAATTACAGTGGGGCAAAAAAGTATTTAGTCAGCCACCGATTGTGCAAGTTCCCCCACTTAAAATGATGACAGAGGTCAGTAATTTGCACCAGAGGTACACTTCAACTGTGAGAGACAGAATGTGAAAAAAAAAATCCATGAATTCACATGGTAGGATTTGTAAAGAATTTATTCGTAAATCAGGGTGGAAAATAAGTATTTGGTCAGCTCAAACAAGGAAAATCTCTGGCTCTCACAGACCTGTAACGTCTTCTGTAAGAAGCTTTTCTGTCCCCCACTCGTTACCTGTATGAATGGCACCTGTTTGAACTCATCATCTGTATAAAAGACACCTGTCCACAGCCTCAAACAGTCAGACTCCAAACGCCGCCATGGCCAAGACCAAAGAGCTTTCGAAGGACACCAGGAAAAGCATTGTAGACCTGCACCAGACTGGGAAGAGTGAATCTGCAATAGGCAAGCAGCTTGGTGTGAAAAAATCAACTGTGGGAGCAATCATCAGAAAATGGAAGACATACAAGACCACTGATAATCTCCCTCGATCTGGGGCTCCACGCAAGATCTCATCCCGTGGGGTCAAAATGATCATGAGAACGGTGAGCAAAGATCCCAGAACCACACGGGGGGACCTGGTGAATGACCTGCAGAGAGCTGGGACCAAAGTAACAAAGGTCACTATCAGTAACACACTACAACGGCAGGGAATCAAATCCCGCAGTGCCAGACGTGTTCCGCTGCTGAAGCCAGTGCATGTCCAGGCCCGTCTGAAGTTTGCCAGAGAGCACATGGATGATACAGCAGAGGATTGGGAGAATGTCATGTGGTCAGATGAAACCAAAGTAGAACTTTTTGGTATAAACTCAACTCGTCGTGTTTGGAGGAAGAAGAATACTGAGTTGCATCCCAAGAACACCATACCTACTGTGAAGCATGGGGGTGGAAACATCATGCTATGGGGCTGTTTTTCTGCCAAGGGGACAGGACGACTGATCCGTGTTAAGGACAGAATGAATGGGGCCATGTATCGTGAGATTTTGAGCCAAAACCTCCTTCCATCAGTGAGAACTTTGAAGATGAAACGAGGCTGGGTCTTCCAACATGACAATGATCCAAAACACACCGCCCGGGCAACAAAGGAGTGGCTCCGTAAGAAGCATTTGAAAGTCCTGGAGTGGCCTAGCCAGTCTCCAGACCTCAACCCCATAGAAAATCTGTGGCGGGAGTTGAAAGTCCGTGTTGCTCGGCGACAGCCCCAAAACATCACTGCTCTCGAGAAGATCTGCATGGAGGAATGGGCCAAAATACCAGCTACTGTGTGTGCAAACCTGGTAAAGACCTATAGTAAACGTTTGACCTCTGTTATTGCCAACAAAGGTTATGTTACAAAGTATTGAGTTGTATTTTTGTTATTGACCAAATACTTATTTTCCACCCTGATTTACGAATAAATTCTTTACAAATCCTACCATGTGGATTCATGGATTTTTTTTTTTTCACATTCTGTCTCTCACAGTTGAAGTGTACCTCTGGTGCAAATTACTGACCTCTGTCATCATTTTAGGTGGGGGAACTTGCACAATCGGTGGCTGACTAAATACTTTTTTGCCCCACTGTAAGTTGGCAGCACTCAGTCAGTTCATTTCAGGAACCCTGCCATAAAACGCCTCTAAACCAACCAGAGAAAGTTTGGAGGGGAGGTGAGAAACAAACAATTACATCTGCATCTTAAGCTCTCATATTTTTCTCAGACTTTACTTAAATGTAACTGTAACGGTTTACAACCTACAAAGTCAGGTTATCACCATTAGAAATCACAAGACCTTCCAGTAACATTGTGTTATTAGGGTCACACTGTCTGTCTGTTTTTTTTCCATTTGCTGTATGATACCTGTGCCTCAGGGGGCAAAAACAAGTGACGTTAGTCCTGACTATGCTACTGACCGGCTAATCATTAGTCCTGATAAACTGCTGTTCATGTTCATAACGCCAGACGAATCAATCCACAAGTCTTTACATGTAACATATTCAGTCATCCAGAACAAAAAAAACAACAAAAGAAAAACAAGTCTCCAGATGTAAATCTCAGTGATCTGAAGCTCTTTATATACATAAATTTACGTATTACTAAACCATTAAAGAGACGGTTCCTCAGGACTCTTTCTTTCCTTTTTTTTTTTCAACAGACACACTACAATCAGTGTTTCCACCTCACATGTCAGCCTGTCAGCAGCGGCTGAAAAGTGATCCCAGTCTTTTCAGCCGCTGCTGAAGGATTCTCTGTCTCATCAACTGGATCAGGTTCTTCTGCCATGTTGTGTTATGTGGGAATATTCAGATGAGGAGCTGCAACAGACTGCTTGTCAAGTTTTCTCGTGAGTCTTGACCTTCCCTTTATGTTCCTCCTGCTCTTTGCTTTACTCTTTATGCTAAAAACTGCATTTGTTTTACAAGGTTTGACTCATTTCTCACCCTTTACAATTTTCCATGAACACCACGCCTCATTACTCTGCATTACACCACTCTATCTGGAATAAATCATTTAAATCATCTGAAGCAAATTAGTTTCTTGATTTGAAACACAAAGTTCTTTAAAAGCAAAACTAAAAAAATAAATAAATTACAACTAAAATATAGTTTCACAAATTAAAACACAGGTAAAAAAAAATGTGAATAAAGAAACATTAGGAAGCAAAAAGTACTTTAACTTAAAAAATGAAAAGCAATGTAGCAAGCTTGTAATTTGCTAAACTGCTGGAGCGATTAGGACAATACAGCTACAGGGAGTGCAGAATTATTAGGCAAATGAGTATTTTGTCCACATCATCCCCTTCATGCATGTTGTCTTACTCCAAGCTGTATAGGCTCGAAAGCCTACTACCAATTAAGCATATTAGGTGATGTGCATCCCTGTAATGAGAAGGGGTGTGGTCTAATGACATCAACACCCTATATCAGGTGTGCATAATTATTAGGCAACGTCCTTTCCTTTGGCAAAATGGGTCAAAAGAAGGACTTGACAGGCTCAGAAAAGTCAAAAATAGTGAGATATCTTGCAGAGGGATGCAGCAGTCTCAAAATTGCAAAGCTTCTGAAGCGTGATCATCGAAAAATCAAGCGTTTCATTCAAAATAGTCAACAGGAACGCAAGAAGCGTGTGGAAAAACCAAGGCGCAAAATAACTGCCCATGAACTGAGAAAAGTCAAGCGTGCAGCTGCCAAGATGCCACTTGCCACCAGTTTGGCCATATTTCAGAGCTGCAACATCACTGGAGTGCCCAAAAGCACAAGGTGTGCAATACTCAGAGACATGGCCAAGGTAAGAAAGGCTGAAAGACGACCACCACTGAACAAGACACACAAGCTGAAACGTCAAGACTGGGCCAAGAAATATCTCAAGACTGGTTTTTCTAAGGTTTTATGGACTGATGAAATGAGAGTGAGTCTTGATGGGCCAGATGGATGGGCCCGTGGCTGGATTGGTAAAGGGCAGAGAGCTCCAGTCCGACTCAGATGCCAGCAAGGTGGAGGTGGAGTACTGGTTTGGGCTGGTATCATCAAAGATGAGCTTGTGGGGCCTTTTCGGGTTGAGGATGGAGTCAAGCTCAACTCCCAGTCCTACTGCCAGTTTCTGGAAGACACCTTCTTCAAGCAGTGGTACAGGAAGAAGTCTGCATTCTTCAAGAAAAACATGATTTTCATGCAGGACAATGCTCCATCACACGCGTCCAAGTACTCCACAGCGTGGCTGGCAAGAAAGGGTATAAAAGAAGAAAAACTAATGACATGGCCTCCTTGTTCACCTGATCTGAACCCCATTGAGAACCTGTGGTCCATCATCAAATGTGAGATTTACAAGGAGGGAAAACAGTACACCTCTCTGAACAGTGTCTGGGAGGCTGTGGTTGCTGCTGCACGCAATGTTGATGGTGAACAGATCAAAACACTGACAGAATCCATGGATGGCAGGCTTTTGAGTGTCCTTGCAAAGAAAGGTGGCTATATTGGTCGCTGATTTGTTTTTGTTTTGTTTTTGAATGTCAGAAATGTATATTTGTGAATGTGGAGATGTTATATTGGTTTCACTGGTAAAAATAAATAATTGAAATGGGTATATATTTGTTTTTTGTTAAGTTGCCTAATAATTATGCACAGTAATAGTCACCTGCACATACAGATATCCCCCTAAAATAGCTCAAACTAAAAACAAACTAAAAACTACTTCCAAAAACATTCAGCTTTGATATTAATGAGTTTTTTGGGTTCATTGAGAACATGGTTGTTGTTCAATAATAAAATTATTCCTCAAAAATACAACTTGCCTAATAATTCTGCACTCCCTGTATAAACTGGGCCTAAATTGAAAAAGCTAATGAGCAAAGTTGTGTTTTTTAGAGGCTGACCATCTGTAAGAGCCAGTGTGAGCTAATTTAGAATGACTCTGGGTCTGGGTTCATTGCTGGTGCATTTAACTATAGTTTCAACAGGCGGCTTACCTACAGCTTCTAGGTTTTATTGTCAGAGTGTAGACCAAATATAATGATAGTAAAAACTCCCAGAAAGCTTAAGAGTCAGCAGCAGCAAAAACAATAACCACAGCACAGGATTAAAAAAACATAGAACTTTTTGACAGCCAGGTTAGTGAAACCCACAGAGATGAATTCCTTCAAGGGGCATATGATCCAGTAGTATATTCACAGGAGTGATGTGTTACATATTCACACCTTTATATCATGGCAAAAAAGACTTATGTATACCTGCAATAAGTGTGCCTCGTGAATGGACTTTTTCCAAGGTTAGGGATGTCAGTTAATAATAATGAAAAATAGCTGAAAAACCAAAAAGACTCAAAATGTCGTGAATAAAAATCTTTGCATATGACAAATGTAGACAGTATTGCTTCATTTTTCTCTTATTTTATTCATTTTCCATAAGTGTAATTAGCTATATTCAGTCACAAAGAGAATAAATGATATTGGGGCCTCTACTTAACCTATTTACAAAATGAGCCGCAGTCAAATCCACAGACCTTGTGTGGACATCATGATGAACAGAGCAGCTATTTTCAGTATACATTATTTACAAACTGGCTTGTTTTGTATTGCACTGAATTAGTAAGTAACTGAAACAGCCTCATGTACGTTAACACAACCACAGCAAAATGCTGAAACACAGAGTTCATTGCAGTCATCGCTGTCTTTAACCATTCCAAAGTATTTCTTATTTTGTTGTAAAGGAAGTTCTCCAAAACATGTATTGATCATAACTATTGATAGTCTGGTATAACATGTAGATTTGTCTAGAAATCTGCAATGCTTGTCTGTGTTGTTTCACAGAATAGCCTGTTCAAGTACTGACACAAAAGCAGCCAGCAGGTGTCGCTGTGGAGATGGCTGTGAAATTGTTTTGAAACCATGATCCAGTGCTGGCACAACGACTTTGTATGTCTCAGTTTGCCCATCACTACCTGTCAGTGGTTTTAATGTCGAGACTGATCTTTTTCACTGCATCCAGTTTTCAAAAATACAGACAAACTCCGCACTTACTTGAGTGAACTCCATGTCTGGCTGCTGGAATTCCACTTCCAGAAGTCTCTCTGCTCCCGTAAACCTTTTAAGCCTCCGAACAGGTACACGCAGCCCTGATAGGCTATAGCTGAGTGACTGTGTCTGGGGCCTGGGCCTAATGAGTCCTGCTGAGAGCCACTCAGCAGGGACCAAGACATGGTATCTGCCATTAACACACACACAAACAAGTATCTATAATTAATGCTCATTCTGCAGCTCACATTGTGTTTGCATGTGTCACAATGCTGATGATGTTCACATGCTGCCCTCTAACTGAATATGGGTGAGATTTCACTCCTAGAAACGGTTCAGCTCAGTTTAATTGTCAATTTGTTTCTCCATCTCACAGCTATAAACTACATTCACACTGGTAAATATGAGCAGTTTATAAAATTATATTGACCAAGATGGAATCACAGCTAGAAGATGAGCTTGGCATCAAGTGGGACTAAACTGATGCAGTTTACTGAACTTATGATCTATCCCATTATATTAATGCTCAAAGTTGCTTATAGAAAAATCATGCTGAACAAAAGCTACAATTAATCTTTTGATAGTAACTCTGGCAAATACCATAAAAGGTCAGCTGATTTTGAGGGTGTGAGGTGGGAATTTTAAGATTTGGTTAGTTTTATATGGAAGGAGCTGACTGAATTCTCCCTTTTGCCAGTTTTAAACTCACTAAAGTCCAAACTCCAGAAATCCTGGGAGGTGCCTTTCATGTCAATGAATCCTCCGTACATGAGCATGGCAGAGCCGAGCACCACGGTGCTGTGGCCCTTCCTGTTGGTCGGCATTTGGGTCTGCACACAGAAAGAGAGAGAAATACATTTAGAATAGATGGTAAGCTACTTCTATGACCTTGATTGAACAGTCACAAAAAATGCATTAAATTTGGGCTTCTTCAACCTAACCCTAACCTTTCTCTTCCTACTTTGGTGATCCTCTTCCTACTTAGCTATATCCATTCTGTGGGGAAACACTGCAAATCAATTTATTTGACCTTTAAAGTTCTAACAAATATGTGGGTAGTGTGTGACTTCTGTTCTGCTGATACAAGCTAAAACAAGCAAAGGATGGCAGGAACTGTGCACAGTGTTCACTGATGTGCTTCCAAGTGTTGTGACTGCGTGACACAAAACAAACGGCAGCACACGAGGACTGAGCGGTTAATTATTTCTGTTATAAGCTGATAATGAGATCTAACCATCTGATTGTTTTCTATAGACAGAGAACATGTTATCATTTAGATATGAAAAGCACTCGGTACCTGAAGCAAGCTCCTCTTTCCCTGCCACTGCACCCACTTCTGCTTTGCTGAAACACAAATGACACAAGAAAATTAAACTAAAAGAGTGACGTACAATAAAATGGATATGATGTCTTTACAACATCTGTCAGCCTTACTCCAAGACAAAAAAAGTAAGTAAAGGCTAACATACAAAGAGGAGAGGCACTTCTGCAATAATTCTGAAATACACTGACACACACTGTTGTGCAGCCCAGTCTTATGAAATCTATTGTTACAGGGACACAAACTGTCCAGTTGGCCAAAGTAGAGAGGCTTTAAAAGACGTGGTAAATGTTATATTTTAACCTAAACCAAGACAGTTTTAAACCTAATCCTGTCGTTTTTAATGCTTAAATGTAACCAGGCAAAATATTTTTAATAAATAACATATTTAAAAATACCACCAGCTACCTGTGCTACCTGTCCGCTTCCTAGCATAGGTGATTTTAAGAGAAGTTGACCCCTGACCTTGACCTTCAACTCAATTGAGATTCGAACTTAGAAAAACATCTTCAGGACCATAACTTGCTTTGATCAGTGTGATCTGTCCTAACTATTATTGAGATTGCGGTAACACCAGTGTTGTTTCTCCACTCCACAGCTATCGCTACATTGACCTATCCATCCAAGGATATTAACCTTGAAAGTTTACCCAGAATGCACTTTTTCAATGCTTGTCTCTGTTGCTCTATGTCAAAGAAATGAAACTGCTGCATTTTATGCAAGTCATGACAGATCCCATCATGCTGAACAAAAACTAGATTTTTCTTTACATCGTGACACTTGGAGTGGAACGAAAACTTCAAGAGCTTATACTTCTAAAAATATCCAAGTTCGGTAAAATGTAACAATTGTGTAAAACAATTGCTTCATTAAACATATTGTAGTTCTTATGAAAACAAAAGAACCAATTGATTTTGAGGGTGGGCGTTTCGGGGGCTTTTTACAGATGTGATATGATTTTATATACAATAAGTGGTGAGAATTGAAAAAAACTGTGCATGAGATGGAATTTAGGTTATGTTGGAACAAGCAGAATAAAAACTGAGCTGAAGTGAAGAACACAGGAAGTGTTAGAGCAGGAAATGAACACAGCTGCAGTTTTCCTCCATTTGATAAATATGTGTTGGGGTAAATCACCTTTTCTTATGTTGTTTCTAATTGTCTTTAGAGTCGTGAGGTTATGAGCATGGAGACCCTCTCAGGTTTCTCTCTCAGCTTTAGTGACACAGAGGAATGAAACGTTTTACAGGGATTAGGAGGATCGACATGCAGCAACATGTTTTACCTGCTGAGCCTGAGAATTGACTACAACAGTAGTGTGACTGGCTGCCAGCCCATGCTGCACTGCAGTGAAACTCACCGATGTCAAACACCCAGAGAGCACATCTGCATGTGGTGTATGCAGAGTCCAACAGGCCTCCAAACACGTACAGGAAACCCTGAAAAGTTCAAAGCTGTTAAACATACTCTGCATGCCCACCGCTGTCATAAGATGGTCTCTCTGCTTTATGTCCAATGATTAAAGAAATTGAAGGTACCTTGTGAGCTACCATAGAATGTCCCTCTAGCTCCTCTGGTGCCGCTTCACCACTGCAGCTCAACTCGGTCCATTCATCAGACACTGAAATATTGAACACAGCAGTGTTGTTAACTGATGATTACAAAAAGAATATTACAGGAGGCTGTTTTATAAGAATGCAGCAAAAAACATCCTTTGCAAAGTTTAAGTGGAATAAATGTTGCATCTTTTTTCATGAATGACAGTGTGTATATAAACTTGAACGACTTGCAACACTTTCTACATCTGCACAAAGGCGTTGCCCAAATACCATAGGAATAGTTGGTGCTATCTTTTAATAAAAGACTGCATATAAAAGATGGAGATTTGAAGCATTGTAGCCTTCACCAGGGCAGAGCAGGAGGTGATCATAACCATACCTGAAAGGACAGATCTTAGTGAAGATCAAAGTGTTAAGTCATAACATTTGTCTGTTTCTTTTGTGCTGTTTTAAGTAGTAGACTAATTGGTCATTTGAAGAGAGGGCTTTATGTAAATGAGTACCTGAACATGGTTTTTGGCTACTCTGCCTAATATGTAATTCTTAAAAAGAGGTCTTTCTAGTGGCTATTCTGCGACCAGCCACAAGGATATCGCTTCTAAGGAAGTATTCTGTCATCCGTCTTTATATAGATCTGCATCTTTATATATGCATGGCTATTAATGGATGGGGGCCCTTACCCACGTTGTATTTCCAGAAGTCCCTCAGACATCTGTTCTCTCTGCCTCCCAGGACGTAGACGTTTGCATTGTAGCTGCAGCAGGCGTGCTTGTAGCGGTCGCACGGGGACAGGCTGCTTCTCAGGGGGAGCTGTTTCCACAAACAGGGGTTGTTCTGACTCATACCTGGCAGCCCTCACTCTCACTGGAACATCTTCTAAAAGAAAGTAAGTGTATACAGTCGTGCGTTATATGGACCCACTATCATGGCTAAAAAGTGCCAAGAACAAATGTTACAGACTGGTAGCACCTTTTTAGCTTCATTGTGCGATGATATGCAGGACTAAATAGCCTTCTTTCTGTTAAAAGTTTACATTTTTTAGATACTAGAGCCGCTGACTGACTCCACCTGGATGCTGTAAGTTGTTAAACGGTGCAAAACGATGAGTTTCATCTCCGTCCGTGTGAACAGGCCCTGATCAAAGTGGATGAAACAAAGGCTGCACTACAGGAGACAGGACAAATGAAAAACCCAAGCAACAGCTGCTTCCGTATTCACGAGGGGTCACCACAGCAAGCTCCACATGTTTGATTGGGCAGTTTTACGCCAGATGCCCTTCCTAACCTGTCTGTGGCTGGAACTGACCCCGGAACCTTTTACTTTCTAAGCTAATGTGCAAACCACTACACAATAAATGCTTTAAAAACTGTCTGTATCACCAGAACATGAGTGGAGATTCACGAGTTCATATCTTAAAAGAGCAGAGGGACTACACCAAGTTTTTTGGAGCACCGCTCCTCAAACAGAGCCAGAATTGTAGTGTAATAATAATAATATAACACGATAATATAATCATAGTTTACTCAACTTTCCAAAAACTCTAGTACTTATGATCCTGCACGCAACTACACTAATTTAACTTTCATTTTAGAACCCATCAGAGCTTTTCCCTCATTTGCATCTTTTTTCCGACTGCCTGCAGAGTCCTGAGAAAGACAAAATTAACTTTTATTTACATGCACATTGTGGCATTGACAGAATTTTATACCGTTCTTCTTCCTTCTTCCTTGTTGAATGATAAACTTCTTATCAAATGAACAAATTTTTTTCTCCTGAATTAATTTACTGAAGACATTTGGTTTGAGTGCACATTAACTTTACTCCTCAAATGAATCCTGTTTGTTCTGCATTTACCCGATGGCCAGTGACAACAGCAGCCTTTGGAAAACTGTTCTGATGCACAAAACAACTGGATACCTTTTTTTTTTCCCCTGTCCCGTTTGGTTCTTTTTGCCATCAGAATTATCATCTAAAGGCAAAGAAAGATGCCCAACAGAATTACTTGACCAAATGGACCATCCCGGCCTTGCCGTATTGGTCTATTTGACTCACCTTTGCTTTTATTGTTTATTTTATTTTATTTTCGCTTACTACACACGGGACAGACATGACTGGGGGAAAGAAAAGGGAGAAAGAACGAGGGAAAGAAAAACAGCGGGGAAGAGGAATGATGATAAAGGGCAAAAAACAAAAACCAACAAAACAAACAGACAAAAAATACATATATCAATCACCTGGATCACCTGTTGAGAAAGACAAAAGAGAAAACAAGCAAAAAAGAGAGAGCAATATAATAAACAACATCATTGCGATGATCTATGTGAATATAACAGTAAATACTAAATATTAATTATTATTGTGCAGCACGTAGGATTGACAGCACACAGGAGGAGAAGTAGGAGCCAAAAAGGGTGTAGTTTGTGTCTGTGAGCACCCGTGTGTACACCTGTGAGCATGAGCGCGCTTGTATTTAAAAGGTTCCTTCGTGTAATGATCTGCTAGAGGGCGTGGGGAGCCATAGCCCCGGATACCAACTGGATACCTTTTTAGTACCGACTGAGAGCACCCAGCATCTGAACAAGGAGCCAAAGCAGAAACCTTCAAACTGACACTCAAGCTTCTCATCTACAAAGAAAGCAGGCTAAATCCAGACTGAACCCCTACTGTGGGAAGCATTTATCCAGTAATTTCCTGCAGTTTTGAAATATGAAATTTCAAGCCTATAAGAAGTTTAATGTTACTCAGTTACAGTGCTGAATTTGAATCAAACAGCTGTTTGGGGCCTTACTGTCAGGGTCCTGGGTCTCCTGACCCAGCGTTTTAGTTCTTTGTGGGTTTTGTATTATTGTACTTGGTGTGAGTTATGCTATGGTTTCTAGTTTCTATCCCTTGCCCTTCATGTTTCTCTATGTGCCCTCTGTTCTGTGTAAGTCCGTGTCTGCATGTTTGGGTTCCCCTCTGTGTCTCTCGGTTCTTAGAGTCCTCTGCCTTATGGTTTATGTCTCTGTGTTTCTTAGTTGCTGTCTCCACGGTGTCAAGTTCGCGTCTCTGTGTGATCCTTCCTGTTTTACTTTGAAGGTCCGTGACTTATGTGAATGTGTCCTGCTTTGCTTGTCTCGTCAGTTCTAATTTCCCCCAGCTGTGCTCTCCTTCTGTGTCTCATTCTCCTCGTTACTTCCCAGTGTATTTAGACCCTGTGTTTCTCTGAGTCAGTGTTGCGTCGTACCCTCAACAAGCTGTGTGTTTTGCCTCAGTGTTGCCAGTGTTTTGTTTCCAGTTCAGTGTTTTGTGCTTCAGTGTTTTAGTCCACCAGCGTTTTTGTTTGTCTTTTGGTGAGTTTAGTTAGTAAGAGGTTTTCCAGCATTAAAGCTGCGCTTTAAGTTGAACTTCTGTGTCTGAGTCCTGCATTTTGGATCCACCACTCCTGCTTGCCCGCCTACCACACAGCCAACCATGACAGAACGACGCAACCATCAAATGGATCCTGCGGACTCACGGTCTCAGTATTTCGCGCAGTTGTGGAATTACTGCCGGGAAGTAATCCACGCTGAGGACACCCCCAAGAGACTCCTTCAGGTGGTCTTTTTCGACAACTTTTTGTCTTCCACCCTCTGCACAGCTGGTTTTTTGGACATTAACAGATTAAAACAACTAATAACAGCTCTGAGAGCCAGGATGTGCTTCGAACTGTTTGGCATGGGCGGTCCAGGCAAGGAAGGGTCAGCTACCCTCCTGGAAGCCCTCGCTGCCTGGTATTCTCAGCATCAGCATCTGTTCCCATCAAGCCTTATCACTAAATCATTCCATCCTCCCTTAAGAGAGGGACTGCATCCTCGTTGCCTTCACCCCAGTACACCAGTGTCACCTGCCCCGCAGCCTCCCTCAGCTCAGTCTCCAGTGCCTGTTTCAGCTCAGTCTCCAGTGCCTGTTTCAGCTCAGTCTCCAGTGCCTGTTTCAGCTCAGTCTCCAGTGCCTGTTTCAGCTCAGTCTCCAGTGGCTCCAGTGCCGCCTGTCGCGCAGGCCCCAGTAGCTCCAGTGCCCCCGCTACCCGTAGCTCTGGCTCCAGTATCACCGGTTTCGCTCATTCACTCCATGCAGGGAGAAAGTTTAATTTCATCTCAAGGTGCTTTTCATGGTTCAGCCGCCATTGGCACAGTTTGCCGCTCCAGGGCTTCCCCAGAGGCTAGGTCTCAGTCCCCAGCTGATTCTGGATCCCTGAAGTCTATGCAGCCACCTGAGAACTGCACCATGTCAGCGTTGCCTGGGCAGAGCCAGTGCTCAGTGCATCGCCAGTTGCCTTCGTGTTTGCCAGAGGACTCCATGACTGCTGGCTTAGTGGTGGCTTCTGCTGGAGGGTCCGAGGGACCGCTCCGGCCTTCGTCTCCTGTCTCCGCTGGAGGGTCCGAGGGACCGCTCCGGCCTTCGTCTCCTGTCTCCGCTGGAGGGTCCGAGGGACCGCTCCGGCCTTCGTCTCCAGTCTCCGCTGGAGGGTCCGAGGGACCGCTCCGGCCTTCGTCTCCTGTCTCCGCTGGAGGGTCCGAGGAGCCCGTCCAGCCTCCTGCTGCAGCTTCATCATCCTCGTCTGGTCCAGCTTCATCATCCTCGTCTGGTCCAGCTTCATCCGAGTCTTCAGCCTCGCCTGGCCCAGCCTCCGTGTCTTCAGTCTCGCCTGGCCCAGCCTCCGTGTCTTCAGCCTCGCCTGGCCCAGCCTCCGTGTCTTCAGCCTCGCCTGGCCCAGCCTCCGTGTCTTCAGCCTGTGCTTCGCCTGGCCCAGCCTCCGTGTCTTCAGCCTGTGCTTCGCCTGGCCCAGCTACTGCCTGTGCTTCGCCTGGTCCGGATCGCCTGAGTCGCCGCCGCTGCCTTCCGCGCAGCCGGCCCCCGGACCTGTTTTGGCCTCCTGTGCTGCCGGCCCCCTGGCCGGCCCCCTGAACTCTTCTGTTTTGGACTCGTGTTTTGTTTTTGGGCTTTCTTATGCTTCTGTGTTTTTGTTTCGTGCCCTCCTTCCTGGACCCCCGCCGCCCGCCCTGGTCGGGTTGTTTTCTGTTTTCGGCGGTTTTCGTTGTGTGTTTTTTTTTTTTTTTTTTTTTTTTTTTTTTTCTCGTTTTCTTGTGTTGGGCTGTCGGGAGCCAGCCCTTGGGGGGAGGGTACTGTCAGGGTCCTGGGTCTCCTGACCCAGCGTTTTAGTTCTTTGTGGGTTTTGTATTATTGTACTTGGTGTGAGTTATGCTATGGTTTCTAGTTTCTATCCCTTGCCCTTCATGTTTCTCTATGTGCCCTCTGTTCTGTGTAAGTCCGTGTCTGCATGTTTGGGTTCCCCTCTGTGTCTCTCGGTTCTTAGAGTCCTCTGCCTTATGGTTTATGTCTCTGTGTTTCTTAGTTGCTGTCTCCACGGTGTCAAGTTCGCGTCTCTGTGTGATCCTTCCTGTTTTACTTTGAAGGTCCGTGACTTATGTGAATGTGTCCTGCTTTGCTTGTCTCGTCAGTTCTAATTTCCCCCAGCTGTGCTCTCCTTCTGTGTCTCATTCTCCTCGTTACTTCCCAGTGTATTTAGACCCTGTGTTTCTCTGAGTCAGTGTTGCGTCGTACCCTCAACAAGCTGTGTGTTTTGCCTCAGTGTTGCCAGTGTTTTGTTTCCAGTTCAGTGTTTTGTGCTTCAGTGTTTTAGTCCACCAGCGTTTTTGTTTGTCTTTTGGTGAGTTTAGTTAGTAAGAGGTTTTCCAGCATTAAAGCTGCGCTTTAAGTTGAACTTCTGTGTCTGAGTCCTGCATTTTGGATCCACCACTCCTGCTTGCCCGCCTACCACACAGCCAACCATGACAGAACGACGCAACCATCAAATGGATCCTGCGGACTCACGGTCTCAGTATTTCGCGCAGTTGTGGAATTACTGCCGGGAAGTAATCCACGCTGAGGACACCCCCAAGAGACTCCTTCAGGTGGTCTTTTTCGACAACTTTTTGTCTTCCACCCTCTGCACAGCTGGTTTTTTGGACATTAACAGATTAAAACAACTAATAACAGCTCTGAGAGCCAGGATGTGCTTCGAACTGTTTGGCATGGGCGGTCCAGGCAAGGAAGGGTCAGCTACCCTCCTGGAAGCCCTCGCTGCCTGGTATTCTCAGCATCAGCATCTGTTCCCATCAAGCCTTATCACTAAATCATTCCATCCTCCCTTAAGAGAGGGACTGCATCCTCGTTGCCTTCACCCCAGTACACCAGTGTCACCTGCCCCGCAGCCTCCCTCAGCTCAGTCTCCAGTGCCTGTTTCAGCTCAGTCTCCAGTGCCTGTTTCAGCTCAGTCTCCAGTGCCTGTTTCAGCTCAGTCTCCAGTGGCTCCAGTGCCGCCTGTCGCGCAGGCCCCAGTAGCTCCAGTGCCCCCGCTACCCGTAGCTCTGGCTCCAGTATCACCGGTTTCGCTCATTCACTCCATGCAGGGAGAAAGTTTAATTTCATCTCAAGGTGCTTTTCATGGTTCAGCCGCCATTGGCACAGTTTGCCGCTCCAGGGCTTCCCCAGAGGCTAGGTCTCAGTCCCCAGCTGATTCTGGATCCCTGAAGTCTATGC
Organism: Aulonocara sp. 'chitande type north' Nkhata Bay; assembly: GCF_057382095.1. Lineage (NCBI taxonomy): Eukaryota > Metazoa > Chordata > Actinopteri > Cichliformes > Cichlidae > Aulonocara > Aulonocara sp. 'chitande type north' Nkhata Bay. The sequence continues at coordinate 31,924,529 of NC_141359.1, forward strand.
AGCCACCTGAGAACTGCACCATGTCAGCGTTGCCTGGGCAGAGCCAGTGCTCAGTGCATCGCCAGTTGCCTTCGTGTTTGCCAGAGGACTCCATGACTGCTGGCTTAGTGGTGGCTTCTGCTGGAGGGTCCGAGGGACCGCTCCGGCCTTCGTCTCCTGTCTCCGCTGGAGGGTCCGAGGGACCGCTCCGGCCTTCGTCTCCAGTCTCCGCTGGAGGGTCCGAGGGACCGCTCCGGCCTTCGTCTCCTGTCTCCGCTGGAGGGTCCGAGGAGCCCGTCCAGCCTCCTGCTGCAGCTTCATCATCCTCGTCTGGTCCAGCTTCATCATCCTCGTCTGGTCCAGCTTCATCCGAGTCTTCAGCCTCGCCTGGCCCAGCCTCCGTGTCTTCAGTCTCGCCTGGCCCAGCCTCCGTGTCTTCAGCCTCGCCTGGCCCAGCCTCCGTGTCTTCAGCCTCGCCTGGCCCAGCCTCCGTGTCTTCAGCCTGTGCTTCGCCTGGCCCAGCCTCCGTGTCTTCAGCCTGTGCTTCGCCTGGCCCAGCTACTGCCTGTGCTTCGCCTGGTCCGGATCGCCTGAGTCGCCGCCGCTGCCTTCCGCGCAGCCGGCCCCCGGACCTGTTTTGGCCTCCTGTGCTGCCGGCCCCCTGGCCGGCCCCCTGAACTCTTCTGTTTTGGACTCGTGTTTTGTTTTTGGGCTTTCTTATGCTTCTGTGTTTTTGTTTCGTGCCCTCCTTCCTGGACCCCCGCCGCCCGCCCTGGTCGGGTTGTTTTCTGTTTTCGGCGGTTTTCGTTGTGTGTTTTTTTTTTTTTTTTTTTTTTTTTTTTTTTTTTTTTTTCTCGTTTTCTTGTGTTGGGCTGTCGGGAGCCAGCCCTTGGGGGGAGGGTACTGTCAGGGTCCTGGGTCTCCTGACCCAGCGTTTTAGTTCTTTGTGGGTTTTGTATTATTGTACTTGGTGTGAGTTATGCTATGGTTTCTAGTTTCTATCCCTTGCCCTTCATGTTTCTCTATGTGCCCTCTGTTCTGTGTAAGTCCGTGTCTGCATGTTTGGGTTCCCCTCTGTGTCTCTCGGTTCTTAGAGTCCTCTGCCTTATGGTTTATGTCTCTGTGTTTCTTAGTTGCTGTCTCCACGGTGTCAAGTTCGCGTCTCTGTGTGATCCTTCCTGTTTTACTTTGAAGGTCCGTGACTTATGTGAATGTGTCCTGCTTTGCTTGTCTCGTCAGTTCTAATTTCCCCCAGCTGTGCTCTCCTTCTGTGTCTCATTCTCCTCGTTACTTCCCAGTGTATTTAGACCCTGTGTTTCTCTGAGTCAGTGTTGCGTCGTACCCTCAACAAGCTGTGTGTTTTGCCTCAGTGTTGCCAGTGTTTTGTTTCCAGTTCAGTGTTTTGTGCTTCAGTGTTTTAGTCCACCAGCGTTTTTGTTTGTCTTTTGGTGAGTTTAGTTAGTAAGAGGTTTTCCAGCATTAAAGCTGCGCTTTAAGTTGAACTTCTGTGTCTGAGTCCTGCATTTTGGATCCACCACTCCTGCTTGCCCGCCTACCACACAGCCAACCATGACACTTACTGGTTGGAGTTTGCATGTTGCTCCAGTGGCTTGGGTACTACAGCTTCTTGCCACAGTCCAAAGCGATGCATGTGAGGTTAACTAGTGATTCAGAAGTGCATGTAGGGCTGGATGTGAGTATGAGTGGCCGTCTGTCTCTGTGTTCCCACATTTACTAGCTATTTTACTAATGAATAATCCTCCTCACTCTTATTTTGAAAGTCCAGTTGATGCTAACTAGATAGCCTCATGTTCTCCCTGACAGATGGCTTCTTCATATATTCTCTTGGAGGTGGAGTTACTCCCAGTATCCTGAAACATGCCAACACCCATAGCACTCTAGGGAAATAAAGCTTCTTTTCAAGAGTTTCACTTCCTGCTTAAATAAAAACTAATACAGCTATGGGAAACACTGCGCTCAGCATGTTCTCTCTGGCTTTAATAGATGGTGTCCTGGATGGCTGATGACACACATGATCGTTTGGCATTTCAAAAACATATATTTAAATACTTGTTGTGGCAGAGACAGCGAAGCTAGAGTACTAAAGAGAACCAAAACAGGCACATTTAGAACATGGAAACTCAATACAGAAAAATTGCCTAGCCAGCCTGTGAATTCTAACCCAAGGCCACCTTCAAAAAGTTGAAAATATAAAAAAGACCAAAATTTAAAACGTGAACTACTGGCTCATTTTAAATGTAATTTAGTTTTACAGCATAAAAAAATATTAAGGGCTGTTCTTTTTCCAATGGACAATGAAATTACTGACTTTTGTTATTGTTGTTGTTATTATTTTATCATTCATCAGCTAATCGATCATTCCGTGAAATGCCAGAACACAGATGGATATAAGGTCGGTTTACTGTGTAATATACGCATGAACAAGCAGTGGTGCTTTAGTTATATCAGTTATATTACTACAAGTCACTAAACAGCACCAGTGACTCATTTAAGGATGCTTTTACATAACATGTAAGCTGAGTTTTAATAGCGTTGCTCTTTCTCACTGTGAGCAGTAATTTTCCATCTCTAAGTGAGGAAGTATACTCAGTTTTACAAAGCCATTAGTATTCCTCTGTTTGGACTTGACCGCTGTCTTATCAGGCTATCACAAGAGCAAACAGCTCTGAGGTCACAACACTTAAGTGACACACCTAGCCAAGTGTTGTCCAAATACTTGAGAGTCACATGAATAAATGGGACCATAACTTTGTTGTTCATGGAGAAAAAAAAGCAATATTCAGGAATGCAGTCCTTAAAATCTAGGATCAAATGGAGCAACAGCTGTTTTTCACCATATTTTTCTGTATTTCCTAAAGCATCGGCTCATCTGCCTTGTGAACTTCAGGGTCACATCTAATTCTTAATACGCAGGGTTTAATATGATGTCAGCTCACCCTCTGCTGCTATAACAGCTTCAGCTTTCCTGGAAAGGCTTTCCATAATGTTTAAGAGCGTGTTTATGGGAATTTCTGACAATTTTTCCAGAAGCACATTTGTGAGGTTAGACGCTGTGTTGGATGACAAAGCCTGGTTTGCAGTCTGCACGTACAAACTCCAAAACATGTACAAAACACAACGGAAGTGCTCCAGGATGCTAGGGGCAGTGTTGAGCTTTTGTTACCTAGTGGTTACACAAGCCACGAAGTACCAAGTAAATTAACATTTTTTTAAATTATTTGAATATATATGACTGCCTGTGTATAAATACACAAACAATACACATATGCTTTCAATTGTGTACTTTAAGTGATCTAGGTAGCTTTGTTTTGGAAGTTCAGTTAACGCTAGAAATGTGTTTTGGAGTTTGTACATGCTTCAGAGTTTGTACGTGCTTTGTCTCTAGGGGCCACCGTATATATTTATATATAAACATATATAAATAAAACCACATTTTTTAAAAAACATTAGTAATTCCTTTTGTGCATAATTTTATATTGTTGTTGATAATAAATTAATTAACACTAGCATCCCCCAGGCTTCTACCTTTCTAGCAACAAAACAACCTGAAGAGCCAGTTGGGAGCCAAAAGAGCCGGCTCTTTTTAGTGAGCCGAGCCAAAAGAGCCGGCTCTCTAAAAAGAGCCGGAATTCCCATCGCTATTTTGGAGGTCAGTTGCAACTGACTATGCAGGAAGTTAGCAACCTTTGTGGACTTTTGCGCCTCAGCACCCCTCAGGCTAAAACAATGGCTTTTTTGTTTTTAAGCTCTCTTTTTGTCCTCTATTACAAATCAAAGCACCTGCTCTGTTTTTAATATAGATTTTGGTTTATGACGCTCTTGTTTTTTTTAATCTTATTTAACCTTTTCTGTGTAAATGAACTCCTTCTTGATTGTAAATTTTACCTTATTGGATTTTATTTTACTGAACTTTTCTATTTTATTTGAGCTAATCTGTGATAGGCATTCTTTAATATTTTGGATACTATAACACAGGAAGTTCCAGCTTTTGGCATAAATACAGTTTATTCTTAAATTTAACATTTCAGGCATGTGATTATACTAGCACTGAAAGGTTAATCGGAATTCCTTTTTACATTTTGTCTTCCAGTGATTCTAAATAAAACAGGATAATTAGGATAAAGTGATTACTCGTTTGTTTTCTGTTACAATTCAAATGCACCTCTGTTCAAGTGTTTTCTAAAAGCCAAAACTCACTCACGGCTCAGGCTGAGATGACAGTCAGAGAATCTGTGGTTTTCGAGGTCCAATTATGGAAAGCAATCATTTGCTATAATGAAGCAGCTCGAATTAAGGCTGTGCAAATAACTGTGTATTTTGATTTCAATTACAGTTCCAACAAATATTACAACAAGTTACTCTAAAAAAAAACTCTACTGTCGTTTTTAACCAACTCTGAGACTTCAGATTTGTCGTAGGATTTTTTCAGTGAAGAGGTTTTCTCCTGCAGTGACTGAACCTCACTCAGTCAACAAATACTGTTATTGTAGCAGGATGTGTAATCATGTTATTACAGAAATCTGAGTCGCAGAAAACTCAGGTTGCTGCAATGCTGCCCACTGGAATTTAAATAACGTTTGAGCACCATGATCAACTCCTGTGGTGAAAATAGCACAGCAAAACTGTTCCTATGTTGTTATGTTGGTTTCTGTCTTACATAGGTTATTTAAGTCTTATAGATTTCTTTGTGTTAATGAATTTACAATATGTGAAGATATCAGCCAAACAAATGAAACAGGATGGAGCTGTTAAAGAAACTGCAATGTTTCGAAACTGTGAGCATACTCTAACTAGCGCTAGCCCATCTGCTCCATTGACCCAATAAATCATCCAATCGCAGTCGAGTTTAACATGCACCTATTAAAGCACCACCTTATACTTCGTAAAGAACCATGTGGGGCCCAAAGACAAAACACAACAGTACTGATGAGAAAAAAAAACTTCAAGCATGAAGAAATGTTCATGTGCAACTATGAAAAATTCAGATGACCAGAATTTGTGACCATACGTGGACAGCTATCAGCTGAACAGGTAAAAAAATCTGCATCCTCTTTGCATTTTTACCTCGTAGCTCCACTAACTCAGTCTGCTGCTCACCTGCATAAACGCCGCTCTTTATAAAACACGCACACTTGCTGAAACAAAGTTGGAACAAGATAAAAGGAGATCTTTTTAAACTTAGCCACTTTAAGCTCCAATCTAAAATCAAAGCAAGAGAAAAAAATGTCCTCCTATTGTTTTTTGATGCTAGATCATTCAGACTGCTCCATGTACACGTTTAATGATCAGGGAAAAAATGATCTCTTCTATGCTGTAGCCCATGCAGCAGTACAAACTCAATACCGAAGTCCAGTTTCTGGTGAGCGCAGCTGGGTCCAGTCCAGACAGTACGTGCAGTGAGGCCTGTGAATCACCTTGCTGAACTCTCCATGGCATCTGCTCCAGATCCACTATCTCCATTAGTTTAAAGGAGTGTCCTCTATACCAGCGGTCCCCAACCCCCGGGCCACGGACTGGTACCAAACAACTTTGATACTTTGTTTGGTACTGGGCCACAAGAGTTGAGGCTCGGTGTGAAATGTATGATTTACAGGGTATTTATTGTTAACTTTGGTTTCCCTGGGTCTTTTCCCGTGTGTTATGAATAATTTTTTTTGGGTACCGGTACTCGTTTTATTTTGTTGTATTTATCCACGACACCTTAAAGGCCAGTCCATGAAAATATTGTCTGACATAAACCGGCTCATTGCGCAAAAAAGGTTGGGGACCACTGCTCTATACAGTATAAAACACAGTGCAAAAGATGGACAGAGGCACCTCTGGTGTAGGTTCATCAAGTTGTGTTATGAAGCATCAAACTGAAGAGTTTTGCAACCAATTCGTGACGAAATGACCAAAATTGATCAAATAAATATTTTATTCTGTGTCGCCTGATACAAAATCTGAAAAGTGCTTACAAAAGTCAGGGCTAGTTTCCCACAGACTTCTGTGGGACCGGGAGTCTATGGAAGCAACTGCAATCAAACTGGAAACCAGAGATCAGTAAAGTTAATGGCAGTTAAACCTTTCTTAGTCCTGACTGACTGAACTGACCACCAATGAGTGCAAAGGATATCATTGACTGACACACGAGGGGAGTAAATACACAAGTGTTACCTAAGCAACCAGAGCCTGGTATCCTATCCACTACCAACCAACAGCCAGTGACAATGTTATGGGAAGGAAACAACCAAATCACTTCCTGTGTGGATGCTACTGTGTGGAGGCCACTTCAGGACTATACACAGAGTAACTGTTAGCTTGTTGCAAAAAAAAAGCTAATATAATCACCTACAAATAATTTGGATTTTTTTTTAAAAAGGGTCAAATTAAAAAGTATTTAAAAAGAGACTGCATGGCCTCTTTTTAAATGCAGTAAGCTATTACTGCTTTACAAACATTCATCAGTACAGTGGAAGTGATCTGTGGAGTTACTGGACCAACATAGTGTCATCATTGTATTCTGGTAGCTGACTTGTTAGGGAGGATGTTAATCAGAAATTCAGTAATATATTCTTTCCAAGGAAATGCACTTTATAGATGGTACCGAACTTAAAATATGAGGTAAAGATTTAAATCAACCAGTCTCTGCCAATCCTCTGGGTAAATGTGTAATATATTACTTTTCCCAAGCTGGTGCAATCAGATAAAGCACACACAATGGAGCCGCTGTATTCCCATGAAGCCACATTAGTGATGTTTTCACTCCTATCGAATCTGAAATTCTCGGACTGTTACAGATAATAAGACATGAAGTTGTCTGGGTGACTAAGGCTACGCTAACTGCCCTCTTTCTTTATCTTAGGTGTATACTCAGGACAAAAAGTGTTTTCTAACCGTTTAACATTAGATAAGTAGCAACAGGCGCTTTTTTGTACAAGGCGGCTGTTAACGTGAAGTTGTCTGATGTGTACAACCGTTCCTAACGTGACTTTAGACACGTCAGTTTAATCAGGGGGAATGCGACCCGTGAACCCACAACTCGCTCACATCTCCAGCAGCGACACCCCGCGTGCTTTCAGTAGTTTATGTAATCGAAGGAAAGCCACTTGGCTAAAGTAAGATAACTTACTGGTTTCCCACATATTAAACCCCGAGGAAAATCTATCAGAGGAATGATAACGGTAACGCTCGAGAAGAGGAAATGAGATCAACTTTTTTTTCGTCTGTTTGATCAAAACGGAACCAAAGCAGGTCCGAGCTTCAGTGCCGAAAAGCCTCTGAGCTCTAAAATAGTTATAAAAAGGTCACTTCATGTGAAAAAAAAAAACAGCCAGTTTTGGCGTTAAAATGATGTTTTACTTACGCACAGTCCTCCGCTGCAGTGTCTCTGTTTTGGTCGTTGCTTTACTGCTAACGGGCTGCTGGTGCGTTCGATTTCACCTCGTAAATTCCCACCGCAGGTCTGGGAAGTGAAAGAATTTGTTTGGATTGGCCACGCGTCCGTGACGGCAAAAAACAAATGTACTGCGTATGATGAGATATGAAACCTCATTTTAGATACACATTACAATGTTATTTTCAAAAGCAACCTAATTAGGTGACTATGATGTATAAGAATGATTTTTAAAAAATCCGTTTTAATATAATACACGTGCTCTTGGGTGAAAAACGGAACGACTCAATCATGATTATCAGAATTTTTTCCAGTTGCTACTAAACAGTTTATAGCAAAGCAGATATGAAGGGAAAATATAGTGTATATTAGTTCAAGTTACTGTTTTCTAAAATGGGATTGCACACCCCCAAATGCCCCAATCTATGACTGTTGCAAGTCTGTGGTAATTCTATGTTACACAGACTCAACTTTCAGTTGATCAGTTCCTTTCTCTACCAGTAGTTTCTCAATTGCAGTAGATGCAGCATCAAAATTTGGGCCATGAACCTTTCCTTCACTGCACCCTCCTTCACACAGAAGGCCAACTGTTCTGACTTTCCATCTCTGGTCTCATCATCTGGTCTCTCGTCAGTCTCATCAGGTATTTTTTGCTTCACTTTTACTTTGAAATGTGCTGTTTTTATCTGCTGTAAACACTGCCAACTCCTAACTCCGCCTTTCATAAATGTTGTTATTTAGATTCTTACTAAAAACCTGATAAACAAAACAGAAAGATGCATTCTTAGCAAGGTACTCCAGCCATTTGAAACCCTGGAACTAGCTTTGATGAAAGATTCAAAAACAAGTATATCATTGTGCATTTCCAATAAGTCTGGGCTGTTTTCACTATTTAAGTTCACTCTCCTTAAAGGCAATTTAAAATAAACAACGAAGCCCAATTCGACCAGAACAGTACCAAAATAAAAACAGTTCATTGGGTGGAAACTAGATAAAGCTAACTTTAGCTAATAATCAGTCTCTACTGATCTAGCCGACATTATCTGATGTTTTTGACACTATTTAGAGAGCAAATACACAGTCAAAGGATTTAATAATGCACCACGAATAAATTCTCTGGTGTAGTTTGTGTAGCAGGCAAATGACCACTGAATTTCCTAACTTAATCAGTGACAAAACAAACAGAAGGAGGACCAAAACAAGAAAAATAAGCACTGTATATTGTTGTAGTGACAACCCTGCAGATTACAAAAATAAAAAAATACACAATCAGTTATTAGTGTGCACCCTATCCTCACTGATCACTGTTGTAATATGCCTGTTCAGACACATAGAGGCACAACCTCCAGATGTAATTTTGTGGGTTGGCAGCCCACTCTTCAGTCAGAATTGCCTGAAGTTGCTGCTGAGTCAATGGAGGATTTGAATGCCATTCAAACAAATTCACGGGTTGCCTCCAGCATTGCAGCAGAATGATCCCAGTCCGGTTGCTCTGCTGTGGCATTCTTACAGATTTTAATTTCACAAAAACCTGTGGTGAATGTTTATAGGGTTTAGTGTGTTTGATAAAGGAGTGGAATTAGTTGGATAAAGACACTGTGACTTCTTCTCCAAAATTGTGTTTTGAGGACTACTCAGTCAGACATAAGCACGGAATCATTGTAAAGACAATTAGGCATACACTTAAGTCACAGCAATGACCCTGCTTTATCAGAGCAGTTTGCACTTTTGTTTGTGGACAGCTGTGCCTTTAATCTGCAGCATTGATTTGACCTCTTAATCAGGCCTCACTCACTAATAACAAGCCTACAACGGAAGTATCCAAAAATGAAATATATAGTTGACCAACAGGGGTGGCTGGGGAGAGGGAGGTCTGGGCCTCTTTGCTTAGGCTGCTGCCCCCGCGACCCGGCCCCGGACAAAGCGGATGAAGATGGATGGATGGATGGATAGTTGACCAACACAGAAACCCATGCAGGCCACTGTCTAGACAACTAGTTTTCATGTAAGTTGGGGGATGCCCTCATAAAATAACCTTCAACAAGGTAAAGGTGTCAGGTCCTCGAAAGTTAAGTTTAATTCAGGGACCTGTTAAACTTAACCTTTTGCCTTGTTGAAGGTTATTTTACGTGTCATCAACAATTCCCTGAATTTGACTGATAATCCTAATCTCTGATGGCTACATCATTAACAATATTATGTTTGTAGATGCTAAGCCTATGCTTGAAGCAACTGAGGTGTTAGATGGCAGGGGTGACACAGTGCCACTGTTATGAATGAAACTTGACATAATCCAATAACTCCAGCCATACTTATCTTGTCCTTTATTGTTTTCCATGGGTTGCATTTGTTGTTCAACTTGGTGACTATTTACATAACATTATGATTGTGACCTTGAACCAAGACTACGTGCAGCTGTTCACATTTTACCACACTACGGTCAAAGACAAGCTTTAGTCTTTTTTTTTTTTAAATAAGACAAAGGACATTGGAACAACTGCACAAAAACAATAACATGCAAATAATCTTTATTTATAACTACACAACTGAGAACAGAAATGTATTCATTAAAAACTGTTTGTGTTCATCATTTAAAAAAAATGTCCAAGTAAATGAAATTAAACTGTAATTGCTTCATTAAACAAAGTCCCTTTGCAGTACAGCAGACTCATACATTAAAGTGTGAATATGTTGATTTCAAAGTCTGATGCTTGAGTATGGACAGAAAAACTGATCACTGAAACCCCAGACTTTCAAAGACTGATTACATTCTTATTAACCATTTATGTATGACTATTAAATTATTATTTCAATCATTCACACTTGGCTTTTAGCTACTTCCTCACTCAACAACTAACCACAGGATTTACTGACCAATTTTAATAATAAAATAATAATTAACAATAAATAACCAAAATAGTAATAATAAAAATCTGTTTAACTACTACTGCTACTTTTATGGAGCTGTTACACAGTTAATTCATGCTAACAGCTTTACATTGACATGACTGGATCTCACATAGATTTCTCTTAAGCTGTAACTACATCATTATATCACATTTTGTTCTTTGTTGTCATCACTGTGTTCTTGTTGCTATTGAAATAACATTAATATGAAATAAATTATGGCTGTCACCTTACAAAAAACCCCAAACACCCTGTTTACAATCACTGAAGCACTGATTAAGACACATGTCTAACAATGTACAGGCAAAGTGGTTCTAAATATTTAGATATGAATAAAAGTAAATAACACATAATTCAGCAGTTGGTCCCCACCACGTTCCCACTTGAAGTTAGATACTGACTGTCCCAGGGAAGAAATTTGTGCAACCCTGTTCAGCTAAAACTTTTCCAAATGGTTTAGTGTGGTGCACATACAGCCTGCAGAGTGCAGTGTGTCTTCACAGTAGAGTCCAAATGCTGTGATCACTGATGCAGTTGTTATTGCTCATACCAACAGTCCAAAGTCTCTGGTTTTCAGAGCTGCAATATCACAGCGCAGTGCTTTTGTCAGTGCTTTTATCCTTCACATCCGTGTTGTTGCTCTCATCGCCCTCAAAGCCACCATTTTCCTGTGGGCAGTGCTTTTGCTCTTCTACATCAGCGTTCTGACCTTCCAAGTATGTAGCGTCACTGTTTGTAGACGAGCCGCCACAAAATCTTTTATAAAGCTGGAAGCCTGGACAGGAAACAAACCATAGATTCAGAACCAGTGAGCAAAGACCTTTGGACAAAACCTTTAAAAGTGGAATAAACAGGACTTCTATGCAAGATGCCATAACAAAAAAATTTGAAGCATCCCATGTTTTCTTTTCTGTTCAGTTTCAAGTATAAGTGAGCATCTACGATACTCTGTAAACCAGTGGTTCTCAAATGTTTGGTGCACAGGACAGACAGAATTCAAAATTTCAAGGTATTCTGCAGAAGATGCCCTGTATGTCATTTTAGACAATGTGAACTATAACTTTCATTCATTCCCTCACTGCACATTTTCACACGAAAACCTATTTTAATGCAAGCCTATTCTCACGTCTGTGACATTAAGTAGCACCATCTTCTCAAACACACAGGAATTGCTAATTTAAGCAAATTCTGTCCTTTGAATGTGTTCCGAGATGCACTGGGGTATGGCATTAGTGGGACTGTGGAAGGTCCATTTCGTCACTGGTAAATGTGCAGGAGGTTTGTTTTAACCTGAAGTGAAAGGAATAAGTTAGGGATGAAAAAAAAACCAGCAAGCAAAAAATACCACAAAACAAAAGATCTCCTAGGTGACATAAAAACTCATGAAGATGTTGCACTTCTTAAAGTTTTTCATAGGTGTTAGAGCTTCAGTGCAGTAATGCTACAGATGTCTGCATCCATGGGGAGACACAGGAAGCAGACCCGAGGAAGCGGTGTTGAACAATACCTCTTATTGAGAGTGCATTGTTCCTGCTTCTTCTGGTTCAAGTCCAGCACTGTTTTACAGAAGCCAGTATTTCTCTCAGGAGAATGTTTAGTTAATTCCTGCCAACAAATGCCACAGTTGGGCTAATGACCATTAACATCTCTGATCCAACTAAAGCCATAAGGCTTTTTACCTGACAGTTGGTTGCTACTGGATATTTCAGATATCAGTTGCCTAGGTAACCCTATAACATATATATCGTCCTCTCATGTCACTTATAATCCTCTCAACGTCTATTTGAGCTGTTATTTTACACTGTTGCAGGAAGTTGTGAAACGTCATTGCCATTCAGGAGTCTCAGGTTGTAAAGCTGCTGCTAATTACTTCATGCGAGGAAGTTTCTAAAGACAGGTAGCTTTTGTAGGTGATTTTGGGGGTGCTTTTCTTCATCTTCTCCGCCATTCTCCAATGCTCTCCTCAATCACAGCTTTAAATGCGTCAGTCAATAATATAGTCAAATTCAATTTCTTACATTACTTTTTTTTCTGTTACAAAATGATGCTTGGTTTACACAAAGTCCCTGGCACACCTGGACACCTCTTGGGAAACACTTGAATTAACCTTGACTGGTGCCCTTGAATTCTAAGCAGCATCCCCCTTTATGTAATTTGCTTTCACAGTTAGACAATTCAATGGTCAAAGAAATAGTAATAAGACTGTGAGGTAAAGTCATCCATTTTCCCAATTTTCCCGAAAGAAACTGGTGGAAAAAATATTCACACTATGTGCTGACATGGATATTACGATACTTTATAGCTGAAACAGGCAAACCACTGAAACAACATGAAGCACACTGCAATTCTGTTACTCTTTAAACTTGGGTTAAATATTTAATCCTTATATGGCACAGCACCTGGCTCTTTCTGTTGACTCGACACAGCAAAAAAACATCACAATGGAGGAAAAGAAGGAAAATAAGGAAGCTGCATTCACTGACCAAGAACTAAAAAAAAGTCAAGCGATGCAGGAGAAAATGGCCAATGTATGTGTTGTTTGTTTTAAGGTCTTACCTCCCACAAAAATGAGTGCTGACACGAGCTGGAAGATGCTGTAGATGAGGGGGAAGGCAAACATCTTTTCCAGCTCCTCTGGGGTGAAGGACAGTTGGACGATAGTGCTGCACAACTGGGCATTCTGGATACCTGTCTCCAGTGCAATGGTTCGACATCTGAACAAATAAAGGAACAATGACGAACCTCATCAATAAGTCAAACTTGAATGTAGCTGTGTCAGAAACATTTTGCTGTCACCTCACCTGTACCAGGGTTGACCCACAAAGCGAGCCAGGAAGAACCCAAGGCTCAATCCAATAAAGGGGTAGATGGTGCCAATTATCCACAGGGAGGGAGCAATGGTCCAGGACGACTGGTAGAGGACTCCTCCAATCACAGCTATAATAATAATGAGAACCAAGCCAACAATGGATCCAACCTGTGCACAACATAAACACTCCATTAAAACCCAGTCCAGGTGATTTAACTGGTTCGGCACTGTAAAATGGAAATATCACATCCCCCCAGTATGTATGATGGAAATGCTATTTCTTTTTTTTCTTCTTCTTCTTTTCTGAAAAAACAAAACAAACAAACAAACAAAAACACCCCCCCCAAAACAAAACAAAACAACAACAAACAAACAAACAAACAAACAAACAAACAAAAAACCTAGGGTTAGGAGGCAGCAGGGCAGGTAGGTTTACGTAGAACTCAGGGTTGTAACATCATACACAAAATCACACCTCATATGCTTAACATAGTCGTTCCATTTAGACCATATTCCGTAGAAGGTATCCCTCTGAAGTTTAAGAGAAAATGACACTTTTTCCATCGTATAGATCTCTTGTACAGAATGTATCCAGTCTTCTATCGTTGGTGGTTCAGGCTTAAGCCATCTTCTCGTAAGAGGCTTTTTACTTGCGGCCAGAAGGATATACAGGAGTCTTCTGTCGTTGGAATTCAGTTTATCCACTGGTGCATTGCACAAAAACATGGTCTCAAAAGTTGAAGGAAAAACAAATGAAAAAAACACGTAAATGATCATGGATTAGAGACCAATACTGGCGAATATCTTTACAGTCCCAAAAGATGTGGAAATGGTTAGCTCCATCTCCCCCACATCTCCAACATTTATCACCAATTCCTCGATATCTTTGTTGAGCAGGGGTAATGAAAAATCTCATAATGCTTTTCCAGCAAAATTCACGCCAAACATTAGACCCAGTGGTAGCCCACTGTATCTTGCATGCGTGAGCCCAACACTTCTCTGTAATTGTCAAATTACCCTCCTTTTCCCACTTCGCTTTAATATACAGAGTGCTGTCGTTTTTACACCGCCGGATGCTGTTATATAATTTAGAAATAATTTTACTTTGCACTTCAGATTTGGTTAGTAATAAGAATGTTTCTACAAATTGTAATTCGTTTAGGTTCACTTTTAAGTTTTGATTAAAATAATTTCTGATCTGTAGATATCTAAAAAAATCATCAGATCCCAAGTCATGTTTACTCCTTAAAGATTCAAAGCTTTGAAATGCACCCTTATGGACAAATGAATAATAATTGGTTATACCTTTTGAAATCCAGTTTTTGAATCTATTATCATATTGATTTGGAGTAAAATCTGAATCATATGCACACCATCTTAAAACCTTAGAGGCATTTTCCAAACCACCAATTTTTATTACTTCTTTCCAAGCTGATATCATTATTTGTAGTATAGGTTTATCTGCCATATGTATTTTATTCTGCAATTTTATGTCCGATATTAAAGCTGAAACTGGTATTTCTTTTACTATTGTTCCTTCAACATCTTTCCATCCGGCGGTGTAGTTTGGACAACAGAGACAAATCAGCGGTCTTAACTGAGCTGCACAATAATATTCTCGTAGACATGCTATTTCTAAAAAGAAACATGTCACACAGGCACAAGATGTTATAAGTGAAAACATTAAACCTGTAGAATTATATTCAATAAACTGTAGAGCATTCCTACCTTCAGGATCTTTTTTGCCATCTCAGGCCACCTGTGCTTTACGTACATTCCCACACCGATCGGGATGATTAGGGCTGCCAGTGTGATACCTGAGGATGCAAAAAAGTAGATTATAAAAAGGTTACCTTAGAGGCAGGAACAGCATTCACAGTTACATCCTGATAATACACATTATTGAGAGCACTTGTTTGAAATTATTTAAGGTGTTTCAGTTCTTTGAAAGCTTTCCTTACCGATACTGTCATACAGGATCTTGATGGTGTCACTGGATGTCCATACACTGGTGTAGATTAAAAGACAGAGAGGCATCATCCCCAAGGCCAGGAGAGAGGAGCAGGCTGTCATACTGAGACTGAGGAGCGAAGGATTTGGACACAGATGAGTTTCCTGCATTTGTCCCTAGCTGTGCTTAAACACACTAACACAATTTGTTTTATTTAAATAGTGCATTAACATTGAATAAATGTAAATAAAACTCTAGACCAATAAAAACTTGTAATACATTAATTCTATTGTGTTCTCCTGCCAGGTAGCTACACAACAAGAAAGTCTTCCTTAAAATAGCTTAAGAGTGTTCTGGGATCCAAAAAACATGAAAATGTTCTATTTAGTTTACATACACAAGAGAAACAAATAGTTATCATAGAGTAAACATAGTGGTCCTCTAAGAGCAACACTTGGTGATAGTAGGGGAAAAAAGAAGGTTCCTTTTTTAACAGGGAGAAACCACCAGCTGAAAAAGGCTCAGAGAAGTCTGCTCTTTAACATAAAGGGAAAAAGAAAAAATAGCAATGAACCTGCCCAAAGTCTCACCTGAGGTCCATGTCTCCATCCAACCAGTAGCAGATGATGTTGGAGTTTGAGCCACCTGGACAGCAGCCCATGATGATGATGACCACTGCCTGCACAGCCTGGACCCCAAAAGCCAGTGACAAGGCAAAAGCTGTGAAAGGCATAATGCCAAACTGGCAGAGGAAGCCAATGATAATGCCCCATGGCTTCTTAATGTGGCCCCACAGCTTTGCAGCCTCCACTGTGCAGCCCATGGCGAACATGACCATTGCGAGCATGATGGTGAGCACCGTGCTCATCACTACTCCCAGGATGGCATTGAAGTTACTGGGAGGAACAAGGCAGTCTGTGCCCGAGCAGGCTGTGGCAGCATTGTCACAGATAGCTGGCAGCATGGTGGTTGGCTTCAGCGTGGACATTGTTGTGGCAGAAGAAGAATATCAGCAGATCCTTAAAACTTGCACACACTTTGGGGCTTCTTAGAGTCCTTGAGGTGAGACAAGTCCAGTTTCACCACCTGTCCAGGAAAGTGGATGTGACAAAGAGATGGAGTGAGCTTGGATCACTGCCCTTTATGCCCACGGTTCCAAAGCCAAATAAAATTGGGCGGAAAGATAAAAAAATAACCAATAGTCTATGTTTTATGGGGTCAGCATTCAAAACACATGCATATAAAAAAGAAAATCACAATGAAATATGAAATACCATTACACCATGGCTCCAGTTTTTACAGCCTTGTGGGTTTTAAAGTTTTAATGAACTCACAATCATCAAGCATCATCATGCAGGAAAAGTTTCAAAGAGGCAGCAGCCACAGAATACATGTCCTTTGCACAATTATATATGGCCGTCTTTGGTCTCTTAATCATTCTTTTAAACATGAGTAACCCAGAGCCCATAAAACAAAATAAAGGTGTACAGTGGTCCTTCGTTTATTGTAGGAGTTATGTTCTAAAAAATAACCTGAGATAGGTCAAATCCGCAAAGTAGTCGGCGCTGTCACTTGGTGTTTGCCCGCTCTGTGGTAGAGTACAAGGTCTTAAATAATCAGGCCCCATTTTATCTTAATGACCTTGTAGTACCATATCACCCTATTAGAGCACTTCGCTCCTGCACTGCAGGCCTACTTGTTGTTCCTAGAGTATTTAAAAGTAGAAACGGAGGGAGAGCCTTCAGTTTTCAGGCCCCTCTTCTGTGGAACCAGCTTCCAGTTTGGATTCGGGACTACTTTTAAGATTAGGCTTAAAACTTTCCTTTTTGCTAAAGCATATAGTTAGGGCTGGATCAGGTGACCCTGAATCCTCCCTTAGTTATTGCTGCAATAGACGTAGGCTGCCGGGGGATTCCCATGATGCATTGAGTTTTTCCTTTCCAGTCACCTTTCTCACTCACTATGTGTTAACAGACCTCTCTGCATTGAATCATATCTGTTATTAACCTCTGTCTCTCTTCCACAGCATGTCTTTTATCCTGTCTTCCTTCTCTCACCCCAACCGGTCGCACCAGATGGCCCCGCCCCTCCCTGAGCCTGGTCTGCTGGAGGTTTCTTCCTGTTAAAAGAGAGTTTTTCCTTCCCACTGTCGCCAAAGTGCTTGCTCATAGGGGGTCATATGATTTTTGGGTTTTTCTCTGTATCTATGAAGCGCCTTGAGGCGACTTTTGTTGTGATTTGGCGCTACATAAATAAAATTGAATTGAAAAATTGAATTTGTAGATGCTAAGCCTATGCTTGAAGCAACTGAGGTGTTAGATGGCAGGGGTGACACAGTGCCACTGTTATGAATGAAACTTGACATAATCCAATAACTCCAGCCATACTTATCTTGTCCTTTATTGTTTTCCATGGGTTGCATTTGTTGTTCAACAGTCTTCTTAGTATCCACCGTCATTTAGCATGACTACTTGGTGACTATTTATTTACATAACATTATGATTGTGACCTTGAACCAAGACTACGTGCAGCTGTTCACATTTTACCACACTACGGTCAAAGACAAGCTTTAGTCTTTTTTTTTTTTTTAAATAAGACAAAGGACATTGGAACAACTGCACAAAAACAATAACATGCAAATAATCTTTATTTATAACTACACAACTGAGAACAGAAATGTATTCATTAAAAACTGTTTGTGTTCATCATTTAAAAAAAATGTCCAAGTAAATGAAATTAAACTGTAATTGCTTCATTAAACAAAGTCCCTTTGCAGTACAGCAGACTCATACATTAAAGTGTGAATATGTTGATTTCAAAGTCTGATGCTTGAGTATGGACAGAAAAACTGATCACTGAAACCCCAGACTTTCAAAGACTGATTACATTCTTATTAACCATTTATGTATGACTATTAAATTATTATTTCAATCATTCACACTTGGCTTTTAGCTACTTCCTCACTCAACAACTAACCACAGGATTTACTGACCAATTTTAATAATAAAATAATAATTAACAATAAATAACCAAAATAGTAATAATAAAAATCTGTTTAACTACTACTGCTACTTTTATGGAGCTGTTACACAGTTAATTCATGCTAACAGCTTTACATTGACATGACTGGATCTCACATAGATTTCTCTTAAGCTGTAACTACATCATTATATCACATTTTGTTCTTTGTTGTCATCACTGTGTTCTTGTTGCTATTGAAATAACATTAATATGAAATAAATTATGGCTGTCACCTTACAAAAAACCCCAAACACCCTGTTTACAATCACTGAAGCACTGATTAAGACACATGTCTAACAATGTACAGGCAAAGTGGTTCTAAATATTTAGATATGAATAAAAGTAAATAACACATAATTCAGCAGTTGGTCCCCACCACGTTCCCACTTGAAGTTAGATACTGACTGTCCCGGGGAAGAAATTTGTGCAACCCTGTTCAGCTAAAACTTTTCCAAATGGTTTAGTGTGGTGCACATACAGCCTGCAGAGTGCAGTGTGTCTTCACAGTAGAGTCCAAATGCTGTGATCACTGATGCAGTTGTTATTGCTCATACCAACAGTCCAAAGTCTCTGGTTTTCAGAGCTGCAATATCACAGCGCAGTGCTTTTGTCAGTGCTTTTATCCTTCACATCCGTGTTGTTGCTCTCATCGCCCTCAAAGCCACCATTTTCCCGTGGGCAGTGCTTTTGCTCTTCTACATCAGCGTTCTGACCTTCCAAGTATGTAGCGTCACTGTTTGTAGACGAGCCGCCACAAAATCTTTTATAAAGCTGGAAGCCTGGACAGGAAACAAACCATAGATTCAGAACCAGTGAGCAAAGACCTTTGGACAAAACCTTTAAAAGTGGAATAAACAGGACTTCTATGCAAGATGCCATAACAAGAAAATTTGAAGCCTCCCATGTTTTCTTTTCTGTTCAGTTTCAAGTATAAGTGAGCATCTACGATACACTGTAAACCAGTGGTTCTCAAATGTTTGGTGCACAGGACAGACAGAATTCAAAATTTCAAGGTATTCTGCAGAAGATGCCCTCTATGTCATTTTAGACAATGTGAACTATAATATTCATTCATTCCCTCACTGCACATTTTCACACGAAAACCTATTTTAATGCAAGCCTATTCTCACGTCTGTGACATTAAGTAGCACCATCTTCTCAAACACACAGGAATTGCTAATTTAAGCAAATTCTGTCCTTTGAATGTGTTCCGAGATGCACTGGGGTATGGCATTAGTGGGACTGTGGAAGGTCCATTTCGTCACTGGTAAATGTGCAGGAGGTTTGTTTTAACCTGAAGTGAAAGGAATAAGTTAGGGATGAAAAAAAAACCAGCAAGCAAAAAATACCACAAAACAAAAGATCTCCTAGGTGACATAAAAACTCATGAAGATGTTGCACTTCTTAAAGTTTTTCATAGGTGTTAGAGCTTCAGTGCAGTAATGCTAAAGATGCATCCATTGGGTATCCTCGTTGGTCTTCATACAACAATTCTGATGGCTAAAGAACCAAATGGGACAGGCAAAAAAAAAAAAAAAGTAATGCTACAGATGTCTGCATGCATGGCGAGACACAGTAAGCAGACCCGAGAAAGCGGTGTTGAACAATACCTCTTATTGAGAGTGCATTGTTCCTGCTTCTTCTGGTTCAAGTCCAGCACTGTTTTACAGAAGCCAGTATTTCTCTCAGGAGAATGTTTAGTTAATTCCTGCCAACAAATGCCACAGTTGGGCTAATGACCATTAACATCTCTGATCCAACTAAAGCCATAAGGCTTTTTACCTGACAGTTGGTTGCTACTGGATATTTCAGATATCAGTTGCCTAGGTAACCCTATAACATATATATCGTCCTCTCATGTCACTTATAATCCTCTCAACGTCTATTTGAGCTGTTATTTTACACTGTTGCAGGAAGTTGTGAAACGTCATTGCCATTCAGGAGTCTCAGGTTGTAAAGCTGCTGCTAATTACTTCATGCGAGGAAGTTTCTAAAGACAGGTAGCTTTTGTAGGTGATTTTGGGGGTGCTTTTCTTCATCTTCTCCGCCATTCTCCAATGCTCTCCTCAATCACAGCTTTAAATGCGTCAGTCAATAATATAGTCAAATTCAATTTCTTACATTACTTTTTTTTCTGTTACAAAATGATGCTTGGTTTACACAAAGTCCCTGGCACACCTGGACACCTCTTGGGAAACACTTGAATTAACCTTGACTGGTGCCCTTGAATTCTAAGCAGCATCCCCCTTTATGTAATTTGCTTTCACAGTTAGACAATTCAATGGTCAAAGAAATAGTAATAAGACTGTGAGGTAAAGTCATCCATTTTCCCAATTTTCCCGAAAGAAACTGGTGGAAAAAATATTCAAACTATGTGCTGACATGGATATTACGATACTTTATAGTAGAGATGGACTGATCCGATATTACGTATCGGTATCCGTCCGATACTGACGTAAATCACTGGATCGGATATCGGAGAAAAATTTAAAAAATGTAATCCGATCCATTAAATATCACGAAAGCACCTCACAAAACTTGCCACACGGCGTAACTCGGCTCATAACCGTAGCACGTTGCAGCAGTGCTTGTCACGTGATAGAGCAGCTGTGTGTATTTGTAGCCTAGCTAGCAATCCGGCATTTCATCTCCAAGAAGTTATGAGAATGAGGAAACCAGGGTCTGAACAACAGCAGCACGTTTAAGCTTGATAAGCTGTTGTTGGAATTTATTTATGTTCTACACCAGGATCTTTTTCTATGCAGCCGGGGCAGATCTAGCAAAGTTTTGCCAGGGGGCCGATAGGGCATTAACAAGGAAAACGGGGCACAAAGACATACTTTTCTTTCTTATTCTCATTTAAAATATCTAGCTTTTAATAAATAATTATTTTAATCTGATGTAAAATGTATAGAAGTCCATTACTATATATAGCAACTATTAAGTCTAATATACCCCAGTAAGCTAGTACTTTTTTTTTTGGGAAGGTACAATCTGTGCAGTCTGCAATTCTGTTGAAGAAAGATGTTGAATCTATTTAATTATTTTTGGAAAATAATTTATTTCTGTGCATTTTTCATTTTCTTTTCACACTGCATCAAATTAAAGTTGATTACGTCGATTAAGCATCATGAGGTGGAGGGTGGGTGGTTCCCTATTTTATTTATTTATTTATTTATTTTTTGCTGGGAGTTTTAGAACCCTATTAGTTAGGTTGCTTACTCTTTAAAATACCAGAATAGGAAGGATAGAGTAGGTTTAAGTTTGTTAGATTGATCAGTTTTGCTGAACTATGAAATGTTTTGGGTGCAGTGTATTTTTTGCATGCAGGTATAACAGAATAGCTTTAGTGTTTGTTTTTTAACTTGAGTATGAACTTATACAAAAAGCAGCACGATAATAAAAAACAGTTTTTTTGTTTAAAAAACACACTATATCGGATTCATATCGGTATCGGCAGATATCCAAATTTATGATATCGGTATCGGACATAAAAAAGTGGTATCGTACCAACTCTACTTTATAGCTGACACAGGCAAACCACTGAAACAACATGAAGCACGCTGCAATTCTGTGACTGGTTAAACTTGGGTTAAACATTTAATCCTTATATGGCACAACACCTGGCTCAAACTGTTGACTCGACACAGCAAAAAAACATCACAATGGAGGAAAAGAAGGAAAATAAGGATTCACTGACCAAGAATTGAAAAAAGTCCAGTGATGCAGGAGAAAATGGCCAATGTATATGTCGTGTGTTTTAAGGTCTTACATCCCACAAAGATGAGCTCACTGGCATACAGCACCAAAGGTCTTGCTTTGCCCCAGGGAGTGAGAGCTCATTCCATCAGGGAATGGCAGCCCCTTTGGCCCTTTTTAAAGGGGTACCTGTAGCTGATATTTGTGTGGCAGCTAGTTGGGCATCACCGCTGCTGTCATAGGTGTTATGATACTTGATCTCTGACACAGATAAACCACCAGAGAAGCATGAAGCATGCTGCAACTCTATTACTGGTTAAACTTGGGTTAAATATTTAATCCTTATATGGCACAGCACCTGGCTCAATCTGTTGACTCAACACAGCAAAAAAACATCACAATGGACGAAAAGAAGGAAAATAAGGAAGCTGCATTCACTGACCAAGAACTAAAAAAAAGTCAAGCGATGCAGGAGAAAATGGCCAATGTATGTGTTGTTTGTTTTAAGGTCTTACATCCCACAAAGACGAGTGCTGACACGAGCTGGAAGATGCTGTAGATGAGGGGGAAGGCAAACATCTTTTCCAGCTCCTCTGGGGTGAAGGACAGCTGGACGATAGTGCTGCACAACTGGAAATTCTGGATACCTGTCTCCAGTGCAATGGTTCGACATCTGAACAAATAAAGGAACAATGACGAACCTCATCAATAAGTCAAACTTGAATGTAGCTGTGTCAGAAACATTTTGCTGTCACCTCACCTGTACCAGGGTTGACCCACAAAGCGAGCCAGGAAGAACCCAAGGCTCAATCCAATAAAGGGGTAGATGGTGCCAATTATCCACAGGGAGGGAGCAATGGTCCAGGACGACTGGTAGAGGACTCCTCCAATCACAGCTATAATAACAATGAGAACCAAGCCAACAATGGATCCAACCTGTGCCCAACATAAACACTCCATTAAAACCCAGTCCAGGTGATTTAACTGGTTCGGCACTGTAAAATGAAAATATCACATCCCCCCAGTATGATGGAAATGCTATTTCTAAAAAGGAACATGTCACACAGGCACAAGATGTTATAAGTGAAAACATTAAACCTGTAGCATTATATTCAATAAACTGTAGAGCATTCCTACCTTCAGGATCTTTTTTGCCATCTCAGGCCACCTGTGCTTTACGTACATTCCCACACCGATCGGGATGATAAGGGCTGCCAGTGTGATACCTGAGGATGCAAAAAAGTAGATTATAAAAAGGTTACCTTAGAGGCAGGAACAGCATTCACAGTTACATCCTGATAATACACATTATTGAGAGCACTTGTTTGAAATTATTTAAGGTGTTTCAGTTCTTTGAAAGCTTTCCTTACCGATACTGTCATACGGGATCTTGATGGTGTCACTGGATATCCATACGCTGGTGTAGATTAAAAGACAGAGAGGCATCATCCCCAAGGCCAGGAGAGAGGAGCAGGTTGTCATACTGAGACTGAGGAGCGAAGGATTTGGACACTGATGAGTTTCCTGCATTTGTCCCTAGCTGTGCTTAAACACACTAACACAATCTGTTTTATTTAAATAGTGCATTAACATTGAATAAATGTAAATAAAACTCTAGACCAATAAAAACTTGTAATACATTAATTCTGTTGTTCTCCTGCCAGGTAGCTACACAACAAGAAAGTCTTCCTTAAAATAGCTTAAGAGTGTTCTGGGATCCAAAAAACATGAAAATATTCTATTTAGTTTACATACACAAGAGAAACAAAGTTATCATAGAGTAGACATAGTGGTCCTCTAAGAGCAGCACTTGGTGATAGTAGGGAAAAAAGAAGGTTCCTTTTTTAACAGGGAGAAACCACCAGCTGAAAAAGGCTCAGAGAAGTCTGCTCTTTAACATAAAGGGAAAAAGAAAAAATAGCAATGAACCTGCCCAAGGTCTCACCTGAGGTCCATGTCTCCTTCCAACCAGTAGCAGATGATGTTGGAGATTGAGCCACCTGGACAGCAGCCCATGATGATGATGACCACTGCCTGCACAGCCTGGACCCCAAAAGCCAGTGACAAGGCAAAAGCTGTGAAAGGCATAATGCCAAACTGGCAGAGGAAGCCAATGATAATGCCCCATGGCTTCTTAATGTGGCCCCACAGCTTTGCAGCCTCCACTCTGCAGCCCATGGCGAACATGACCATTGCGAGCATGATGGTGAGCACCGTGCTCATCACTACTCCCAGGATGGCATTGAAGTTACTGGGAGGAACAAGGCAGTCTGTGCCCGAGCAGGCTGTGGCAGCATTGTCACAGATAGCTGGCAGCATGGTGGTTGGCTTCAGCGTGGACATTGTTGTGGCAGAAGAAGAATATCAGCAGATCCTTAAAACTTGCACACACTTTGGGGCTTCTTAGAGTCCTTGAGGTGAGACAAGTCCAGTTTCACCACCTGTCCAGGAAAATGGATGTGACAAAGAGATGGAGTGAGCTTGGATCACTGCCCTTTATGCCCACGGTTCCAAAGCCAAATAAAATTGGGCGGAAAGATAAAAAATTAACCAATAGTCTATGTTTTATGGGGTCAGCGTTCAAAACACATGCATATAAAAAAGAAAATCACAATGAAATATGAAATACCATTACACCATGGCTCCAGTTTTTACAGCCTTGTGGGTTTTAAAGTTTTAATGAACTCACAATCATCAAGCATCATCATGCAGGAAAAGTTTCAAAGAGGCAGCAGCCACAGAATACATGTCCTTTGCACAATTATATATGGCCGTCTTTGGTCTCTTAATCATTCTTTTAAACATGAGTAACCCAGAGCCCATAAAACAAAATAAAGGTGTACAGTGGTCCTTCGTTTATTGTAGGAGTTATGTTCTAAAAAATAACCTGAGATAGGTCAAATCCGCAAAGTAGTCGGCGCTGTCACTTGGTGTTTGCTCGCTCTGTGGTAGAGTACAAGGTCTTAAATAATCAGGCCCCATTTTATCTTAATGACCTTGTAGTACCATATCACCCTATTAGAGCACTTCGCTCCTGCACTGCAGGCCTACTTGTTGTTCCTAGAGTATTTAAAAGTAGAAACGGAGGGAGAGCCTTCAGTTTTCAGGCCCCTCTTCTGTGGAACCAGCTTCCAGTTTGGATTCGGGACTACTTTTAAGATTAGGCTTAAAACTTTCCTTTTTGCTAAAGCATATAGTTAGGGCTGGACCAGGTGACCCTGAATCCTCCCTTAGTTATTGCTGCAATAGACGTAGGCTGCCGGGGGATTCCCATGATGCATTGAGTTTTTCCTTTCCAGTCACCTTTCTCACTCACTATGTGTTAACAGACCTCTCTGCATTGAATCATATCTGTTATTAACCTCTGTCTCTCTTCCACAGCATGTCTTTTATCCTGTCTTCCTTCTCTCACCCCAACCGGTCGCACCAGATGGCCCCGCCCCTCCCTGAGCCTGGTCTGCTGGAGGTTTCTTCCTGTTAAAAGAGAGTTTTTCCTTCCCACTGTCGCCAAAGTGCTTGCTCATAGGGGGTCATATGATTTTTGGTTTTTTCTCTGTATCTATGAAGCGCCTTGAGGCGACTTTTGTTGTGATTTGGCGCTACATAAATAAAATTGAATTGAAAAATTGAATTTGTAGATGCTAAGCCTATGCTTGAAGCAACTGAGGTGTTAGATGGCAGGGGTGACACAGTGCCACTGTTATGAATGAAACTTGACATAATCCAATAACTCCAGCCATACTTATCTTGTCCTTTATTGTTTTCCATGGGTTGCATTTGTTGTTCAACAGTCTTCTTAGTATCCACCGTCATTTAGCATGACTACTTGGTGACTATTTATTTACATAACATTATGATTGTGACCTTGAACCAAGACTACGTGCAGCTGTTCACATTTTACCACACTACGGTCAAAGACAAGCTTTAGTCTTTTTTTTTTTTTAAATAAGACAAAGGACATTGGAACAACTGCACAAAAACAATAACATGCAAATAATCTTTATTTATAACTACACAACTGAGAACAGAAATGTATTCATTAAAAACTGTTTGTGTTCATCATTTAAAAAAAATGTCCAAGTAAATGAAATTAAACTGTAATTGCTTCATTAAACAAAGTCCCTTTGCAGTACAGCAGACTCATACATTAAAGTGTGAATATGTTGATTTCAAAGTCTGATGCTTGAGTATGGACAGAAAAACTGATCACTGAAACCCCAGACTTTCAAAGACTGATTACATTCTTATTAACCATTTATGTATGACTATTAAATTATTATTTCAATCATTCACACTTGGCTTTTAGCTACTTCCTCACTCAACAACTAACCACAGGATTTACTGACCAATTTTAATAATAAAATAATAATTAACAATAAATAACCAAAATAGTAATAATAAAAATCTGTTTAACTACTACTGCTACTTTTATGGAGCTGTTACACAGTTAATTCATGCTAACAGCTTTACATTGACATGACTGGATCTCACATAGATTTCTCTTAAGCTGTAACTACATCATTATATCACATTTTGTTCTTTGTTGTCATCACTGTGTTCTTGTTGCTATTGAAATAACATTAATATGAAATAAATTATGGCTGTCACCTTACAAAAAACCCCAAACACCCTGTTTACAATCACTGAAGCACTGATTAAGACACATGTCTAACAATGTACAGGCAAAGTGGTTCTAAATATTTAGATATGAATAAAAGTAAATAACACATAATTCAGCAGTTGGTCCCCACCACGTTCCCACTTGAAGTTAGATACTGACTGTCCCAGGGAAGAAATTTGTGCAACCCTGTTCAGCTAAAACTTTTCCAAATGGTTTAGTGTGGTGCACATACAGCCTGCAGAGTGCAGTGTGTCTTCACAGTAGAGTCCAAATGCTGTGATCACTGATGCAGTTGTTATTGCTCATACCAACAGTCCAAAGTCTCTGGTTTTCAGAGCTGCAATATCACAGCGCAGTGCTTTTGTCAGTGCTTTTATCCTTCACATCCGTGTTGTTGCTCTCATCGCCCTCAAAGCCACCATTTTCCTGTGGGCAGTGCTTTTGCTCTTCTACATCAGCGTTCTGACCTTCCAAGTATGTAGCGTCACTGTTTGTAGACGAGCCGCCACAAAATCTTTTATAAAGCTGGAAGCCTGGACAGGAAACAAACCATAGATTCAGAACCAGTGAGCAAAGACCTTTGGACAAAACCTTTAAAAGTGGAATAAACAGGACTTCTATGCAAGATGCCATAACAAGAAAATTTGAAGCATCCCATGTTTTCTTTTCTGTTCAGTTTCAAGTATAAGTGAGCATCTACGATACACTGTAAACCAGTGGTTCTCAAATGTTTGGTGCACAGGACAGACAGAATTCAAAATTTCAAGGTATTCTGCAGAAGATGCCCTGTATGTCATTTTAGACAATGTGAACTATAACTTTCATTCATTCCCTCACTGCACATTTTCACACGAAAACCTATTTTAATGCAAGCCTATTCTCACGTCTGTGACATTAAGTAGCACCATCTTCTCAAACACACAGGAATTGCTAATTTAAGCAAATTCTGTCCTTTGAATGTGTTCCGAGATGCACTGGGGTATGGCATTAGTGGGACTGTGGAAGGTCCATTTCGTCACTGGTAAATGTGCAGGAGGTTTGTTTTAACCTGAAGTGAAAGGAATAAGTTAGGGATGAAAAAAAAACCAGCAAGCAAAAAATACCACAAAACAAAAGATCTCCTAGGTGACATAAAAACTCATGAAGATGTTGCACTTCTTAAAGTTTTTCATAGGTGTTAGAGCTTCAGTGCAGTAATGCTAAAGATGCATCCATTGGGTATCCTCGTTGGTCTTCATACAACAATTCTGATGGCTAAAGAACCAAATGGGACAGGCAAAAAAAAAAAAAAAGTAATGCTAAAGATGTCTGCATGCATGGCGAGACACAGTAAGCAGACCCGAGAAAGCGGTGTTTAACAATACCTCTTATTGAGAGTGCATTGTTCCTGCTTCTTCTGGTTCAAATCCACCACTGTTTTACAAAAGCCAGTATTTCTCTCAGGAGAATGTTTAGTTAATTCCTGCCAACAAATGCCACAGTTGGGCTAATGACCATTAACATCTCTGATGTTAATTGCTACTGGATATTTCAGATATCAGTTGCCTAGGTAAACCTATAACATATATATCGTCCTCTCATGTCACTTAATCCTCTCAACGTCTATTTGAGCTGTTATTTTACACACTGTTGCAGGAAGTTGTGAAAAGTCATTGCCATTCAGGAGTCTCAGGTTGTAAAGCTGCTGCTAATTACTTCATGCGAGGAAGTTTCTAAAGACAGGTAGCTTTTGTAGGTGATTTTGGGGGTGCTTTTCTTCATCTTCTCCGCCATTCTCCAATGCTCTCCTCAATCACAGCTTTAAATGCGTCAGTCAATAATATAGTCAAATTCAATTTCTTACATTACTTTTTTTTCTGTTACAAAATGATGCTTGGTTTACACAAAGTCCCTGGCACACCTGGACACCTCTTGGGAAACACTTGAATTAACCTTGACTGGTGCCCTTGAATTCTAAGCAGCATCCCCCTTTATGTAATTTGCTTTCACAGTTAGACAATTCAATGGTCAAAGAAATAGTAATAAGACTGTGAGGTAAAGTCATCCATTTTCCCAATTTTCCCGAAAGAAACTGGTGGAAAAAATATTCAAACTATGTGCTGACATGGATATTACGATACTTTATAGTAGAGATGGACTGATCCGATATTACGTATCGGTATCCGTCCGATACTGACGTAAATCACTGGATCGGATATCGGAGAAAAATTTAAAAAATGTAATCCGATCCATTAAATATCACGAAAGCACCTCACAAAACTTGCCACACGGCGTAACTCGGCTCATAACCGTAGCACGTTGCAGCAGTGCTTGTCACGTGATAGAGCAGCTGTGTGTATTTGTAGCCTAGCTAGCAATCCGGCATTTCATCTCCAAGAAGTTATGAGAATGAGGAAACCAGGGTCTGAACAACAGCAGCACGTTTAAGCTTGATAAGCTGTTGTTGGAATTTATTTATGTTCTACACCAGGATCTTTTTCTATGCAGCCGGGGCAGATCTAGCAAAGTTTTGCCAGGGGGCCGATAGGGCATTAACAAGGAAAACGGGGCACAAAGACATACTTTTCTTTCTTATTCTCATTTAAAATATCTAGCTTTTAATAAATAATTATTTTAATCTGATGTAAAATGTATAGAAGTCCATTACTATATATAGCAACTATTAAGTCTAATATACCCCAGTAAGCTAGTACTTTTTTTTTTGGGAAGGTACAATCTGTGCAGTCTGCAATTCTGTTGAAGAAAGATGTTGAATCTATTTAATTATTTTTGGAAAATAATTTATTTCTGTGCATTTTTCATTTTCTTTTCACACTGCATCAAATTAAAGTTGATTACGTCGATTAAGCATCATGAGGTGGAGGGTGGGTGGTTCCCTATTTTATTTATTTATTTATTTATTTTTTGCTGGGAGTTTTAGAACCCTATTAGTTAGGTTGCTTACTCTTTAAAATACCAGAATAGGAAGGATAGAGTAGGTTTAAGTTTGTTAGATTGATCAGTTTTGCTGAACTATGAAATGTTTTGGGTGCAGTGTATTTTTTGCATGCAGGTATAACAGAATAGCTTTAGTGTTTGTTTTTTAACTTGAGTATGAACTTATACAAAAAGCAGCACGATAATAAAAAACAGTTTTTTTGTTTAAAAAACACACTATATCGGATTCATATCGGTATCGGCAGATATCCAAATTTATGATATCGGTATCGGACATAAAAAAGTGGTATCGTACCAACTCTACTTTATAGCTGACACAGGCAAACCACTGAAACAACATGAAGCACGCTGCAATTCTGTGACTGGTTAAACTTGGGTTAAACATTTAATCCTTATATGGCACAACACCTGGCTCAAACTGTTGACTCGACACAGCAAAAAAACATCACAATGGAGGAAAAGAAGGAAAATAAGGATTCACTGACCAAGAATTGAAAAAAGTCCAGTGATGCAGGAGAAAATGGCCAATGTATATGTCGTGTGTTTTAAGGTCTTACATCCCACAAAGATGAGCTCACTGGCATACAGCACCAAAGGTCTTGCTTTGCCCCAGGGAGTGAGAGCTCATTCCATCAGGGAATGGCAGCCCCTTTGGCCCTTTTTAAAGGGGTACCTGTAGCTGATATTTGTGTGGCAGCTAGTTGGGCATCACCGCTGCTGTCATAGGTGTTATGATACTTGATCTCTGACACAGATAAACCACCAGAGAAGCATGAAGCATGCTGCAACTCTATTACTGGTTAAACTTGGGTTAAATATTTAATCCTTATATGGCACAGCACCTGGCTCAATCTGTTGACTCAACACAGCAAAAAAACATCACAATGGACGAAAAGAAGGAAAATAAGGAAGCTGCATTCACTGACCAAGAACTAAAAAAAAGTCAAGCGATGCAGGAGAAAATGGCCAATGTATGTGTTGTTTGTTTTAAGGTCTTACATCCCACAAAGACGAGTGCTGACACGAGCTGGAAGATGCTGTAGATGAGGGGGAAGGCAAACATCTTTTCCAGCTCCTCTGGGGTGAAGGACAGCTGGACGATAGTGCTGCACAACTGGAAATTCTGGATACCTGTCTCCAGTGCAATGGTTCGACATCTGAACAAATAAAGGAACAATGACGAACCTCATCAATAAGTCAAACTTGAATGTAGCTGTGTCAGAAACATTTTGCTGTCACCTCACCTGTACCAGGGTTGACCCACAAAGCGAGCCAGGAAGAACCCAAGGCTCAATCCAATAAAGGGGTAGATGGTGCCAATTATCCACAGGGAGGGAGCAATGGTCCAGGACGACTGGTAGAGGACTCCTCCAATCACAGCTATAATAACAATGAGAACCAAGCCAACAATGGATCCAACCTGTGCCCAACATAAACACTCCATTAAAACCCAGTCCAGGTGATTTAACTGGTTCGGCACTGTAAAATGAAAATATCACATCCCCCCAGTATGATGGAAATGCTATTTCTAAAAAGGAACATGTCACACAGGCACAAGATGTTATAAGTGAAAACATTAAACCTGTAGCATTATATTCAATAAACTGTAGAGCATTCCTACCTTCAGGATCTTTTTTGCCATCTCAGGCCACCTGTGCTTTACGTACATTCCCACACCGATCGGGATGATAAGGGCTGCCAGTGTGATACCTGAGGATGCAAAAAAGTAGATTATAAAAAGGTTACCTTAGAGGCAGGAACAGCATTCACAGTTACATCCTGATAATACACATTATTGAGAGCACTTGTTTGAAATTATTTAAGGTGTTTCAGTTCTTTGAAAGCTTTCCTTACCGATACTGTCATACGGGATCTTGATGGTGTCACTGGATATCCATACGCTGGTGTAGATTAAAAGACAGAGAGGCATCATCCCCAAGGCCAGGAGAGAGGAGCAGGTTGTCATACTGAGACTGAGGAGCGAAGGATTTGGACACTGATGAGTTTCCTGCATTTGTCCCTAGCTGTGCTTAAACACACTAACACAATCTGTTTTATTTAAATAGTGCATTAACATTGAATAAATGTAAATAAAACTCTAGACCAATAAAAACTTGTAATACATTAATTCTGTTGTTCTCCTGCCAGGTAGCTACACAACAAGAAAGTCTTCCTTAAAATAGCTTAAGAGTGTTCTGGGATCCAAAAAACATGAAAATATTCTATTTAGTTTACATACACAAGAGAAACAAAGTTATCATAGAGTAGACATAGTGGTCCTCTAAGAGCAGCACTTGGTGATAGTAGGGAAAAAAGAAGGTTCCTTTTTTAACAGGGAGAAACCACCAGCTGAAAAAGGCTCAGAGAAGTCTGCTCTTTAACATAAAGGGAAAAAGAAAAAATAGCAATGAACCTGCCCAAGGTCTCACCTGAGGTCCATGTCTCCTTCCAACCAGTAGCAGATGATGTTGGAGATTGAGCCACCTGGACAGCAGCCCATGATGATGATGACCACTGCCTGCACAGCCTGGACCCCAAAAGCCAGTGACAAGGCAAAAGCTGTGAAAGGCATAATGCCAAACTGGCAGAGGAAGCCAATGATAATGCCCCATGGCTTCTTAATGTGGCCCCACAGCTTTGCAGCCTCCACTGTGCAGCCCATGGAGAACATGACCATTGCGAGTACGATGGTGAGCACCGTGCTCATCACTACTCCCAGGATGGCATTGAAGTTACTGGGAGGAACAAGGCAGTCTGTGCCCGAGCAGGCTGTGGCAGCATTGTCACAGATAGCTGGCAGCATGGTGGTTGGCTTCAGCGTGGACATTGTTGTTGCAGAAGAAGAATATCAGCAGATCCTTAAAACTTGCACACACTTTGGGGCTTCTTAGAGTCCTTGAGGTGAGACAAGTCCAGTTTCACCACCTGTCCAGGAAAATGGATGTGACAAAGAGATGGAGTGAGCTTGGATCACTGCCCTTTATGCCCACGGTTTCAAAGCCAAATAAAATTGGGCGGAAAGATAAAAAAATAACCAATAGTCTATGTTTTATGGGGTCAGCATTCAAAACACATGCATATAAAAAAGAAAATCACAATGAAATATGAAATACCATTACACCATGGCTCCAGTTTTTACAGCCTTGTGGGTTTAAAGTTTTAATGAACTCACATGTCATCAAGCATCATCATGCAGGAAAAGTTTCAAAGAGGCAGCAGCCACAGAATACATGTCCTTTGCACAATTATATATGGCCGTCTTTGGTCTCTTAATCATTCTTTTAAACATGAGTAACCCAGAGCCCATAAAACAAAATAAAGGTGTGGTCCTTCGTTTATTGTAGGAGTTATGTTCTAAAAAATAACCTGAGATAGGTCAAATCCGCAAAGTAGTCAGCTTTTAAAAAAAAATTATTATAGATGTTTTAAGCTGTAAAAACCCCTCACTACACACTTCATACACTTTTCTCAGACAGGCATGAACATTTTCACACTTTTCTCTCTTGTTTAAACACCCTCAAAGTTCAAACCTTTGTAGAAAAATAAGTCCAGTATTATAGAATGAAACCAAAGATCAAACCCTGTTTCAGGTGCAGAACGTGAATAGAGCGGCTGCCAGAGAATTCAACATCAATGAATCAAGTAGAGAAAGCAAGAAGAATGAGTTAAGTTTGACTTATCTGTTTTGTTTCGCTTAACGTGCCTTATAATCCGGTGTGCCTTATAATCCGGAAAATACGGTAACTTCTACCTTCCTTTAGCATGTCCGGAAGTCCAACCTTTTGTGCGATGGTTCCTTCCTCTGCCTTATGGGTGGTACCGCAGTTGCCTTTGATGGTTCAAAATGTTTCGTAGCCATTGTTGTGTTTGTTGGGGAGAAAACTTACAAACATACAGCACAGCACTGCAGAGTCACACTGTAGCGATCGAAAACGTATGTAAATTTGACAAGCTGAATGCATTCTGTTCTGTACAGGAGACTAGGCACGGAGGAAAAAAGCTCGTCATTTCATGGTGACATAATCTTTAATTAACACCCCAAAGTCTGCATGATCAACCATTTTGAACATGAGTTAATTTTTAATCTGAAATGCTGTTAATATAAAAACAGCCTCCCTAATTTAAAAAAAAAATAAACAAATCCACCACGCGAGTGTGTTTAAACCCAGCAGGAGATCCCAGGGCTGTTCCCTGATTAGTGGCTTTATTTTTCATATATTTTATCTTCTTCCTAACTAACGTTATGCAACTTTGCCATTTTCCAGACTGGTTTATGTAATTTATGATTCTTTCACAGGGGTTTCATTCAAATTAATGAGAACATGTTGTAACAGTCACAATGGTGTGGTTTCTCTTTAAGACAATGCAAGGTAAGGGTTAGTAACTTCATAAGTATGCACCTGCACGTGAGCGTATGGACTGGACGGACCTTAAATCTTTCACCTCTTTAACTACTTGCAATGTTGTAGGAACACTGTGTTGTAGGAACACAGGTTGTGCTTCATGTATGATAAGCGGGCCTTGTAAGGTAGATGTAGAGAATGTGCACTAAAGGACAAGCACTGTGGAATTCCCAGTACCAGTGTGGTCGTGAGTTTTTCTGACTGTCCTGTTAAGTGCTTCTACCGCTTTTCTTAACCACTGAGTACAACCTGTGTTGTTTTAGTTTATTAAAGTCTTTATCTCCTTCCTAATTCCCTTTATGCAACTTTGCCATTACCTATCATTTATCATCTATCATTTATTTTTCAGACTAGTTTATGTAATTCATGATTTCTTCACAGGGGTTTCCTTCAAATTAATCAGATCACGTGTTGTTTCATTTTATTAAAGTTTTCATTTTAAGCACTTGCTGTGTAGTGTACTGTACATGAGTCATCATGAGCTTAGAAACCTAAAACACATCAACGTGATACCTTTTTTTATCCTCTCTGGATGCCCATATCAGTCCATAATGGTGATACCAATATTTAACTTTCATTTGTGAACTAAATTAAATGTTTTACATATAAACATAATACAGATTCTTGAGGAAGTAAACATTTCCATGCTAAATCTGGTGCATCTCATATTAACACATGAAATGTCTATCTGTGTGTTTGCTGCTTTATCCACCAACTCAAGAGTTGAGCAACCAAACTTGGCACACAGGTACATTTTAGGCCTCTACAGGTTATTATCTATATGGTGGATTTACAAATCTGGTTAATGTTGCCTTCACCCTCCACATCTCCTTGAGTTCTTTTCTCAGCTCTTGGTATTTCTCCAGCTTCTTGTGTTCCGTCTTTCTAATGTTGCTGTCATTTAGGATAGCTACATCTATCACTACAGCCATCTTAATCTGCTTATCCACCACTTCTGTGTCCAATTGGTTAGCCGTAATCACTTTGTCTGTTTGTATCTGGAAGTCCAACAGGATCTTGGCTTGGTTATTCTCGACAACCCTACGGGGTATGTCCTATTTTGACCACGGGACTTCTAGGCCATATTTGGCACAGATGTTCCTGTATACTAAGCTGCACATTCGGTTACGCCGCCCCATGTGTGCCCGGCAGGGCATAAATAACATCCAACAAATATGCTTTTTTAGATAACAACAATAACAAAAATCTGTTTATCTTTATCTACTTTTATGGAGCTGTTACACAGTTAATTCATGCTAACAGCTTTATTGGTAACCATATTTTTTATATAAGAAATGTCACATTTTTCTTTAATGTTATAGCAATCTATTTACATTTTTTCTTGTATTTGTGTAACTTAAACTGATCTGTATACTTTTGGGTTTTCTACATCCTACTTGATTTCTACTTCTTGTCCATTGCATTTATTTAACTGCCAACCCCTCTGCCAAAGCAAGTACAGTTGCACTCAGTTTTTTAAATTGGTGTTTCTTCAGATTATTTGTATGTATCACCACCCACATCTGAGTTATCCTTCTGCGGTAACTGTACCTCAGTGTCACTTCATCAGGCAGGGTCGTTTCAATCACACACTTTGAAAAAAACAAAAAAACAACTCCACAGCACCTTTTACATGACTGGATCTCACATAGATTTTTCTTACGCTGTAACTACATCAGTATATCACATTTTGTTCTTTATTGTCATCACTGTGTTCTTGTTGCTTTTGAAATAACAGTAATATCAAATAAA
Source organism: Aulonocara sp. 'chitande type north' Nkhata Bay (assembly GCF_057382095.1). Classification (NCBI taxonomy): domain Eukaryota; kingdom Metazoa; phylum Chordata; class Actinopteri; order Cichliformes; family Cichlidae; genus Aulonocara; species Aulonocara sp. 'chitande type north' Nkhata Bay. The sequence continues at coordinate 31,960,004 of NC_141359.1, forward strand.
TTATGACTGTCACATTACAAAAAACAACAACAACAAAAAACCACCCTGTTTTCCACCACTGAAGCACTCATTAAGAGACACTAACAATGTACAGGCAAAGTGGTTCTAAATATTTAGATATGAATAAAAGTAAATAACACATAATTCAGCAGTTGGTCCCCACCACGTTCCCACTTGAAGTTAGATACTGACTGTCCCGGGGAAGAAATTTGTGCAACCCTGTTCAGCTAAAACTTTTCCAAATGGTTTAGTGTGGTGCACATACAGCCTGCAGAGTGCATTGTGTCTTCACAGTAGAGTCTGAATGGTGTGTTCAGTGATGCAGTTGTTATTGCTCATACCAACAACCGAACATCTCTGGTTTTCAGGGCTGCATCACAGCTCAGTGCTTTTGTCAGTGCTTTTATCCTTCACATCCATGTTGTTGCTCTCATCGCCCTCAAAGCCACCATTTTCCCGTGGGCGGTACTTTTGTTCTTCTAGATCAGGATTGTGACCTTCCAAGTACGGAGTGTCACTGTTTGCAGACGAACCGCCACCACAATACCTTTTGTAAAGCTGGAAGCCTGGACAGGAAACAAACCATAGATTCAGAACCAGTGAGCAAACACCTTTGGACAAAACCTTTAAAAGTGGAATAAACAGGACTTCAGTGACAAAGCATCTATGCAAGATGCCATAACAAGACAATTTGAAGCATCCTACGTCTTCTTTTCTGTTCAGTTTCAAAATTAGTAAGCATCTATGATAATCTGTAAACCACTGTTCTCAAATGTTTGGTGCCCAGGACTGAAAGAAAAGTGAAAATTTCAAGGTATTCTGCAGAAGACGGCCTCCATATCATTTTCAACAATGTGAACTCTAACTTCCATCAATCCCCTCACTCCACATTTTCACACATTAAAACCTATGTTTATTCAAGGCTATTCTCACCTCTGTGACATTAAGTAGCCCCATCTTCTCAAACACACAGGCATTGCTAATTTAAGCAAAGTCTTTCCTTCCGATGTGTTCCGATTTGCACTGGGGTATGGCATTAGTGAGATTGTGTTAGGTCCATCTCATCACTGGTAAATGTGCAGGATTACTATTTTTAGGGGGTTTGTTTTAACCCAAACCAAAGTCTTTCTCTCTAAATTACTTAAAATACTTGTAATTACCTAAACCCAATACAGAACCTTTTGGTTTGCAAACTAAAGAGAGTAGAATTGATAGGAAAAGTGAGGGATGAAAAATAACAGCAAATAAAACATCCCACTAAACAAAAAAACTCCTGGGTGACATAAAAACTCATGAAGATGTTGCACTTAAAATTGTTCATAGATGTTAGAGCATCAGTGCATCAGTGCTAAAGACACAGACACACAATGCCCCGCCATTGATGCTGCAGGTCAGCCAGCTGGCTGCTCAGTTGCCTCAGTGACACGCTTGCACCTGGCTGCGTGGCTGCGTTTCATTACAGCTTCGCTCAGTTTCATCTGGGACAGAGACTGCGTTTCCAGACGATATTACATTTGTTGGGCACGATGGCATCTATGATCACTGTAGTGCCACTTAGACTGGTAAAGATGAGAGTGTTTCAATGCTGGACTCTCTCTCACCACCTGTGTGCATCGCGTCACCTCTGGAGGAGGCTGATGGTAACCGCATCGTGCATGCTAGTTCTCTATCCCTGGACGGAGCCCAGGCTACTGCATCAGGGCTCTCAGATGGGAGGGTGTTGTTTTGCAAGGTGGTGTCCACAGATGCTTCCCTAAGGGGGTGGGGAGCGCTGTGCGAGGGTGCATCAGTGAGAGGGATCTGGTCCGCAGCCCTGCGTGATCTTCACATCAACCACTTAGAGCTGTTAGCAGTGTTCTTAGCTCTCAAACATTTCCGTCCAGTCCTGGAGGGCCAGCATGTCTTATACAGGAAGGACAATTCAACAATAGTCTCTTACATAAACAGTCAGGGAGGGACACCCTCCCTTCCCCTATTAAAGCTGTCTCGCTCTCTGCTGTTATGGTGCAGTGTTCATTTCCCCCAAGGGGGGTACTCTGGTGAAGGAATGGAGGTTGCACCCTTTGATAGTGGCTCAGATTTGGGATCTGTTTGGCAATGCACAGGTAGATCTTTTTTTGCCTCCAGGGTAAATATTCACTGCCCCCTGTTCTTCTCAATAATCGTTCACAATGCAACCTTTGGGAATGGATGCGCTAGCGCACCAATGGCCAGTCATGCTCCTGTATGCATTTCCCCCAGTGGAAATGATATCTCCAATTTTAGAGAGATTGCGTCGGCAGTCTCTCTGACTGATTGTAGTGGCCCCTTGGTGGCCCACAGGGTCTTGGTATTCAGAGATAATCAGCCTGCTAGCAGTGAGTCCTTGGCAACTTAGTCAACTTAGCCTCCGCAGGGACCTCTTCTCTCAGGTGGGAGGAGAAATAATTCATTTGCGCCCGGATCTGTGGCGTCTTCATGCTTACCTGCTGAGAGGTCAAACTTGATTGCTAAGGGTCTGCTACCTAGTGTGATAGTGACAATTCAGAACACTACGGCCTCATCCACTAGAGGCTTGTACTGTTAGAAATGGCGAGCCTTCGAGCAATGATGCCAGGACCGCCACACTGTCCCATTCCAGTGCTCTTTTGTGAATGTTTTGAAATTCCTGCAGGAGCTGCTGGATGAGGTCCTTTCATTTTCAACGATTAAGGTTTATTTAGCAGCTATATCTGCTTGTCATTTTGGCTTTGACGGGGTGACACCAGGTGCACATCCCCTCACCATACCTTTTCTGAAAAGGGTTTGTTGGCTGAGACCTGTGCTTAAGTCCAGTGTCCCTGCTTGGGACTTTTCTTTAGTGCTGGAGGCATATGTAGCCCCTCTTTTGAACCCATTGAGTCTGTGGATATGAAATTTCTCTCATATAAGACTGCATCAGTTCTCACTTTGGCTTCAGCAAAGTAAGTGGGTGACCTACATGCGTTGCAGTGCATCCCTCTTGCACAGTTCTCTCCTGATGGCCATAAGGTCGTATTGCGTCCGAATGCTGCCTATTTTCCCAAGGTCAAGCCTGCATCTTATAACTGAATGGAGTTTGAGTTGCTGAGCTTTTGCTTCCCTCCTTTTGCATCTGAGGAGCAGAGGAGGATGCATTCTCTTTGTCCAGTGTGTGTGCTACGTACCCACATTGAGAGCACTCAGAATGTGTGTTTATGTTACCAGCTGTATGTTTATACAGAGCTCTACCTCTGGCTGGATTGGTGAAGCAGACAAAGGCTGTCCCACTGGATTATAGAAGCAAGCTCACTGGCGTACAGCACCAAAGGTCTTGCTTTGCCCCAGGGAGTGAGAGCTCATTCCATCAGGGAATGGCAGCCCCTTTGGCCCTTTTTAAAGGGGTACCTGTAGCTGATATTTGTGTGGCAGCTAGTTGGGCATCACCGCTGCTGTCATAGGTGTCATGATACTTGATCTCTGACACAGATAAACCACCAGAGAAGCATGAAGCATGCTGCAACTCTATTACTGGTTAAACTTGGGTTAAATATTTAATCCTTATATGGCACAGCACCTGGCTCAATCTGTTGACTCAACACAGCAAAAAAACATCACAATGGACGAAAAGAAGGAAAATAAGGAAGCTGCATTCACTGACCAAGAACTAAAAAAAAGTCAAGCGATGCAGGAGAAAATGGCCAATGTATGTGTTGTTTGTTTTAAGGTCTTACATCCCACAAAGACGAGTGCTGACACGAGCTGGAAGATGCTGTATATGAGGGGGAAGGCAAACATGATTTCCAGCTCCTCTGGGCTGAAGGACAGCTGGACGATAGTGCTGCACAACTGGGCATTCTGGAAACCTGTCTCCAGTGCAATGGTTCGACATCTGAACAAATAAAGGAACAATGACGAACCTCATCAATAAGTCAAATTTTAAATGTAGCTGTGTCAGAAACATTTTGCTGTCACCTCACCTGTACCAGGGTTGACCCACAAAGCGAGCCAGGAAGAACCCAAGGCTCAATCCAATAAAGGGGTAGATGGTGCCAATTATCCACAGGGAGGGAGCAATGGTCCAGGACGACTGGTAGAGGACTCCTCCAACCACAGCTATAACAATAATGAGAACCAAGCCAACAATGGATCCAACCTGTGCACAACATAAACACTCCATTAAAACCCAGTCCAGGTGATTTAACTGGTTCGGCACTGTAAAATGGAAATATCACATCCCTCCAGTATGTATGATGGAAATGCTATTTCTAAAAAGAAACATGTCACAGAGGCACAAGATGTTATAAGTGAAAACATTAAACCTGTAGCATTATATTCAATAAACTGCAGAGCAGGGGTGTCAAACTCCAGGCCTAGAGGGCCGGTGTCCTGCAGGTTTAAGATATCTCCCTGGGTCTACACATCTGATTCAAATGATTAGTTCATTACCAGGCCTCTGGAGAACTTCAAGAAATGTTGAGGTCATTTAGCCATTTAAATCAGCTGTGTTGGATCAAGGAAACATCTAAAGCCTACAGGACACCGGCCCTCGTGGCCTGGAGTTTGACACCTGTGCTGTAGAGTATTCCTACCTTCAGAATCTTTTTTGCCATCTCAGGCCACCTGCGCTTTACGTACATTCCCACAGCAATCGGGATGATTAGGGCTGCCAGAGTGATACCTGATGATGCAAAATAGTAGATTGTGTCTGTGAAGGTACTCAGTCATCCAGGTCATCGTAGTCAAATGAGCTTGCAAAGAAAAGCGTCTGGACTTCTTTAAGTTACTTGAAGACATTTCACCTCTCATCCGACAAGCTTCTTCAGTTCTAAGGTCAAATGGTGGGGAGTCCCAGATATAAACCCAGTGGGAGTATCCCCCCACAGAGGGACAAAAGGACCCCCTGATGATCCTCTAATCGCCTGAGCCAAGGTGTGAAACTGGTTGTGGGTCCCAATCACCCAGTTTCACAACTTGTAACTTTTTTCACTAGACTGCTTCATTAGTCTGCACTACTTCTTCAAAAAAGCAACAAGTTAAACAGAATGTGAACATTATCAGACATGGAAAAATAATGTTCAGTCTAAGTTAAAAAAACAAAATCCAGAAACTTGTGAACAGAGATGAAAAATATATCATTTAAATGAGAGTTTAATACTATTCACTAATGGTGGCTGCAGTGAGCCTGCTTTTGATAGCAGAGCTTTGGCGGGGCGTGGTCTGCGGGGCAGGTGAACATACCTGAGCGCCATCCGCAAACACACCTCACCAGCTTAAAACAGAATGAACTAGGTACTGTTGATGTGTGTAGGCTGTAGCCAAAAAGCTGCAGCCGCATGTGTAAGTCGACAGCCGACAGACTTGCACACGTGGCTGCAGCTTTTCAGGGGATGCAGTGGATGTGCATATTATTAACCTAGCTGCCACAAATGTCTTTGTTCCACCATAAAAGTGATTCTGATGTTAGTTCCGCATAACCTTTCTGCCAGGTAACTTGTGCCCCACCAGTGGGGTGCTCCACACACTTTGAGAACCACTGCCTTAGAGGCAGGAACAGCATTCACAGTTACATCCTGGTAATACACATTCTTAAAGGCACATGTTTGAAATTCTTACAGGTGTTTCAGTTCTGCGAGAGCTTTCCTTACCGATACTGTCATACGGGATCTTGATGGTGTCACTGGATGTCCATACACTGGTGTAGATTAAAAGACAGAGAGGCATCATCCCCAAGGCCAGGAGAGAGGAGCAGGTTGTCATACTGATACTGAGGAGCGAAGGATTTGGACACTGATGAGTTTTCTGCATTTGTCCCTAGCTGTGCTTATACACACTAACACAATTTGTTTTATTTAAATAGTGCATTAACATTGAATAAATGTAAATAAAACTCTAGACCAATAAAAACTTGTAATACATTAATTCTGTTGTTCTCCTGCCAGGTAGCTACACAACAAGAAAGTCTTCCTTAAAATAGCTTAAGAGTGTTCTGGGATCCAAAAAACATGAAAATGTTCTATTTAGTTTACATACACAAGAGAAACAAATAGTTATCATAGAGTAAACATAGTGGTCCTCTAAGAGCAACACTTGGTGATAGTAGGGAAAAAAGAAGGTTCCTTTTTTAACAGGGAGAAACCACCAGCTGAAAAAGGCTCAGAGAAGTCTGCTCTTTAACATAAAGGGAAAAAGAAAAAATAGCAATGAACCTGCCCAAGGTCTCACCTGAGGTCCATGTCTCCTTCCAACCAGTAGCAGATGATGTTGGAGTTTGAGCCACCTGGACAGCAGCCCATGATGATGATGACCACTGCCTGCACAGCCTGGACCCCAAAAGCCAGTGACAAGGCAAAAGCTGTGAAAGGCATAATGCCAAACTGGCAGAGGAAGCCAATGATAATGCCCCATGGCTTCTTAATGTGGCCCCACAGCTTTGCAGTTTCCACTGTGCAGCCCATGGAGAACATGACCATTGCGAGCATGATGGTGAGGACCGTGCTCATCACTACTCCCAGGATGGCATTGAAGTTACTGGGAGGAACAAGGCAGTCTGTGCCCGAGCAGGCTGTGGCAGCATTGTCACAGATAGCTGGCAGCATGGTGGTTGGCTTCAGCATGGACATTGTTGTGGCAGAAGAAGAATATCAGCAGATCCTTAAAACTTGCACACACTTTGGGGCTAGGGTCCTTGAAATGAGACGAGTCCAGTTTCTCCCCCTGTCCAGGAAAATGGACCTGACAAAGAGAAGGAGTGAGCTTGGATCACTGCCCTTTATGCCCACGGTTCCAAAGCCAAATAAAATTTGCCCGAAAGATAAAAAATTAACCAATAGTCTATGTTTTATGGGGTCAGCGTTCAAAACACATGCATATAAAAAAGAAAATCCCAATGAAATATGAAATGCCATTGGACCTTGGCTCCATTTTTTATAGCCACGTGGGTTTTAAATTTTTATTGGACTCTCATGTCATCAAGCATCATCATGCAGGAAAAGACACAGAGCACATGTTCTTTGCACAGTTCCCATAACATTCCCAATATAAAGGCATGCAGCTTACACAATCATAAAAGAAAGTGTAGAAATATTTTTTGCATTGAACGGAAAAGAGCACATAAATTGGGGGTGGGGGGTGGGCTAGAGGTGATTTGTCTGTGGTGTCATTCATTTTTGCATTTTGATTTTACATTTTTTTTATGTGCCATAGGTCTAATTATATAGAGAATCAAGATGCTGTAAAACAATAAAACATGAAAGGATGAAAATGTTTACGGGCACTTCATGTACCAGGTGTGGAAACAATAAAAAGTCAAAGTGTCCTGATAGAAATTTAAGGGCTATCACAAGGATAGTACCAGCATCATCAACATAAAAACAGTTTACCTAATAAAAGAAGAAAAGAAATCTGCCACATGAGCATGTTTAAACCCACCAGGAGATCCCTGGGCTGTTCTCTAATTGGTGGCTTTATTTTCCAGATATATTTTATTGCCTTCCTAACTGACTTTATGCAACTTTGCAGTCTGGGTCGTTGTGTCCTTGGGCAAGACACTTCACCTACCGCCTACTGGTGATGGCCAAAGGGTCCGATGGGGCGATATGGCAGCCTTGCTTCTGTCAGTCTGCCCCAGGGCAGCTGTGGCTACAACTGTAGCTTGCCTTCACCAGTGTATGAATGTGAGAGTGAAGGAATAGTGGTATTGTAAAGCGCTTTGAGGGTCCCGAAAAGCGCTATATAAATGCAATCCATTATTATTATTTTTCATCTATCATTTATTTTTCAGACTAGTTTATGTAATTTATGATTCTTTCACAGGGGTTTCCTTCATATTAATCAGATCATGTGTTGTTTCATTTTAGTAAAGTCTCCATTTTAAGCACTCACTATGTAATGTACTGTACATGAGACATCATGAGGTTAGAAACCTAAAACACACCAACGCAATACCTTTTTAAATCCTCTCTGGATGCCCATATCAGTCCATAATGGTCATGTCAATGTCTAACTTTCATTCTTGAACTGAACTGAATGTTTTACATATAAATATATTGCGGGTTATTGAGGAACTAAGCATTTCCATACTAAATCCTGACATTAGTGCATCTCACTTTAACACATGAAGTGTCTGTCTGTCTGTGTGTTTGCTACTTTATCCACCAACTCCCTTAACACAGTTGAGCAACTGAACTTGGCACACAGGTACATTTTAGGCCCCTAAAGGCTCTTATCTACAGAGTGGATGCCACGTGGTTGCCAGGTCAAGACACTAAAATGATTTATGCACATATAACATCCTATTAAACAACATTGGTATTTTCATTTCATGGTAGTAAAATGTAATTTATATCCACAATAACTCATTTATGCATGACAGCAAAAGTAGGACCAAAGTAGTATGTTTTTGCATTTTTGCACCACAACACCACCCCATCAGTTTAATTTAATCAAAATAAGACCATGTTTATATTTACAAATCTGATTAATAAATGTTTTATTTTAATCCCATCATGTTGCCTAAAACATGAGGACATTCCTACCTAGCAATGGGCTAAAATGATAAATAAAATTACAAAAAAATCCCGTCTTGCCCCTTCAGGCACTCTATCCTTCAAGCTTGGGTTCTCTACCACAGGCTAATGATATATGTAGTATAGCTACATCTATTGACCACCCTATGGGGAGTGTCCTATTTTGAACTCGTGACTTCCAGGCCATACAGATATTCTGTCATGGTCGCGTTGTCTGTATTCATACCTTGTGAAATCCCCTGCGTGCTCTCCCTGCTGTTCTCCCTTCATGTTCAGGTTTGCCACTCCTTTGTGTAGTTGATCCCAGTTTAGTTCGTCCTTAGTTCTGTTTGCCATCTCCACTTTATGTCTGGTATTGTTAATAAATCACCCTTCACATCTGAATAAGTGCTGCATTTGAGTCCTCCTTCCACTCTTCACACGGCTGCTGCCCCGAACCGTGACATATTCCTGTATACTATGCCGATCAGTTCGTTATAGCCAGGGGTGGACGTAACGAATTACAAATACTCACGTTACTGTAATTAAGTAGATTCTTTGGGTACTTGTACTTTTATGAGTAATTTTTCAAGTGTGTAATTTTACTCATACTTGAGTACAACTTACACCATGTAATCTGCTTGGCTACTTATAAAATCAAAAGTCGCTACTGAGTACACCCACAATTTGAATTAATATTCAAACCTTTCATCTGCATTTTTGCAGCCAATAACACTGTGCAATAGCGACCGCGCCAATTTAAGACGTAAGCAAAGAATAAACTCCGCTGCAGCAGCAGGCACAGGTGTCTAGAGGTGCTAAATGGTGGAGTATAAACTACTTTATAGACGGAAGATTTGGAGACAAAGAAGCCAAAATGAAGACAGAGGACCCTGCTCTTGCTCTTGACGAAGGCGGTCGCACTTTTCTCCTCTCCTCCTCCTCCTCTCCCTTATCTTCCCTGCTTAGCTTCTTATGTCCTTGTCTTGTCTTGTGTTTTTTTTTTTTGTTTGTTTTTTTTCCCCACCATCCCCCCACCCCTTTACCCCTGTATGGCTCTCAACTTCATCACATTCGTGTATCCAAACAGCCCATATTTACACCCGTCTATACACAAGAATCAGCACAACATTCAAGAACTCTGATCAGAAGGGCCTAACCAAGGATAAATTCAGGGTAAACCCAGAGGAATTTACGTCATCTCTATATTCTGTCAAGTCCAAAGACGGTAATACTGAAAGAAATGGTCCCCAAATTTTTTTAAAGGTTCCGTATTTCCCTTTTACACTATGCGATATCTTCTCAGGTGTACAGTAGGATGCTAACTCATTAATCCAATATCTCAGTGTTGGAGAATTTTCAGATTTCCAATGTGTCAGAATACATTTTTTAACTGCAGTACTTGCAAGTAAAATAAAATATTTCTTGTGGTAATCCACGTTTATAGAGTCTATGTCACCTAAAATCCATAGTTTTGGGTCCATTTCGACTTGGATCCCAATCACCCTTGAAATTATTTCAGTAGTCCGTCTCCAGAACTCCTCTATTACTGGGCAATTCCACAGCATATGAAGGAGATCACCATCTATCACCTTACATCTCAAACATTTGGGAGAGTAATTAATATCAATTTTATGTAATCTGTAAGGTGTATAATATGTCCTGTGGAATATATTAAATTGCATTTGTCTATGATTTGTGGAAATTAACATGGTCTGTGCCTGTTCCATTAGATGGTACCATTCTACCTCTTCATAAACATAGCCCAGATCTGCCTCCCATTTTCTTTTCAGAGCCGTTTTGTTGTAGTCAGGTAATTTTTCATTAATAATAGTGTATAATGAAGATGCTATTCCTTTTATTGACTTCCATGGTTTGGTGCAAAGATGCGTTTCAAAAGGACTTTCTTTGGGAATCTCAGGGAAAGTTCCTTTGGTTTTTTCTTTGATCCAGTCTCTTATTTGTAGAAATTTAAAAAAATTTTGGTCTGGAAGTTTAAATTTTTCCTTTAGTTGTTGGAAGTCAATAAATGTGTCATTATTGTATAGATCGTGTTTTTACTTACTTTTCCCTGGAACATTCTCTCACAGTCTGTTCTCTAAAACCTAAAAGAGGAATTATGGATTGGATCAACTGGTCACTAAATGCAATCGACACCCCTTTCTCAACGAGAAGTTTGAGCTTGGGTGAGCCTGAGTGCTGAATAGGGATGGGTACCGGTGTCCGGTGCCATGATGGCACCGGTTCTGATATAAACGGTAGTAACCAGACCGAAAAGCAGCGCACATTTCGGTGCTTTATTTCGGTGCTTTTTTTTCCTGAGCTGTGATACACTTCTAGCCAATCATTTTACGTTTCCGAGGATAGTAGGCGGGGCCAGGTACGTACGTTCTGTTAGAGCAGAGCTACAGATTAAAAATGTCCAAGGCGAAGCGGTCAAAAGTCTGCCTGTACTTCACAGCAAAATATGCAAACTCAGCAGCCTGCAACAAGTGCTTTAAGCTGATACTGTGATACTGTCAAAGGAGGTAACACCAAGAATCCGATTAAACAGCTGGCGACGCATAGCGTTTTTTTTAAAAGCCGAGAAATGCGCCGTATTTGATAGCTTGCTGCCAGACCTCACACCGTGCACGTCGGGTGGGTTGCCAGTTATCGGACCCGGAACAACATCCCCCAAAAACCCGAAGAGGAGAGTCCTGGCCCCTAGCCCTGCCAGTGTAGCAGAAATGATGACGGATGATGATGTAGCAGCAGCCGTTCTTCTCTGCGTGAGTAGCTTCATGTTGTTCGTGTGTAATTTACGTTGAGTAGGCTAACCACGTTATTACATGAATGCATGTAAGGTGAACTAGCAAACATCATCATAGCTACATGCGGCTGTCTTCTTGTTTGATGGCAGATGCTCCCTTCCCCCTGGCCAAAAAGGCTAAAATGACCAAAGAAAAAGTGGGAAACAGTTAAACATGAGAGGTTTTTGGACAAAGTTTGTGTTTTTTCCATTGATTAAGCACTGCTTCCAGCCAAGAGTGATGCCATATATGCCACATAGCTGCAGAAAAGGCACACATTGTTGTCTTTTTACAAAAAAACCCAGCTGAACATGAGAGGTTTTTGGACAAAGTTTGTGTTCTCCATTCTTTAAGCACCGGCACCGTTTCAAAAGTACCGATTTGGCACCGGTATCGGATAAAACCTAAACGATACCCATCCCTAGTGCTGAAGATATCTACCTATTCGGAACCATGGTAACAGGGTTCTGGCTGATCGGAGCTGGCTTGGCCCTGACTTAATCGAAGAATTAAGAAAGCGGAACCGGCTGTTCAAACCCCCACAAGGCTGCCCGCTGGGATTGGAACGATGGGAGAGGTGTGAGTTTCTCAAAATGGGCTCATTGATAAGATCTTGGAGAGGCTACGGCTGCTGAATAAGATCTCTGACTGCAGACTGGATACATCTCAGAAGGGCTAGCCCGAAATATCATCTCTGGGCGCAAATTGGATGACATCTCGGGGAGGCACACTGCCGTGAGTTCTCAGAAATCGTCTCCTTGAGCACAAGAAATGACAACATCACAGAACACAAGTATGGCGAAGCTTGCGGGAGATTGAAAGACCAGTGTTGGACTGTAGAACTGCTTTGAAATTCATATGAGCTGTTCGCACTAAAGTAAAAATCACTATCACTTATGCGGATACCCCCTTTGGCGCCGGTTGCGGTCTCAAGGCTGGAGCTGAACAATAACACCCTGATAACGACTGTGTTTAGTCTGTTCCTTCCCATTCCATGCTGGCCACCTGGGTTGGCTGGAAGACTGTTTACTTAGCCTAGCAGGGCGAAGGACACTGTCTCAGCTGAACTCTGGACACGCACATATACACTGATATGCACACACTCATCCCCCCTCGCTTTCCAAACGCCTTCGACACTTATTCTCTTCCGATGCTGACGGGGATCAAGGAGACCAGCGCATGCAGGCCCGGATGTACTGTCTAATTCGGCTGTCTTTCACTCTTTACCCACCCCTGTCGCTTGTCATGTGTTTCTTTGGTGTATTAAGAGTTTTTTTCATGTGCTATGTGCAGAGGTGTTTTTTTTCTGTTCTCAAACTGATCTCCCTGTTGGAGCTCAGTCTAGGGGGAGTTATTTTTTTCTCCTTATCTTTCCTCATGTGGTGCATTTTCCATTGTTATACCTCTCTGACCTGTCTTCCCCATGTGATGTTTTGTGTAATGTATGTATGGTCGGAGGGTGAGATGGCGCCGCCATTGCGTGCAATAGGTCGACAGCCTTATGAAATTTCCCCTTGTGGGACTAATAAAGGTATATCAAATTTAAATTTATCAAATCAAAACACTGTCAACCATGAAAACGACGTAGAAAAGACGGAGGACGAGTGCCCCCCATGGCTGTACCTGGAGGAATTTTTCATGTACAGAGGGAGAAAAGGGGACAGCGTCCAGATGCAATGCAAACTTTGTTTGACCTCATTCGTAGGAATGTTTTAGCTTATTATTTGGACAACCACCATCATTACAATAAATTTAATTTGTAGTCATTTAAAACTTGAGGTAAGAGGTTTCACAACTATACGTGTACAATATTGCTTTCTTATTTTTCATGTGTGTTAAGGTTATTAGTTTGGCTAAGATATTGTCACCACCATTGGTTAGCCTGATATTAAAATAAGATGGAGCTAGCTAACGTGCGTGTGTGTGCACATGCATATGAGCTACAATTCGTAGGAATGTTTTAGCTTATTATTTGGACAACCACCGTCATTACAATAAATTAAATTTGTAGTCATTTAAAACTCACAGGCCTACAATCAGCTGGCCTATATTTAAAAAAAAAACAAAAAAAAAAACTGGAACATAGTGCTGAGCTGCATCTCAAATTAATCTTCCAGCTCTCAGCTGACATGTACCAGAGCCAGATTGATGGATCAGTTGATCAGTATCATTGGCCTGATATAGGCCTATCATAGTGACATGGCTCTTGATCAGTAGGGTTATATGTTTCCCAATATGATATATTTTTTTAAAGAACATAATGTAGATTGTTTTTATTTGTTAGCTGTATGGGCAGCATTTTTGTGTATGTGATCCCTTTTCTTAAATTAGATTTGCTAAATACACATATTTTGCTCTCTAAGTATTATCTACTTGCAATTACAGCCTTAACATACATCAAACAACATCTTGAAACGATAGAGCATGGGAGTGAGGATCAGCAAAGAGAGTCATCTGATGAAGATGAATTCTTCTCCAGACCAATCTCCAGAAGGCTGCAAAGTACAGTTGAGCTTGATGGTTACCTTGCTTGTGCCACAGACACCATGGAGCTGCTGCACTCCTTCTCAGCAATCAAAAACCTCTCTCTTAAACTGAACACAGCTCTGCCTGCTTCTGCTGCGTGTGAACGATTTTTTAGCTGTGCTGGTTTACTCTTCACAGCCAAACGAAGTCGGATAGCCTCTGTTAATTTAGAAAACCAGCTCTTGCTGAAACTGAACAAAAGGTTCAGAAAGTAAAGTGTGACAGAAATGCTAAGAGTTTAAGACACTTACCTGCCTGTTGTTCAGTGTATGGGGAAAAGTTTAAATGGTTCGACGCATGTTCAGAAACATTTTTGTCATTCTTTTAACAAACAAAATTCCTTCTTTTATATCTACATTTATTTACAAAACAAGTTACCTTTCTATACCTTGTTCATCTGAGAAATGTGCTTTGAACATTATACTGGTGAATCGAGTTGAATGCCTGCTATTGACGACAGAATAAAACATCAGTCTGTTAACAAGTAATTAATACTCTGAGTAGTTTTTGAGAAGAGTACTTTGCACTTTTACTCAAGTATTTTTAACACCAGTACTTTTACTTGTAATTGAGTACAATTTAACCACTGTAACAGTACTTGTACTTGAGTACAAATTTTGAGTACTCTTTCCACCTCTGGTTATAGCACTCCATGTATGGCCTGCTGCTAGCATCTTGCACCCTGCTGTTATGTGCTGATTGTCTCAGGGGCATCTTTACACAGCCTGCACCGGGGGTCTTGCCTGGTGTGATAGACCCCAACCTCTTTGGATCTTGCACTTAGAGCTTGTTCCTGTGCTGCCATGATTAGTGTCTCTGTGCTGTCCTTCAGTCCAGCTTTGTCCAGCCACTGCTGGGATTTCTTTTTTTTCTTTTTCTTTTTCTTCACCTGTCCCCTGTCCCGTTTGGTTCTTTTGCCATTGTCATCAGAATTATTGTCTAAAGGCAAAGAAAGATGCCCAACGGATTTACAGGGTGGGCCATTTATATGGATACATCGTTATAACATGGGAATGGTTGGTGAAAGTTCTGTTTGTGGCACATTAGTATAGGTGAGGGGGAAAACTCCTCAAGATGGGTGGTGACCATGGTGGCCATTTAGAAGTCGGCCATCTTGGATACCACTTTTGTTTTTTCAATAGGAAGAGGGTCATGTGACACATCAAACTTATTGGTAATGTCACAAGAAAAACAATGGTGTGCTTGGCTTCAACTTAACTTTATTCTTTCCTGAGTTATTTACAAGTTTCTCTTTGTTCACAGCCATTGACATGTCGAAGAGGTTAACACGTGAGGAGCGGATCAAAATTGTGTTGATATCTGGTGAACGCAGTAACCGGGTCATTGCAGCAGATTTCAATGCAAGACACCCTACGACACCCCCCATCTCCCATGCTACAGTTAGCAAACTGTTTTGCTAACTGTAAATCCAACACTGGTTCAGTGATGGATTTGCCAAAATGTCGACGCAAGCAAACTGTCACTAATGAAGAAACATCAGTGGCTGTCCTAGCTTCATTCATGGTAAATGAACTGGTTCTTATATAGCGCTTTTCTACTCATCTGAGCACTCAAAGCGCTTTACACAACTTGTGCATTCACCCATTCACACAAGCACACTTTTGTAAGTGCTTCATAGCTAACATTCACACACATTCATACTCCAATGGATGCATACGAAAACTTGTACTTCACAGTCAAAATCTACACAATACAGACAAGAACAGGAAGACTTCACAACCAATGACGGTCAGGAAAAATGGGTGAAGACCTTTTCAGACAGGAATCTCACTGAACCTGAAAACCATTTCTCCACAACAGTTTCCCATAGTGGACCTCGGCAATACATCAATACATGATATAAAAAACTTAACAAAGTCCAGACGCTTATAGTATGGTATAATTTTCATTTAACAGATAATAGCATGAACAGGCAAACAGTACTGCAGCATGTACTAGTAAATGGCGGTAATGATCAATGGATAAATTATGTTTTGTAGTGGTGGGCTCATAAGGTGGATAAAAACCTGAGTACAAAATCACCAGCATGCTCTGGTGAACCCAGTGACTAGTGTCATTGTACTGTCGTTCAAAAAGTGAAGCTCCAGGTGGCACTTTAGTTTAATGAGTTTAATGACTAAAGTCATTAAAAATACAATGACGCATGAAACCTTTACTTTGGTTAGCCATTGTTTTTAAAGGAAGCTCTTGGAAATAGCAGGGAGAAACTGAATGTGCAACTGCTAGTGAGAGAAGTTGTTATTGATGTGTTACATTTTTATGAGACTCCCTGAAAAATAACCCATAAAGTAAAACTGAGTAAACAGTTTTCAAAGTTTCCATGCATGCTCAATCATCCGGTAAGGAAATCACAAAAAGTTTAATCTGTTCATCTGGACGTAGAATTTTCAGTGAGAGAAACAAACAAACAAATGAAATCAAAACCTAATTTCTCCTTTTCTTGATAGAGATAAACTGGCCTCACAGCCTATTATTTGTCAGCGGGTTCAGTCATTATTCAAACGTACTGTTTATAATTTTGGGGAAACCTGCTGAGACTGAAAGAGTCACTTGGATTAGCGACGAAACATTTCTCCCACTGAAAAGAGGACGTCCAGAGTAGAATCAACTTTTTGGGAGTCTTCAAAGCAAACACTGATTATTAAAACAAAGCAGTGTCTGATATAACTTGTAGTTACATTTTATTTTAGTTTAGTTTTTTAAAATGTTGTCAGTTGTCTAGGAATGGCTCCAAGAGACCTTACTAACTTGTGTGATTCTCAGCTCAATTCTCATTCTTAGACCATCATTGAGTGCCTTGGACTTTTCCATTTTTCTGAGTATTGGTCAATTTAGTGATTGCTGTCAAATAAATCTGTTTTATGCTGGCCAGTTGTAGTTTCTAATATCCACTTTTTAATGAAAACAGATTATGGAGTCTGATATGATACCCATTCTTAAACCCCTCTTTGTAATCACTTCTTCAGCAACTTTTTGTCAGGATCTAGTGAGAGAGTTATGTTGATGAGCTTTTACAAAACGTCTCTCTTAATCTATGCTTTAGTTTTCCAAAGGACAAGATCACATCAGCAGCTGAAAGATTTAAATCTTTAATCGTTTCTTTTGAAGCTCAAACTTTAAATGTAACTGGTGGAAAAAAATAAAAGGTTTGGCTATCACTAACAAAAATTTAATAGATCTCGGCCATGCCAAGATGAAAGACACTGTATAAATTTCAACACAACCTAATAAAATACATATCTATATATTATATCGCATATGTATATACTCAAACATGTATGTATAATTTTGAGCCTGTGTGGATTAGGTAAAACCCAAATTAAAATCAAACTAACTTTTTCAGTTAATTACACATGTATGACGTGCAATCATTCCTCCGTGAAAAAAGAACACTTACAGTAAACCACTGAAATTGCCCAAAAGTTACCATGTGAGGGAGGATTTTTTTGATCGCACCAGTGTTTTAATAAACTGTAACATATAGTTGACTAATGATGTTGCTGAATATGAGTTTTTGTATAAAGTGGGCGTATGTAAATATACATAATATCTCTTCTGCTTTTTAGCCCTACTACTTTAATAGGGCACCTTTAAAGTTTTCACGGCTCATAAAGTGTAAAGGTATGTGTGCAGATCAGCTATGAGGAAGGGGATCATAGTCATCCACTGCAGTGTAAAACAGTTTGTCTTCAGAGGGCGTCTTATCAGTCTTTATCTGGGTCAGCTGTTATCTTTTCTGCTCAATCTGACTTGTCCTTCGTTCTGACTGCAGTAAACTTTAAGTATGGCTTCTCTCCTGATGTGAACGAGCGTGTGAAGGCTTGTTGGGTCATATATCCACAAATCTGTCTGCAGATAACAATTTAATCTGATAGGATTCACACCGTAGTTACTGCTCTACTGTTAAAAAAAAGAAAAAAGAGTGATAAGAATTCATCTCGCTTGGGGAGAAGCCAACTAGCTCAACAGATGTTGAGTTTGCATTGAGTTTATGGCCCTGGTCTTTTGCATAGTAGTTCCTGTGAAAAGTTTATGGATTTACGGATTTGTACCAAGTTGTGCCATCTTCAACCTCCCAGTCAAAAGTATTTTGTTGTTGTCTCAGTCATCCAGATAAGGAATTTCCAAAAAGTTGATTCTGTTCATGTGGCCGTAGTGTTTTCAGTGGAGGAAACGTTTTGTTACTCATCCAGGTGATGTCTCAGCAGACAGCAGATTTCCGTAAATAATGGACTGTGAGGTCACTTTCTTGATCATTAATATGCAAACTGACATGACCATTGATCAACAACCTTTGGTCAATGGCCAATGATAAATGGATTTTAGCACCATTTACATGAAAAGGGAAAAGACCATCTCTGAATTAAGGAGGGGGCCTAATGGTACATCTTTTACCATCTTACAATGCTGTGATTGCAGCCATTCCCCAATTCTTTAGATATTGCTCAAACCAGCGTTCCTCCCTGTCCTGATGTGTACATCCTCATCATTGAAAAAGTGGCTACTGGCCTGTAGGTGTAAATAGACTGCAGAGACCTACCCTGATGTGTTGTGCTATCTGTTTAGCCAGAGGTTGTTTGGTTTCCCTAATGTATAAATCATGGCAAGCCTCCTGGCACTTAACAGTGCACACTATATTATTCTGTATGTGCCAGGGGACCGGATCCTTGGGGTGGGCCAATTTCTAACGCAACATGTTTTGGGGTTTGAAAGCCACAGAGAGGCGGTGTTTCTCCCACTGAAAATGCTACGTCCAGATGAACACAACCAACTTTCTGGGTATTGGTTGTTGTTTTGCTTTTTGTAAGTTAGTTGTTTATTTGTTCATGAAGCTTAAAGCAGTTTTGTAACACTGGATCAGAGCTCGATTGTGTAGTAGGTGTGTGGTTCAGAAAAACTTCTGTGCTGTGTTGGGACTGTTGGATTTTTAGAACAAACACATGATAGAAAAGAACTTCTGTCTTCCTCTCTGTTTAATTACTTTAAACAGAGTTCAATCCTTGGCCCACGGTTATTGTGTTATTGTGATACTTTAACTGGTTTAACTGTAAAGAATTAATTTAATCTTAGAAATGTTACATAAAACAAATTAGACGAAACTACTGTTTCGATTTTATCAGAGTACAAACTTGCGTAATGAAATGGAACAATGGGCTATTCCCACATTATAATGAATGATAATCTATTTTCTCAAAAAGAAGGGGAATAAATAGTTCAGTCTGTCTGTAATAGTTATTAATTTTTCAGTCATATTATGATTTCAGCATTTAAAAACTGAAGATTTGTATTTTTTTTTAATTATTATTTTTACATGTGGCCTTGTGGATACAAATCAAACCAGTCTGAGCAATTGTCATTCTGATCTTTGTCAAAATTAGTTCATTAGTTTCAGCTTTCTGATGAAAACAGATTGCGGACTCTGATATGATTCCCATTCTTAAACAGCTCCTTGTAATCAGTACTTCAGCAACATGTTGTGAGCATAGGATAACTCTTTTAAGTTATTTTGATGAGCTTTTGCAACACTTCTCTCTAAATTCAGACGTATGTTTTCCAAAGGACAAGATCACATCAGCAGCTAGAAGATGAGTCATTGAATAATTTCTTTAGAACAAGGGGGGGTCTCTAATGGGGTGATATTAGGAGAGAAGGTTTGATTCTTTTAGATTTTTTTTTAACAATATAACAAATTTTATTCACATGTTCAACAGTTATTGGTCTGTTCTTGCACCTTTTCTCACTGTGTCAGAGTAAAAGTAGGAACAGATAAAAACCTTCAGGAATAGAAACACAGCAATAAATTTAGACATTTTAAACCCCAACGATCTAAATTTGCAAAGCTGCCAAGCCTTGTAAAAGAGATTTCAATCTCAGTGGAACGTCCTGGTAAAATAAAGGTAAATGTAAGAGGGTATAACAGAGATCAAGGCATCATGAGTTTTCTTTTTTCAACCATGTAGATTTTTATTTTTAGTTAAGAGGTTTTTATTTTTTTTAATCAACAGAAAAAACAGGCCTGAGGTTAGGCCTATGCTTAAACTGGAAAACCTTTAAAATTTTTATGTCCAGGATTATCTTAATGGCTGCCAGTCTCACTGTTTTATGGTGTTGTATAATCACTTACTTGCTATATTAAAGTTTAGCCAAGTTCTGTGATGGATAGAATTCATTATAATGCATTCAACTCGTTATATAAGGTTCCTTTTTTATTATGTTTGAATTAACAGTGAATTCCTGACATTAACATTGTATATGTAGAAGTATTTCACAATTGTTGGCTATAGTTATGACATTGTCTTAGTCATAGTTTTATACTGGAAAGTGTTAAGGTTCAAAATATTGGGGATGGAGACAAGAGAAAAAACCACAATAACAACACTGGTCCGGCCGGGTTGAGTCAAACGATGATTTAATGATCACACACGTGGGAGATGGACACTGATGCAGACAGCCTCAAAATCTCAAAATGGTGGAGCATTGCTCAAACTTTTATAACCTCTGGTGCCTCCACCTTATCATAAAAAGCCTAAACATTCACATGCTCTCTCTCACACAGCGCCTAAGCTACGACCTTGGCTCCCTGTTTATCTGCTCCTGCTGAAATGGGGCAGAAAACTCCAGCACACTCTGTTCTCTTCTACTCAGACAAATTAGACAATAACCTTCTGCGAACAGTATTTCTTATAACTCAGCAATATAATGCATCATAAAACAATATCATTCATTCACAACAAGTCAGCAATTTAATGTAATGCAAATCAGTTTAACTAATGCAATAGTTATCAGCTTCTTCTAATTCAGGAGAATAATGCAAACTAAAACTACATAATAATTCACAATCTTTAATTAGGGGTATAACATGGCATAAAATAATATCATAATTTTACAATTCCCCCTGATGAGGTCATTAGAATAATGACCTCACAAACACCCTGTAACCCAGTGTGGCCGGGTTCATCTCTTCTCACTCCTGAGGTCCTTTGTCCCCCTGAGGGGCAAACCATATGTAAGATGACCTCTGTGTTTGCGCAAGTCAGGTGCAAGACAAACTATTACTACAAGGATAGCAGGTCCAGATGACACTCCCCTGTTCTCCCACAGCTTTATTTGGTGTTCCCTTATACCATTCAGACGTAGACTAGAACCTCTGTCCGAAGAGCTCTTAACCTTTATTCTATTGCTGCAGCTACCAGTGTCGTCCAGTTGGGTGATCCTCTGCTCTTAATTCTTCAACCTTAGGGGTTAGACAACCCTTCAGTCGTAACACAGATCAGGGGATTATTCTGCTCCGATTTCAAACAACGATCTGTGTATTCTCCAGAAAAAGGAACAGGAAGGTGTCCCCTTTTTGCCCAAGATGTCCAATGCCATCCTAGTATGGACTGTCAAAAGTGGCTTTAACGCTGACTGTTCTGACAATCCATTTTATAACGTTCCTGGTCAGATTTGCCAATCTCTGCACCAGAGTTTTAAACGTTTCGCCATTTTCATTAGGTTTTATCTTTTATTTAGTTTCGACTCCAGATTTTCAATTTTTTGCCAGTTGTAATTAGTTTTTACCAATTCTTTGCTAGTTTAGTCTAGTTTTTATTTTCTGAAAATCCTTAGTTTCAATTTAGTTCTATTTGTGTTTTGCAAAAGTTAAGTGTAACAAAATCTCAGTTCCATCATATCAGTCATGCTCTTCTAATTATCCTTGGGTGTTGAGACTAATAACTATTAACTCTTGCCGCACCGAGTGTTCCTAATTTTGGTTGAAGTCAATTGATAACCTTTTGAAGGCGATTGTTTCACACCTTTATTTAGATGTCCCAGTCCTGTTATCTCGGGATACATCACGCTGCCTTATCTGGGGTTAGCTATTTTCTTGGGATGCGAGTTAAGTGGGTGAGCTCTTCAACGAGGGGGAGCGTGCTCCCCCTGATGAGGTCTTCTAGGTAAGCTAGGTTAACCTTCTTGTGTGAGCTTTTCAAGTGCACTTTTAAGGTTTGTGGGATTTTTTGTTTTATAAATATCCCTCAAGACCCCCTGATGACCCAGTAATTCATTTTTGCGCACTGTAGTACACATTTAGTTTTTTGCTTGTAGCTCTCATACTCTACTTGCCACTCCTCTAAGTCCTGATGTTTCTTAGAGAGGACAACAGTACCTTTAAAATTATGTCACATGTGTGGGGGTGTGGCCTTGCCAATTGTTTTTCCCACCTTTTCAAAATGGCTGGCGTGCCCACAAGCACATTTTATGGAAGAGAGAAAGGTAAGCTTGATATTTACATTTAAAATGTTTTGTTAAACTCAGATTTTTATTTTATTCAAAAAATAAACATCTGGTAAATAATTTCAGGGGTCTTTAAGAATTAGGCTCATTTACTTTCACAGGGAACATGACTAATTTATTAATGTGTGCTCTACACATTGGGACTTTATATTTATATTTATTTCACTTTTTCCTAATACCCAACTTTTGACAAAGGCGGAGAGAATTCTTAACACAATTATTAAGGGAGATTCAAACATAGATTTTTCAAAATATGAGAGGGTCAGGACCCACTAAAAGCCACAGAGAAGATTATCGAGATGCAGTGGCAGATGTAATAGAGAAAGACACAGGGCCACCTGAAATCTGTCGTCCTATCTGGTGCAAAACCAACATGTAGTAGAATCTGGAATTTTGATTTTGAGTTAAAAATAAAATATGGGTAAAATGCAGAAATCTTTTCCAGTAAAGTAAAAAAATAAGTGTCGCAATTATAGTTGAATCCATAACACCTAATTGTTTCTACGAGATCACGTCGTTGCTGAGAGTTATCAGTGATCTCAATGTGTGAAAAGAACTCACAGTATCTGGGGTTTAAGCTCCTCTTGGCTGAGAATCCTGGGACAAACCTGTGAACAAGACCTGAATAATACCAGTAATGAAGACTTCTCTCCAAAGATCAATAAAAGGAAGCCCCAATCTGATGAGAGTCAAGCAAAATATGGTTCACTCCACTTGCCTGAAATGGTTAGCAGTCCAAGGCCTTTCAGTTGTAGAATGATTGGGTACAACAATGAAACAGATGTGAGATGAGGGAAGTGCCAAATGTTCCTTTGTGTCTCCAAATAAAATCAGTACTTCCTCAGATATCCTAAATAAATTGACTTTTGTGAAATAGAAAGTTCAGTGCCATCACTTATTCCTAAACCAATAGTTTACAGCTAGTGAAGTGTCAGTGACTTCTGGGTTGGTCCCTGATCTTCATCTTATGAGATTGTTATTTTAATAACACTTGATTCATTTAAAAGAAAAAAGAAAAAAAAAAGAAAAAAGAAAAAACGAAAATATTTTCTCCCTGTTTTTTCTTATTCTCTGGGTCTCAGGAGGACATTACGTCCCTCTCCACTACAAGACTCTTGTTATGTCTACAAAACAGTCATATTAAAATCATCCTCAATTCTATTCTGGCGCTGTCTCCCGACTTTTCCTGACCTGATTCTGCGCGTGGACGGAGCAGCAACACAGACGACTCGACTAACGTACTACCTTAATTTCACTATTGCAGGGCACGCACACATCAATGCAACCAAACACATTTTGCTATAAATCTAGTTAATTTTAGTTAGTTTTGTGAACATTCAGTACAGTTTTAGTTAGTATTTCTTTTTTTTGATTTTATTACCGTTAACGCAAATTCTTTCCACTTCTACTTTTCGTTATTTCATTTGTTGTCTTTAATAATAATAATCTCCTCTGCACCCTTGAATAAACACCATTAACATGATCAACCTTTTGCTGCTTGTTATTTCACCATGTTATTGAATCAAATACTTCATGCTTATGTGGTTTACGACATTATATGTATCTAAATCTCCACTTTGTGTCTAAATGTTTGAAGAATTTTTGAGGGTCAAATTTTGAGAATTTGACCATAGTGAAAGTTATGGCATTATCACCCCCTTTGGGGATTACCTGTTTCCAGTTTTGATGATATTCCAACTGTGACATGGCGTTCACTCAATATTTAACCAAAACGGTCATCTGTCCTTACGCAACCCAAAGCCTTCCCATGCAAAAGCCCATTCAAGGTGCAGCATGGAAACTCTAAGTCCCACCGTCAAACATTCGCCCCTTGTATCCGTCTACATGCCAACCTCATTAGACAACACTCTCTGGATAAGACAAAACATAATTTTTAAAAACAAACTGAATAAAAACACTTGCAGTACAGAGAAGTGGGATTGTAATGAGACATCTGGCAGCATCATGTAAGAATAAATGTAAAAAAAAAAATAATAATTTCATCAAAAAATAATCGCCTCCAATCTGACCCTGAGAATTCTGATATTCTGCATACAGCTTCAGTATATTTAATGAAGCTGTATGCAGAATATTACCCTTATACTATGATCATTTTCTGAGACGCAGACCCTCAGTAGGTGTGGGTGCAAATTTGTTTTTTAATTATTGTTTTTAGCATTTTTCAGCCCTAATAATTACATAAGTACTAGCGATATCCTCAGTAAATTTTCAGTAAATTCTCCTTCCCATTATTGAGCGTAACCAGTGGTTTGTACATTAGAAATAAACAGAGTTTACAGCAATCATGAAGGAAACTTGACAGTGATCCTACTACCTCCTAAATAGTGTTCCTGACTTGGTTAGATGATGTGAAGTTGGTTTTCATAACCATGGCAATAATTGTCATCATCTCTATATGTTTATTTTCATTAAGCCTAACAGTGGCTTTCCTCACTTGCACTGAGATTTCTTTCAACCTAATATTGATAGTTCCAATCTAAAGACACAAAACACAAATTCAGAGCAGTAAAGTGTCTGAAACTGGACTTGACAGTCTGTCAAACTAGAAAGTAAGAAGATAAGCAAACCAGAGAGTCTTTCACATTTTATTAGAAAATAAAAGCCTCTGAAGCAGTTTTTTGGATATCAGGTTTTGTTGTTGTTGTTGTTGTTGTTGTTGTTGTTGTTGTTGTTGTTGTTGTTGTTGTTGTTGTTGTTGTTGTTTTTAAAGAAATGTAGCAGAGAAGCCCGTTTGCCCCTCTCAGCGAGACCGAGTCGGCCTCTTTTCAGCTCTGTGACGTCTCCTTTAACCTGATGCTGCCTGTTACATGAGCGATGAAGCATCTCAGCAGGTAAATCCCCCCAAACTGGATTGAGCTGTTTCACAAAGAACACAAAAAGGGAGAAATATAGACATTTTATTATGCTGTGAAGTATTGTTATACTGTAAAACTATCAGCTTTCAGGCACTGAGTTTGAACAAAAACAATAATTAATGAAAACATATGTGTCAGAGTCAGGTTTAATATAACAATAGAAATCCAGGAAGTATCACTCAAGCTTCAAAGGAAGAAGACTCATTGAGGGCTCTGTTTATATTTTTTCATCACTAAGAAACCCACTGTGTGAGTCTTGGTCTGTGAGAGGAAGTGAGACAGTTACCTAATAAGAAACGGTTGAGGGAAGCAGCTCGTCGTCTCTGTCTTTACCACATCCTGAAGGTTCAGCAAATTTGTCAGCAGAGTGCCACTCCCACATTTGTCGATCTTTGTCACCACCATCTGAACAATAAAGTACAACTCTCAGAAAAGCGCACAGACAGGATGTCCCCGTGGCTCCCCCAAAAAGCCTTCAGTAAATCCAAAACTGCAAGAAGAATACTAACGGGGCTAAGAGTTGTGAAGAATCCGGCTCCATCATATTCTAAATACTTAATTGTGCCATATTATTCCACTTATCTCAGTCTGTCGGCCTACTTGACTTACATCGTTTCTAAAACTAAAATGGGAGACAAGGCCCTCTGCTGTGGAACCAGCTCCCAGTTTGGATTCAGGACACAGAAACAGTCTCTAATTTCTCTTCTTTTAAGATTAGGCTTCAAACTTTTCTTTGTGATCAAGGTTATAAATAAGTTATGAATCAGATGATCCTGATCCACTGATAACTTTTAAGCTAGTGCAGAAATGTTAGCACTGTCACCTCTCAACCAGAGGATCCTGGGTTAAAATCCAGCTTGTGGTCTCGGAGTGAAGTCTGACCAATGTCCCTGTGGTTTTTTTCTTTGGATGTAGACACCCTCACACAGGCCAAATGCATGCACGTTAGGTTAACCGGCACTTTTAAAGTGGCAAATTACAGTGCTTGGAATGGCACGAAAGCACGGTTAGAATAGTTTTTTATTCTAAACTGTATTGAGTGCCCAGTAAGACTGGAAAAGCACTATATAAATACTGGTACCTTACATGGACCCTCCCTTAGCAAGGATATGTTTCACTTTATGCTTGCTTCTATCATCCTGAACTAACAAAGCAGACTAGCTCTGACACCTGGTGGTCTCTTAAAAACACTGCACTCCCTGATCAGCATTTTAAAGGATTCACTTTGTTGTTGTTCTCCTGCAGTTCAAAGAAATGAACGAGGAACCCGGTGAGTCTAAAATGGGTGCAGCCTTGACTGTAAAAGCTGTACAGAAAATCTATCGGCAAGAGAACGTAGACCTCCTGCCACCTACTACCATGTGACACTCAATAAACTTCACTGACAAGTCTGTCCTTTGCCTTGTAAATCATTAAAAGAATCCGATCATTTGCAACCACTACTTCCATGTAATCATATTTAAAGTGTGTACACTCCCCATTTCTTTTTCAACTTCACAGAAATATCAGTTTTAAGTTTGAAACTGTCTTCGACTGTGCTGTCACAGCCTTAATGTGTTGCAGTGTTTAATCAGCTCAGAGCATGAATAATTGACCGCAGAGTGCGCAGCGAGCGGGGCTGCTTCATTTTAACGGCCAGTTTTTAAATAGCTGAGTGGGAACGTTCAGCATTAATTCAGTGTGGACATAATGATGAAGGACTGAGAAGAAGAATGAGCCACATGTAAGGCGGAGGGGGAGGCACTTCGATGCTTGTTTCCTCCTGGAGAACACGGCGGGTCTGGACCCACGCTGGAGTGGTGGCGCAGTGGCAGGATGGCTGCTGTGTTTGCTCAACCAATGTGATTTCTGTGCAGAGGAGTTTTTTTGTTTCCTGTTCTCATGCTGTCCTCCCATAGGAGTCCAGCATGAGTAGAGGTCTCTTTTTTTCCTCTTGTACTTTCCCATTGTAGTGTACATTTCAGTGGTTTTCTGTAATGTTACCGATCTCCGACCTGTATCCCCATGTGATGTCTGTGTTGTGTGTGTAAGGTCGGGGGCGGGTCCATTCCACTGCAGGGCAACCTGCATGTGGCGAATAAAGCTGATTGATTGGTTAGTGCTCAACAACTCCACCAAAGAGCACAAACCCAAAGAGACCCTCTTGATCGTGGCTCAAGAGTTGGGAGTTCGCCTTGTAATCGGAAGGTTGCCGGTTTGAGCCCCGGCCTGGACAGTCTCGGTCGTTGTGTCCTTGGGCAAGACACTTCACCCGTTGCCTACTGGTGGTGGTCAGAGGGCCCGGTGGCGCCAGTGTCCGGCAGCCTCGCCTCTGTCAGTGCGCCCCAGGTTGGCTGTGGCTACAATGTATCTTGCCATCACCAGTGTGTGAATGTGTGTGTGTGTATGGGTGGATGACTGGATGTGTAAAGTGCTTTGGGGTCCTTAGGGACTAGTAAAGCGCTATATAAATACAGGCCATTTACCATTTACTCCACAAAATATTCCACATGAAAGCTGATTAAGGGGCCCGGCCGGGCACAGCCCGAAGAGGAGACATGGGCCCATCCTCCCGCAGGAGGCGCCATAGGGGTCGGGTGCATTGTGTGCCGGCTTAGTCTGCTGCCCCTGCGACCCGGCCTCGGATGAAGTTGGATGGAAAGCTGATTAAATTTAGTTACTTTCAATCAACTAACCAGGCTTCACTTGTTCTACAAACCGCAAGATCTTAAAACCTTTTTTCGCACCAAATCATCCTGATTACAAAACGGAAATTAAGCCAGAGTCCTACCACATACGGACATCGGGTCTCCTCACACATCTCCAAGGCAATCAGGTCAGCCTTCTGCAGACCGACGCTGCCATCGACCAACAGGAAGGTCCTCACGAGGCTGAAAGAAGACATGTTACACAAGGTTTTTTAGTGAACACCAGGTTCGCACCAGGAAGACACGGTCGCTCACCATCAGAAAGACAGGAGCACAAACGCTGAGTGACATTTAAGCTCACCGCAAACCTAGATGTGTCACCTGAGACCTGGTGAACATCCATTTAGTTTTTATTAGTTTCAGTGTTAGTTTATACTTATTAGGAACTCCTAAATAAGCGGGAAGGATCAAATTAATATAAGAGACTGCATTTAAAAGCTTAAGACTACTAATGTTAAACATTTTCCTTTTTAAAATGTTGGTTGTCAACCACCTTTTAAGTTTTGTATATATTGTCTGTGAAAGTTCTCAGTCATCCAGGTCATAGTACTCTAAAGAGCTTGGAAAGAAAAGCGCTGATTTTTGTGAACATGTCTTTGTTGCCAAAAACATCACAACAGCAATGACCAATCACTACAAGGCAAACTAAACAGGCTTATATTAGCAGATAGCATTAGCCAAACTGGTTTTTCACTGCAATAAACAACTTTTCCTTACTTACCTCAACCCCTCAGGATAGTTTCATAGCATGATTTCTTTGGCTAACTGTCAGAGGCAATCCTCAGTATTGCTCCATCATAGACATCATGAATAAACAACACAAACAAGTCTTTCATCAGCTCTTCATCACTTACTTTTTCCGTGTGTAGAGGTAAGGCTCTACCATATCCACAAAATCTCTGGGTGCCTTGTGTCCATACCCTGGCATGTCCACGATGGTGAAGGCTTTGCCCACTCTGAAGAAGTTCATCTTCTTTGTGTGACCCTGAAGGTAAGACACAGGCAAAGCTTATGATGTCCAGATATTGATGAACTCAGTCATTGCAGCATCAGTGAGTGTGTTTCAACTTTGTAACATTAAATTACAATGTTTAGTTTTTATTAGTTTCAGTCTTTTTATTTATCACAAGGAGGAGCAGCATGTAAGAAGTTCCAGATGGGGAAAACATGCAAACATGTAGACATCATAGTCTCTATAATCAGGCTGATTATGTGTAAAATTAAAACCATTGATATTTTTTGTCTAGTTATTTTTTCCACTCTTACTTTGATTTTCAGATAAGTTTTAAATAACCAGAAAAAATCCTGATTCTTGCCGATTGTTTGCAACCCTCATAACGCAAACACAGAAATGGAAGTGAAAAGATGGAGTAGCATGTCAGTGCAGTGTGTGATCTGGGTACAAGCGAACTTGTAGAACTTTGGCAAACTCATCTGAGGATTTTTGATGTGGCTTCACAAAATTATCACGATCAAAACAACGCAACTGACGACAAAAAAAAAAAAAAAAATAATAATAATAATCACACAGTGTATGCCCAGTTTTATATACACCCTAAACAGATCGCCAGTCTGTTGCAGGGCTTAACACATAGAGACAGACAACCCTTTACACTAACATTCACACCTATGGGAAGTTTAGAGTTACCAATTAACCAATGCTCACTAACTGCATGTCTTTGGACTGTGGGAGGAAGCGGGAATACCTGGAAAGAACCAACACAAACACAGGGAGAGCATGCAAACTCCACAAAAAAAAAAATGATGATGACCATGATGGTGGAAATGAACTCAGGGCCTTTTTATTGTGAAGTTTCTATCTGCCAGTTTCTATCTTATTTTTATCCCTGTGGCAAATGTGCATCTTCTGAGCCAATCTCTTTGTAAAACAGTGACTTTTATTATTTTCTACATGTAACACATTTACAGAACACACACTGAATGGTCCCCACACCAACACAAATTCAATTAAAATGTGCACATCATATTACCAACACTTTCTATAGTGCAAAATTTATGTTTTTAACTTTTATGCTCAGTTTTGTCAAACTGAGAAGTATTTTTGATGATAGCAGGGTACTGAAAGTACATCAGTATCTTTTTAATACATTTTCAGTAAGATAACTAATGTTTGAGATGACTGATTTATAATAGAGGCAGATTAGAGTTTCCTGTCCAAGGTCCAAACTCATCACCTCCCGTTATGTCATGGCAGAGGGAATGATGGGAAATTTGCAGCTTAAATAGGCGTTAAACTGAGTGAGGCATACTCATGTGTACCACCTGAAGTAGTTCCCAGAATTTGCTCCATTTCTTAGATGCAGGTATAAAAAAATGTTATTTTTAGAAAATTTTTTTCTACAAGCTAACCCTCGTCTGTGTTTAAGTGAGTTGGTCAGAAATTCTTACATCTCCTCCCTCGCCGTAAGAAAGAAACTGAATATGCAAAGTGTAATTTGAAGTTTCCACTTCCAAAAAAGGTCATAATTTTAAGAGTATTTAAAAAAAAAAAGCCATCTAATAGTATAGAGCAGATCATTTTAAGTCATTTTCACAGCCAGAGCGGCCAAAGAACAACAGAAAATCAGCAACAATCAGGTGTGAATGTAAACACAGCATTTTATAAAAGAAATAACTGAGGTTTGTGTTTGTTCACCACTTTAAAGGGAAACAGTGTGTGGAGCTGGAGTGACGAGTTACTCACTGGAGTTTTAGAGACTCGGACTTCCACCTCAGGGGTGAGAGAAAACAGAGCTTTGATGAGAGACGACTTGCCCACGTTGCTCCTGCCGATAAAACACACCTGGAAAACACCAACAGGAAGTCAGCTGCAGATTTGTGTGCTGTAATTTACAGTTCTGCGATTTTTATCCTGGAATCTTTTTCCTGCTCCAGTTGCCACCATATCACCTTTAGCGCCATTTAGCCATGTGGCACACCTGCCAGGTGGACACTGTCATCGAGCTTTGAACGCTTCGCCTTCTGGAGAAGGCCGAGTGGTAACGGAACTTCTCTGTCCTGTTAACACTCGCTGCCAGAGCTTAACGTTCTTCTCCATGAGGTTATAAATCTGATGATTTATTAGCCATGTTCAGTTCTGCTTCATTATTCATGAGGATGAAGAGACATTAGGTTACATTTTTCATCCATTTAGGGTTGAGGAGGGACGAATAAGCTACTTAAAGTCCACATTCTCTTTCTTTACAGCCATTCTACCTGACCCAGAGTCAGGGAAATTATTCTGCACAAGTGTTTTGCGTTAAACCTCAAGTGACCACTGAAATAACTGAGTAAAGTGATCATATTTTACACAAGAATCCTTTTTTAAATGGTTGTTTGTGCTCCTCATACCTACAACATTTACTTTATCATTCAGTTGTGGTTTTGAGTCACTTTTCTGCAAGGAAGAGTAATCCAACCCGACTCATCTTCTGAGCTGATTTCATTGTCACTTTGAGGCAAAATTTCCACCTCAAACCTTTTCCAGCAAGAAATGTTGCTACCCTCACTCTGTTAGCAAAGAGGCTTTGTCCAGTAAATGTGGCTTACTTTGTGAAAGTGCTTTGAGTGCCCAGTAAGAGTAGAAAAATGGCAATTATAAACCAGAAAGGAAACAATTATATTGTAGTGACAAGAAATGGAAAATTATAGTCAAAGCATCAACATGTTTCAAAGAAGA
The DNA here is from genome assembly GCF_057382095.1 of Aulonocara sp. 'chitande type north' Nkhata Bay. NCBI lineage: Eukaryota > Metazoa > Chordata > Actinopteri > Cichliformes > Cichlidae > Aulonocara > Aulonocara sp. 'chitande type north' Nkhata Bay. Next base: position 31,991,345 of record NC_141359.1, read on the forward strand.
CATGTTGTCATGACAAATGCATGGGGGGAAAAAGCCCACTTTTATCATTAAATATATCATTAAGAGCAAACAGAAATATGCGTAACCCTTCCCTTTGTAATCCACTTTGATCAAGTATTTACCTATTAAACAAACCTGCAATGTACTGTTGGGTAATTATCACCTTACATTAACTATTAATGACAGGCTAAAGAAATTCATGATGGACGCAGCTAAACTGGCATCACTGATTGATTTGTGAACTCCCGTTGATCTCAGCACTGCAGTCCTCAATATCTTGTTTCTGTGGCGTCATATTTAAACAAGAGGAACAAATGCTATGTTTTCAGCTAATGCTGCATCCACAGATACCTGCTAATTAGTGCTCAGTAACATCTAAACAAAATCACTCACCAAAACTGGAGCTCAGACTTTTTGGATGGTCTGTTAGTGAAATGAAGTGCACAACACCCATATTATTGGTCAGAACTATGGAATTAAAATGCTCCAAAACGCTCCAAGAGCACAAATGTGGTCCAGAGGTCCAGTTCAGAGACTCTATTTAGCAGTTAAGAGTCAGCTGAGCGTCTGTGAAAGTTAGTGTATCATGATAGTATCAAGATATGGATTTTGAGCTTGTCTGTCTCACTGTGGCAATGGTAACATATACAGATTGGCATTATCCAGCTTTGTAGATCGATATAGATATAGGCCATAGACTGTATATAAGAGATGGAGGTCACTAGCAACTAAGACCATGGTCTCATTAGAAAAGTGTTTTATGAGGTCACAGATTCAGTGAGTAGGCGTATTCTCTCACGACCTTCTTTTTAAAAGCTGAGGAGTTGCCTCCTGCTGGCCATTAGAAAGAATGCATGTTTACGGCACTCCCAACACCAGAAGTTATGTCCATGATTTATGTACAATGTTTTGAGCAATGCTGTCCTCTGACCTCTGGCTGTTTGAGATCGGGTGCGTGCTCCATCCTTTCTGCAGAGATATAGTAATCGATCTTATGAGACGGTGAAGAGTGGAAGAGCTTCTCTGCCTCAATCATGTCCTCCAAAGTGGGATCAAAAAGCTGGAACTGTGTCCGGTCCACAGACCTGAAAATACAAATATGGTTCAATTTCATTAGAAAATGTCTGTATCAACAGCTACATGCTACAGATTGAAACAGAAGCCACTGGCAAACTCATTTATATTTTTTAAACGGTAAAAATAGTTCCTCCAAATCTTTTACAATAAAAACCTTACTAAAAATGAAGTCTGTCAAAATGATACCAATGAGGTGCCTCATTAGTTAGAAATATGCTGCAGTGTAATATTATATAATAAGATAAAGTTATTCATGTGCAGTTATTTACAGGCTTGTACCCATTATCTATTACCTACACCTACATTATGTTTGTGTAATTAAAGTAAAGAACTGACACGTTACCCTCCGATTTTTGGAGGCTTGCACTCTCAGAGTGCTTTTTATTGCTTTATTATTTATCATTGTCTTACATTCAGGTATTTTTATTTAATTAAAGTGAGTTCACATGTATTGCTGCCTTGATTGTCTTTGTTTTCATTTTGATTCATGAAAACTTTCACACAGATTTAGTTTCATCTGTACATTTTTCCATAACTTACACATACATAAATATTTTAAATTAAATTAGTTGTGAGAACAGTGGCATAATTTCTGTTTTATTTGTCGTAATGTTTAATTTTTTTGTGTCTTACATGTTTCTGTGAAGCATTTTGTGCTACTCGTTGCAATGGGTGCTGTACAAATAAACTTGATGATGTTATCTTTCACAGTTATCAGTGCAACTCCAGCAGATGATGCCAGCTCACGTTCACAAAATCTCCACTACTGATGACTAAGAACCAGCCCTGTTTTACGCACCTGTGCAGGTAAGCCTCCAGCTCGCTGAAGGGGTACAGCAAACTTCGCAACTTCTTCGGGGTAAGTGATGTGACCTTCTGCACCGAGGCCAGTTTATGGATCCTCTGCCCAGTGGCACAGCTGACAGCAACCCCAGGCCGGAGCCGCAGGAGCTGCCGGACAGGAAGCATGTTACCCCGCTGATTTCAGATCAGTCAGACCCTGAGAGGAGATGCACACGCGGAGGTCACCTGACAGTTTCGCACAGGTACAGTCCCCCCTGAACTACAGCAGCATAAAAAACCTCCCCACTTCCACTTCTGTAGTTTAAGTGTGGAACACAGTCACTCACTCTTCATGTTTCATAAAACAGTAAATTAGAAAACGTCCGAGCAGATTCTGCGGCTCGTCTTGTTCTCTGCGAGCTTTTCTGATCATATTTAATGGGGGGCAGGGGGAATAAAAGCGTCCAAAGTGACTCCATTCATTTCCTTATATTACTTACCCGAACACCTCCACCTTCACGGCTTCATGCGATCAGAGAGCAGCGGAGTTTCTTTGAAAATGAACCTTTAAGCCGCGTCCATCGCTTCTGTTTACACACCGTCCTCCATGTTGCGTGCACCGGTCAAATGCATCCGAATGAAACAGCTCAACAACAGTTCCGCGACACAAGTTTAAAATTCCGATTTTCCCCAACGATAGAAACTTTACCGATATACTTTTTTAAAGTCCCAATCAACAACAAAACAAAACAATCGAACAACCATTTTTTAAATATCCTGTTATTCTGTTTTATTTCTCACAGAATGAGATGTTTCACTTCATGCAGAACGCTTTGTTGTAATACATTGAAGTTTGTACTTTTTGTGTAGGCTGCTTAATCTATATTTTTACTTGTTGATTCTTTTTTTAATTTCATTTTATTTTTAGTTAGGGATTCACTAATTGTTATCCATCATTACAAATTAATTTCAGTGGTTGTTTATGTAGTCTAACATAGGATGAGCAACTCTCCTATTTTTTTTGCACTTGTTGACTTGTAAAAGCCTATATGACATTTTTTTTTATTTCACCATTCATTAACTGTACAGAGAAGGCATCGTTTAAATATGGTAAATTTTTCTTTAAGCAAACAGTATTTTTAAAGTTCTTCATGACTGGGCCAAGTGTCCTCTTTTTTGGAAATCAAAATACGGTCACCCTAGTATAACATCATGAAACTAAAACCATTTTTGTTCATACTAAACATATGTAAACCAACACTGCTTGGTTTACAGGAACAAATTATTAAGACTGTAAAATATTTGGATTTAACAGAAAGTCAAAGTTTATAGAAGGTCCCCAGATCTCTGCAAATGTTATTTTTATTTCTCCTTCAATTCTATTCTGTTCTGATGAAGTAGATAGAAACAGATGATAAAAAGCAGTCTCTAGTTCTTGTTTGTGTGTGTATTATTTTATTTTAGCTTAGTTTGGATTGAAGAAGCTTAAAGACAAACAAATTTTAGAAATTTTACCATCATTCAATGATTTTTATTTTTTATTCTTTTAGTCTATTTATTTATTTATTGTTCAACCCAGTTCAGTTTTGAATTTTGTTCTGTTAAAGTGAATTTATACAAAATGTTGCTTCATTTAAATGTGCCTAGTTTTTATTTTTATTGTGGTTAATTTTCACACTGTTTTTCAGTTTTCACTCCAGGATGTCCTTCATAACCTGTCATAAAAATTTAAATGTAGTTCCTGGTTTATGATTTCAGTTTATTGTGTGTTATCTGTTCTTTGTACAGCTTTTTATATCACTGGCTTTGATAAGTGCTACACAGATAAACTTTATAATTATTATCATCATACATGGCACAGCATATGATGATAATCTGTGTTTCCTTTTGAAATGCTGCTGTGATCTGTAACAGCCCAGTTTACACTCTAAATCCCGCTGATGATACCAGCTCCCATTCAGAAAACCTGCACGAGGAAAAAGGAGGAGGGAGTAATCCCAGCCCTGTTTTCTGTAACTGAGACATTTGTGAACAGACGCTGGCAGCTGGCCCATCAAGCTGCCCATCATCCTGTTTCCCATGAAAATGTCATGTTATGAAACATTTTTCCATGTGGTTTAAATGAGCAACGCTGAAATGAGTCTGATGATTCCATCTCCATCCCCGTGCTGTTCTAACGTCACTCTGCTTATTAAAAGGTGATTTATGAGCGTGAATCCTCGCTCAGATTTCCTCACGCTGATGCACAGAAACATTCCTGGTACAGCTCGAGCTGTCTCATACATCCTCCCTCACCCTCTCACTGAGGATTACTCAGGATTAGAAATCTGACGTTTAGGCCGAGCACGCCAGAGAAATGTCTCTATAAATTTGCCTATAGGAGGTGGCAGTGATAAGAGCGACTCCAGCCTCGCTCCCCCCACAGCATTCTTCTTCTCTGAGACTCCCGAAAGGAAATGGACTTTCATGTGGAAATGGTGGCAATAGAGCAGTTCTCCTCCTTCCTGTAATACTCTCATATTCACCCAGCTTTGACCGATGGTTTGTAAAGCAGACTTTTATTTCAAGAAGGAAACGTTGGGCACATTTTGGGGCTCTCATCTATACCTTCACTCGCCACACGGTGGCAGCGCAGACTGCTGAAAGCACTCATCCACATATGTTAAACATCCATCCTGCTGCTCCATCTGCTTTTATGATTCATAGTATGTTCACTGAACACATTAATTCACAGTCACCGGCTTACAGCCCTCACATCCCCCCGTGCTTCAGTCTTTTATGTGCTAATACCTGCAGCTTTTTCATTACCTCCCATTTAAGAAAATATATGCTGGGAATCCAGCTGCATTAAGTGTCTGATCAAAGTAGAAGATGGAACTGGTTGGTTCTTCCTTTACTGTGTCTGGCACACGGAGAAGGAAGTGGAGCCCAGTTTACAAATTAAAAGCTCCTCTCTGCCTTACATTATCATTTTATTATTTCACAGAGGGATCTGCAGCAGGGGAGACTCATAGGTAGAAGTCTTCGAACCATTAACCACAAATCGCCCTAAAAAATCTATAAGAGGGAGCATCAAAGGTGAATAACTGCAATGAGCCTGTACTGCTCTAGCTCAACCCCAGTCCGGTGCGTTTAGTGATTTATGAAGTGACACATATCAGACAACTGGCAAATGCAGGCTCATTTAAATGCTTATATAGCATCTGGAAGGTTTTTTATTTTTATTTTGATTGAGTGGGTGTCCGTTTGCTTACTTTTGATAAGTCAGCATGGCTCTCTGTCCATCCTTGCGGTTTGTACCTCACAGAGAGCCTTCTTGAACTTCTCGTGACAATTTTGTACCTTAATGTGATGCTACAACAAGGATTCTTAAAAGAAAAAATTCAAAGATTAATCGATGTGCTTGGAAACAAGTTATCCTTTGTATTTTTACATTTTGAGTGCAATTAGTTTCTATCACAAAGTCATGTTTCATTCAGACTTTAAGTATGGAATTAAAAATATATTAAATATCATCTTAAAAGCAGACGTAACCAGGTCTAGGGGGATAAATGATGGGAAAGGGATGAGAGGGACCACAGAGGTGGGGAATGGTGAGCAGGGTGGCCATGAGTGCTCTCATGGCTCTGTGTCCCCATCCTACACTGTGAGCCACAAGATCAAATGCCAGACCAATCAATCGTCCACCAAGCAGACATCTATAGCACGAGCCATGATGGCCTTTACCTCCCCAGGGTGCATATCAATAAAAAAAAGAGATATCATACAAAATTGATTGTCCCCAAACAACCTGCACACCCACACCATCAAGCCTGAGAAAAGCCATCGTCACTCGTTGTGTTACTAATTCTCTTTGCGTCTCCATCTGTTCCTTTTGTTCGGTTTGATTTATGTCCAATTATTACTGATTTTTATCTACTATCACTTGATACACTTGATTTTTCCATATTTTTATAAAAAATTTTCTTTTGTGTTTTATTTTAAAAAATTATTTAATCGCTTAATATTTCATACAAAACATTTTTATTGTATTTTTATGTTTTTTTTATTTGTACTGTTGTTACGTTCCATTTAAAATTTGTTATTAATTACACTGAATTTAATTGTAAATGTATGATTTCATCTTGTAATTGATTTAAATTGTTCTTTTTTGGATAGATAAAATCTGCAGTTTCTGAAACAATCTGACGATCTTACTCTCCACGTCTACGCTTAAAAGCTATTCTGCTTCTATCTATGCAAAATATGTTCCAGTGGTGATTTGTCATATTTAACATGTCCAAAAGTTTCCAGTAATTCGTGAATCATGCAAAGCTAATCTCGTTTAGTTCACAAATACAAAAAGAAAAAGAAAAAATAAATAAACATAAATAGCTGGAAAGGCACAGAATAGCTTCTATTTAACATTGGAGAGCAAAGAAAGAAGTCCAGCTGCAACGCTGCGCAGCCACCCACAAACACCCACACATTTGCTTCGATGGCGCTTTAATCTCTTTCTCGATTATCACAGAGCTCGACCTCCATGACCTTTTCAGGCCCATTAAATGCTTCATTTGCATGTTAACCAGGCAAAGGCCAACCCCCCCCCCCCCCCCCCTCCCCCAGGCACCCCCACCTTTCCTTTGGCCTCCTCCCAAAGCGAAGTGACAGGGCCACAATGGAGACGTGCGCCACCAGAATACCAAAGCTCGCCCCTCCCCATCATTCCTTGCTTTTGTCTGCTCCATAGGATGAAGTACAGAGGAGTTTATCGAGTCAGGAGGTCAAACCGTCAATACGCCTCATGCAAACACCCTTGACAGTCACATCCACCAGCCACAAGGGCAAAAAGACAACTGGAGATTAACACGGCCTGTGTTTGCTCTGTTGCCCATCTGGCAGAGCTGGGAGCTGTCAGGTCTCACACCTGTGGCAGACCATTCACCAGCGGTCAGCACGTGGAGGAGAGGAAGCTCATGTCTCCCTTTGTCTGTGTTAAATAAACACTCAGAAGAACGAGGTCATCCACCCTCCTGTAACCTGCAGATCAGTAACATTTATCCTCCTCACCAAACTTGAGCTAAGACTGAGTGGAGCTGCCCCTCTTTAATGAGAACAGTGTAAATCATGAGCTACTGTGATACGGTCTCGTCACTCCTTATTCTTCTCTGTGTCTCTCTGAAAATCTCCCATGAACACAGCATAAACATTTTGGCAGGCGCCGCTCGGAGGATATTAGAGCACAAGCTCCGAGCGCTCAGGGATATCGATTTTCCTTTAGCGGCCAAGAACCTTGGCTCTCCTGGCATCGATACGTTGAGGAGAGGAGGCTGAGCAAGAAGAAATGACCTTGAGCCAGGAAGCAATCACGACAAATAAAAAGCCTGGGAAGGAAACCCAGGGAAACAAAACACGGAGGATGTTAAAGGGTAAAGAGACTGTGGGCTCTCCAGAATCCCAATACAGATGAACTCAGATTATTTGAAGTTTAAAGGAGCTCTTTGCTTCCAACTCTTATATTTTCCCTTGGGATGATGCCTGCATATCTGTTCAAGCTGGATTTACATTAAATAATTAGAGTCTGTGCATAAGCTGTGCATCTAGACGACTAAAACTGGCAACTGAAGACATAAAAAGCACATCCAGAACGCATGCAAACATCTTCCTTCAGCAACACGAGTTTCACTGCTCAGTTTAAACTCAAAGCAGAGGTCAGAGGGTTTAAATCTGCCTGCTTTCATGTATACTGTAACCGGCATGTACCCTAACTGCTGAAAATAAGATGGTGTTTCATAAAAGCAAAAGTGTCAGATGGAAAAAATAGCACCATCTAGTGTTCACATGAAGACAATTTAAACTTGAGCAGCCAGAAGGACTTTAATTTTTTGCTTTTTAATCTTTAACCTTTTTAATCAGTTTAAAGATGTCATATTTTGCTCACTTCCTGTTTTTATTCTCGGATTATACTAGAATTAGAGGGCTTCAGTTCATCCACTCTCTGAAACAAGCTTTTATTAGCTTGTCCTCCTTTAGTTCAGGTTTCCTATAATTGGCTGATTTTGAAAAAAAGAAAAAAAAGAAAAAAAAAGAAAAGACCAGCAGGTGGGTGGAGCTTCTGTACTTGTGACATGACCACAATATGAATATCACCTCTGTGACGCCAGAAACAAAAAATGTGTGAATCTGAGTGTTTTAGGTATTAACACTAAAATGTTTCTGGGGAATTTCCCAGTTAAAAGAGCTGTTCAATTCCTCAGAGTGTCTAAAAAATTAGAAAGAAAACATTGGCTACTGACCATCTGACAGCGTGTGCCATTATCCGATCTCCTCTACAAACCAGTTTTGAAAAGAGCATCGATCAGCTCTTAAGTCAAGACTGGCAGGATGAAGATATGCTCAAGAATCATGTTTGTTGGGCTTAATTTTGCATTTCATTCTATCTATTTGTACCGTACCTACATTATTTGGTGCACAGATGAGATGATGGTAGGTAAAAAACAAAACAAAACAAATTACCCAAAACTTGTGATTTAAGGGTTAGATCATTTTAGGTTTTATATTTCATATCAGCTTAGATGATTTGAGTCAAACCTATCCTTCTGAAAGTTAAAAATCTCCTGAAATTTGTATAACAATTTTGTCTTTGCCTCAGAGTTGACCTTCTGTTTAGATTTCTGTCTTATTTTAGCTAATCTGCTTATTCCAGAGAATTTGTTGATGCTACAGTCTGTTTCAGGTCAAGGGGAAATGGAGTTTTACTTGTGTTTGCATGCTCCAACAATAAATAGCACCTGAAACAACAAGCACAGACTCCGTATTTCTTTTTCTGGGTCATATACAGAGTCATAGGAGACCAATTAAAAACCACAGGACACCAGTTCCTTCAGGAGCAACGCAGCGATCTATCTGCCGTGGGAAAAGTGGAAGAAATGAGAGATGAGGTAAATGGCATTGAGCTGATAGGCCTCGATCCAGAAACTGTGAACTGTTGTTAATTCATCTGATGCATTTGTCAGTGTGGAAATGAAGTGTGATCCTCCCACAGAGCTGCGCTGTGAGGTAACCTTCAGATTTATTAGGTCATGTTTCAGGATTTAGACTGCTCCCCACTTCAACAAGACCATTACCACTGCCAGCAGCTAACTCTCTCTCTCTCTGCTCCCTATTGCTTCTTCTCTACAGTCTTTGTCCGTCACACACTCACAAACCCACAATCCTCTTTGTGTCTCAGTCTTTCTCTCTTTCATTCCACAGAGATGATTTATTTTGTTTCTCCCCCTCTCCTCCTCCTCCTCTTCTACTCCTCAGCCGCCCTCGGGGTCAGCGCCGAGCTCCATCACTCTGTCTGGATTCTTAATCCCCACACTGGAGACGCCCGTGCCAATACAGGAGAATAACAGATTAAAAAAACGCATCCAAAGCCCCGAGTATCTCCCCTTCCTCTGCCTCTGTCTCTGCCTCCCTCCGTCCTCACCACAGATAAGTGGAAAAATAAACTCGGGGGAAGCTAAGCCGGAGTTGAGAGGCAAGTCATCGACCCAGGGATGACAGGGAAGCTTCCAGCACGGTGGTTAATGAAGGTGATGCAGTAAAGCAAGGCCCTCTGCAGAAGCTCCTCTGAGTTATAACACCGGAGCCTTGGGAGGTGACACGAGTGCTGGCAGGAAGGTTTCCACTTGGCTGCAATTGTCTAAGGAAGATACATGGATGACCCGCACAGGCAAATACACGAGTAGCTGAACATAAAAATAATGAAACCCAGGACTCTGCTTCCACATAACTAAAACTGATGGCATCTTCACCTCAGGGAGGTCAAAGTCACAACTTTGGCTCCAAAGTGAATGGTGGGTGGATGAGTATTAAAGGGTTTCATTATGGAAAATGTAAATATACAACTTAAAAAAGCTTTAATCGGACAATCCACCAATCCATGGCTCATGCTAATATTTGCATGGCTTTACAACAAACCGGTGACCTTAAAGCAGAATCTTTAGACAAAGCGGCTGCCGTCCTTTTGTTCGGGTACGAGACTCCCCTCCCTGTTGTGTGAGAGATGGGAGAGCGGAGAGGAGGGAGGGCTGAGACAGAGCAAGATAATGGCTGTGTCAGTTTCACACTGCTGTCCTCTCAAAATCTGAGCCAGGGGGAAGATGAGAGGAAAGTGGAAAGCAAGTGTATTTGTGCTTGAAGCAGTATTTTCACCTTTAAAACCCACCGACTAGGTCTGAGGCTGTTTTTGGTTTTAGCCATATGCTAAATGCTAATTTTCACATTTTCAAAAGATGCTTCATATCAAAAGAAATCCTATATTGTGGCATTGCATGATTTTAAATGTAGGTATTTAAAGAGAAAAAATAGAAATGTAGTGCCTAACCTTAACTCAAGATTTTATTATCAGGACTGAATCTCTTAACCTTAGCAAGTGATGTTGACTTGCCTCATCCTAAACAGACATATTCCAATACTTCATGAGGTGAAATTATATTATAAGCCAAATCACAAGTACTTTGGTAACCAGCTGAATTGCACAAAGCTAAACAGATGGATTCAAATGCTGGATCAACTCTCAATATGAACTCTCAATATAATGCTGGATACTTAAGTCAATAAAAAAGGGAAACAAATGCAGTTATGGAGTGACGTAGGCACTGGTGGTTTGAATGACAAGTGATGGCCTGTGAATTATCTTTGACTTCTCTGCTCCAAACCACCTTAAAGTTCCTTAAGAAATCCAGTTTGGGATTTCAAAAATTCACCTGCATGGACTTGTACCATTTGTCCAGGCAAGAAAAGAGTTATTGAGACACAAGGATAAAGACAGGTGTCAACGACAGAGCAGTTGTGGTAGCACAGCTAAATAAACACTTTACCCTTTTCTCTCTATGAAGGCTTTTTTTCACTCTTCAGCTAATCCTGGTTTCTATTACATATGCATACTTATACTGTGATGTGTATATTTTATATCAGCATGTTTACACAAAACAGTTCTTGGCCTTAACACTGAAAAGCTGACTTCACTATCTGCTGATTCCAGGAACACTGGTGACCCTGAGAGCCGACAGAAAAATCAATCAAAACACTGAACTCGGTCTGATTGACCAAATCATCACCAAAATGCACAACAGAAGCTCCTGTGGGCAACAATGACACAACACAGCCACAGTCCCACTCATTTCAGCTGGATACGCTTCTATAAACCTCATATGAACCAATGCTTTTTAACCTGCTTCCACCCCAGCTCCTCCTTAATGCAAAAGCTGGTGTGTCTCAGTTATGCACTGAAGCACGAACTGAAAGCTGATCTCAGCTACACACCTGTAAAATTTCCTGACTGGAACTTGTAATATTGACATGATAAAATTAGTCACCAGACAGACACGTAAACACCTGCTGAAGTACTTCAACCAGCCTTTGTGGTTGCACCTACTGCTTTAGGTGTCTCCATAGTAACACATACAGGCACACAACACAGACAGACTAACATAGGGCTTGTATCAGCTGGTCACATGAGTGTTTTGAGCTACGCAATTGCATGTCCAGCATGAGTTCTCCCACAGATATGTGGGATGAATCAAACTACCAGTTTCTTACACTTTTTTCAAACTAGCCATTTTACTTTTGTGTCATCCAGTCTTAAAAAACATTCATTGCTGCAGGGTTTACTGAGAGGTTTGGTATCATGAAGCTCCAACCCCCAAATTCCCTGTATGGAACAAACCAATGCAGCGATTTCCACATGAAATCTGAGGAAAAGTATTGTGGTTGCAAAAGAAAAGAACTTATGTGTCTTGCTATGCATATCTTGTGCTAACAGCTCCATTCTTCACCTCTAAATACCTCAGGAGGTTGGTTGAAGAGGGATGCACTGTCCTCCCTCCTCCTCCTCCCTCTGTGTCCCTTTAAGGCCCCGACAACAGGACATCACTGCACCCAGAACACACACTGTTGGCTCATTGTGACTCGTTGGACTCGGACAGCACGGCACAATGTGTTTATTGGCTGCATGTGGCGCTTTAGCCATCCGGCTCCCACCCCCACACGGGCCCCTGAGCTCAGTCTGCATGGTGCCAGTGGCAGGTGGGGGCTCCGGCTGGACCGTAAGGTCATCTGTGCGGGGACGATGAGGCGGAGGCTGAGAAGGGGAGGGCAGAGTGGATATGTGTGTGGACAGTGAGTGAAACAGAGCAGGGAGAGTCTGTCTGCAGGAGCAAAGAGGATTAAAGCCAGAAGTGTGTTTAGTGAGGGAGGGGCGGGCGGAGGTAAACAGCGAAGGAGCAAAGCGCTGTTCAGGTTGAAGAGAGAGAGGTCGGGAGAAAATATTTGCTGTGTTCTCCGTTACGTAAATCCACGCTTAATTATTGGAAGTGCTGGAAGTTAGTATCACTGTAATTCCTTTGACAAGAAGCCAATGAGAGTTTTCCTAGGCCTCCGAGTTATCAATGAAAATAAGATATGTGAGAAATAAAAGTTTAGAGTCAGAAAAGATTATCCTGCTGAACAAAAAGTGTATGACTCATAAAGTAAAATATTGAAGCTAGGCTGTAAACAAACTATACCACGGTCCCATGACTTTAATGTCAATGGCTTTACGTTGCTGTATTTGGCACGATAGCCTGGATATCCCCAAACATCTTCCTCAGTCTCAATGAACTACTTGTTAGCAACTAGTTAAAAAAAAATTACACAATTACTTCAAGACAGAGAACTTGAACCGCAAAAGGGTAACTGGGTATTTCCATATAAAACCAACCAAATGTGAAGCAAATTCCCACCTGATCTTTTCACAATAATTTGTTTTATTTCTTTGTACAATAACTTTATCATATTTAATGAAGTTGTAAATATTTTTAGAATGACAGGCACATAGGACTGAGCCAAAATTTGGTGTTCATTAGCTCAAGTTACTTTTTCCAGGATTTTTGAACCCTTATAACCATATTTAAGCTCCAGTTAAAAAGGCAACAAATTACAGTCTAAAGGCAAAATATGTTTTTAGTTCAATATGATTCTTTCTATAACCAGCTGGGAACATCAATATGATGGGACACATCGCAGTTTGAATAACGTGCAGCAGTTCAATATCTGTGACACAAAGGAAAAGAAACCAGCACTGGTACTCTGGATGTTTGATGAGTTTTCTAATAATTTGCTGGAGGAAACATCAGAAAAGTGCATTCTGGGTAAATTTTCAAGGCTTGTATCATGATGGGGCATAGGTGACTATTCAAAGCACATTAGATCATATGAAACTCTTTTTCTAACCTACATTTTAACATCGTATGCCAGATGACATTGGCATTTACATGCTCTTTTAAATATTTTGGACGCATTACATAATTCAAACAATTTAAGGCCCTAGGAATTTAAGCATGCATGAGGTGGGAGGTGATTTTTTTTATGAAATGACCCAATTTATATCTGAGTTTTAGGACTCATTGCTGCAGCACTCCATCCACATCAATAATGCAAAAGAAAATCATACTCTAAACTGTGGCTGAGGGGGACCGAGTAGTTCAGCTAAAGTTTAAAGTGTGGCTGTGATCCTGAGTTGATTACACCCATTCACACAGAGCAGAATAGAAAATGACTTGAGTTTTATTCATATTTATGAATATGGCCAATTTTTGTATTCGTTGGCTATTTGTATCTCCAAAGTTGAATGTTTTTTTTTGTTAACTAACACAGGTTTTATTTTTGGTGTATATTTACTACAAGTAAGTATTTCATATTTCGGCACTTTGTGACAAATTTAGCTTCAGTTGTCAAATATAATTAAATGCTCTTAACTTACAAAAGTTCATCTCTCCCATCCCTGCAATACCTATAGAAGTTGTTGCTGAGATACTTGACTTTGGCCTGAAGCGTTGGAGTGACCACATGGCATCTGTCTGTCTGTAACACTGGTGTGCAGAACAGCAGACACAGACAGAGCTGTTTGATGAGTTCTTAACCTTGCAAAGCCTCATAAACATCCTGCAGAGAGACCTTCCAACTGCTCATTCCTCTTTTTGTGTGCAGACTTGTGTGTTTTGTGTGCCACTCTCATCCGATCGTGGAATTTGCCGCTTGCAAGTCTTTCACTTTGAGACGACAGCGCGCTGCCCTCCGTCTTGTTAGAGTGGTGATTGATTGAGAAGGTCTGGCAGTCCTGAGCCCCCTGCTCGGTTCATTTGTTATACATTTATAGTTCATAATCCATCTGCTCTCACCTCTTCACATTCCATGCCATTTTTCATCCCTCCTTTTGTATCAGGGGGGTCATTTTTCTATACGCCTGTGATAGATTGTTTAGTGTCTGCAGCCTATAATTGGCCCAGATAGTGGGAAGACTCACATGTGTTTATGATTAGAGCCCGAGGCTGTGCGGAGATCTCTTCATCATCACTCACAATAGCTGTCGAAACCTCACTTATTGCACTAAGTTGATTCATTAAGCAGTTCCAGGGCGTGTTGAGGGTAGAGTGGTGCTATGTGTAAAAGTGGCACACAGTGAGCATTTAAAAAGATGGCAAATAGTGCAACTTTTCCCCTTATTTGTAACTTAAAGCGCAGTCGATCCTTACTGCATGTGACCTGCAGGTGCCAGTAGAGGACCATGCATGAACGAGCTGCAGCTGAGTCACTCAGAGTTTACCATCTGTTGCTCTGCAAGAGTTCCCGGGAGATGCCAGACACGGGAGGTAGAGCTAATGCTTGTTACAGCCTCATCCCAGGTTTTATTAGTGTTTTTTTTATTACTATTTATCCCCACAGCTTTCGACTCTTTTTTTCCTGGTCACTCTTCGCAAAGCCTGAGGGAGGGTGAAGCTTTTACTGACATGGCCAACTTCTGGGTCAAGACAAAAAGTGGCCTGAAATTAAATCCTCCTGAAAAAGAAAAAAAAATCTAATACACACAATTTATTTTAATGATAGCTTAGCTTTATTACTGAAATGAAAAACCCAAATTGAACAGATGACGAGCTGCACTCGGGCCAATGTGAAAACAACCAGAAGCAGCTGAAAAATAGCAGAGAACATGCAAACTCCTCACGCTTACAGTAACTACAGGACAAGGTTAAACAGCACGGCTTTCGAATTTGCAAGCCAGAGGAATTTTCTGACCTCGATTTGTGGTTGCATGCCAAACATGGTTGTAAAGATTTTGGATTAATGTTGACCTATTTTCCAAACAGGGATTTTTCAAATGTATCAGCACAGCTACTTCACCTATGCATGACCTACAAATGATAAAATTCAAGCTTGATTTACTGCTAAAGAATAACTAAAAGATTTACTATGGAACATTGCATGTTGAATTTACTGCTAACATTGCATGTTGAATTTACTTACTGGTTGTATGGATGATTCACCAAGATTTAGAATCATTTGTGGTTTGTTCAATCTGTCTTATATTTATTATAAAATGCTGTATTATTCATTGGTGCAGTGTTATTAACTCAACATTTATAGTTATTGAGACATTTTAGGGGGAATTAATAGAAAAGGACTAAAAAGGTTTTGACATTCCACCTTAGATGTACAACTTTTATTCATATACATTAAATTTTTCAGTACAGTGTCACTAAGGGAAACATTGAGCGTACATACAGTATGTTTCAGCAGTGAATTACAGCCAGTTTTATTGTCATCTTGCTGCTTGTCATGCTGCATGTTAGCTTTAGTGAACATGAGCTAAATGTGCAGGTTTGAGTGGAAAGTGCTCCAAGCAGATGACGATCAGGCGAAAGCGCTCCAGAAATAACAGTGTCAAAGTGAGAGCTCCCTTCAGTATCAGGCAGGAACCCACCCACAACCCCCACAGCGGGTGTTGTAATCTGGATGGATGACTGACCTCTGTGTGTGTGAGAGGAAGAGAATCCTTAGAGCAAAGTGAGGGTGGTGTGTAATGAGAAAGAGTCTGATCTCGCTCACCGTGTCACTAAAAGCACGCTTTGGTGGCTTGTTCCCCTTCTTTGTCCTCATCGCTCCAGAGGACAGCTGTGCTTTTTTTGTCCTGTTATGAGACCTGCAGCTCAAGTGAGGACACTGTCACACAGAAGGAAAAGAAATATCATGGTGAAGTATTGACAGCTAAGTATGTCTGAGTTCTAACCTGACGTGTAGATGGGTTTAGCTTAGCTTAGCATAAAACTCAAGAAAGCCTGCCATTGTACAAAATAGTAAAAAAAAAAAAGTCAGTTAACTTTCACCTGGAACCCAGAAACAGCAGCTTTCCTTCATTTTGTTCATTAATAAGTTAATGAAAGTAATCCACCTTGGGAAAAGACAGCATTAGAAGTGTAAGTAGCTAATCGGCAGCTAAGACCAACGAACCACTGCTGCAAACTTGGCATTAAATATCTCCAAAGACCTGCACAGGTAACATGCTAACACACAAGCAATAGTTAACACTGAAAGGCTGCAAAGCCAAAATGATGCTGAACAGCAAACAGAAGCACAGACCTGAACCATGGTGTACAATGGTATAGAAGCTTGTGTCCTGCTACTAAAATAAAAACATATTTTAATATTCATGAGCAAAAAAAAAAGGTTATTGTCTCAAAATTCCAGCTTGCTAACTTAGGCTCTTGAGAAAATCAGTTAAAACTGAGAAAATAACTTGAAATTTTGACTTATTGTTGACTTATTGACTGGTTAAAAAAACAGAGATTTTTTTCAGCGGTCGAAACAAGCTTTCCTATGAAGTGAAATTAGAGCGTGTTAATGTCACGAAAAGGCTTGGTTAGCAATATTAACCCTCACACTCTATGGTTCAGATGTATGCTAAATATTGT
The DNA here is from genome assembly GCF_057382095.1 of Aulonocara sp. 'chitande type north' Nkhata Bay. NCBI lineage: Eukaryota > Metazoa > Chordata > Actinopteri > Cichliformes > Cichlidae > Aulonocara > Aulonocara sp. 'chitande type north' Nkhata Bay. Next base: position 32,007,961 of record NC_141359.1, read on the forward strand.
TAAGTAACATTATCTTATAGGCATACTTCTATAGCTCTTGAGGCTGTTTAGTTTCTACCATAGTCCAAATTTTAAACCTTTACCACTGTTTTATGTCTCCAAGTGACCATTCTGAGTGGGAGGATGAAGTGCCAGCTTTCAACAAACACTAATTACCTTGGTTTGCAAGCTAGTTAGGTTTGAGTGCATTGTGCAAAGATGCCTGATTAGTTTAGTAAAATCCAAATAAAATCTGATAATTTCACTCATCAAAACTGGAACAGTTTGTTAGTACAATTAACCGCAGATCAGCCAAATTCTTGATCAGATAATTGCATTAAAATGCTACAAAAGGATCCCCAAAACAGCCCAATTAGCTGAGGTGAGGCCTAGCAGACAGCTAGAAGCTACAGCTGCCTGTGTCACCATCCACCCATCATTCACAGACACCAAACCCTAGTTTTAAGCCTTAATTCTATACGAATGGGTCAGTTATAATAATGATCACCTCTTATACAGCTGTTATGAAGGGTGAAATTAGCTATAACGAGTAAAACAGTTTTGTTATCAGGCTGTGAACATACTGATTTCTGCTGTAGTAGTGGACATTTTAACTTAAGAGACTGACTCACTGCTGGAGAGATCCATGAGCGGTAATCAGAGGAACTGCAGTTTTTGGCTCATCAGCATTAGCTTCATTTGACAGTTATGGAAGCTGCTTCTTTATTTGTACAGTAGAGTTGTTGCTGCCACACATCTCAGTTAAACACAGTCAACTTACTTATGGTCAATTTTCAATACTTATTTTGTTTCTGTCCTCACTTAAATGTCAGGGACTTGTGCAGATATGTGGGCATATGCTAGGTTTAAAGATAGTGAAAGTCAAACAATAAGGAAATCCTTTGCCTTGTATCTGTATCTGAAGTCCTTCCCTCCCTGCCTCTAAAGGAATGTTTAACGTCGAATGTGAACGCCTCTTTTTGATGTTTTTCTAGCCATTCACTGACTCATGGTCGATGACTTCAGCCTCAGTGGAGTGCAGTATATCAGGCCACTTTGCACTTACTATACCCACTACTCTTTTTACCCAGTGTTTTTATAGGAAACCATAGCAACAACACTTCATGCTACATTTCCTGTCATTGCTTTCAGGTGCAAAGAACAACAGGTGCAATGCTTCTGGCTTCATGGCATTCTTGTCTATTCAGAGGCATTCTCGGGGTGAAAGGCTTGGTTAAGAAGCCGTTGCTATTATTTTTAATATTTTCATATTAGAGCTTTCTTAGAGCTTTTTTTCAAGCTGTAGTCACAGCTCCACCACCTTATGCCAGCTGTCTGTGTGAAAATGAAATATACACTGTGAGAATGTGTCTGCTTTTCTTTTCTCCTAATCATATCCAGTGGGTGCACTGAGCAGATTTAAGTGTGCTAATGCTACCTGAAAACTGGCTAATTAAGAGTAAGATCAAACTCTACCCAGTCTAAAATCAGAAATATTGCTAACCTAAAGCCAACCATTACGTTATTTGTTCATAACGACCCGACTTAGGCTGTGAAATGGTTTTTCCCTCCAGCTTTACTGCTTTTTGAAGCCCTGTCACTACTCTGTGGTGGACGCTGTCCAGACGTACCCTCAAAGCTAGTTTATTTGTTCTGCGCTCATAAATAGACCAGTTTCATCTTCACCCACAACATGCTGTAATTCCCTATGTTATTTCATTATGGCACATTTTTGCCCTGTGAGCAATGCCTGATAGGTTTAACAGATTGACAAGTGGGACAGCCAAAAAAAAAAAAAAAGCGCAAAGGAGAATGACGAATAGAGCAGGAGCCAAAGGTGGAGGCAAAAACTGACAGAGATGGAGAGAGGCTGAAGCTGGAGAAATGAAAGAGTGATGGGTTAAATGAAAGGGACTGAGCAAGCGGTTTGTTCCAGGCTCTGCGGTTGTGGGTGCCTGTCCAGGCTTAGATGAGAATGGGCCACAGCCGCTAAGATGTGCTGCTAGCTTTGGCTGCTTCAGTCTGCCTCTTTTGGCTCCATGCTACCCTTCTCCTCTATAAAAGGAGAGCGCTGGCTAACGTCAGTGTGGCCACACTCCTTATTGCCCAGAACAACCTCTGGCTCTTGGGATCGCTTACTCATCCCCATTTGGCACTCACAAAAAAGACTCCACTGCCTCCACCTTTCACAATCCCAACAAGCTCTGGTGGAAAAAGCGACACTTTCTCATGGTTAAAATTCCCCCCTCAAGGACACTGAACTCGCACCCAAGGCTTTTTCTCTGTTTTCCTCTTTAGTTCAGCATCTGAGGACTGCAGGAGGGTGATTATGTAGCAGTCTGGATGATCAGCCACAATATTAAAACCACTCGCTGATGAAGTGAACAATGATCATCTTGTTCCAGCACTGGGAAATGTCAGGTTCTTCCAATCATGCGGATGTTACTTTAATACTTACCACCCACCTAAACATTGGCATAGCCTAAACATGAACAACACTTGCCCGCAAACAGCTGCCAAACTCTCGATATCCCAACTCAAACGAGCATCCAGAACAAGCATCCAGATCACCAGAGGCTTCGCCCATCAACTGCTGAGATCTCAGTGTCAGACACCACTGGACATGTGGACTACAGTAGCCCACATGTCCTGTGGGTCAAACATGTTAATGTAATCACATTATATTTTTCAGTGTGTGATTGTTCAAAATGTTGTAATCACATTACAGTCACTAATCAACCTCAAACTCATCAAATGTGCCTGTTGTGCCTATGCAGCTTTTTTTCCTTTTGTGCACACGGTTTGCATGTAGGAAAACAGTGGAGCAGTCTGCAAGTTTTGAGGAGTGAAAATATAGACATTAGTTTTCTTTTTATTCCATGAAAGGGTAAGAATGTAACAGTAAAGTGCAAACTATTGCCAGGTCAGAGAAAACTTTGGCTAACACAGAGACTCTCTGCAAGCATCTGGACAGACAGCATGCTAACACAAAGCTAGCTAAGAACCTGGAGTGATGTTCAAGTTGAGTGTATGCTGTAGTGTATGTAGCCAAGCAGCCAAAGCTTGATCTTCAGCAGTTAACAGAAGCAGAGAGAAGCAGTCAGCCTTGTAGCCTTCGTTCATGTCCCAGTGCATGTTTCTACAACAGAATCACAGTGGCCATGTTTTTCTGTCAAATGGTCTTTGGGCTGGATGTCAGCTCTGCCCTCTGCCTAAAACTTCAACACTAGAAGAGCCTGCCTGTGTGTCCTCATTAGGAGAGTGATTTAAGGTTTGTATTAATAATTGGTAATAATACAACACATACATCAGGCCATGTAGCAAAGTAACTGGTCAGGAAATACATATTTTCACTCAGAGACCAGAGATGACGGAGGTCTTAATGACCTTTTAAAAAGATACAAAATTGGGTCACATATTCATTTTTTAAGAGACTAACATTTGTGGAGTGCTTTTATAAATCTGCACCCACACTGGGAGCAATCAGGACAACCAGAGAAAAGGCACTGTGAACTAAATGCTAGTGACATGAAATGAGTGGCACCTGAGATTAACCTCTTTATCCAGGTGAGTTATTGATGGAACTATCAATGAGAGCACAGCATACTATTGATTGACATAAGACTGACACATGACAATAAATACATTAGAGGATTAGCTAGACAAGTGAAGCATGGAATATCCACGAGCAACCCACCATCATCTTCAAAGTGAGGCAGTTTTCAGTTTGGGTGCATCTTTAGTGCGACATGAAAACTGCTTTTTTATGTACTACTTAACTAGGATGAATGAAATCAGTTTAGGGGACAGTTAAACTTTGAATTGTAATAAGAAAATGAATATTTTAGCAAATTTCTTTTTGTATTTGCCACAACTCAGACTCTCTGTTACTGAAGCTTATGAAGCTTTCACTGCATACATGTACTATGTATGTAAGTTGACACTCAAAAGAGTATACACAGTTACCCTGAGGTCCATTAATAATCCCTTGGGGATACATTGATGCACATGGTATCTGTGGAGACATAAATGGACTTTTACTGTACCCCTGTCTCTGAGAGTATACAGTGCTGGTAGTCAACATGTCAACATGTATGCATGTACAGTGAAACACTGCACTTCAGCAAGACTCTGAAAGAACCACATCCGTTGACCTTTAAAGGTTTTCTTGGGTCTAACAGATCAAAAACGAAACTTTGCAAATATCCAGCTGTTTAAGTACTTCTTACATCTTAGTTTATGAATTTCTCTGAATAAAATTTGGTCCACATTTTGGGTCATCATCATCCTCAATTTTTTTATTGATATTTTCAGTCTCATAAAATTCTGTCAGTGGCAGCATGGTCACATTTGCCTTCTTATTCAAGAATCAAAGATTGAAAGTTTTTTTTTTAATTGTCAATCCACTACATGGACACACAGGAGAATAAAAAAGGTTCTCACACTTTAATTTCCTGAAGAATATGAAAATAAATAAAGGACACTAAGTAATATATTTAAAGTAAACCTATGTACAATTGCGGAAGTAGTGCAGGATGTAAAATAAATAAATAAATAGAGCAGCTTGTGAGATTTACAAGCACAGTAGTGTAAAAGACCAACAGCAGCAGATATGACATTAGTGCATCCTTATTATTTTACTACTGTTGTGGCTGCAAGAATGTACCACCTGTAACTGTAGTTTAAAGACTTAAAGCTTTTCATAGAAATACTGTCATTCTTACACTGTCATTCTTTCTACTTATGAAGAGTGAGCTATAGCTGCAGTCTGATAGTTTGGAATGGAAGGTTGGTGGTTCGATCACTGGCTGGTTGAGTCTGTATGCCAAACTGTCCTTTAGTTTCCCACCAAATCTATTGCCCCATGAAACCACACTCTTTTCTTGCATTCAAACTATAAACATGTTTATTTCTGCTGAAACATTTTAACATGGGAGTATATATGGACTACCTAGATTTTAGAGAAACCCTCAGGTGGCCACTAGAGGAACTGCAGATTTTGTCTTTATGTTAGACCTTTGATGCTGCCACATGATTTAAAAGCCTGCTTTCGGTGTCCAGTACTACTGCAGCCGTTAAATCAAGGCATCAACAGCAACTCTAAAAAAAATCTAAAAAAAAGGCAAAATTTGCGATATTTGAGTGGGAATGAAAACTAGTTGGTAAAACAAAGAGATATGAACATGTCTTTAAACTTTAGATGAACACATGAAAGAGAGTGGGGTGATGTCAAGTCCGAAAAGATAAAAAATAATAATAATGATTGTCAGATTAACTGAAAACAGCCATCTTGTTGGTCCTTGGGGAAAATAAGTGGCTTGATTTCAACTCTTGACATTTTCGTGCCTGGATTGAGGATTAGCAGCTTGTTCCCTCTGGAGTGAACACATTGTGGTTGTTTAAAAAAAATCACTTTTGCCTAAATGAGTCGAGTTTTCATGCCCTCCTCTAATCACAGGCTCCAGATTGTCTTAAGACAGAGGGAGTTACCACTTCTCCTGTAAAAACAGGAAGGCGTGGATACATCGAGCGCCATAGTAGCCATGAGTGACACTCTGCGAACACGAATCCCTTCTGTCATTCATCAGCTTCCCAGTGGTCTATCGTTGCTATGACTCCTCTGCCACAAACAGTAGGACTTTCTCTATTGTTCTTCACAACTACATCCCACTCTCATCCAAGACTTTCTAAGACATGCTGTGATTTGTCATTACTCATTCTGTTAATAAAACACCCGGTGATTTTATTCAAAAGGGGATCACAAGGACACACAAAAAGCCCCATGTCATCACAGGTAAAAAGCTGTTCGCGAGCGAGGATGAGGTGAAAGTCGTTTACTCAGCAAAACTAGAACTTTACGCTGCAGCTTGAGGCTTCACTCTGTCCCCAATGGCTAAATGTTTGCAATCATGCTGCATGGGACCACCACTCGTGAATGAATGACAGCTTCTTGACAGCTTCATTAAGACCACAGATGGCAGGGGAAGTGGAGAGGAGCTGGAACAAATGCAGTGCTGGTGAAATGTGAACGAGGCCGCGGGACCTTTTCACAGCTTGCGTGGCTGGCCCGAGCCCAAGCAGCCTGTTTGGGCAGCCCGTTCCCCCTATCCAAAATCTGGCTTCGGCTGAGATCATGGTGCCCCTGCAGGTGAGATCTGATGTCGTGGTGGTAACTTCTCTGCTGCTTCTGCTGGTGGGCGAGTTCCAACTGCTGCCCCCTAAAGACCAGGATAGGGTGTGAGGACTACATGTGTGTGGTCATATAATTACTTACATCTGCACTTACACACAGGACAGTCAAGAACAAGGTTTTGATAAATTAATGAGAACGCTGATGTGACCACAAGTGCTTTTTTACATCCTCCATATGGTGTTTTTGTGTAACAAAGGAAAAGATCTGTCAGTCGGTCATTAACTATTGATTCCCATGTAAGTCAAGCTCCATTTAGGCTTTTATGAAAACAAACCACAGGAAAGAAACCAATCAATAATTATTGAGTATATCGTAATGTAGGAACCCACAAGGTCTGGGGGTCATTTGGCAACAAAAAGCTGGATGAACTTGAGAAATCCCACTGTCGCCGCATTCATTTTTAATAGCTTTAAAATGACATGTGTGTTAACACCAGGGATTTATGAGGGTTAGGATAGAAATGCAAGCCAACTAGCATCAGGAGCAGACAGAACTTTTCTTCTGGGCGAAACTGCTCTTCTAAAACATGCTGTAAATACAGCCAGAGGTCAAACGGCCTCTGCGGCCCTATTTGGATGTCTCATTTTCTGTCTGGCCAAAACAGTCGACCATGCAAATTATGGGAACATAACTGACCACTCCCCAAGCAACCACCATCAGGCACTGCAGGGCGCCTGAGATCCACACTGCTGCTGTGGAGATGCTTTGCATAGAACAACATGTAACACTGCTATTCATTCTAACCACTCTATCAGATTTTACAGTAACTATCATTATTATTGCATCTTTATTAATGAGGCAATTCCACTTCATTTCTCTGAATTTCCTACTGTGGGTTTGCAGTCTAGGGGTTAATTTTGCACTCTCCAGCATCTATATAGTTAACCAGGGAAACACGTTAAACCAAATATAACATGTTGGGGAAAAAACACAAGCTCTTTGTTAATTTTTATGTGATTTTTAAATGCTATCATTTTTTCCAAATATAACTGAAAAGCTTTATTCTTGAAAATCAATTAATCAGCATGCTTGTACTATGTTGTTAGACTGCTACCCTGATTTGTGCTTTGCTGCTGTGGCTGTTTTGTCAAGCAATTAATGGCAAAGGGTCCATGTATCTCATGTGTCTAAAGAATTAAAAAAGAGAAAGAGAGCTGACGTGTGTCTCAGAATAAAGTCAAATTAACTGAAAATCACACAGCCAAAAATACAGAGTTGTACAGGTGGAGAGGTGGACACGGGTTTAACGCATGCATTCAGCCCTACAAGAGGTGAGATAAAAGAAATGCCGAACACACGCGAATTCAGCTCCAACGTCACATTTTTGCCAGGGAATGATTAATGCCTGTAGAGGAGACTGTGCATCATTGCCCTATTCAGACACATGCGGGCACCTTCATATACAAGCACACGCACACAAACACACACAGCACCCAGGAGGGGAGGGTTATCAAACATAGAAGGGGATGAATAAACTTGTGTCGGGAAGCAACTAAGAGGAAAGTCTCAGGGGGTCTGCAGATAGAGTTGCCAAAGGATCTGTCTAGACTCTTTGCTACCACCTACACAGCATATGGTACAGGCTGATAACTGAGGCACAAACGAATAAGACTTGTGCATGTTAACAAGGAGGGAAAATGACCAGATATGCTAATGAATGTGTCCAGTGACAGCAGCAGAAAGCAGAGGCTGCAGCAGGTGAAGCCAGAGGTACAAAGAATGGAAGGTGGTGCTATCAACAAGTTTTAAAAAAAATCCTTCAGGGTGGAGTGTGAGCGAGATTGTACTGACATTTGATTTATCTCTCATTTCCTCAGCTGACGTTATCGCTCCAAAAAAAATCATCCTTCCTGGAGCCATGGGAAAAACAAAAATACTGCGCAGATTAGTCCCTGCTGTTTCATTTGAATCATACTTTTTCATAACTTTGTTTGCTGAGAGATGTACAGTATTTTTGTCTCATATGAGTGGCGGTGCGAGGGCAGTGTGGTTAGCCTGGCGTGGGCCTGGGCCAAAGGCACCTCATATAAAAACCAGCCACAGTGAGTCCTACAGCTGGGACCGGCTGTGAATTGACACTATGCCCATTCCATTAGTGGTTAAAATGGGCTGTGGTGTATGTATGAAACTGTCCAAGCTATCCACTCTGTGTTATATTTTAAATCTGCTCCCGCATTACATGGATGGAACGTCCCATTCAGCAAAAAAACAAAGCACAACCAAAGCATGTTTCCTCAAGTTTCCACCACTCTATTTATGTTTTTTTTTTTTTTTTTTTTTTTTTTTTTTTTACAATACATATTGATTGCTACCTAAGCAGGGACTGCTGGCTCTGAGAAATGAAAATGATATGAAATAAAAAAGTAAACTTAAAAAGGGGGCGAGAAATCAGTCTTTTGGAGCCTTTGATGCAAGGGGTGGGGCATCTTTGTCTCTTTCACATGCTGCTTCACTGCTCATCTCTTTTTCTCCTCACACACACACACACACACACACACACACACACACACACACACACACACACACACGCACGCACACCTTACTTAGAAAACATGTTTGAAATGTCAAATATTTTTCCCCGTTCAACACTGTACACTGTACTGTAGATGGACACATGTTGACATTTTTTGTACAGTACTGCTTTAGTCAGACTGTTTTTGGAAAGCGACAGTTATCTTCAGTAAACATTTGACAGTAAGGCAATGCTTGAAATGCTTGCCAAGTAGTTATAGAAGTCAGGAGAGTGTGGATAAAATTCAATACAGCTGATGCTGACAATTCTCAACATTACTAAAAGATTAACAATTAAACCCTGCATTTCCTCTAATGTCCACTAGAGGCTCCAGAAATAAGTCAGTCCCCAGAGACTACTATGCAAAAACTTCCAACTTTACAGCAGTAGTTGTTTACAGAAAAAAATATCTTGATCTTTATAGCTAATTTTCCCCATCATAACAACTGTTTAAATTACATTAGCTGTCTGCTAATCTTCACCTCAGCTAATTGGAGTCCCTGAACTGGACCTTTGGACCATGAGCTGTCATTAGCAAGTATATGTATCCACACAACCTAACTAGCTAGAATTAGTTTATATATGCAATCTGTTTCACTACTGCAGGTTTAATTTGTTCACTCTGAGGAGCACAGTGTGCCATAATGGTGCCTTGCCTAATGTCTGCTTTGGGTGGAATAAAAAAGTCTTAATATAACACAGGACCTTTGGCTTATAACAGATGTTGAATTTTGAACACTTCCACGAAACACTTGATATGCTGTGACTTACAAAAATCTGCTGCATACACAGAAACAAGCAGCATCCAGGATGTCCTTGTGTTTTTCCTGATACATTCCCTCATTTCACAGTCGACCCACCACGCCGTCCTTCGCACTCCCTCGGACACCGCCCTCCTCTTCCTCCCTCCTCCTTCTCCTCCTCCCTCCTCTCTACCTGCAGGACCCGAGCTCATTGTTTTTGCCCTGCTGATTAACCTCTCCTACGCCTCAAGGAATGTCTCACATTGGGTTTCCGGATGTTTCTGGCTCCACAACATGCCCAGCTTTTTCTAATGAGCTCCAGCCACTCTGAGCTCTGGGCGAGTTTGCCTGCTGTGATTGGCACCGGCTCGGGAGGACAGTGTGGCTGTGAAATAGGATGAAGTTTAGGCCCATCCTACAGCAATCAAATGACAGAGTGAGGCTGAATGCCTGAGTGAAACTGCAACACATCATGCAGCTTTAGATGTATTTTGTGAATGTCTTTTTGGGTTTTTTTTGGTCTATAAATAATATGAAACTGATGTGAATCATTATAAATTCACACTCCTGTGTTCCAGTACACATCATTTTCATTTCATTTTCATAATCCATCCATCCTCTTCCGCTTGTACAGTCCAGGGGGGCTGGAGCCTATCCCAGCTATCTTAGGGCAAAAGGTGGGGTCCATCATGGACAGGTTGCCAGTCTGTCCTAGAGCTAACACAGAAAGACAGACAATCATCCATGCACACATTCCCTCCGATGGGCAATTTAAAATCACCAACTGACCGAACCCCATGCATGTCTTTGGACTGTGGGAGGATACTGGAGTACCCGGAGCCAGGATTTGAACCCAGGACCTTCTAACCAATGCACCACAGTGTCACCCTCATTTATAATTTGATTGGATTTTATTTATAGCACCAGTTCACAACAAGTCCCCTCAAGAGATCTGAAAAGATACGCTATGAGCAAGCATTTAGCAAACTCCTATTTGACAAGAAAGAGACCTCTAACAGAACCAGGCAATTATCTGAACATATTATTGGTCAGATAATTGCATTGAAAATGCTCCAAAAGGTTTCATAATTGGTAGCACAATCCACAGTCAGAACAACAATGAAGAGTTTCTTTGAGTTTCAAGGACAAAGCTGCACCTTCCTCTGTGATCAGGATGTTTGCTTTTCTTTATCCCTGTGAATACTCTACTTTTATTGGCCAGACTTGGATGTGGTCGACAATAAATTCATCCTACTAGCAAGTGTTGCTTTATTGCCTAATTCCTCTGTGCCAAAAAGCTCTATTATTGTGCAAAAAATTTTAAAAACACATCAGTGAGACATACTAGCTGGCAGGTTCCTTCATCAACATAAACACACACTTTCATATGTGTTTTTAATTCAAACATCTATTTCACTGACATCATTTTATTTGACAAAAAGCTGCTGAGTTTATGTAGAACTGTCTTCCCAGACAACAAAATACCAGTATCTCTAGAACGGTGGGAGTTCTCTAACTGAAATGAGCCTCGACTTTCCATGATTACCCCATCAAAGCTTTTTTTTTTTTTTTTTACCATGAAACACCCACTTTTGCAAGTGACTGTATATTATAATGTATTCAAGTAAATGCAATACTGACCCTTCTCATGACTAACTGGGACATGCTTGATTAACAAACTGGGGCCCCACTCAGGCCTGCATAAGACAAGGAAAACCCACAAAAACTCGTTCCAGTCCATCCCCAAGACAAACACATGCTCTCCCCGCTCATCCGGCCTCACCTAACCCATGAATTTGATCTACTCAAAAATTATTTATGATTCACGAACTGAACAAAGGTCCTACAAACATAAATTCCACTGACCCAGCAACACAGTTTTCCTGTTCTCCCTTCACAGTAAAAGTCAAGCACTGTGCTTCTAAAAGCTTGTCTTGTGGAGCAGCAGAAGGAGGATATAATCAATTTGCATTTGCTGAAGATCTAGGACCAAAACATTTAGCCTTAGCACCATCCCGTTTATAACTTTGACAGTGTATCAGCACAGAGAATCCTACACTTTAAAGTCAATTAACCCAGCAGACTTTGACTGCGTGGGGCTCGCTCCCTCTCACTTCCTCAGCGTTTTCTGACTATTGTCAAATGACTGTTCTGGCGCAAAAAGATGTTAAAACACCATGTCTGCTTTGTTTTGAGGAATAAAACATGGCATCACCCCATGCAACCAAGGCGCAGTCTCTCCCAGACTCCTGGGTAATACTTGAGTGCATGCTGCTTGGTCACCCGGAAAGAACCTCGCCAGCAGGAGTGATGCTTCACATAATGGGAAATCAATTCTATTTTTGTTGCCTGGGTAGGTGGGCTTAAGGAGTAATTACTCGGTCAAGAAACAGGAGACCAGGGTAGAGAGAGAGAGGCAGGCTGTCCTCACAGCTTATCCACTGTGGGCCTGTGCTGATGTGAAACCAATACCATTATCCAGTTAAATCCGCCATGGCCTGCTCCTGCTCACTAAGAAAAACAGTGGTGCAAGGCTGCACCATCGACGTGTGGAGCTCCTTAATGAGATTCCTTGGGGTACATTCTCAAGGATTTCATGATTCTTCCAGCGCTGACTTGTCTCCAACCGGCTGGTGGGTCTACAGAGAGGCAACAAATGATTACACATTTAAACACACCAGTGCTCTTATCAGGACACTCCATTTGTTATAGTCATCCCCCGAAACCCCAACCCTGCGAACTCAGCATCCCACTACAGGAGAAACAAGGCAGTCTTGACTCAGACAGACAGACAGATGTAGTTTCCCTTACATAACAGGTCTGTGTGGGCCTTTTAAAGCTACTAGGCCTAAAACTGCTCATATGTACGTGCATACATTTCTTTATTAAATACATTTTGAAACCACAAAGATGAAAAATTAGGAGCAAAGTTAAAGTTAGACAAACAACACAAGAAACAGATCAGAGAAGCTAAATTTTTGAACAGGAGAAACTTTACCTTTGTTCCAACCAAGCAATTATTCCATAAAAGGATACTGGACATTCACTTCACTTATACTGTAGGTCTTAGAGAGACTCCAGAAATGATCTTTCTCTTAATCTTTCCTCGGTCAAATAAAAGTCTTTGGTAGCTTAGCATCAGATCATGATCGGAGTATGTCAACCATCAGATGTGATCTGTCCAACCAGCTAGCATTCCAGTTGCATCTTCTGTTAACGCATTTTTCTTATCCACAAAAGTAACCCATATATCCCCTTGGGTTAATACAATGCGGAAATGGGGTCAGGTAAATCGATAGGTCCTTGTGGCTTTGCTGACCTTTGAGCTCAGCCAGTCACAATAATGGGAAAAGTGAGTCAGTGTTGATTAAGTGTGTAGAGATCCAGAGGCTTTATTCCCCCTTTCTCAAACATGCTGTACGTTCAAACCCTGAATCAATTCTACTTTTCTTCCAATGCCTCCCCTCCTGTGTTCTCCCACTCCTCCCTTTCCCTCACTCAGCTTCCGTCACAGCAGGCTTTGCATCTTTTGTAAAATGTGTGAAAAACACAATGAAGGTTTAAGATGATTGAACTTGGGGTTGAAATCTGGATGCATCTCTCCCCGACCCAATTAAAGCAGAGTCAATAGAGACCAAATTAAAAAGCCCCGGGGTGGTGGTCCTTGCCAGAAAATGCCAACGAAATCAAGACAGTCAAGGCCGGCACAAAGGCAGAACCCCTTTAGTTCTGTACAGTCCTCCTGAGCTCCCCTGATTAGAGCAAAGGGGGATTATTTAAGGCCTTTTCTTTCATAGCCAGAGTAAATGAGGGGAGAGGGTATCCATTCACACAGGGCAAAGGGCTGGGAAAAATGGACGACTTTGGGTTGGGAACCATTGACGCTGCTCACTGATGGGTGAACAACCCACCTCCCAAAGACAACACCCACAGTGGGAAAAAAATCTAAATTAAAATGGAAAATAGCTCTGGTAGGCAGGGTTAAGACAAACATTGGGAAATGGCAACCTATCCAGTAAAACTGTGGTAAGATTTTATGATTCCCATGCAGTTTTCCACAAATACCTTCTATATGGACTCATTGGATCTTTAAGCACCAGATTCAAACATGTTTAAGGTTTGGATGACCGTATTTAGACCCCAGATTTAAGCCACCATATATAAACCCCCGTGGAAAAATGCAATTTGTGCCACATGATATAGAAGAATTTAAAAACAATTGTGCCAGATGGCAAAGTTTGTGAACTTCCTGATGTGGCCAATCCCATTCATCTGTAATTATGCTAAAGCTTGTTTTCAAATTCCTGAATGTAGACTGGTTTAATGAATTCTTGACCTTTATTTCAAGAGTTATACAAGGATGCTGGTCTCAGCGGCTGCATGAATACTCTACTATCTCCCCCTACTACCTTCATAATTAGGTCCCTTCACTCTTCTAAACACCCATCTTGTGATTCCCTCTCGTACAATTTAGTCACAGCATGTCAGATTGGAGGTTAAGGAACCCTACCCCTTCCATAGGACCTTTAGTAGATGAGCGCCCTCATTTCAGCCTCAGAGCCCTGTGGAGACACCTTTCACTGGGCAAAGCCCTCTCCTGGCGGGATGTGAAGCAGTGAGGGAGCTAAACTAATTACAGCTGGTCCTGTCTCCCTCTCTGTCTAAGCCAGGGGCTTACCCAGCACAATGGGGCCTTTAGCAGAGTGCCTATCCTCTTTTGGCTCCACGGTTTGGAAGCACTGAGGCCTACAAAGAGACTTCCATTAGTGTAATTAGAGGCAAAATGAAGTGCAGTTTTGTTCTGTATCTGTACTAAGTTGTTTGGCATGTTTTTTGTCTGTCTTTTTTGTGATGCAGGGACCTCTGGTTTCTTTTAGCTTTTGCTGAGCACTTGGGTGATAATGAAACACACCCTATAGGCTCAGAGGCCATATCTGATGAGGGCTCCTTTACTGTTTGTTTTCCTTTTGTGTTGACATTAAAAGAAAATACATTAATCTTATTCCTATGGCAACGGGCCTCTGGGATACTTTTTAGGAGAATATTTATCTTAAAACATCTTGCACTGTCTTAGCAAGAGATTTTTCCCTACGTTGGTAAAATGAAAATGCTGGCTATTTCACATAAAGCTTCTTTCCTCTCTGAGTATAAGACGCAGGGCTTAGCTGGGATATAATTGTGTTTATTTTACGAGAACAATCTAAGCTGAGACAAAACACTTGTATCTGTGTTTCCCTGCTAAGTCAGCCAGAAATCTATTGTCTTTTTCTGAAAACAAAGACTTACAAATAAAACCTCCAACCATGGCTTTTATTTTGCAGTTGTTAATGGATCAGATAAAAGGGCACCTTCGGCACCATTTTAAATATCAAAATCAGTGTTTTCTGGAGGACTGCTTCTAATGAAGCTATGTCAAAATGATGTATCGCTTCAGGGCTTTTATAAACAAGTCAAAATTGCATGTTGGATATTGAGATGTTTAACAGTCCAATAAATAAATCAATGAATCATAAACTCTAGTCAGTCGATTTGTTTCTTTGTCACATACAACAGAGTAAATTCTGGATTTTCAACAACTGTATAACAACTGTACAAGGAGAGACTATTTTTCCAGCTCAACTCTTTAAATTGTATTAAGGCTTAAAGTTTGCTTTATTAGAGGCATGGCATCTTTGACTGACAGCTGTCTGCTAGCTGTCTGCTTGGCTTCATCTCAGCTAATCAGAGTCCTTGAATTGGACATCTGGACCATGTTGGAGCTTTTTGAAGCAATTATTTTATTTTAGTTTAATGCAATTATCTCACCAATAATATGACTCATATGCAGTTACTTGTACTTTGAGACCATCCAAGAAATCTAGGCTCTAGTTTTGGTTAGCATTTTTAGGATTTTATTTTAATGGTACTCAGCACTTCTGTAGCCTATGAATATGGCTTTTCTTTTTAAGCTAGCTAACTTTAGTTGCTTTAAAAATTTTCACTCCACCCTCTTCTTCAACTATAGTCACCTCTGTATCCGAAAATCAGGCACAGATAAATGTTAATCTTGTCCCCTAGATCCATATATTATAACCAGAAATGATTTAGGATAAATGCAGCAAGTCTTCTGCGTGTGTTTTTGACTGCCCAGCTTACAGTTTATCTCACTTTGTTCCCAGTGTGTTATGATGTCTTCCCACACACGGAGGCCACTAAATCACAAATAGTGGTTATTGACTGATAGTAACTATTTATTACCTAACTTTTAAGCTGCATCTGTATTCATAAATTCATTTTCACAGCACTTGGAGGATTTAATGGACAGATTGTTATTTCAAAACTATGCTGCTGCAGTTTGCTACTCAAAAATGCTCACTTCCATATATTACATAGTCTGAAATTTTATGTGGGGTACTAAAAAATCCTTGATAAGAGAGACATTACTGTTAGAAATTATACTGAAATTCAATTTGAAATTCTTCTGCCTTTCTATTAAATTTTGAACTCTAAAAGTCTTTCTGTTAATCTCCTCCTGGTGGCTTTTCTGCCCTTTAGCTACATCCCACAACCTAGCTCTGCAGTCTTCATTTATACAAATCTTGTAAGAGCATGCAGGCTGCCAGAAACGCCCTGCCGTCTGTGCTGTTTGCCTCAACAACCGCTGTCATGAAGCTCAGCTTGACACCGAGGAAACAGTGATGAGTGAGAGAAGTGGACCCAGCCGGGTAGGAGATGACGACAATGATCCAAGCCACAGCCCAACTCCCACCCCCACCTCCTTTGGGGGCAAGCTTCTTGGAGACTCAGGTCTGCACCTCCAGAGGCCCCAGACCCTGGTGCTGATGGATGTCCAGGTGGCTGACCATGAGAGATGAAGGGCCCGCTAGCAGATGGACGATGGACCCTGAAGCTGACAGGGTTAGTGTGAGATGCAGCACAGCTGAAGGGGGCAGCAGGGGCTGTCATCAAGATCATCACTCCAAAATGGGCCCTCAGCCCTGTGCTAATTGCTGTGAACCTATACATGGAGTACAATGAAAAGATGTTCATGCAGTTTGTACTGGCTGTTTGCCCGAGCAGGCTGTATTTCACCACATACCAAATAAAAGAACTCTAAAATATACTTATGTGACCATTTCTCATCAGTTTACTGTGAGGCACCATCATCTGCAATCTTAGATAAACAAAGTATCCACAGAGTGCCTCTTGTATAATATTGTAAAATATTGCTTCGTGGAATTAATAGCACATGTATAACACATGCATCGATCGAAATCTGTCTAGCAGCTTAATTTATAAAAAATTATTCCCCCCTCCAAAAAATAAAAAGTAAAACTATTTAAGTGCAAAACATATCCTGAAGTGTTAATGTTAAGAAATACGTAAAGACAAAAGCAGAAGCTTAGGGTACTTGCAAAAAGTCGATGTACTTTTAAGTCTTTTCAATTATAATATAAACAATGAAATTTTAATTTTAAAAAAGGTTTTAAAATCAAGTTACAGTGATATAAAAATCAAAAGGAAAGCATTAATTACCATATAATATTAACTAAAACCTGACAGAATACAGAGACGAAGGAGCATAGAGAGTCTTTTGCCCCAAACTTTGGAAATGCTAATGACATCATCACATGAGATCAACATGTTTGATTAGAAATTGACATTTTAGTTACCAGTGTTGGAACAATACGGTTGCTGTCATGGTGACTTCTACACTTAGAGAGAAGAGTTATTATTTGCTCTTGTATTTCTATCCACTGAGTATCAGACTTCAGTGGACACTGTTTGGTCACATGTGGCTTTTAAAAAGTTGACCTCTTAAGTCTAAATTTGGTTCAGGAGTGAAAGGTCATGAATAATCAAGGTTTAGAGGACACATAGTCATTTTTTTTTTCAATCCCGCATTTGTTCCTATTTTAAGTGGCCGTGAAATGGTTGTGATCAGTCTGCGAGCACACATGACCATTTCAGTACTGTAAACCTCTGAGCCTGTTGACAGTAAAAAACTATATATTGGCAAAGCATTGCAGAGGCACTGAAGAGTATCTTTTCAGCAGTCTGAGATGACCTTTCCCTTTCTCACCAAATCTCAATGTTAATTAAACGTCTGGCAAAGTCCTTTTTTCAACACGGTTTTGCTGGGCACAGCACTTCTGCAGGCAGCAGTAGTCGAGTTAGGCCATTCTTTAAAAAGCAGGATATATCAATCACAGTATTGCAAGAAAGTCAATGCACAAGTCTATTTTTTTTAAATGCAACATTTGATTGGCAAGTAATTTGCTTACTAAATGTGTGTGTATAGTCCAGAAATATGAATAGAACCTGTTTTTTAAATATAAACTACACCTTTTGCCATTTACGTCTAGATGGAAATTCTGCCTCGTTGTGTGTTGTTGAACTTGACTTTTTTTTTAGCTGTTTCTTAGGCCTGAAGCGTTATTTTGCTCAGTTGTGATTTTACAGAAATGCGTAATTGTCCAGTCCATAGACAGGCAGGCACTGCTCAGCACATGTCCCGTTGTGTCTTTATAGAAGAAGATCATGTTGCAGACTAAGGCAGAGCTCAGGTTACTGTGTGCTTTTTCATATGAAAAGTTTCCGATACTCCGACGGAGGCACACGCAGCTAGAGCACTGCACTCTCCCATGACTGACTTCTAAGTGGTGTTTAGCCATAACAGGTCATAGAGTCTTGACTGAATGTAAACATATTTGACAGCAGTAAAATGATACCAGCAACACAGAGCGACCCCCACAAAGCCTCTAAATCCCTCTGTGGGGGTTTGCCTTTTTACACCTGCAGGCCATGAGCTGCAACACCACGGTCACAATCCATCTGCTCTTCCTGTCCCAGGCCAAGGTCGACAGTCTGAGGGGGCACACTGAGATGGAATAACGACCCACCCTAGGGTGTTGGGCTCCTTCAGTTTGGCTAATGTTGTAAACACCTGACGTTGAGCCAGGTGCAGACAGGGAATCACAGACCTGTGTCAGACAATTTTCTAACAGATTTGAATGACTAAGGATGATTCAGACAAGGAGAAAAAGCCTATCAATTAATGCCAAAAATTATAATTAAGCCTGTGCTTCATGACATGAACCTCTCCTTTCTTGTAGGGTCTCTGCCTTACAGTGCTAAGGCAGCTGTTTACTGTTTGTCTCCCTCCAAACCTTTGTAATTACCACCAACTTTGACTTGTAATGGGAAGCATTTACCAGAAAGTTTTGGTGTATTTTCTCACTTCTCTATTAGGGAAGAAGAAAATGCATTACTTGGTCTGAGATCAGCCAGTTAAGGCTTTAGTAGATAGCTATGAAGTGAGTACGTCATCACTTCGTAAGCAGATTAGAAGCTTTACCTGCTATATTGTTGATAATGCAAAGAAAATGAAGAAATGCAATTCCCTTTAGGGATCAGAGGCAGCTCCTACATACTCCTGTCACAACCCAAAATTCACCCACTCAGGCGAATGCAGATACAGAATGATAAGAAGTTGTAATTTACCGCAGGAGAAGATCGCTGTCAACTGATAAAACAACACAGTTTTATCTCGTAAATATGCTTTGCAATTACTCATCTTCTGGGGGCCTGGAGGTTAGCAGCAAATTGTTGTTTGACTATCTGTTATTTGGAATCTGTGTTAGACCTCCAGACAATAAACTGTATGTATACATCTGAGAATACAGTCTCAGCTTGTTGAAAAGTCAGCGTGACAGAGGGTCACTCGTACAGAATTTTAATGAACTCTTTGATTGGCCTGAAATTTGTGTGACTGCACCATACTCAAGAGATTTTGCAACAAGTGAAGCCCGAGATGCTCCAAGTTTTCCTGACACCATTTGGCTGTAGTGCGGCTCAAAGTGAGAAGTGAGTAATGAAGTAGATTTGTCAGCTTTGAGGGAGAGTTGAAGAATTAATGTCAGAGTTGAATTAATAGACTTCTAGGCTCATCCAGCCTCAGTGTACATGGATGAAGGCTTGCTAATTAATAGCAAAACAAAGAAAGGATGATAAAAACCTCACACTGAGGCTGTGCACGGCAGATGAAAGACACTAATGCTGCTTGTGAAAAGGAGGGCAATTATTAGATGGGAACAAAGCTGCTGAATTAAAACTGTTTTCTTTTGCAGTCTGTGTTATCCACCTTTCCTTAAAGGCAGAAGACCAAAGTGGCCCCCTCTGCTTGTAAGGGTTACACAGACAGTTTTATAATGGCCTTTGATGCTCTAACAGCCACTGTAATTGTCGCTCAGCACAGGACGTGTGCTCCAACGGTTCCTTGACTGACACTAGTTTGCTACACGTTGCCATGGAAACAGCATAGCAAATTTTACCCAGGTTTATTTACATGGGCAAACATGTTGGCTACTGAATAATACCTAGTTTCACAGACGGACTGATAATGTGGTTAAAGACAATTACTGGATCCGTGGTCGCCCACTTAAACTCAATCAATAACAATTTACATCATCCTTTTGTCTAATTTGAAGAACTGTCCTCTTGTTACATGAGCAGCTGTTGGAAACATCTTTACGTTCTGAAAATATAAACATTTCTAAGATTTTATTATTCTGAAACTTGTGGTTAACATGTATCTGTGTCTCGGTGATGCCCCCGTACAGATACACAAACTTGCTGACATGGATCATTAATTTAAGACGCGATCCCTGTGTCTGAATATCGTTACTTCTAACTCTAAAAATTAAGATGGCAGCAGTCAGTAGCTCAAAATGCAGAATCCAAAATCAGAAGGTGACACAATGTTAGCTAAGTAATGGGAGCTGAAACAGTGTTTATTACTCATTTCAAAGCAGTTTATCCACTTTCCAAAGCCGTGTAGCGGGTCATGTTGGACCCTTTGCTGTGCCACGTGTTTGACACGACTGTTGGGTGACTCATGGTAAACAAGCAAGTCTAAAGAGCAGAGGTGATGCTTTTGTGGCAGAAGAAAGACAGCTCATTATTAATGAGTTGGTTTAAACTTCTAACTCACAGGTGTTAAATGCAAACCGATAAAGACATCGCATGGAAATTAATAAAACACCAGCTGAGTCGTAGACAAACAATTAAATAACAGAAAGTTTGTTTTTTTCTACCACAGAAATGTTCATTTTTTATCAAAACAAAAACAAAAAGAAAGAAAAGGAATAAATATATTCTGTCAATTAACAGAAATTTAAAGTTTTATAATTAAAGGACTGTTTTATATAAAATTACAGTTTTATTTCTTACAATTTCTTTGTCATTTAGAAAAACTGAGACATCGTTTTCCTATCTTAAAATGCCTCAGGGATTTAATGTGTAGTTAAGCTTCCTTACACTGACAGAAAGAGGAGTTTTGCTGGTCCGGCCCACTTTGAGCTGGATGTGGCCCATTTGTGAGGGCTACATTGTTGCTACTGACTTCAGATGCTAAAGCTTGATGGTTCAGCTCTCAGTGTCTCCAGGTTCATGACCAGGAGGTCTGTGACTCAACTGAGCTCATCGGGACATAAAGACATAGAAACGCTTCAGGATAATAACTAATTAATTAATGTATTACTGTAAACCTAGCTTGGCCTGTCTTCTCTGAAGGCCGTGAGACGTTTTAGGTTGAAATATAAGAATTTCTGAGTGAAATAATGTGACTGTTGGTTGAAGTGTTCAGATGTGTATAAAGAACTTTATTGCAAAATAACTTTTGCATTAAGTGTTCAATTAGTAGGTGGTCACTAAAAAGCCTCTCGCATCTTTTGAAAGTTAGGTTAGAATAATGAGTGTCCTTGGAAGAAAAATGTCTGAAATTGCCTAAAATGAGCAGAGCTCTGTGTTCTCAGGCTGACGGGGGGAGAAACTGCCAGAACACGCCTGCTTCTATATATTTATTAATGAATTTCTTTGATGGAAAAGGGCACCTTAATTATTTTTTCTTATGTGTCCAATTTTTGCTCGATTAAGCATGATGACAGTGTGATTTAGAGATGAGTAGTGTAATTACTGATAAAACTAGTCAAGAACTACGGGGGCCCTTGTCTAATTTAAAATGCCTCAGCTTTTCTTTGAACCTCTTGTACAAAGATCTTTCTAGTAAATGACATGCACGCATTTCTCTTATTCTATTTAGGTGGGCATGAGCAGAAAATCACTGTTTAGCTTTTTTCCTCCATTCTGCTACCTTTCAAGTCTATGATTAAAATCTGGAATGTTCCAGATTTAATTAACTTATGATTTACTTTTTCTTCTTGTGCTTCCCGGCAAGGATATTAAAAAAGGGGCATTATTCAGGAGTACGAATGGATGCTAAGCATCACTGGAAATCTAGTCTAACAGGCTCTGACAATAATGAAATTTATATGCCACAGATAAACCGGAGAGTCTGTGCTACAGCAGGCTCCTGAGGTTCAAGACAAATTTAGATATAGTTGCTCTTATTGCCGAGCTTCTGTTTTATGTGAGGCTTTTGTCTAAGTACAAAATGCTCCTCGCTTTGACACACACACAGAAGTTTTAAAGTGCTCATGAAAAGAGATGATGAGTAGTGGAAAGGGTGAAGAAGACTGAGACAAACAACATAAATGCTCAAGTGGACTTAAAATATAAAATTAAAATTAAATTGTTTCCTGGGTTTACAATTAATCAGTTTACGAAACTGTCTCTGTGTTTATTAAAATCATATTATGATATATTAATTACACAAATATTCCTCATAAAAGGGTGTAACTATTATTTTTGTACTGTTATGGTAACAGAGTCTCTCGTCACCTCCTTATCTCTGTGTGTCATGGATTACTTGGGGTTAAGACAGCTGTTTGGTGATATATTATTGGAGAAACTGCGTCACTGGATCTGCTGGTGACTCGGGTGTTTTGGCTCTACATGAGACCACAGGACGACACAGCTGCTGGAGACACCGCACTGAGATTTTGAATCAAGTCCTGGATGAACATACCTGCTTTAATGTGTGTTCAGCTGCTCCTGACATGAATATGATCATCTGTAATAAATGTATTTGTGTTTTAGAGTAATCGTCTGCATCTCCTGAACAGTTATTTAAACATCAGTCCAAACGCTGACCTGATCACAGTAAACAAAATTAAAGACCAAGCTGCAGAAAAAGAGTTAAAGTATATCATATTTTTGTGCATCTCACAATGTATATAAAAATATATAAATTCTTTTGACCATCAAGTTCCTGTAGTTAAAACCTGATATAGTAATAGCACTGTTTTAACAATGCCAGGTCAATTGTCCAACCCTAACCCTATACTTTTGGAAGGAAAGATTTTCAGTTTTATTAAAATATTTCTTACTTTTGACTTGGAAAACAGTTTATTAGAGCCAAAAATCACATTCTAAGAGCACAGGGTGAGACTTTAGGTTTCCTGTCTTTGTCGATTTTGATTCCGGCCTCACAAAGTAACACCTAGCGTATTAAAACGATTGATCCAACTCGTTTTCATTTCATCCTGCCTGGTCTCCGAGTGCCTCTTTGGCATCATGTTGCATTTCTCTCTTTAATTCAAAACAGCTCTTACAAAAACTCGATTTTACATGTGATCACTTTTACTGTCATCATCTTTTTGATATAGTCCTGTTCACGAAGCAATATTCCATCTTTCCATTTATTTCCACTTATCCAATTCAGCACCTCTGTGGCACGGTCAGGGGCTGGAACCAGCTGCCATCAAGTAGCCCTGACTATAGTATGCATTTGATGCTGGCCTAAATTTGGACAGAGTCAAATGTTGGACCCCGCCTACATTGGTAAGCATTGTAGGAGTTAGTGGGCGGAGTCAAATATTTGGCCCAGCCTACTTGTTACTGAACTATGTTAAGACAAGATTATTTACAGTTTAGTGGCGGTAAAGTTTTGTAGAAAATAAGTTTTAGCTCTGAATTATTCCTGCTTACTTGGGTTTGACATTTCTTTCACTGAAACAAACAAAAGCAGCACGAAGCTCTGACGTTTGCTCCGTTAACTGCTGACTCTTGGCGCACTGATGTGCTGCTATTTATTGATAATTCAACCATGTCTGAATGTTGGAAAAGATGGAATATCTGAGTGAGGCGTGTTACTAAAATGTGTTCCAATCACATGCTCTGATGCACTATCAGTAGCTAGCATATTTTGCTATTCTCTTAGCAACCTGTGATTAGTAAATGCCGTTATTATTTCTCACAATAATGAATAACTTGATATAACATCGAGAGCTGCAGTGATGCGATGCTACCAAACAAAACACTGAAAAGTACAGCCAGGTGGATGATCAGCCTTTCAGGGTGCCGTTCAAATTAATTTGAGCAAATTACATGTTTGTTTCAGGAAAAAAGTGACAGGTAAACTACAGGCCTCTTCTCTGTCAGCTACAGTGAAGCTGTGCTGTTCACTGAGACTCCAGTGTGGCACACATTTGGTGCAATAAACATATCAATGTGTCACTCTAAGAAGAATTTTAACAACAGTCGGTCCTCCAAGGAGAGGAAAAAGTGGCTGTTACTTCAAATGGCTCAATCACTTTTTCAAGGAGTGCACCGCAGTACAAGTGCAGTTGAGTGCAGCACCACTACAGGCTTCGTGTTAGCTTTCTATGCTCCAGTTAGCGTCATGCTGGCATCTTGAAAAAAGGCTGCAACTCGGCCAGAGATATTCACACACACACACACACAGATGCAGAAACATATTTCATTGTGACTCCTCACTTATAGAGTGTGAAAAGACATGAGGACAGGGTCCCAAGACAGGTCATGGGGAGTAGAGGTCGGCGACAGGACACAGACGAGCCATGATGAGAGAAACAGGGAGAAAGATGGATGGGAAGTCGGGTCTTGTGCGTTTATCATAACAAGCCGGTTTGAGTTTAAATCTGATTATTTTGTGTATTTTTCTAAAGCCTGAGCAGAAAAGAGTTGTTAGTTATTTTATGGAAATGAACGTGGACCTCATGATTTAGAAATTGGACTGCTGCCCCCCTGCTACCTGGGGCCAGGTAAGTGGCAGAAAATGAATGGATGCACATGTGTGTTTTCAGGATTTGTTTACTTTTTGTGCTTTTCAAGTCGTTCTCTCCAAGTCTTGGCAGTCGGGGCATTGAAAAAAAAGAAATAATAGTTCAAAAGTCCCTTTTGCTTTTCTCCCAAATGTAGGTTTAGGTGACTTAGACCTCACAGGCTTAAAAGACTGCCACATTAGAATTGTTAAACCTGTTGGAAGACAGACAAAATATTCCTTACCAAATGTCGCTAAGAATGCTATCTCATCATGCTTTGAGATTTTGCCTTACTTACAAGCCCTCATGAATCCACTTGTGTCACTTAACCTTCAAGCATTGCTGCCAAAGCTGCCTCCATAACTCAGGTGCAAAAAGGGAGAAGACAGAAGCACTGAGGAGGGAAAAAACGTCACAAAATACCAACAACAAGTCATATGGAATTAATGCTGTGTTATAATATTGTCACAGGATGACATGCTGGAGGAAACATGGTAATTTGCAGTTAAAGTTTCTACTCTACAAATTACAGATGTGGCAGATTTAGATAGGATTAAGATCACAGCCTCTGCATTATTAGAAATTACGAGCAGTCCAGAAGGTAATAAGTAGTCTTTGGTGTAGATACATTAAAGCCTCTGAAGGTCCTGCCGCAGTAACTGTGTGATGCACTCTGGAATATTTTTATGCACCAAACCTTTCAGTTTGCACATCAGTTTTGTGTCTTTTTTTACATTCTGTCAGAATACCTAAAGCAGCTGCTCAGCCATAGAAGCCCATGCCATGAAACTCCTAGTTTTTGTGCCGATTTCAGTGCCAGAGGAGGTTTGGAGCG
Organism: Aulonocara sp. 'chitande type north' Nkhata Bay; assembly: GCF_057382095.1. NCBI lineage: Eukaryota > Metazoa > Chordata > Actinopteri > Cichliformes > Cichlidae > Aulonocara > Aulonocara sp. 'chitande type north' Nkhata Bay. The sequence goes on from NC_141359.1 coordinate 32,033,168, forward strand.
CTGCAGTTACCAAGACGTCTGTGAGCCTCAGCACTCAGTGACCCTGCTCTGTAACTTTATGTGGTCAGTCTGACACTTCCTGCCTGAGCTGCTGTGGTTCCTAAACACTTGGACATTGCAATAACACCACTTATCATGGAATATTTAGGTGGGAAGAAGTCCCACCAACTGACTTGGATTAGTTGCATCTTTTTATAGCATCATATTCACCAACCTGTTTAAAACGACCCATTCTTTCACGTTTGTAAAGGGGGACTGTATGGCTAGGTCAGAGGTGAGGACCCTGTGGCTTGCTAGCTGCATGCAGGTCTTTCACCCTGCTAGCTTTAGGTGAAAAAATAAAAAATAAAACTAAGGAAATTTTAAATTATACAGGCATAAGTGTTTAGCTGTACACTGTGTTCACCGCCTCCAGAGGAATAAAGTTCTGCTGGTGCAACCTTCCAATGCCTCTCTCCATCTTTCCACTTTGCTAAGTTGACCCAGACCAGAAAGCTAGTTACCAGCTACAAGCCAAAGTCAGAACATTGAGCAGAGATCTCTCCAGTGAGGTTTGGAGCTGCGGATCTAGCGATAAATCTGCCATTCCTGACACTTTTGCAAACATGAAAAAGTATGCTTTCGATATGGAGAAAAATATGTCTCAAAAGGTTTGCAAATATGTCCGATATGATCCACAAGTAAAGATTTAAGAATGTGTAAATGATTTGTACACATTTGTTTCACACTGGGACTTGAACGCAGAAGCTGGCAGCATTAAATTTGCCCACATGGGCATGTGATGTGATTTGTGTGTATCCGGTGATTCATCCATCCAAGTATTTAAGGTTTTGTGAGCTAGTGAGAGAGATGTTACGTCTAGTTTTTGACGTTTGTGTGCACTCCATATTTCAGAGTCCTGTCCATCTCTGGATCCACATACCTGTTTTTTCACCTTAATTTATATATATATATATATATATGTATGTATATATTAGGTGTCTTTTTTCATTTATTTTATTTTATTTTGTATGTTTGCGGTATCCTGTTTGCCAGTGTTTTTTTTCTTGTTTCACTGTTTTGAATCTGTCTGCCTGTTGTCTGCAGTCCATTAAGCTTTCAGGGCCACTGTAATTTTCTCACACTTTGAATTTCTCTGGTTTGATTGATTAACTGAAAAGAAAAGTTATGAATAACCCCAATCTCAGTTTATCCAAGGTACTTTAAATAAACATCATGCAAGTAAAAACAACAAGCACTTTTGAGAGCTTTTATTATTTGGCCCATTGAAACCTATACTAATATACTTCACAGTCATTTATTTTTTTTATTGTTTTATTTATGTGGCTGTAGTACATGTCAATTTTATTTGAAGAAAAATGATACTTAGTCAGGAACACTGTACATGTTTTCAAATTGTTATGTAATTAAATGGTTATAACCTGTTACTGTAATGTACATAACAAAGTCATAATAACAAAACGTGATGTTTAGAATCCCCATTTATGATTCCCTAGATGCCTATATGTTATCAAAATGAACAACAGCAGTAACAAAACTTAGTTTTAAATAGCTCTACATTGTGATCACTTTGGTTTTTGAGATCAATCTACTCAATTTGAAGGAGAGGTCAGAGGTCAAATGTGACATGATATCTTTTCATATAATCTCTACATTGTACATTATATTTGTTGTCGATACACACCACACTTGTAAGAATCATAGCTTATTAGTTGTAAGACTTTTTATCAATTTTCAGCCAATAAATCGTCGAGTTGGCCTTGAAGACCTTGGTAGATGTAAGCCAAATTGTAACTGTTAACATGACCCCACTCTACACCCCTACAAAGAGTTCCCAGAAGTCATTCAAAACTTTTAGAGCTGTCATGTCTGCAGACAGAATGGCACGCACACAAACATTATGAAAAATCATCATTATTTTAAAATCCTCCCTTCACTCCTAAAGTCCGGATGTCACAAAAATATCCTTATGTTAGGATGATGAAATGGAAGACTAATATTATTTTTTGTACACTTTACCAGTGTCATAATACATATAATTTTATCTCATTTTTTAGTAAAGAAAAAAAAATCCACATACTGGTTTTGATTCGGTATTCATAAGAAGAAAGAGGAGAGAATAGAGGTGCTGCATTTTCTGCACCTGAATGTCAAACTCTTTACTGGAAAAACTTTTCAAAAGTCATTCTCTTGTTTTGCTATTATTTAATGTATGTTGAACTTTGTACACTTTAGTATTTTGATTGTATCTTGTACATTTGAAACAAACCCCTTATTCAGTAACTGCATAGAGAAAGGAAGGCTGCTCCAAAGTTTAGATGCGACAAACTCCTAAACCTGGTTACCTCTGGATTTAAAATAAGAGGGTGGAAATGTGCAACTATGCCCATCTCTGCAGAGGAATGAGCCAGAGCATGCAGAGGTGGTGGCATTGGGTTGTGTTTGTCTCTGTTTCCCTGTGAAGCGATGCGGAACTCCGCCTGGACGATGTTGGGCACAGAGCCACTGGAACTCAACGCCCCCTCCATCACACCCTCAAGCTGTCCCTCAACTACATAAAGCTGCCAAGACCACCTGATTCTGCATCCCAGAGTCCCAGCGACCACAGCACCATGTGTGGGAGTGAACCCTTGCTTCTACCTGCACCTGTGGCCTTTAGAGTCCTCAGAGAGTCTGTTACATGATCACGGCTGACAGAGCAGGAACCCAGCTCTCCCTCTGGGCTGAGACCTTTTCACGATGTGAGGGTGAGTGAGCTTCAGAGCTCGGTGTAAAAGCCAGACGCCCTGCACGCCACGCTGTCACACAACCAGTTGCACCACATTCACTGGAAGGGGCGCTGGCTGCATGTGCAGACTGTGGTTTCTGGAGTGAGACCTAACACTAAGAGAATATGATGGAAGTCAGGATGGATACGTGATACTCCAGATCCTCTTCTTTGGCAGCGGTGCGTAGCGAACCCATAAGACATTCCACAGATATGAACTTGGCTGGATGTCTATCTCTGTGAGCCACTCATAAAAAAATCCTTCATCCATTTGATGATGTTATGCCAACTGGTCTGGAACAAAATGGAGATTTCTGAGAATATAACATGAACTCAGCTCGTGTGTGACAGCCGCACATGGATATTCCAGTAAATACAGAACACTAATGTGGTATTTTTGGCTGCATAACCATTTCAATTGACTCTAACATACACATGGTAATGCTGAGTTAACTTTTACCCTGAGTCACAGGTTCCAAATGATTCTCCTCAAAATGCTCGTTTGCAATTTGAACGTGATTTGCAAAGACGCTGTTAATTTCCATAATGAATGCAGGAGTTCCTGTCGACAGTATAAAGGCATACAGTACACAAGCTCGAGGAGGACTGCCAGAGTGGATTCATTGTCTGCTTTATGGTGAATCACCGTGGCCTGGAAATAATTCATCACAGCGGTGAAACAGCTGTGAAGTGAGAAGTTGCTGTGGTTGTTATCCCTAAGTGCTTCTCTCCTTTTGTCTGCACGACTCGGCTCACTTCGGATCACACGGGCTCTGCAGATAAAAGTCCAGACATATAAAGGCCAGCCTTTTCTCTTAACTGTGCAAGGCTGAATTTCCTTGCCACTGGTTCAGAGAAGTTGAGAGTACTAGTTGAGTGAGGAAGGACATGACGTTTGCTGTGTGGTTGGAGTGTTACAGTATGCATGTACTCTGTAAGAGTGCTGTTTCTGAGTGCATGTGGTTGTTAAGACTCTCCTCTGTGCAGACCCTGAAGGTTGGCCCAGACTTCGCTGTCATTTCTCATCCTAATGGTTCCTGCCACACGCTCCTGCCAACATGCAGCTGGAAAAGAACCAAAAGCCATGAGGAAAAAGGAAAACTCAACAGACATTTAATCTGTCTACTACTCGCACTCGGAACAAAAGTCACTCTATGGTTATGAAGAAGAGAAACAACGGAATGATCCTCCCCCTCTCTAGAGGTTTATTTTAAATGCACATAGTGATATAAGGTGTGTCGTGGAAGCTACATAAGCACAGTACCAGCAGTGATATATTAAGTGCCTGGATGGGAGAACATAACATGCAATAATAATCCTACTCAATAAACCACATATTGTACTGATAATTTGCTTCATATTGCATCTAATTGCATTTTACAGCTTGCTCATTTCACATGCATTATATGTAAAGCTTCATGGTTTATGTGGCTCATAGACAAAACAACTGGTTAACATCACCTTAATCTAGAGCATGTCCCTCTTTTTTAGCCTCTTTCAGTGTCTTGCTTTGGTTTTACAGCCCACACTCTCCCTACTCACTACTTTTTTTGCTCAGAAAATCTCTGATAAACCCACAGCACAGGATCTTCCCAGCACAAAAATAAAATGACAATGTTAGCACCTAGCCAGTGACCATACTGGGGCATCTGTAGCACCACATCGAACCAGATATACACATCAGGAACTAAAGGATTCCAAAAAAAGGATGACAGGAGAGATATCTTGTACTTTGTACTATATTTATATTATGTACCATGTGAGGTCAGTAGCTAAATCCTTATTAGTCAGAAGTGACCACATCTGGATGAGAGGGTGAAGTGTATGTTCATTAGCATTAGCAATCTTGCTAGCAAACCTCATCGCTGTATGCGTACATCGTACAAACAATTGTTGTGGATTAAAAGACTGATTATGTACTGTGACATGAGCTGTTGCACAAAAGAAGAAATACTATTTTTTTTTAAACAACTGCATTGTTTTAAAGGGCCCACTAGCTACCAAGACTAAAACTGTTTTTGGGGGCTTATATGAGCTGTAAACAAGTTTATTTCTGCTGTAAAAGTAGACATTTTAGGAGTTAATGGAGACTGAGTCAAGTAGGAAGTCAATGAAAGATGGTGACTTAGCAAATCTTCACAATTTATTAGCTGAGAATTAATGCCACCAACTTTTAAAAAAATCTTATTTTTTATTAGAATTCCTACTCATTACTGGTGGACAAAGTTATTTTGTACACCACAAATTCTGTCACAAAACACATACAGTTAGGTTTGGTTAATAATACTCAAAGAGTCTGCTGTACAATCAGATGAGGCTGAATTTGCTGGAACGAATTCATCCAGAGTGACAAATCTGATGCAACCCACCCAATTATCAGTGCCTCCTTTTCATCCTTTGCATCTCGCACTCAGAGCAGATTAAATTAATGCATAGCGTCGACACCGTCCTCACTCTTCCATCGGAGTAGTTTGGAATTCAGGGCTGCACTTGGCAAATTTGGTGGCACCAACTGTCAGCAAGAGATAACTTAATTTTTTTTGGAAAGTCTAAAGGATTTAATTAGCTGCACTCATGTACTGTGACATAAACTGCACACTTCCTGGACTTAAACCTTCTCTTGTTAGAGCCTGCTGACTGTGTATGAAAAAGCTTCCTCTGTAGGTAGCGTCATTGTTGCTTCATCCATCTCTCTCCGGATGGACGGAGTGCTCATTTGCTGCTGTTGGAGATACTGCTTTGTATTTTCCTCCAAAGCTTTCATGCGTCACTTTCCCCTCACTGAGAAATTTCCTGTCAACAGTGATTCCTGACATCTGAAATAAGGTTTGGCAGAAACGATGAATCTGTAACATCTCAGTCAAGAGTTATGGGATTCTCTTTTCTGCAGCGGCACCAATTCATTTGCGGTTTAGGCTGTTAATAGGGAATTTTTTACATATAAATCTTACCTTATGTGGCCTGTCTTTTTCTACCACAGCAATCATTTTCAGTTCCTAAGAGCAACTGCAAAAGGCCTGAAATGTCAAATGCAAATGCAGCTGTTGAAATATTTGGACTCTTGGTGCCGTCTCGTTTTTTTTTTTTGTCTTTCTTTTATGCTGTCAGTTGGTTTCCAAGCCTCCATCTCACTCTCAGTAGCTGTTTGTCCCCAGGGATTGAACACATCGGTGTCACTCACTTCCATCACCTTTGCTGGGTTGTGTGTGTCGCTGTCACTCTCTGCCTCTCAAAAGCACCTGCAGCACAAAGACCACATTGTGAGTCTCACAATAAGGTGTTTAAATTTTGAGCGGCTGCTTCTGACTCTGCCTCACACTGAAAGGAAAGCAGCAAAAATATCCACAATATTTAAAGTGGAGTAACCTGCCACAGGTATGCAGAGTAATATGTAAACAGAGCAGATTTAAAAATACCTAATATATTTGCTTGTATCTTCCAACAGTTAGTTTTAGGTTATCATACAGAATCTATGCAAAAGACAACATTTTCGGTGCATTCATCCATCCATTTTCTACACTTTACTCAGGTCTATCTTCCAATCAAATTCGACTTGTTGGCGAATATCAAGATATCCTGAAGCCAAGCAAGAGATATCGTCCATCCAATGCTTCCTGGGTCTGCTCTGAAGTCTCCTTACTGTTGGACATGCCCAAAATGTGTCCAGAAGACCACCTTAGGTGATCCCTGTCAATGTGGAAGAAGAGTGGCTCTACTTGGAATTCCTCCTAAACGATCAAGCTTCTCCTATTTCTAACAAAGGTTTCAGACACCCTTCATAGGGAGCTAATTTGTGCTCTAACCCCAATCTCATTCTTTCAAGATCCAACATCCTGAAAACTGCCAGTCTGGAAAGTTTCCCATGCAGATGATGAAACTTTCAATCTCCATGGAGATTCAAATGGTTTACAGAATCCAACTCAAATACTAACAGAGTGTCCTTACTGCCCTTGTCACTGGGTGATACTTGAATTCCAATGCAAACATTAAGACAGCATAGGTGGAACTGGATGCTTTTGACTGGAGTCCCCTGAGACCCCAAAATATTTGTATTATTGTATTATTAAAAAGCACTAATCAAAATGAAAATAACAATGATGTGACATCAATAAGAACAAATTTTAAATAAAAGAAAAACACTGGGATGAGGCTTCATTCTAACTAAGAAAAAAAACATAAAACTAATGCGTCACGCAATATTCTACATAACATCTGCTTGTGTTTCTTGCCTCATTATGGTAGCCATATGTTTTTGTGGCCCATAATTACTTTGGCAGCTACAAAAATTTGAAGCAGTTCTAAAAATTGAGTTAATGGATCTAATAACCCAGTGCATCAAACTGTTAACAGAGACATGTGGGGCGGTAATAATGTTTTCTATACTACATGAAATTAAATTTTTATCAGGTGCCATTTCTCTCTCAGACATACAGTAAAGTGATTAGACTATAAAAGAGCTGTTACTTTAAAAGGACACATTTCTGCATGCGGGACATAAAGTCAGTTATTATGACATCATCTTTATACCAAGTATGTTTCATATCCAGTCATTCTCCTCCTGAAAAAAAAAAGATTTCTCATTTCAGTGGAAACACCCAAGGAATAGTGTCTTCCTTTACTTTGAGGGCATAAATGTGTCCTCCCTAATGCACCATAAAAAGAGAGACTGCAGCAGCAGCACATACAGGGGTGTAACCTAATGATCACGTTACTGTGGTTGCCCGCTGGCTCGGTAACAGTCTGGAACATTTTATTTCTTTGGGTAAGTCACTCAGAGGTGTGTTGTACATCAAATGTAAGCTGCGTGCATGAAGAGATCCATCATGAGTGTTGTAGAGACAGAGAGAGAAAAAACAGAGGATGGATAAAAGGTTATGATGCAAGAGTGGAGTAAAAACAGCCAGACTGTCGTTTCCTTTTCTTAAGCACCTTGAAAGTCTTGGCATGAATATCTGCAGCCTGCATTCTTCATAAACCCTGAACATCCATCTCTGTGACAGCTTGAGTGTGTGTGCTTGTTTACAGCCATCAGCATATGTATATACTGTCTCTGTGGATGTACAATGTGTGTTTGTGTACCTTTTTCCAAGTGTTTGTGGAGGCATGTGCTGTGTATAAAAGTAGTGAAAGTTGTAATTTTCCAGGCTGGCGCATCGATCGTCACCCTCCTAAAGACAGCATTGTCCTCTCGCTCACACACTGTCGGCTCTCCTCTGATAGTTAATGCCTCATTGAAAGCCATTTGCTACCCTGTCCTTAATTGTGGCTAATAATCCAATCACACTCAGTATCAGTGCGCCAAGCACCATTAAGATAAAATGGGGACATCAAGAAAGGGAGGAAGGAAGGAAGGCAGACTAATGACATTTATGAGAAAGCGGGTGCTTGGTTGTAGCTGGAGGTCCTGAGCTTGACTTTTGAGTGGATATCATTGAGATTTAACGGCTATCGAACAGACACTCACGCTTATTACCGACATAAAGTGAACAACTTTCATTCTCCGCCTTGAAAATAATATTATTAGCTATCATAGATCACCCTGCTTTAAACACTAAACTGTGGAGTCTTTATCATGTCGTCTACAGTGTGCCTCCTTTGACAGCACAGCATCTGTGGCAGCATGTTGTGAAACAGCACAAAGCTACAAAGACGTGAAGAGAAATGAGGTGGCCTTGGGGAATTTTCTGGTGAAAAATCTGAGAGACAAACAAATACGAGGTGCTGCAAAGCTGTCTGAAACCTCCAGTATTTTCCTTAAATGCAAACATGGATTGCTGCTCACATCTGTATGGGAATTAAGGTAGTGTTAGCAGGTTATTAGCTTATCGCTTGAAAGCACAAGATCGTACAAAAGCATTATAATTCTGTCCAGAAAGTCACTGGGCTGGCCGAGATATTGTTACAGAAGGTATAATCACATCAGCTTTGTCATTTAATAAGCATAAGGGACTGTGTCAGTAAGTTATGGGTTGTTAGGTTGTGTAGTGCAGCGCTAGGTTAGCCATTTCAGGCAACCTTCAGACTAATCACCTACTGGCTCTACTGAGTGCTGGAGGTCCTGAGTTTAACTCTGAAGGGATATCAATGAGATTTAATCACCAAATCACACTTATTACCAATATAAACTAGATGTATTTAATTTTACACATTAAAATAGTTTTATTAGTCATCTTAGGTCCCCAACCTTTTTTGCGCCACGGACCGGTTTAATGTCAGACAATATTTTCATGGACCGGCCTTTCAGGCGTCGCTGATAAATACAACAAAATAAAATGATACGACGAAAACAAAAACTATGGTATTTTGTAAATATAATAATAAATGTGAATTCACTGTGTAATTGTGTAACATAATTAGGAGCATCCTCCTGAAATGCACCAACAACATTGAGAACATCCTCCTCTCTGTCCTTTAATGCTTTCGGTCGCTATAGTAACACGTAAATATTTCTTTCAAAATAAGACACACAACTACAACATGGGAAAAGACCCAGAGAAACTGAGTTAATGATGAAACGCTGAGAACTGTTAATTTCACATCCAAGGCTCAACTCTCGCGGCCCGGTACCAAACGACTCACAGACCGGTCTGGGGGTTGGGGACCGCTGTCATAGATCACCCTATTTCAAATGCTGAACTGGGGATCCTTCTTCTTGTCTTCTCCACAGTTTACATGACAATGTCTGCGGCAGCATGCTGTGAGACATCTCTTTGAGTAATCTGATGTCATTGTGCAGCTGCAGCAGTCAGGAAGATATGAAGAGAAAGGAGTTGGACTTGGAGAGTTTGTTTTGGCGGAGACGTGATCGAACACAGAGCTGAGCAAGTACGAAGCGGTTACAAAGCTAGTTGGCACCTCAGTATTTTTTGTGGCTGTTAATGATTTCACTTGATGTATGCATCCCTCTCTCCAAAGCAAATATAGCATTTTAATTAGGTCACTGAGAGTTGACCATGTTGCTATAGAGAATACTTTGATGCCTGACTTAAAACATGTTCAGCGACTTTGTCCAAACACAGGCTGTCTCACACACCCCATAATACAAATGTGGTACCAATGTGCCTGAGAGAGACTGAAGGCCAATTCACCACATTTATTTTTTAACAATTTCTGAGGCCCACTTAGGAAACTTGAACATTCTCCAACCGAATTAGTATGAGCACAAGGCTTCACCCTAACAACAAATGTAGTCCAAATGTACCCCAGCCCGAATACTAATTTGTCATCCACGGGTGAAGGCAACAAAATAATGATTCTGTGGAAGGTATTTGAAAATGTATGTGTGAGTGTGTTTGGGTATCCAAGTCTTGTTCAGGGAAGAATATGACTTCTGTTTGCTTGTCAGTCCTTGGTGTGGAGTACAGCTTGACTAAATTACTCATGAGGTGGATGAGCAATAAGATAAGATAAGATAAGATAACCTTTATTAGTCCCACACGTGGGAAATTTGTTTTGTCACAGCAGGAAGTGGACAGTGCAAAAGTTATGAGGCAAAAATTAGAATACAATAAGAATAAATACAGTACACAACTGTACAGAATAGAATAAAATAAAATACTATATACAGTAGAATAAAATAAAATAAATATACAATAAGATAAAAATAGAATACAAATACAAATACTATATACAACTGAGTAAAAATACAACGATGACAGAAAGGATTATTGCACTTAGTATTATTGCATATGTATGGATGTGTGTGCTTGATCAGTTAAAGTCTTTATTATGGAGTCTGACAGCAGTGGGGAGGAAAGACCTGCGAAATCTCTCCGTCCCACACCGTGGGTGCCGCAGTCTCCCACTGAAGGAGCTGCTCAGTGCTGTCACAGTCTGCTGCATGGGGTGGGAGATGTTGTCCATCAGGGATGACAGCTTAGCCGCCGTTCTCCTGTCACTCACCACCTCCACTGGGTCCAGAGGGCATCCTAGAACAGAGCTGGCCCTTCGGATCACCCTGTTCAGTCTCTTCCTGTCCCCAGCAGAGATGCTGCCGCCCCAGCAGACCACACCATAAAAGATAGCAGAAGCCACAACAGAGTCATAGAAGGTCTTCAGGAGTGGGCCCTCCACCCCAAACGACCTGAGTCTCCGCAGCAGGTACAACCTGCTCTGCCCTTTCCTGTAGAGGGCGTCTGAGTTATGAGTCCAGTCCAGTCTATTGTTCAGATGAACACCAAGGTACCTGTAGCTGTCCACAGCCTCAATGTCCATACCTTGGATGTTCAGTGGTTGCAGTGGAGAATGCTTGTGCCTGCGGAAGTCTACCACCAGTTCCTTGGTTTTACTGGCGTTGATCTGGAGGTAGTTCAGCTGGCACCAGTCCACAAAGTCTTGGGTCAGACCTCTGTACTCCTTGTCGTCCCCATCAGTGATGAGGCCAAATATTGCAGAGTCATCAGAGAACTTCTGCAGGAAGCACTGGGTGGAATTGTGGGAGAAGTCTGCAGTGTAGATGGTGAAGAGGAACGGAGCCAGAACCGTTCCCTGTGGGGCCCCCGTACTGCAGACGACCCTGTCCGACACACAGCCCTGAGTCCTCACATACTGTGGTCGGTCGGTGAGGTAGTCCAGGATCCAGGTAGTATGAGAAGGTGACCCATTTCACTGCTCCACTTCTGCAGCCTTGGGTCTCTTTTGAATCAGATTCACAGTCATTCAAAGAAAGGGAGATAAGTGACTGAATGAAAAGTATTTTTGGTGTGGAACGGGGTGTAACAAGAAATTAAGCAAAGGTCCCTGCAGCTTAATTAACATTTCCTTTTCTGTAAAAAAAACCTCTCTTAAAATAGTAATAGAGTTCTGGTACAGCTTGTTTTAGAATAAATAACTGAAAAAAGGAACAATATAAAGAATGAAATCTGCTCAACGTCAATGGATTAGCAACTTTTATAACGGCCTTCGACTTAAAGTTTGTGCAACTTAGAACTTACAATGTGCTGATGGATTTATGGGAAATGTAATAAAATGCTAGCTATTTAGGCCACTCCATTTCTTAATAATAGCCTGCTAATGAATAACTAGTCTGACAAGTGAATTGGACACAAATGTTTTGGTTAATATGCTTATTATTAAATAATTTTCTTGCCAAACATAATGCATGATAATTATAAAGCTGGACCCAGCAGATAATTAGTTTAACAATGTTTGGGGTTGCGTTTTGGATTTGGGTGTTGACTATGACCATGATGAGCGAGGTTCACTACACGCTCTTACAGTACTGACTTTAATCATAACCAGACCTAAATCGTCTCCTGTTTTAACCTCCTTTTGACTTCATGGACCATGAACATAGCTTCTGTTTCAGAAACATTAAGCTGGTGCAGAGGTTCGTTGAACCTGCATTTTACTTGTAGGGCCACCAAAGTCGATAGTTGTGGTTGCAAAAAAGACTCCAAGTCTTTTAGAAGTCTAAGGGAAAACAGCTTTCCAATGACCTCTAAAAACACTTTGGAGCCAAATTTATGGGTTCAGTGATTTGTTTGGGTCTTACTGAATGAAAGATTATATCTAAATGTCCATTTTTTTATGCTGTCTATGAGCTGGACTTATTTTCATAAACAGAGGAGTTACCCACTCCCGGCTGTATGACAGAATGCTCTGGCTTTACTTTTCAGATTCATCTATAGAGAACATCTATACTCAAGACCAACTCTAGCTGCCCCCAGACCCTCTTTTGGATGAGCATGCTGACACAGAAAAGATGACTGTATGACACATGTTTGTACTCACTAGTACCTCCCAGCTGAACTCGAAAGTCATTCTGACTTCAGGCAATTTCACCGGAAGGAAACACACTTTGAAAGAGCTCACAAAACCAGGACACATTATTTAATAATTCATCCCTTTATATTATTCATAAGTGATAGGTTTTCCTCAATGGATACTGTTGTCTTGTCTTCTAACTGTTCTGTTCTCAGGTAATTTTATGCTGCACGGCAAGCTGTTCAGAGGGGAGGTAGTGACCTAAGTAGGTGGGTTAAACTTTTTTGTTTTTTCTCTGTATCCAGGCAGAGAACTTAGCTGAATCCCACTCATCATCTCATAATCATCTTTTTATGGTTGCTTTCTTCTAGGACTGTGTGAGATTGACTTGGATGTGTCTTACATTACAGTCACCCATCATCCCGCTTTTATTCCTCTTCCATTAGGGTAAATGTTTAATTCGCCCTTGTCACTGAGTGCGTCTAAGGGACACCCTAAAGTTACAAATACCATCAGTCAAAGTCATCAGAGAGTCAGCTTAAGTGCAGAGGCAGAGTTTCAGGAAGTTTTGACCCAACTTGGATCATTTCAGCTGCTGGTTTTTTGGAGTTTAAAAGGGTAATAAGCAGGTTTTACTACTTCATCATTCTGACATAAATGTTGATTGCACCAGAGAAAAAAAGGACACAATTGTTTAGATGTGTCTTGTAATAGCGTTGCTTCCATTTTATGTTTTGTCTGCCACCAGGTACACAATCTCCTGAAAATATAAAATGAAGACTGTGCAGCTAAAGTAATTAAAACAAGAACGGGGGAGCACTTTTATTTCACCTGATAGATAACCAGAAATTTCCTTGGTAGCTGAACTGGTAAATAGAAATGCAAAAACTGTATAACAGTAAAATAAGGTGATATTGTCAGAGGACTCAGTGAAGGCAAAGAGGAAGAATCCCAGAAACTGAGAGGAAAAGAATAGACCCAAGATGACATGAAGCTGAGACGTGAAAGGGTTCAAAAGTGACATTCGGTATTATTTCTGCTCAGTAACCATCCCTGACAACTTAAACCACAGAGGTGAGTGTTCAATTGTCACTTTAAGTAACTCTGTTAAGCAGCCTGAATTCTAGGAGAATTGCATTATATAAAGTTCCAAGTGCTCTGGAGTTTGAGTTACTTCAACATACTGACAAGAGATGGGCATTAACGCGTTAAAAGTAATGAGTGCGACCTTCATGGCAACAGCTGTGTGCAGATCAACAATGGATAATATAATGAGTGCGACAGAGTATGAGCGTGCAGCTTTTAAGCGTGGAAGTCCTGACCTTACTTTGAGTTTGATTCCGTAAAAAGTGACAAAAACATTAGCGTCCGCTGTTCACTGTGTGGGAAGAAAACTTCTTTTTGCAGCGAAAAAAACCCTAAACTTCTGAGCAAGCACCGAGTATGCTACTACGGAATGGGAAATTCACAGACAAACTCGTGGATTCTTCCACTGACCGCTGCAGCTTACCTGCACCAGGGCAAACCTCCGCCTGCTATGCAGGCAAAAATTGAGCAACAGGACCGCTGAGTCTTTGATTTTATTTATTTTCTGCTGTGTTTCACTTGCATCTATTTGAAAGAGTGAGTGTGAACACTGCTTGATGCATAAAGTTAAAAGATTAAAACTAATAAAACAAGTTTAAAAAAAGAGACTTTTCCATTTGATTACATTTTGTATGATGGATTATGCAGAAAAAGTAGAATTGGGCTGAAAGATCTATCGCTTTATCACCTATTCAGGTTGTAAATCGTGTTTTTAAAAAGTAACTAAGTAATTAATTACCTTTGAAAATAAGTAATCAGTAAAGTAACAGGATTACTTTTTTGGAGAAGTAATCAGTAATTAGTTACTGATTACTTTTTTCAAGTAACTTAACCAACACTGCGTGTCACTAGTAAAATAAAAAATAAATTAATAAATAAAATAAACAAGTAAAATAAGGGATTACTACTGGAAAAAAAGTAATTGGATTACTGTTACTTCCCCATAAGCAGGCTGCGTTACTAAACCGTGATTTTGTTTGTGAGAGTGTCTCATGACAATGACGTACGTACATAACATGGAGTGCAAGAGAGAGTACGACCATGCAGCGATTAAAGCGTGGAAGTACTGACATTACTTTGAGTTTGATTCCATAAAAAGTAACGAAAACATTAGCATCCACTGTACACTCTGTGTGGGAAGAAAGCTTCTTTCTACAGCAAAAAATTAAACTTCAAATCTGAGCAAGCACCAAGTACACTGCTACGGGAATATGGAATTCCCAGAGAAACCCCCGGATCCCCCCACTGAAATGACCACTGCGGCACCGGGCAAACCTCCGCCTGCTAAACAGGTGACAATAGATTTAAGAGTGACAGGACTTAGTGTCACTGAATCTTTCATTTTATTTATTTTTTGCTGTGTTTTACTTGCATCTATTGTGAGTGAGTGTGAACACAAAACGTTATTTCATTTTATATGCTAGAATATGCAGAAAACAGGTTTAAATGTTAAACAAGCTTCTTCAGTAAAGTACCAGAATTACTTTCTTGGAGAAGTAATCAGTAATTAGTAACTTGAATCTTAACACTTCTTACCATTTTTAAGTAACTTGACCAACACTGATACTGACAACTTATCAGCCTTATTATCATCATTTCAAAGGTAAATCAGATGGAGAGAGAACGTTGGTCTATAGTTAAATTAGGAGAGGAAAAGGTCACATCCTGAGCTGAGACTGTGACTTACTCATGCTTTAGCTGTCAAATGTTTCTGTTTTTGTAACCTAGGCTGGAACCTTTCCCAGTGCTGGGTGACAGGCGGGGTTCACTCTGGACCATATTTCACAAAAAAAAAAAAAAAAAAAAACATAAAGAGACAGACATTAACACTTATGGGCAATTTAGTCACCAGTTCATTTAACATGGACTGTGGGAAGAAGCTGAAATACCAGGAGAGGACATTTAAAGAAAAATACACAGAAAGGCACCAGCTGCCCATCAAATTTGACCCTAGAAACTTCTGGCTGGGACATTAAGCATTAAGGAAACACAGAGGGATACACCTTATTCATTCAGCACTCGTGTTGGAATGGTAACATTAGCTGTAAGAGCTCTTTGTATCAGGATTTGACCTGAAAAGGTTGGATTGCTGCATCCACAGCTTTTGCCTATTCAACACAAGTTTAGATGCTAAATTAAACCACATCAACATGCTGGTCAAACCGCACACAGAGGGACAGGGAAAGAACCATGATGAGGACAAAATGTCGAGCCAAAGGCAGTGCAGAGTTAGAGTCAGTCTAGTATCACATGGAAGCTGCTCTCTTCTCCATGTTTAGCCTTTGATCTGGAAACAGTTCATGGCCCAACCAACAATTCAAGCAATGCTTAAAGAAGCAAAGGAAATTCAAATATCAAAGTTCCTCTGGTTGTTGACAAACAAAAGAACAGAGTTTCTTACCTGAGCTCCGCAGCCACTGCAAAAACTTTTGCTTGTGACTGTATTATTAAAATTTAAAACATGCAGTTCAAGAATGAACACTGACCATTTTGTCATGGCCTCAAGAGATACTTACAATCTATTTCTTAGCAGGAAAAATTATTTGATTTGTTAAACCCGTCGAATTGTCGCAGATTCATTTCCTGTGGTCTGAAAAGGTTATGTCGCTTCTCAGCAAATGTGTAGGTAAACAAGAACACAGTCAAAACAACACTTTATCCTCCATCCTACAGTACTTTGGATAGACTTTCTCCAACCTGAAAGACAGGGGGTATAATTATTTGGACAATCTTCCTGATAATAACAGTGTGTTTGCTCCTGGGTACAGACTGAGCCGCTCTCAGGCATCCTGTCCTTCCTCGCAATTCCCACAAACCTCTGTTTATGTCCACATCCAACCTGTTTTTCTGTGAGACGTAAATTACCAGCTGCCACGTGTAATGTATGGCAATTTGCTCCCACATTATCGTGGGCCACCACAAGGTCAGAAGCACTTCCTGTGGTGCAGCTTACTAACTATTCTTAAAGAGGTCCTGTCACACTCGGACCACTTCTAGTTATTGTTATGATTAAAAGAAACACTGAAATGTTTTTGACCAAATGGCCTGAAAGATGAATTAACGGAGGTGTAACAGACCTTTAAAAGTAATGATATACATTTGTAGTTAACTGTATAATAAGAATAATGCCATTTACTGTATGTGAGCGGAGTGAGTTTGGAGCCGGTGAAAAAGGGTTGGAGACAAAGGAATGAGAGAGGTTAAAAGGGGAATGAAGGGTTAATTAGAATTTGAACTAAGGATCAAAAAGAGACTGATGATGACTGCAGACTAGGTTTAAGCAGTTATAAACAGTCAGCAGCTGGTTTTTGGACTATCAGTGACCAGCAGAAAAATCTTAACACACTCTCCAACACTGCTGTAAAGTAATTCACCATCATGGACAAATATTTTCAAATTTACAGACTCATAATGGATGTAGACTCAAGATGTGTGGAGTATAAAAGATAGACATAATCATCTTAATATCACATGTTGATTGATTGATTGATGTTGAAGTCATGGTTTGAAGCTTCAAGCTGAGCATTTTTCATTGTTACCATCTTGGTGTTTTGAAACCAGATTTGATGAGAAAGACGGTTCTTATTGAGAAAGCACATGCTGATTGGTTAACAACTCACCAATAAAATTGTTACCCAATGAACATACCTTGAATAACTGACCTCTATGAAACATAGTATGAACAAAATTTAGAAAATGGACCTGATGTTTTATTTAGTATAACCTAGAAAGAGCTGATATACTCACTAGGAAAGTGTTTACTAAGGTCAAGTCAGGTAGCCTTTACACAAAGACCATCGCACATGATTCCCTTCACTTTTCAGAAATGGAAGCTATCTCCTATCTCAAAGCTATCTCTTATACTGTCTGTAGTTACTCCACAAGACTGGATACTCAGCTCTCCTTTCGGTGGAGGACTCAGCTTAGCTGGTTCTGTTCTGGTTATATGTCTATAAAAGAAATTTTAGAAGAATAATAAATTAGCCATAGGTTGCCTTAAATTGCACTATATGAGTTACCCATACAGAGTGATAACTCTGGGTTTAAATGATCTATTAATGATAAAGAGGCTAATAGGGACTGCTGATGCTTGTAGAGATCTTATATATCATAATTTTAAATGTGCAGCTTTAGCATCCTGAATGAAACGGGGTGAAAACAAACTTCTCTTCTTGATATTCATTTGTTGCTTTTTTAACACCTACCACAGAAAGACCCAGAGGCTCACTTGGATTTCCCAGGCCAGTCATAATCACCCCATTATCAGAAACAAGGTAAGCCTGATAGCATTAGCTCAGCTTTGCCTTATAAGTGTTTAAGTGTGAACACAAACCCCATTCCTGCTCTCTCAGTTTGCTGACAGGCTGGAATGAGAGTTCTTTTGAAGTGGAGTCAGCTCGTCTCGTGACCTGTCAGGAATGGGGTTTGGTCCAACCGGAGGAAGAAAGACGGGAGATCCTGTTTGATGGGCCCGCCATAAGGGCCAAAACTGGAACCCTTGTTGTTTGTGTTTGTCAGTTTTCAATTCCCCACCCAGGGAGAAGGAACCCTCTGGGCACGGTCAGGTTTCACAGACAGAATTTAAACACTTGTGCCGGGTAGACGAGGCGCTCTTGCCTCAGTAGTGGCCAATTAGGATCAAGTGTCAGTGCGCTGACATGTGAAGGATGGAATGTGCGAGTGTTTGGTCAAACAAGGTTCGGGAAGCAGAGTCGGTGGTGACAGCCTTTGTCACAGACGTGGAGGAAGGATTTAAAACACATGGCCACTTTGCCGCCAGACAGAAACCTTCACTCTTGCTGCGGCTGATTGGATCATGCAGAAAGCCAGGCTTGCGCTGTTTCTCCATTTTTTTCTGCCATAATTGTCATTTTATGCTTTTTCTTCCACCTGTTCCTGTTGATTGAGTCCATAGACAGAGTTATGAGTGCTACTTGTAGCGTTTCACTTGGTCTATTTTGGACAACGTTTCTGCTTATCTTTGACACAAGTAATTTACGTCACATCGACCTTGAGCAAATATAGCTGAACAAGTCTTCACCAGCAGGGTTCAGTATGCTCCTCAGGTTCTATACGCTGTAAAGGCCAGCTTTCTGACTAATGGATATTCAAGCTTCTGAGAGATAAAACTCAACACAGCAAGATCACACTTAAATAAGGATTTGTGAAAGTTAGATTCAACTTAATCTACAAATATGGTACCGTTTCATTAAGTAGTAACATTATCCATGAAAAGAAAAAGGCTGCTACAAGTTCTGCAGGGAAACCTGTGGCTTAAGTCATTTATTCCAAGCTTTTTGATGTAAACATATTTCATTTCTTTGCCATGTGATGTGTATGAAGAAGGAAAGAGGAAAGAAGGTTGGATGGAAATGCCCCTTGGCAGCCAGTTAAACCGTGAATGCTAAGATTACAACATGTACTTCAGTACCAACTGTACTGTTCCATGACTGAAAAGCACTGTATAATGTACTTGTCCATGATTATTACCTGGCATCAAACATGAACTCTGAATGATAAAGTAGAGGTGCTAATCCCACCTACACTCGACAGTATTGCGTTTGATAGGAAAAGAAAAAACACTTCTGGGTAGAAGAAATAGAAAATAGAAAATCTATGAATCTGATGATTCATAGATTATGGCCAAAGTTTCACATATGCACAATGCAGTCAATGCATTTGCAAGTATCCCTGTGAGCCAAAAGCTCGGGCCTTTTTTTTCTACTCTTGGATCTGTGTGATGTCATGGTTGATCTGATATCCTCGTGTTGGTGTTGTTCCCAGATCATCATACTAAATGTTGTTAAATAAATGCACGAATGGCTTGGCGCGCAAAGGAATAACGTCACAACAATGTGATTGGTCACTTGCAATGTTGAACCTGGAACAACATTTTCATGATGGTCTGGGAACAACACCAACACAAGGATATCAGATCATCCATGATGTCATAGAGAGGGGACATCCCTAATATGGTTATCTCAGGCACGCACACGCTGTTAATAGGTTTGGCCACTCAGAAGAAAGCTGGGGTAACATTATATGCAGTCCAAGACAAAGGATGAGTACTTAAAACAGAATAATGATAAGCTCCTCTTGTACAGTCTGATATAAATATGGACATGACATGGTCACCAGTGGCCCCCAGCTTCATCTGCCTTCCTCTATACTTTTATCTTCTCATCCTCTTTTACCTTCCCTCTCTGTTTTGCGTGAATGAGCAGGTCTTGCTGGCTCTGTGAGGTCCTCTTGGAAGTCTGTCCTCCATCCATAAAAGGCCAGCTGTCTGACTGGCATATCTGCTTCCCATCAGCTCATCACCCAGCTTTATTATTTATTCATCCACTCCTGGCCAGATCATCACAGCTTCTCAAAGGGATCCCCTTATGTGTGTCAGCTTGAATCCTGTCCAACACTGTTCCAAGTTACCTGGGAAAATCCTCTGCAATCAAAACTCATCCTGAGGAAAGGATCTCAGCTTGCCTGTCCACTCTCCATGCTGAAGGAAATTTCTCTACATGTACACTAACCTCGGCCACTCACCTGGTGCCCAGCTCCTACATCAGGAGCCCTTTCCCTTGATTAATATATCAGATAAACTTGCCTGTGTGCCTCCATTAGTTCGGATATGATAGTGAAAATGAGCAGGTCCACTTTAGACTCGTGTGTAAGTGCAGTGCACTTCCTATTCTGCATACTTTTACTTATAATCAGTTTGTATGGGTTTTTTTGTATGTTTAACCATGGAGAATTTAGAGTGTAATTAAGTCATCAAGCTTTATTTAAAGACACCCCAGGATCCAATAACCAAAACAGATAATGAAATGCCACTTGCTGCATTTATTTACATTGGAGAGGTCATTCCAAGCTCATATAGTGTCAACATTTCTGCTACTGAGGGAGGAGAGAGTTGAGTCAATCCTCACTCATTCAGGAGGAGCTCAGAGTAGAGCTGATGCTCCTGCACTCCAAAAGCAGCTGGTTGAGGTGATCAGCAACCATCAAGTATATGTCACGGACACCTCCTAGGCAACATGCTTTGGGCATTTCCAACTACGAGGAGACCCTAAACATGCTGGATAAATGTGTTTCTGAATGCTGCAGGTCTGCCTCACAGGCATGCAAACAACCTACAGGATGCGGATTTGTACAAGCATGCTCATTCAGCGCATATTAATCTCGTGATTTGTATGGTGTTAATGGCAGCATTTCATTATGTGTGGAACATCCTGCCGATGCTCTCGCTGGCCTCTCCTCCTTTGTCCTGGCATGTTTTTCCTCTGTGCTCACACTGGGTGCTGTATCTTTTAATGAGATCAGACTTCATTAAAGAGGGCCCCCTCAGAACCTTCCCCAGGTCTTTCAGCGCCAACGCTTCAATTAGCTCGAGCGGTGAAAGATGGCAGGCAGGGGTTACAAGAGGTGGAAGAATGACAGGAGAAGGAGCAAAGAGAAGGGAGGAGGTGATCCCAGTGAGTTATGAAGAGCATGATTTGAACGAGTCTGTGTCTGTGCAGTTAGTGTACACGGACATTTACAGCATAGAGCTCTGAGTGATCCTGCAGAGGTTTTCCTCTCTTTTAGCACATGAATAAATGCTGTTTCTGAAAGGTTGTCATGGTAACAGCATGAGGAAAAAACGCCAGCTATGTCACTATGGTAATGGATTCCATGAAACCTCTTCCATGTTAAGTGCAAGCACATATGAGTAGAGGTATAATAATATCAAGACTGTGTATACAAGATGTTTGCGGCCGCTGTGAGGTTACTCATGGTTTGTGATCTTCAGTTTTGAAGCATCAGTGTGGCCATGTTCATTACTTAATCACCGCTTGTTTCTGTTGTAGGGAACCTAGTTTTATTTGGCTGGTGTGGAACAAACACCACATAAAGAAAAGCAAACAAATGCAGAAACCATCAAGAAAGCTAGATGTTTCATTGCTGCATGGCCCTCAGCCCGAGTGTGTCATCTGTCAGGAGAAGTTGGCTAATGCTAGCATGGTGCCAGCTGAAGACGACCTTGGAAACCAAACATTCCTCCTGAGAGACACTTGGGCTGCTCTAAAAGCCCACTGGAGCTGAACCAGAAGCAGCAGGGCAGTTTGTTGAACTGTGTGAAAGTGTCTCAGCTGCACTTTCTCATACCTTGCAATGACAAGCACGTGAAAAAAAGTTCCAGGAGGTGGCTGGGACTAGCTAAAATGTCTCCAAAAGACATTTTTTAAACACAGCTGGTCTCGATGCACTCATCATTTGCATAGTGTTTATTCTGCACTATCTGTACACTCGCCTTGTTGACGAAAAAACATTTCTAGGTGTCTGTTCATACAATTAAATAAAGAATTGACACTAAGTCAGGCTGAAAAGAAATTACTTAAACAAAAAACACAAATAAGTACAGATTTTTCTATACAATCAGTTATGCCTCTCTCCCCATTCAGTTTTACAGTGTCTGCTCAAAATAACTGACCAGAGATGTTACCAAGATGGCTGCCAAGACTTCCTGCAGTAAGGATTTTGCTAAAGCTTAACAATCACAAGGACAGTATACTAGAATTTCACTCCCCAAAACTGGAACTCAGACTTCTGTTAGTACATTAACCGCACAGTAGCCATGTTATTGGTAAAAATGCTCTAAAAGGTTCCAACAGCACAAATAGGGTCCAGAAGTCAACTTTAGGGACACCAGCTGGCTGAGGAAAACCTACATGACAGCTAGCAGCTGCAGCTGTCTTGTGCCACCATTTAACTGTCAGTCAAAAAGGGACACGCCCCTCATAAAGCAAACTTTAAGTCTTAATTAGTGCTGTCAGTGTTAATCTCGTTAAAATGACGTTAACGCCATAACCGCATTAACGCCGCAAATCTCCGCTAGCGAGTTAGCATGGATCGCCCGTGCGTGGGGCTGCACAGCGCTAACGCATAAACAAGCTAACAGCGCTAACGCGTTGACATTGTGCATCCTCACGCACGGGGTGATCCACGGGGTTTAAACAGGTGATTTATAAAAAACATTCATCCCTGTATAGTTTTTATGAAGGGGATAATTAGTTAAAGAGATCAAAACAGTTTTTTGTTTCAGGTTATAAATGTGCTTATTTCTGTTGTACGTTGCTTTTGCTGGAACCTCTAGTGGGCATTAGGGGTACTATCAGTTTTGGCACTTCATTACCTTACCCACAAAACGTAGATTTTTGTCAAAAGGACAGATATATGAATTATTAAAATTCAGGAAATGTTGGGTGCACAGTTGTAATGTACAAATGGATCATTCAGGCCTTGAAGTGAGAGAAAGTCTTCCTAAGAGCGGTGTGGTGAATCTGAGAGCTGTGGTTTTCAGTGTAGGACAACAAAGATGCTCAAGGTGCTGCATTTCATGTCAGATCCAAACCAAAGAGCCTGGGAGAGGCAAAAAAGCATGTCGTGTCCGTGTTGCTCGTTTGAGAGAGGCGAGCCAGGCAGTACTGATTTTGGCCTTGGGGAAATTGTCCAAACACTGTCAGAACAGGGCCGTCCATTTGAAGCTCTGCTGTTTGGACAAAAGTGTGTTCCATTTTTTAATCCTCTTAATCTTTTCAAAGCTGTGGCTTTCTAAAATGACTTGGCAGGTTTTCCTTATTACAGGAGGGCCTGCTTCAACATGACTTTGCCAGTTAAAGCAAAACGCTCAGAAATACACAGGGTGAGAGATTGTGTGTGCTGCCAACAGAGTGGTGCTGGTATTACAGTAATATGTTTGCAAACCCTGTTATCTCACACTGAAGATAATCTGTTTTAACGCATAATCTGATCAGAAATAGATATTAAACAGACCACAAACGTCAACCCAGTGGACATCATATGGGCATTTAATTTTGTTCTCTATCTACAAATTCTCAGCCAAATCTGTCTCCATCGAATTACATTTATA
Organism: Aulonocara sp. 'chitande type north' Nkhata Bay; assembly: GCF_057382095.1. Classification (NCBI taxonomy): domain Eukaryota; kingdom Metazoa; phylum Chordata; class Actinopteri; order Cichliformes; family Cichlidae; genus Aulonocara; species Aulonocara sp. 'chitande type north' Nkhata Bay. The sequence continues at coordinate 32,056,636 of NC_141359.1, forward strand.
TCCAACCAATTACCATTGAGTAATGCTAACTGATCACTTTATTGGGAACACTGTAAGACTGGCTATGGCCTCTGTTTGCTGATGAGAGACCTGTAATGCCTGCCTTTCAAGGCACGCTAGTATCATGACAGTTATCTTAAGGCACCTGGGACCTGGAACCACTGCAGCCATTGTGAAAATGACCAGGTGAAAGTAAGTTGAATGACTTTAAGGAGGAGAAAACATTTTCTGATGCCGTTGGACTGATTTTTATGTAATGAAAATTTAGCTTGGACTTTTTAACACACAATGGTTTTAGTCCCCTATCACCCTGAACCAGATAAGTATTTAAGAAAATGGATGTACTTTCACACCCTCAACATTTTAACATCCACCAGCTTACCATCAACCCATCTTTCCCTGACTCTGTGTATTCAAGCACCACCTTAAAATACTTGGAGTAGCATATAACTAGCACCAATCAGGGTTAAACAGAATTCATGGTACCATGTCTGCATTATATACTGTTATTATTGTTAACTAAAAAAAAACTTAAAAGCTAAAAATAGATACTTAACTAAAAACTACACTAGACAATTTTGTAATCTAAAATCAAAAGTAATCTCTGGAAACTGAAACTAAACTAAATGAAAAACCAAAAATCAACATGAAATAAAAATAATAACTAATGAGAAAATACAAAGCTAGAACAACTCTGGTCTGCACAGGTCTTTGGCTACACAAAGTGACAGATTTTGTGTATGCAACCAGTACAAATACCGATTAGTTCAAAAGCTAGCAACGGGAGCAGCAACGGAGTTCATAACAAACAGGAAGCAACAATCTAAAAATAATAACAATTTAAAAGAAAAAAAGAACCCTTGAAGAACTTACAACTTCTGCAGAAGTTGTTGTTGTTCTGTATACTGTTTGACTTTAACCTATGATGCTCTTACAACATGTAAACGATGGTCTCCAAAGATCTGTGTAGAACCTATACAGCCATGCTGCTCCATTCAGGCACAGAAGGCAAGTTTTAGGTTTGTAGAGCATTAGTAGATTAGTAGAGCACATCTTTAGAAAGCAAAATATGTCTTTTTTCATACATTTGTAAATTTCTGTTATTTTGTTAAAAGATTCAATCTTTAAAAAGGTTAGCTGCTAATGTAGCCCAAACCCTAACCCTAGATGAAGTGTTGGATGTTGAGATTAATGAAGGTTGATTGTTGTGGCTCTAAAATTATTTTTTAATACATTAAATGAGCTTACTTTTGACCTGTTTAAAGTTTGAGGAGATATATTTTCAACTATGCCATTTATTGTTGACTTTAAAGAAATTTGAAGTGAATGACCACATGCAGTCTGACTACAGGAGCTGTCCGTTCAGCACTGCAGCACAACACAAAGAGCTGCAGCCTCCTGCCTCTCCGACACTTTATCTGTTTCCCTCAGCGTCCTTCAGCTTCAATATGTACTTTTTCCTGCCTGTTAATGACTTGTAGCAGCTCCAGTCCAGTGTGATATGATTGAAGCAGACAATTAACTACATAATAAGTCAGGGTTTTAAAATATGTTTACAGCACCCCTGTTGGTAATCTCCAAAAGGCTTAGTAAATATCCCACTAAGTTGCTGCATAATGGCTTTTTAAGCTGTCTTTATTGTATAGAAGCACCAGCACTCTGTCATTATGAACTATTTTACTGCTCTGCTGTTTTCTTCCAACATTCAGCATCATGCCTGCTCAACTTGAGGGGGGATTTTGTCCCTATAGAATCACTTTCCTGCTACTCTGCTTGGACAATACAAACCACTCTCTCTGGACATCACGTCACTTGCAGTTGTATGAAGTGATGCCTCAAAACAAGCCATTTAAATCACGATTAAAAGCAGGATCTTAAACTGAGGACTGGTCATAAATAGCTCCACAAGGAGCACATTTTATGTCTAATGTAAAGGTTTTTTTTAATTTGTTTTTTCCCATTAACAGTATTCTTATGGTACGAATCACTAAACAAACATCCCAAGTAAAATTTCCAAGAGAGAGCAGAGAAGAGATGAACACGGGACTTGCCTTAACTTCGAGAAATTTCAGGCTGTGGTGCTGCATGGTCCATATAAGGTACAAAGTTACGCTGACATGAACCAACATTCAGGTGTTGCTTCAGCTGGCCATGCACCAGATTTCTGTAAGCTGGTGTACTGTGCCTCTGCCTCTTTTTTGCCTTTTTTCTGAAATATCAATACAGAAGCTCAGAGATTATACCGAGGGAGATGCTGCAACAACGTGAAAGGATGAAATTTTCTGAAAAAACAACAACTTTGAAATAAACATTCAGCAGTGTCTTTGCTTCCAGTTTTGACTTCTTCTCTTCCTATATCAGCGCTAATGTGAGGGACTGTCTGAGTGGCTGCTTTCATTTCAAGTGTCTAAGATCACCATGATACGGATGAATCTGCACAGACTCAATGATGCCCTTTGTTTGCAGTTACGGTGTATCTGGTCAGATCACAATTTACAGACAGCAACCTGAAAACAGTGGCAGGGCTGGAAGCTGTCTGGTCATTCCCAGGAAGAGGACCGTGAACCTGAGATCAGCCAATTTTAAATCAGGTAGGCTTTAGACGTTTATAGACCTGCTCTCAGAACTTGAATAAAACTCCTGCTAAACTGGCGCGACCCTACAGGTTCTATTTTGAAAGTGAATATCCATCTGTGCTAAAATGTTTTCCAGGTTCTTCCATGACCACATGAACCTTGATTTTTGTTTGAGGGAGAACTCAACCGAACCCAAATTTTTTCCTAAATTAAACAGAGCTGACTTGGAAGGCAGTCCTGAACAAAAACACCTTTTCTCTCTTTCTATTTTCAGTCACACTGCCAGATGGCCTTCTATATTTTCTGTCTGTACTCTTTTGAAAAGCTCCTGGCCGAGTCTCAGCACTCAAAGCACATTCCAAACATCACCGAGTCCAATTTATGCTTGAGGAGAAGATTCCTACTATTGCACGTGTGGAGTTCATCCTTGCATTTCTCCAACTGGTCTCTATCAAATATTAATATTTCTGTGAGTGCAGAGTAAATGTGGATTATAAAAAGAAAGGGCAACGGGACTTAGGAAATGTGCTCGAGACGAGAGCTCGGAGAAATGCACACACTAATCGAAAGACCTCCGGGTCAACGCAAATATCTCGGAGAAAATGAGAATTTCATTTCGGGGCATTTTTATGAAGCCCTGCTCACTCAAACTATAAAAAGATCTACCTCAAAGCATCATGGGAAACTCACAGTAAGCAATACAGCTGGTTCCAGGTTGGGGTGGAGGCGTTTTTGAGTGAAAGTCAAAACCAAACTTCACTCTGTCTCCTTCTTTATTGGTTTCTTGTTGCCATTACTATTTCATTGTCAGTGATGGGAAGTTCAAATGGCCAGGAATTTGGACTGAAAGTGCAGTCACATTCATGAAGCAACCTTCATAAAACTTTAAGCATTCCTTACAGAGTTTGGAACTGAATATGAGTAAAAACTGAGTAAATGCACGGCCATCAGTCCGACATCACCTGAGATAAATATAACCCCTGAAATAAGGACGAGCAGTGATGGATGATGACATTCCAGGAAGTTTTACTCTGTCTATTGAAACTCTAATGTTTGAAACTGTTACTATAAAAACATTCAAATCGGATTTGCATTACTCATTCACAGTAACAGCCAACCTGATTGCTCTCACCTTGGGTCGTGCTGTTCATTTGTCCGTTTTGTGCAGCCGGTGATAAGCTCAACCCGCTCATTTTAAAAAAAGAAAAAAACAGCTTGAGCTGTTTACATCTGGCTATCTATGAGGCAGGTGTGCACGGACTCTTTGACTTTGTAAGCTATCCTCAAACACAGAGGGGATTACCTCTACTCTATTCTTCCAGTGCCAAAGGTGCATCCCGCCGAGGGGGGGGATGGGGGGATATATTTTACACAGGTTCACCATTGCAGGATGGACAGATAAGCAGTTGTGACCCGATCAGATATGGAAATGTTGGACATGTGCTGACACTGTAGCTGACAAGAGAGGCAGGTCTGTGACTGACAGGAAGAGACAAGTAGAGGGAGAAAATAGAAAACAAATGGTCTACAAATGGTTACTTAATCCTGAAACCTGAATTACAACGAACTGGACTTATTCTGCTCATTTCCAGCTCTAGATTTTTCATCTTAAACCCTACTACAGTAGCTTTCCATGATTCCCAGTTCAAAATCATCAGCTTTTCTATCAGATTTGATTCTATACATGCAGTTTTTATGTCCTGGTGATTACTGAAATTAAAGTTGATTTTGAAGCACCAGGACGCCACTACAGGCTCAACTTCCTGAGTTTCCTTCTAAAGAATGGCCCGCAGTGGCTACGTAATAGTTATAGTAATAGCTGCCCAAATTGCTGGCTGCAGACATTACCAAGACAACTGGTGAATTAAAAAAAGAGACCGAGTCAGAACTGAACAGAATTGTACTTAATCAGATAAAATTGTGTAGATAAGAGTGGGTAACGTCTGCTCATTTCTGGTGCCTTCATACTTGGACTTTATAATAGCTTTGCATGATGCGCAACTCAAAATCATCCTTCTTTATCTCATACTAGACCTTGATGCAGCGCCTTTCTCAGTCTGAAACAAGCCGCTGTAGCTCCTCCCCCTCTTTTAATTGTCTCCATTGACCTGATGCAGAGCAGGGTGTGGTTGTGGTCACTGTTAGGTCAGGTCAGGTCAGGGTTAGCAGCCATCTGTCTTAGTTTAAACCAATGACAGGTTTAAACTAATAATGTTCTTTAGTATGAAGCACCAAATTCAACCATTATGGTTGCTGGAAAAGCAACCATAATGGCGCTTTAAAATCTGCTTATATGTTACAGAAAGAAGACTGCTAAACCCACAACGAGCAGCAACAGCACAGGTCAGCTGATAAAAGAGCACTTTTTAAAAAACACAAGTTTCTTGTCCACAAAGGAAAACCAGATCAAGAACGATGTAGCAGCTCATCTGGGTTACGATCCATGAACACCGATATGTTACCACTTGTAACACAAAGACATCAAATATGACCATGAGTTTGATGACAGTTTGGGGAAGACCCATCAGGTGATCATTTTGGGCATGATTGGTTAAATTCTGAACAATACTGTAGGATGAGTTGCGATCTTGTGAACTGTGGACATAAGAATGCCTCATCAGTCCTTCTGTCGGATGAGTTAAACATTTCCCTGGGGCTCATAACATAAATCTGACTCTGCACTAAAAGTTCCCACACCTACTAAATCCTACTGTAACATGTTAGCATAAGACTTTAGCTGTTAAAGTCCATGGTGTTGAAATATATTAAAACAACTTAATTTATCATTTATGTAATGAAGGCTCAGTGATTTGAGATCCTATGGTTTCTTACAGTTTAATAAGTCAAAAAAACAAATTACAGTGGCGATCACATTGTTTGGATCTTCACTGTTAACCAAGAAGCTGACAAACTGGGCTCTTTCACTCCTAAAACAGAGGCTAAAAACTTTGACAAATAAATAAATAAATTTCAGAAATATGAAATTTAAGAAAGCTAAGGTCAAGAGCAGCTTCTTCCACCTCAGAGCAATCTCCAGAGTTTTTTTTTTTTGGTAAACAATGAGATATTGCAAGGATTATGTACCGCCTTATGTAAACGCTTGACTATGAATCAGTTTACTTTATTTCCCATGGTGCTTCCATCATGTAAATATCCCACATTTAGCCACACAGACTAATTTTCATCTACAGTCAATGCAAACAGCAAGAATTTATACACAGCACAGAGGCAAAAGCATATGTGCATAAATCAGAGTCAGAAGCATCCAAATGATGAAAAGATATAACCATAGAACAACATTAAACTTGCGCACAAACACAAGCAGTGAAATAAAGATTAGTAGCAAAACCAGACTTCATATTAAGACATATTTGATTATCCTGTAACTTGTGGATCTGGAGAAAGCGTTAAAAATATTTTCTGTGGGCATAATGCGCTGCTGAAGGGAAATAAATTGAAATAACTCATGCACAAGATGAAACTAATTAATAATGTTTAATTCCTGGAAGGTAGGTTCATGTTACTTGTAGAAGCTAAAGGACTCTAATCATGCATATAAAGCTGCATTCTTTCTGCAAAGCAACATTTGAATAATAGGAAATAAAATGCCTATTTATGAATCTAAAAAGGTCTCAGAGAACTTTCGAGCCTTGAGAGAAACATGTGGTCTCCTGCAGGTGATCAATTACAAGGACGTGCAGTTTGCACTGTGTTTCAACAAACTCTGACTGTAAAGATGACGGATGAACTCTGACCTTTATTCACTGTATTCATTCAGCTCGGGTCCAAGGTTTACAGCAGCATGCTTTCGGAGGTTGAGATATGGCAGTTGGGAGTTTATAGCTATGTGTACATCCATGAATAAGCACTTGACACAGAGGAAGAGACAAACCAGGAGAAGAAGAAGAAAAAAAAGGCCCAGCCAGCGCACAGAGGGGCACCCGGAGGCATGAATCGTCCCAGCTGACAATGAGACAAAGGTCTGAAACATGTAATAACTCAACTCTAACTGTGAATCTGTCACCACAGTTTGAATGTTGAGTTTTATACCAGGAACTATGTGAGGAGAGAGAGATATGCAACGTTCACCCACTTAGATGAAGGGCACCTCTGTGGAAAGAGGGATGGGGAGATGCGGTCTCTGTGGGATGGAGGGGTATTTGTCAGCGATGACGTCCTGGTCAAAATAATTTCAAGCTGATGCAGCTGGAGGAGACATGAGGGTGTGAGAGAGAGAGAGAGAGAGAGAGAGAGAGAGAGAGAGAGAGAGAGAGAGAGGGAGGAGAAAAACTGAGGAACAGGAAAAAAAATCAGGTGAGGAGAGCGATTCTTACCTCAGCTTGTAACACGCCACGAGACTACGCTGCGGTGAAGGTTTCCCATTCTATTAACAGCATCAAAGACATTCTGTGCTCTCTCTTTGTGTGTGTGTGTGCGCGTGTGTGTGTGCGTGCGTGCGTGCGTGTGTGTGTGTGTGTGTGTGTTTTGCCTGCAAACACATCAGATTCAAACTGAATTCCCTCGTGGGCAAAATGAATCTCTCTGTGGATTTGTATAAGAGCACATGAACTCGTGGCTGTCCTTGCACATGTCAACACTGCTATGTTAAAATACAAACGTGTGCACAAGCGCACACACAGACACACACACACACAGCCCTTGGCAGAAAATAACCCAGAGGCCTGAATCAGTCAGGAAAGGCAGAGAATTCCCGATTCTGTCGCCTGATACAACACGCTGTGACCTTGAGAGCAGAGAGCAACACAGACGGCTCAGATGTTCAGGCCTTATCTCACATGAGGTTTCCTCAATCTCACTGATCCATCACCACAAAGGATTTTGAAAGCTTTTGTGCCCAAGGAGGAGGAGGGTCAAGGTATTTTCTTTACACCTTGAAGCAAGTGTGGGGTTGAATGAATGAAAGTAGGACTTTTATTTATTTATGTTTCATTTCAATAATGATTCTCCATCCACCTATTTTCTGCTTCATGCACCTCTGTAGTCGCAGGAGATTGGGTAGCACAAGACACTACATCCTGAGCTAGTTCCCCCTGCTCCTGCGCGATATTCTAAGGGGGTTCCAAGGTCAGGTTGGATGTATACACCCTCTGGTGAGTTCTATGTCTGCCTTGGGGTCTTGTCCCAGTTGGATGTACCAGGAAAAAGGAAACTGGGGAGATGCAGATCAGATATCCAAACCACCTGAACTGACTCTCTTCTCATTGGAAATATGGAGGAAGTGGTGGATGAGTGCACTTCAGAGGTTCAAACCTCTTATACCTGGTTGAAATAAATTTCAGTTGCTTTCAGTGAGTATTTTAGTTTAAATCTGATATAAAATTATGAAGGAAACTAACACTGACCTATCAAAAGGCTCTGGAAACTTTATCATTTGACTCTACAAGAGTAGCTTTGCATGATTCACAATTCAAAACAATCCTTTATCTTTTTCTGGGCTGGGATGCCACCCCTCAGTTTATGGAAAAAGAGCTCCACCCTCTTTTAGGTAAACATCTTCTGATAGGCTGACCAAGCAAAAAGTTCAAACAGTAGATCGTGGAGCGTCTCTGTGATATCCCTATTATTGCCTCAAAATCTCAGACACCCAAGAATATACACTGAACAAAAATATAAACGCAACACTTTTGTTTTTGCTCCCATTCCCCATGGGATGGACGTAGAGACCTAAAATTCATTCCAGATACACAATATAACCATCCCTCCCAAACAGTGGTCACAAATCAGTCCAAATGTGTGGTAGTGGGCACATCTGCTATATTGAGATAATCCATCCCACCTCACAGGTGTGCCACATCAGGATGCTGATCTGACATCATGAGTAGTGCACAGGTGTACCTCAGACTGCCCACAACAAAAGGCCACCCTGGAATGTGCAGTTTTGTCTCACAGCAAAATGCCACAGATGCCACAAGCAATGAGGGAGCGTGCAATTGACATGCTGACAGCAGGAATGTCAACCAGATCTGTCGCCCGTGCATTGAATGTTCATTTCTCAACCATAAGCCGTCTCCACAGGCGTTTCAGAGAATATGGCAGCACATCCAACCGGCCTCACAACCGCATACCTCGTGTAACCACACCAGCCCAGGACCTCCACATCCAGCAGGTTCACCTCCAAGATCGTCTGAGACCAGCCACCCAGACAGCTGCTGGAACAATTGGTTTGCACAACCAAACAATTTCTGCACAAACTGTCAGAAACCGTCTCAGGGACGCTCAACTGCATGCCCGTCGTCCTCATCGGGGTCTTGACCTGACTCCAGCTCGTCGCCGTAACAGACTTGTGTGGGCAAATGCTCACATTCGATGGCGTCTGGCACGTTGGAGAGGTGTGCGCTTCACGGATGAATCATGGTTCACATTGTTCAGGGCAGATGGCAGCTGAGAATGTCCCAGTTCTTGCATGGCCAGCATACTCACCGGACATGTCACCCATTGAGCATGTTCGGGATGTGCTTGACCGGCGTATACGACAGCGTGTACCAGTTCCCACGAATATCCAACAACCTCGCACAGCCATTGAAGTGGAGTGGACCAACATTCCACAGGCCACAATTGACAATCTGATAGACTCCATGCGACGATGTGTTGCACTGCATGAGGCAAATGGTGGTCACACCAGATACTGACCGGTTCTGGGTCCCCAGACCCCCAATAGCGCAAAAAACTGCACATTCCAGGGTGGCCTTTTGTTGTGGGCAGTCTGAGGTACACCTGTGCACTACTCATGATGTCAGATCAGCATCCTGATGTGGCACACCTGTGAGGTGGGATGGATTATCTCAATATAGCAGATGTGCCCACTACCACACATTTGGACTGATTTGTGACCACTGTTTGGGAGGGATGGTTATATTGTGTATCTGGAATGAATTTTAGGTCTCTACGTCCATCCCATGGGGAATGGGAGCAAAAACAAAAGTGTTGCGTTTATATTTTTGTTCAGTGTATAAAGCTGATAAACTGGGATTTTAGAGCTGACAGGGATTACTCCTCTACACTGACATCTGAAACGTCCACCAGTGGAACATGATAAAAGCAAGTTAAAGTAAAATAAAACAGAATTTTTGTGAAAAATCGATTCCAACCTTAATATAAGCTGATTAATAGGTTTATTAATGTTGATAGCAACCAAATTTATTGTTCTGATTACTTCAGGATCCTGGATTCACTCACTACTCTGTGCTTTTTAGTAAGGCTGGAAAAATGCTTTATAAATGCCTGTTTGTTCCATTCCTTGTATTTTCTGAAGTCTAATTGAACAACTTTGATCGAGTGCAGGGCTTCGTAATCTGAAAAACAAATCCTCGAACTTCCTCTC